>NC_066581.1:446981448-448181448 GCF_024323335.1 Lathyrus oleraceus | reverse complement strand
GGAAAATGTGTGCCTTGAGGAGTAATAATCACTGTCCCAATACCATTTCCATACTAATTGACAGTGCCATTGAACACCATACCCCATTGTGAACCAGGCTCTGGCCCTTCATCGAGCGTAGGCTCATTACAATCTTTCATTTTCAAATACAGAATCTCCTCATCAGGGAAGTCGTATTGCACGGACTGATAATCTTAAATTGGTTGATGCGCCAAATGGTCAGCCAAGATACTACCTTTAATATCTTTTTGAGCTCGATATTCAATATCATACTCAGATAACAACATTTTCCAATGGGAAATTCTCCCAGTTAAAGCAGGCTTCTTAAAGATATACTTGATCGGATCCATTTTGGATATCAACCAAGTTGTATGATTCAACATATACTGGTGTAAACGCTTAGCAGCCCAAGCCAAAGCACATCATATCTTCTCAAGCATTGAGTACCGAGACTCACAGTCAGTGAACTTCTTACTCAAGTAATATATTGCATATTCTTTTTTTCCTGATTCATCTTGCTGACCAAGGACACAACCCATGGAATCATCAAGCACAGTCAAGTACATAATCAACGGTCTCCCTTCAACAGGCGGGGACAAAATCGGAGGCTCGGACAAATACTCTTTGATACTGTCAAAGGCCTTTTGGAAATCCTCGGTCCAATCATGATGTTGATCTTTCCGGAGGAGATTGAATATAGGCGCACATGTGGCAGTCATGTGGGATATAAATCTCAAAATGTAATTCAAGCATCCAAGAAAACCTCAGACTTGCTTCTCGGTTTTGGGCGCAGGCATTTCTTGTATTGCTTTGACCTTGGCAGGATCAACTTCAATACCTCTCTCGCTGACAATAAAGCCTAATAACTTGCCGGAACGGACTCCAAATGTACACTTGTTCAGATTCAAGCGGAGTTTGTACTTCCTCAAACGCTGGAAAAGGTTCAACAAGTGTTCTACATGTTCAAGTTACGTTTTCGACTTTGCAATCATATCATAGACATACACCTCGATCTCCTAGTGTATCATGTCATGAAACAAGGTAGTCATAGCACGTTGATACGTGGCTCCGGCGTTCTTCAAACCGAAGGGTATCACTCGATAACAGAATGTTCCCCAAGGTGTGATGAATGTTGTCTTCTCGATATCCTCAGGTTCCATTTTAATCTGATTATAACCGGAAAATCCGTCCATAAAGGAAAAGACATTGAATTTAGCCGTATTGTCTACCAACATATGAATGTGTGGTAAAGGAAAATCATCTTTTGGGCTAGCTTTATTCAAGTCACGATAATCCACACACATCCAGACTTTTCCATCTTTTTTAGGTACAGGCACAATATTGGCCACCCATTAAGGATATGTAGAATTCACCAGAAATCCACATCAATTTGCTTTTGAACTTCTTCTTTAATCTTCAGTGCCATATCAGGATGAGTTCTTCTGAGCTTTTGCTTCACAGGCACACTGTCAGGCTTTAACGACAAGAAATGTTGCACGATATCAGTATCTAGACCAGGCATGTCTTCATACGACCAGGCAAAGACGTCGACATATTCTCTTAGCAACTCAATCAACCTCTTCTTAGCAGACCCTTCAAGGAGTGCCCCAATCTTCACTTCACAAATGCAGTCTTCAGACCCCAAGTTGATTGTTTCTAGATTCTTAAGATATGGTGTCGCATTACGCGAAAAACCGGCGGGAAAAGAAAGAAACAACAGAGCCGCCACCGTGCGTTATTTATCCCAAAAGAGGGAAAGGAAACGCTCGAAGTAAACCTAGGAAAGAACATGGTCTCGCGACCAAAGAGAATGGGTTCGGGAGTTGGTTATGCGAAGGGAAGGTATTAGCACCCCTACGCATCCGTCGTACTCGACGGGATCCACGCACAAAAGGAAGGAAAATGGTTGCTAAACACTGCTCACACACACACACTGGCTGAAAGAGACACAAGAAAACAGACAAGAAACTGACTCGGCAGGATGTCGCATCCTGGGCCTACTTAGTCTATCAGGCATAGACATCAGAGTCGAAGTAGTTCGGACTGGGGAAACGACACATGCTCGCTAGGATGTCGCATCCTATGCATACGTATCTTCTCGGACGAGAGAAGAATCAGAGCATTCGTAGCTCGGCTGACACGCACACAAACAAACAAAACAAACAGGCAAACGTGGAGCCCGACTGCCAATCACTGGACTTACATCAGCATCCGAACCAGAAAACACACACAGGAAACCAACTGCCAATCGCTGGACTTACGTCGGACTCCAACCAGAACACACACACAGGAAACCAACTGCCAATCGCTGGACTTACGTCGGACTCCAACCAGAACACACACAAGGGTGGTTAAGACACAAAGGGTTAAAAAGAAAAAGGGCGCCCGGAGAGATCAGCTCAATCTCCTGCCTACATACTTCATCGGGTGTGAAGATCAGGGCGATGTAGTTCCCCTACGCAGGGACAAGGATCTAGCCTAACCAGGTAACAGAGGGAGACACAACTCTAGGGAGACTACGACTCGAGCCTAGATGTTGTCATGCAAAATCAACCCTAAGTTAAGGTTTCTAGCTAACTGGCACAAGGGCCAACCTATCCTAGACATGACTTGCACAGGAAGCAAGCCACACACACACCAACTTGCACAGGAAGCAAGGGTCTCGATTGCAACTAGGGCAAGAGAAAGGGGAGGTCTCAATCGCAACGAGGGCGAGAGAAGAGAATTAGTGTTAGTTGTTAGTCAAACTCGACAAGACATCGCATCTCGTGCCTACGTATCTCATCTGAACATGAGAATTAGAGTTGCCGTAGTTCGGCCAAACTATTACTGTTGGTTTGTGTTTTTTAAGTGGACAACGTCACTGCACAATCTACCTGATGCTCGACCTTTGGAGACTTACTCATCTGTAGTAGAAGGAGTTAACGTATCCTTAAGAGGGGATAATGTGTTTGTGTTTTAAGAAAGCGCAAGCAAGAAAGGAAGTCCTATACGAAGGAACCGTGCTACCTTAATTGACATGCAAACGAGACTACGCGGAGTCTAACAAACCTAGGGGATACAATCACACCACACAAGCACATACAGCATAAAATAAACACACCAACAAGGGGCTCAAACATCAAGGCTAGGTTTTAGTCGAGGGGTCATATCAACCTCAACAAACAAACCTTTGGAATGGGGTGAATGGTGCTCTTAACCTTGCCATTGAGGGGCTAAGGTGAAGCAGATGAAAGGAGATGAGGAGTGTGCCTCATTGCTCTCATCCCTGGCCAGGGAGAGCATTTGACAAGAATGTGTGGGTTCAGAAAGTGGGAACCCTTCTACACATTTGATACTGACTCAACTGTATAATTGTACAAGATCTTGGGTTTTTATCTGTAATGCGTCAACACAGTGGTGTGAGCAAAACAGAAGACACACTGAATAGCAGGGGATAGGTTGCTTATCCCTTGGTTTTGCCAATTGCCTCTTCACTTAGGAGGTCTTTGACTATGTACAAGGACAAATTAAACATACACAAGCATTGCCTCTTAAGGAGGACTTCAGACAGTTGCCTGGCCAAGTAACAGGCCAGGTCTTCCAGACTACATGAAGAAAAAGGAATTATACCTCAAGCAAGTTGCTAAATAGCAAAGCAAAGCAAGTTCAAAGAACTTAAGCAACTAAGGGTACCTGAAATAATCAAACTAATCAGTATACAGCTCAACAGTTTAAAGCAAAAGGAATTGGTAAACAAAGGTCAACACAGAGGAACCAATGTGCAAAGCACAAACTCAAGTCAAATGAGTCAAGCCATCTACAAAACAAGGGTTAGCACATGATATATAATCAAACTCAATCAAATTTGTATGATCTTTGAGGCATTGTTGCTTAACCTGAAACATAAACTCAATCATAAGCCCAAAAAGACCACTAGGACAAGCCTAGGGTCAAAAACAAATGAAAAAGTCAAAGCAGCAAATGAAAATCAACCAAAGTCAAGTTCAAACATTTAAGAAGCAAGCACAATTGGGTTCATGTTCATATCATGCATCATCATCAATTCATGAGCAAAAGAAACCAAAGCATGGCAAATGAAGGCTCAAAGAAGTCAACAGAATGACTTGCACCAAAAGTCAACACAAACATTTTCAAAAAATCATCAAATAATTCATGTTCAATCCTAACACCTAGCATGGTAAGCATGTCAAATTTCATTGCATTTGGATAAGTGGAAGGCAGCCAATGAAAATCATGAAGTCAAAACAAATTTCAAGCATGCACAAAGAAGTCAACAGCAAGAATTAGCTCAAAACCAAACATAATCAATTCCAAAAATTATCAAATAATTCAGGGTCAAACACAATCCATAACATGGCACACATATGAAATTTCAGCTCAATTGGATCATGGGAGGATAGTCAATTAAAATCAGGAAGTCAACATAATTTCAAGTAAGCACAAAGAAAGTCAACAATCATGGGTTAACTTCAAAAAATCATAACAAAATGAAAACAGATGCGAAATGGATGGGATTAACACCAATGCAAAGCTCAAGATGTCTAGTATGCACATGTAAAATTTCATGATCATCCAATAAGATATGAGAATTCCACAAAGGATTTGGCAAGATGTGTCACACAAAGTCAACATTTGACTAGGCAGAGAAGAAAATTCACAAACAAATAGGAAATGGCATGATTAAATCCAAGAAAACTCATACATCAACTAGACATATACGAGATGGCTCATGCAAAATTTCACATTATTTCAGGGCCAGGAAGTATGTCAACAAAAATCATGAACTTGTATAACAATGGTGTGACACAAATTGTCACACCCTACTTCAAAAATTTATATCTAACAAACCACAAATGATAAATGCACAAACTCTACATCAAAACAAAGGTGAAAGAGTGTAGATTAACCACAAAAAATTTCAGGGTCATTGGATGCAACATGATCATTTCACAAATGGATTGGCAAAAGGTATCAAATAAGCATACATGACAAGAAACCTCATACCATTTAAAATCCAGCCAACCAAAAATTCAATAAAAATCATGATAAAATACTAGACATTCAACAGGTCATAATGCAAAAAATCCCATGATTTTTGGAGTTGAAATGAATGAGAAATGGATTTTAGAAGTGAAGTAACAAATTGGAATAACATGAGCAAGATAACATGAAAGGATAAGTCAACCATGGTTGACCGGTGGCAATACTGAAATTCTGTGAACCTTTTAATGAAACGGTGTGCATCATTTAGATGCGTGGCAGATGGTGATAGGCAGCATGGTAACGAAACAGTAGGGACATGCAACAAGCACAAACGACAACAGCCAATCGCGTTCTTCCAAATCAAAACAGATTTCTGGGTAATAGAATTAGGGTTTCTTGTACAGTGTTATCGCATTCATCTTCAACAAAATCATGAAGAAATCATTCGCCCAGAAATCACCAACAAACATACCATTCGAACAAGTAAATCAAACACAATCATAATATAACAATCATTTTTCTCAAATCAAGCTATCAAAGGAGAGTTAATCAAAAACATATTTGATAGTGAAACTTTGAATCCACTTTTCTCACTCAATACTGGACCATTTTTAGTGACTCAAGGCTCATTGGAATCAGCAGTCTAAGATCTAACTAAAGCACCTCATGATTTTTGAAATAAAGAGGGTCGAAAACTTACTTGGATTTGAAGAAATGGAGGAAACAGTTGTTGTTTGGATGTTGTCAGCTCAAACAGTCGAAGGTCCAAGCTCCCAATGATGGATGATGAAGTTATTTAAGCTCAAACTTGCTCGATTCCACTCTAGCTCCAAACTGCCATTGAAGAATGCTTTGGAAAACAGAACACGAAGGTGCACTACAGTTGATGAATGGTGCTGCAAAAGTCTTCCAAATGTTGGCTAGGTGATGAAAACAAGAAAGGATGCTCGTGGTTCTCTTGAGTTTTAGCAAAAAATGCAAGGATATGAAAATGAAAAAATTGAGAGAAGAGAGGATTCTGATGTGTAAAGGCTGCAGCTAGGGTTGGTTTGTGCAGAAAATGAATTATATATTGACTGTTTAACCTTAATTAATCATGTGCTAAGCTTGTTTTACTCTAATGGAACCATTTGCATTTTGCTAACTTTGAACCAAAGGTGCATGTGGAGGTATGGTCCTGCACGAATTGGGCCTTAAAACAGGCTGCAAATAACATTTAAAACAGATCCCAAATGGCCAAATTGCTTAAAAATAGCTAAATCCAAAAGTCAACATTTTGCACACTTGAATTTAATAAAATCAAGCTCAAAAATGGCATTTTGATTGGCAAGGTTTTGGTTCATGATGAATGCATTTTTGGAAAGAGGGGAACAAATGGAGCTTGTAGGAAAAAACCCCATCAAATTTGGCCAAGTGGTTCATGAGATATGGCTTGTTGAAGTTCACAAATTTTTGAAATTAAATTGATCATATCTTGATAACCATACATGGGATTTGAGAGTTCTTGGACTTTTTGAAAATGGGAGAACAAGATCTTCAACTTTCATGTTGGGCAAAGATTCATTTGAAGCTTGTATCATGATGTAGGTTGAGGATCAAGAAGTTTCCATTTTTGGCAGTTGAAATTACAGGTCCAGTTTCTATTTTTGGAAATTTTCTGTTTGGCTTCAAATTCTTCAATGATGTTGATTGCCATGATATATGAGGCCTATTGGGACATGAATAAGCTCTCTCAAACCAAATCCATCCATCAAAACCATAAAATCAACCACAGTTGACCAACTTTGACTTTCTAGGGTTTTTGACTGACTGTGCATGAACTGATGGCTTCTGAACATCCAACCCTTGACTTGAACACTTCAAATGGACCTCCAAGTCATGTGAACTTGTTGGACAAACCCTAGGGCCTTGGCTCCTTGAGAAACACCTTTGCTTGCTTGGTTGACTGATCTCCTGATCAGTTTGACCTAATTCTTGACTTGCTTGCTCTTGAGGCAACTGGGGACAATGCAATGCTATGCAATGGATCATGATATGCTATGACCTAATATGAAATGGTATGCACAATGATAGGTGCAAATTTGAGGTGCTACATATGGCTGAATGATCTTCTCCTCGTACTCAAGCAGACGGGTAATCTCATAAGGAATATCTTCACCATCATCTTCTTCTGCCTCAAATACAGGGAACTCAAAGTTGGGAGATGGTGTTGGATCATTATGTTCAATGGGTTTGGTCAACCTGCATAATGATTTTGAGTATAAAAGAGATTTCAAAATTCAAACAAGGCAAATCATTATGCAGATGAAAAATTGATTTTATTCTCTTTTTTAGGGTTTTATAGTGATCACAAATTTCACGCGAAAAGCAAAAAATGAAAAATTATTTGAGAAAACAAACATTTAACATGTGATTATTGAATGAATATCATTGTATTAATTAATTATGCCAACAATGTCTTCACTTCTCCTTTTGGCATGGGAGAAGGGTTTTTAAACAAGAATGAACATATTACATTGACTTATGGATAACTGTTGGAACATCAACAGAAACCCAATTATTGCAGATCCCGCCAGGTATGACAAAGTTGCCGAGGTCTTCCTCTTCATCTTCTTCAATGATGGCGGAAGCTTCTTGATCTCCATTGGTGTGGATGAAACCTCCACTCTGAAAAAGAGCCCAAGATCATTAGAAACACCAGAAGAATACCCTATACCAGCCCGGGATTTATTATCTTCCACCTTTATCATCTTCCCCAAACCATTAGTTGCGCCATGCTCGATGGCCAACTTCGCGTCATTGTAGGAGACAAATGAAGAAAGTCCTTTCCTAGAAGGCTCAACAATAGATAAGGCCTGGAATTAGGTTCCAACCTCATCCTCAGCATCGATGTAGGAAAAGGAAGATAAATGGTTGACCAAGAGAGCCTTCTCTCCCCCTATCACCACCAACTTCTTGTTCTTGACGAAATTCAACTTTTGGTGTAGGGTGGGTATCACGGCACCTGCCTCGTGAATCCATGGTCTACCAAGTAAACAACTATACGAAGGATGTATGTCCATAACTTGGAAAGTGATTTGGAAATCACTAGGCCCAATCTTGATCGGGAGATCTAATTCACCGATCACGGTCTTGCGCGATCCATCGAAAGCTTTTACTACCACTCCACTCTGCTTCATGGGAGGTCCCTGATATGAAACTTTGGCGAAAGTGAACTTTGGCAATACATTAAGGGATGACCTTGTGTCCACCAACACATTGGACAGGGCATCGTCTTTACAATTCATAGAGATATGTTAGGCCAAATTATGGTCTTTTCCCTCCTCTGGAAGATCATCATCGCAGAAGCTCAAATTGTTGCAGGCAATTATATTTGCAACAATGCTATCAAACTGTTCAATTGTAACATCGTGATCCACATATGCCACGTCCAACACCCTTTGCAATGCTTCACGGTGTGGCTCTAATTCATTAGCAAAGATAGGACAGATATCTTTGATGGAGTTTGAAGCAACTGCTCCACAACGTTGTACTTGCTCCTCTTGATGAGCCTCAGCATCTCATCACCATCCTCTCTCAATATGCCAGAATGGCCAACTAGGATAGGAGCTTTATCAGCTTTGACAACAATAGGTTCAACACCCTTCACAACAGTAATAGAATGATTTGAAGAAGAAGTCCCCACGGGATCGGCAGGACTAACAACACCTCTCTTCACGATGTCTTCATGGGAATTCGGCTGAGCCGAGAAAACACGACCACTACGGGTCACTCCACTAACATCGGATATGCTTACAATAGAGGTTGAGGGCAACGAAACCTCCTTCCCATCTTCAAGCATAACAGCGTTATAACGGTACGGGACCGCTTTCTCTGACACATACGGGACAGGGCCCACTGGCTTTATCACAAGAGTTGGCACCACCTTCTTTTTGCTGCCATCATACTTGATGACAACAGGATCAGGAATATTGAATACGGGGGTAATAACATCAACTTCATCCTCATTACGGTTTTGAAGTATCTCAATCATCCCTTGGTCTAGCATCTCTTGGATGTCCCTTCTTATCTTGCGGCATCCTCTTTCATTGACAGTGCACACATGGAACCTATCGTGATCGTGCTCATAGTGACTATGCTCACACAACAGCCTATGCATTTCCGCCAGGGACTGCCTTATATCATTCACATAAAGGACTTTATATTTTCCAGGACAACCCTGGACCATGTTGACAACCGCCTTCCCATGCTCGGGCAATGGGTTCTTCTTAACATTCGGGCCTACATCCTCAAAGAATAGTATCCCACTCCTCACAAGGTCTTGCACCTTGGTCTTCAACGGAAAGCAATTCTCCACATCATGTCTAAACGCACCGGAATGATACACACAATGAAGTTCAGGCTTGTACCACCATTGAGGATTGGCTGGCACAGCAGGAGGATCACGTGGAGTTATCAACTTCTATCAATCAAGGAAGGATACAGTTCAGTGTAGGTCATAGGAATCGGGTCAAAAGTCACCCTCTTCCTCTCATAATTGGTGGTGTTGTTGTTGTTATTGCGAGGCTGGTAGGCCTGTTGTTGTTAACGAGATTGTTGTTGTGGTTGTTGAGCTTCTCTGAAAGCAGGTGCTATATGAGCCACCTGGTGTTGGTTGACAGTTGGTCGGACTTCGTTCCTCCTCACAAAGGGTCTTCTTTTGCTATGGGAAGAAACAACATGAGTCTCCCCTTCCTTCTTTCTGGAAAATCCTCCATATTTCTTGCCAAATTATCATCACGGGACAGACGTCCTTCACGGACTCCCTCTTCTAGCCTCATCCCCATATTTACCATTTCGGTAAAGTCCGAGGGAGCACTAGCAATCATACATTCATAATAGAAAGAGCTCAAAGTCTTCAGAAAGATCTTTGTCATCTCCTTCTCCTCCAATGGTGGCACAATCTAAGTTGCCAATTCCCTCCACCTCTGGGCATATTCCTTGAAGGTTTCCTTATCCTTTTGGGACATTGCTCTCAGTTGATCTCTGTCTAGAGCCATGTCCATGTTGTATTTATACTGTTTCACAAAAGCCTCTCCTAGATCATTGAAAGTGTGGATGCTTGCACTATCTAGCCCCATATACCAACGTAGCGCAGCACCTGTCAGGTTATCCTGGAAATAGTGAATCAGTAGTTGATCATTATCTGTCTAGGTCGACATCTTGCGGGCATACATCACAAGATGACTGAGTAGACACGAGTTTCCCTTATACTTCTCCAAGTCAGGCACTTTGAATTTGACTAGGATTTTCACATTGGGCACTAAGCACATTTCAACAGAACTCTTCCCAAACAGATCTTTGCCTCTCAGTGTTTTCAGTTCCTTGCGCAGCTCAAGGAATTGGTCCTTCATCTCATCCATCTTCTCATAAATGTTCGGGCCTTCATATGGCTCGGAGTGATAGATGGTGTCTTCTACTCGCGGCAAGGTGTGCACAACGGGAGGTGGCACAGACATGACCGGGCTAGATGCCGGCATATAAGCAAAAGTGGGAGCGAAACCCTCTGGCACAAAGTTAGGTGTCATTCCCCAAGGGAATCCAGCAGGAAGATTCGGAGCGAAGTGGGCGGTGGCAGTAGGCACTGTAGAGGTAACCACTTCGAAAATGACAGTCCTCACGGGAGGAGCTGCAGGAGTTGGAGAAGCTTGGCTTTGAGCAACAAGGACTGACTCCATCATGGAAGTCAGTCGAGCAATCTCCTCTTTCAAATCTCGGTTCTCTTGCTCAAGGTGTTCCATGATCTTTGAATAATTGGCTCGAGTGTTGTACCAGTGCATCAGCTTATCTTCAAAATAAATGAAGAGCAAGGAGTTAGACCACTGTATCAAGGGCTCGGAACCAAAACCTACTTATGCATATGATGCATGCAATGCTCGTGCATATGATTTTTTTTATCGGAGGAACTTTATAAAGATCTATTTGCAAATGTTTTGAAAATATTGAACTTTTTGAGACATATGTGGAATACTCATAGAAATATAATATTTGGGAACTTTTTACACCAAAGAAGTAGTAGAGTCTCGGTAACCAAATACAATACAAGAGGAAAGGAGAATAAACATCCTATGGAGCCCTAGAATCATTCGTCTAAAGCCTTTGAGATCGAAAGATACGTCGCACGAAACCTCTTCACCTCTCTCTCATAAGCTGCTTCCATGTCGGCCTTCTCCTTGGCGAGCTGATGATATCTCTTCTTCCAAAACCTAGACGAGTGAGGCAGGAGAGAAGTAACCACATCATCAGGCTCATCAATAACCTGATGCTCTAGAAACTCGATCATTGCATCCTTATCCTTGAGTTGCTGAAGAAGCTCCTCACGCTCACAAACCCAAGCACGCGAACAGTCTTCGTCTCTCAATTCCTCTACTCCTTGATTAAGGAGGGTTGAAGGCCCAACCATAACAATAAGGGTAGGTCTCGGATACTCGTACGGCATGCGGTACTCGAGGGCTTTCTTCCTTACCCAAAATGTGTAAGGCTCCAAAGCAACACAGTTCTTCGGACCAAGCTCATTCCTCCCTTTCCTATGAACCTTGCGCCAGGCACGGACCATCCTATCCTTCGGGTTTTGGGGATCTTTACCCTCTTGAAAGAATAATCCTTCCAACGAAATGTTTTTAGGTTTATCCTTTAAGAGGAACCCAAGTTGACGGCGAGCCAAAGCAGGGTTGTAGTTAATTCCACCACATGTACCAAGAAGAGGTACATTGGAGAAATCACCACAAGAATCAATAATCTTAATGCCATCATAAACACAATTATACCAAGAGATGTCATCATTAGTGAGAGACATGAGTCTCGTGGACCACCGTAGACATCCATTGTTCTCCTTGAAGGCAAGCGTCTGAGGCAAGTGCAAAATAAACCACTTGTACAACAGAGGAAGACAGCATACAATGGAACCACCACCCTTTGTATTCCTCATATGCAAAGAGAAATAGGTGTCACCTAACAGAGTCGGAACGGGATTAAGAGAAGAGAAAATCCTAATAGCGTTCACATCCACGAAAGTGTCGATGTTGGGAAATAACACTAGCCCATAGATGAGGAGTACAAATATGGCTTTAAAAGCTTCCTTACTCATGGCCTTCCTAAACAAGGTAGCTTTGGCAATCAGAAAATCAGACGGGAGACCTTGAATTCCACCCTTGGTAGTCATATTGGCAACAATGTCAGATACCTCTACGTGAAGCATATCAGCAATCTCTTGAGAAGACGAAATCTTCTCCAAACCACTGAACGGAAAACGGTCAAGAATAGGTATACCCACATGATAAGCGTACTCCTCCAGTGCAGGAAGAAGCTGGAAATCCGGAAAAGTGAAGCACCGATACAGAGGATCGTAGAACTGCACCAACACACTCATCAGACCTTCATCCACTTTGGTAGAAAGAGTAGCTAGAAGCTTCCCATGGCGAGCTTTGAACTCCAAGGGCTATAATACATAAGATGTCAGACGCCTTAACTCTCTCAAGTCAGGTTGTCTGAAACTGTACTTCTTCGTATTCCTTCTTTGCTTATCCATGTCTGAAAATTTGCAAATAGACCCTTTAAGTTCCTTGTAAAATCTTTATTGTTGATGACATGATTGCAAATGAATGCATGGATACATGGATGCAATGAACACACTCAAGGATCAAGCAAGTCACACCACACAAAGGTCACGGGATGGCTCAAGTCATCGTCAATATCAATCATCCATTTTGGTGGATTATGGTTTACACCTTACCAACACCCAAGTTCCATTGATTTTGAGGATATACGAGATCGGATCGACCGCGAATCACGGGTTTGTTGTAAGTCACGAGCATGGAGTCTCGGTTAAGAACCACCCAACAGGAGTGTACTATGGTTAAACCTGACAATCATGTTCTAAGAGGTTCCCATAGTCATCATCCCATCTTTCGGATACAACGACTACTCGTCCTCCAAAAAAACTTCTCAAGAGGGACTCTAATGAGTGTAGTATCGCGTAACAATCGTATCAAGTCTTACACTTGAACGACCTTTGCACTACGTCCTAAAATAGGCCAAGATGGGATAGGTATCTAAGGTCCTTGGTTTCTAGGGTTCCTATTGGAAAGAGTAATGCCTAACCACGACTACTCGTGTGACATTAGTGATCCCAATAAGACCTCCACCAAGTGAATAGACTTGCAAGTTAACTTGTTAAGGAATAACTCCACACAAGTCAACAAGACTATGCCATTCTCCTATCATAAGTGCACTCGAGTTCCGGTATAGAACTCATCTCAAAAGAAACCACCAAGCATACAAGCAATTAATATATCAAGAAATTTATATATTACAAACAATACATTCATCCCAAATTTGCACAAAAAAATGCCACAAATAAATATAAACATACAACACATACAAGCAAAAAGTAGGCTAAACCCACGGGGTAAATCCTTTCCCCAGCAGAGTCACCACTTTTCTGTAGCGGGGTTTTCGTTACTTTTAGGTTTATTGACTAAACCAAAAGTTAACATAAAATTCGAGTCGCCACCACACTTTTATTTTTCCAAAGGAAAGGCTAAAAAGCGAACAAAAGCCAAGTAAGAAGTTTTTCAAATCAAAAACTAATAAAAATATCAGAGATCTAGGTAAGGGGGTTGGTTATGAAATGGGAAGATTTTACGCACCCAAAACATCCTTAGTACTCTAAGGGAACCCTTTTTGCAAATATGTGTTATAGGTTGGTATTTGTGAAAAGATTTGTACAAAAGATTGGAGGGATGAGAAAAGAATAGATTATATTTACAAATTTTGTTGTTTGAATGGATGAACCCATTGCCTACGTACCATCACAAAGGATGATCAAAACCTCGTAGTTCGTGGTGAAAATTTCAAAGATTGGTGAATTGATTTTGATCAAAAGCCTTAAGGTCTTTTGTTATCAAAGGGAGAAAACTCAACCTAAACCAACAATCCACCATGTGAGGAAGACTTCAACATGCTAGTGAGGGGTTAACCCTATAATAAGCATGGAAGGCTTATAATCCAACACTAAGGATGAGGTGAGATTTACATCAACCATTATGATAACTCAAACCTATGACTAATATTTTTGAAAAAAAGATTTTAACAAGTGGCCATAGGAACCACAAAACAACTTGAAATGGGTTATATTTACAAGTTAGATTTATTTAAAAATGAGGCCAAAGTTGGATTAAAGTTAATTTACAATGAGTATTTATGAAAATGGTTTTGAAAAGTCAAAGGCCTAAGGCCTAGGTTTCTAATGTGAAACAAAGTCAAAGTTTTGAAAATGATTTTTGGCTTGGTTAGAGTGGGGAGAAGAGATCAGGGTTATTCCTAAAGCATACAAAGATAAGAGGGGAAAGATAACCCTTGGAGTTCCTTTTCTTAGAGTTATAGAGATGACTCAAGATGCTCTTTTCCTTTGGATTTAGCACACAAAGTAAGCAATCAAATAATTTGAGTCATCTCTTTGACTCCAAGAAAAGGAACTCCAAGGGTTATAGCAATCAAATAATTTGAAATATAGCTCCTAGGATCTCCATTTAGCTTGGCTTAATCTTGGCTACTCATGACAATGGTCCTCTTTTCACAATCTTAAGATGGGATCCCTATCACACAAAAGCACACATCAAAAAGATCACAACATAATAAATGGAATGGATAAAGAATAAGTTTGAAGAGAAGTCCTTTGAGGTCAACTTTGAATTTTAGCATTCTAAAGGCATGAGGCCTAGTTGCTCTTCAATAAATTTTGCATTCTAAAGGCATGAGGCCTAGTTGCTCTTGAACTCCTTTAAGCATGGGTAAAACCTAATTCTAAGTCCTTTCCCTTTTTGCATTTTGGTTCACATCAAAACAAACACAAACAACACAAAATAGCAATATATTTATATACAATAATGGGCTCAAATGAGAAAAAGAAAAATGGCATAAACATAAAATATGTGCTCAAGTGAGCAAAGATGAAAATCAAGATGAATAATGAGTAAGAAATAAATGACATTAAACGTAAATGACAACAATTTAAAAGCTCAAATTAAAGTTAGTAGTTAGTAGTGTTATGTTAGCTTGTCATAAGACAATGTAGCGCTATTTTAAGCAATCGTAAATGGACTAATGTAGTAGCCACACCTATCTGAGGTTGGTCAATAAGAATATAGGCAAAAAACACAAGTTAGAGGTCATGACTAGTAAGCCAAGCTCCACAAACTTTCCATGCCAAACAAAAGGGGAAGAGTCTTGTATTGACTTTTGGTTATTTGCTTGACCAAGAAGTAACCTATCTTTGACACAAAATAACTCACTTGATCATGGATCAAGTTGAGTTTGGTTTGGATCAAAGAAGATTGAACTTATATTTGTCAAGACCAACCTCAAGACTTTAACTCATTGGTCATTAAGGGAAAGAAAGGGATGAAGATGAAAGGGAGGGGTAAGAAGTCAACAACCAATTCCAATTGAGCAAGGGATAAGTCATCCTTGATCAAATTCATTCATCTTCCTAGGTGATGATCCTTAAGGATTTTCAAACCACAAGATCCAATGAATTTGATTAAAATTGAACCAACTCAACCTCAATTAACATCAAACAAAAGAGAAATGAATATAAAAAGTCAAGGAGTCAATGATATTTTTTTGGTATTTTTTGAATTAAAAGAAAATACAAATAAAAAATAAACAAACAAAGTGGAACCTCAAATTCAATTCAAAGCAACTTCAAAAAGTCCAATTAAATTCTCATAGGTTCAACATAGTCAAATAAACTTTGACTAATTTTCTCACAATTTTTTAAAATCAAAAAGTAATTAAAACCAATTAAAACAACCAAAAATAGCATAATATGAATTAAAATCTCAAATAATCTCAAAACAAACAAGAAATTATTGAGACTATTTTTCATTGACTTATCATGATCCATAGATGTTATGAAAATATTTTTGTATTTTTTAAATGTCAGAAAGTATTTTAAAATAAATTAAAATCATGAAAAACCAAGTAATTCATAAAAAATATCAAATGAAGTCACCAAAATAATTAAAAATCATAATATGAAACTAGATTTTTCAAGAAAATTTTCAAAGTTGATCTCATATTTTTCTGACTCATATGAATTTTTAATGAATTTTTGAAAATGAAACGAATTAAAAGAAAATAAAAAGAAAAATGAAATAAGCGAAAAATGCAGAGCCACCGGATCCAATTCATTAATTGACGCATGAGATTAGATCCTGAGGAGGGGATCCAAGTCAAACGCGCCACACAACGAATTAAAACAAGTAATTAAAACGGACGCATGAGATTAGATCCTGAGAAGGGGATCCAAGGGCCAGGGATCAGAACACGTGGTGGTGGTGGTGGAAACCACCGTCTTCCCCGGCTAAGCAATAGATTTCGGCCAAATTTGCAGAGAAATGAATCTTATCAAAAACGAAAAACAAGGACATGGAAATGAAGCTCATGTGATGTAGATCATCATTGTACCATTGGATTTCCTTCATTCTTCCTATGTTGAGAGAAAGATGAAGGAGAAAATCATGGTGTCCACATGGATTGTTCATGAAATGACAATTGAATGCACCAAAAGCTTGCCTCAAGTATGAGGACTTCAGAGAACCACCAAAACACAAGAAAACTACATTGAATTAAGAGTTTCAGATCCAAACAGTTTTAGTTGATACCTTCAAATTGATGAGTTTCTAGCCACAAATTCTTCAAGCTCTTTGCTGCTCTTTGATCTCTGGATGTATGGAAGATGATTGGCTAAGGAATCTAGCTTTGAAACTCAGCTAATGTTACTGAATTTCAAGCTCGAAAATCTGAAAAAAATGGTGAATGATTCCTTTAGTGAGGGTGTGGTTTCAGTGCAGCAGCATATGGGATCTCCAAAAGGTTAATGCAGACGATCTCACACTTTGCTCATGTGCACGGGATTTGAATTTTTGAGTTGTAGCGGTGTATTCGTCGCTATATGATCTATCGATTAAATCATAAGCTAAGAGATACATTCAATTTCGAGTCGCCACCGCACTTTTATTTATCCAAAGGACTGGCTAAAAAGCGAACAAAAGCCTAAGAAGTTTTACACGTAGAAAACTAATAAAAAGATCAGAGAGTCTGGGTAAGGGGTAAATTACGCAATGGGAAGGTGTTAGGCACCCACTACGTCCTAGGTACTCCTAGGGAGCCCTTTTCACACTTGTTATAAAAATATTGTTATTTGTTATGACATAAAGATTGTGCAAACATGATTGGGATGGTGAGAAAAGAATATACAATTTATTATTTTATTGGGTTCGAACGGATGAACCCGTTGCCTACGTACCTTCCATCAAAGGTAAGGATCAGAACGCCGTAGTTCGGCTAAAAGATTTCCAAAAGTTGGTGGACTTGATTTTAAACACAAGCACTGAGGCTTTTCATTATCAATGGGAGAACACTCGACCAAAAACAACATCCACCACGCGAGGATAGCTTCGACGTACTAGAGGGGTTAGCCCTGTTTGAAGTACGGAAGTCTTACTGTCGACTCACTAAGGATAGGCAAGATTTACATCAACCACAAAGATAATTGAAGCCTATGGCTAATGCATGAAAAGATTAATGGACAAAGCCAAAACAAGTGAATGAGTGAAGTTAATTGATTGTGATTATGAAAGTGAAGTCAAAGTATGATTAAGATTGATTCAAAGAAGTATTATGAAATGGAGTTTTGAAAAAGTCAAGGACTTGAGGTCCAGGTTTTTAATTAATTAAAAAACATGAAGATGTTTGCACAACACTTATGTCAAATTTGAAAGGTAAATGTGTGAAAAGGTTCTAAGACGTAATGAATGATGAATGGATGAAGATGGATTGTAAAACTTCTTAGAAGGTTCACTTCTTGAGATCATATGGGAAATGATTCAAGTGTGTCCTTTGGAATAGCAATTAATAATAACAAGCAAAGCAAAAGAAAAGCGGATATCGGATGCCAATCACTGGTCTTATACCAATCTCCTAAAACAAAATGGGATATCAGAGGCCACTCAATGGTCTTACACTAATCTCCACAGGCAAAGAAATAAAAGCGGATACCGGATACCAATAGATGGATTTACACCAGTCTCCTAAAACAGAAATGGATATCAGATGCCACTCAATGGACTTACACTAATCTCCACAGAAGAAAACAAGAATGAAATATGGAAATTAACTGCCAATCTGTCTGGACTTAGGTTAACTCCACAGATGCTCATAGGAATACCAATGCCACGTTGCAGGGACTTACAGTGGATCCTCACATACAAGAACAAAAGCAACACATGATCATAGGAATGCAAATGCCAACTTGCAGGGACTTACAGTTGCAACCTCACATAAACAGAGAAAGCGAAACATGGATGTCAGATGCCAATCTGTCTGGGCTTACTCTAACATACACAGTGTGATCCTAGGAATACAAATGCCAACTTGCAGGGACTTACAGTTGTATCCTCACATACAATCAAATAAATGTATCAAGCAAAGATAAGATGAGTGGCCAAGGTGATGGTCTTATACTCACTTCCATATCATAGGAGCAATGGCCAAAGAAATGGACTTACAATTGTCCTCAATGGGTAAACAGCAATGATAGCACACAAGCAAATGAGATGATGGTGCATTGATGAACAATTAATGATGATGAGTGCACAAAGCATGAAAGCAAACATGTGTATGAAGCAATCAATCAATCGATCAATATCAAACAGCACACTCTATAGCCAGACAAGGGGGCTCATACAAGAAGGTTAGGCACTGAGGCCAACTGTAATAGGGTAAAGGTTGCTCTTAACCTGGCCATTGAGGGGCTCAGGTGAAGCAGATGAAAAGGAGATGAGGGGTGTGCCTCATTGCTTCTATCCCTGATTAGAGAGAGCATCAAAGGAAGTGTGGGAGTTCAGAAAGTAGGAACTCTCTCCACATTATTGACTCGATTAGATCTTGGGTATTTATCTCAATGCTTCAACCATGTAATGGGAGCAAAGAGAGGACTCACTGAATAGTGGGGGATAGATTGCTTATCCCTACCTTCCACCAATTGCCTTACTTGAAGGACTTTTCCTGCTTAGGACAAATTTAAACAAACACAGGCATTGCCTCTTAAGGAGGGCTTCAGACAGTTTGCCCGGTCAAATAACAGACCGGGTCTCCAGACTACATGAAGAAGAAAGGTTTATACCTCAAAGCAAATGCTAAAAAGCAAAGCAAGCAAGTTCAAAGAACTTAAGCAACTAAAGTACTTGATTTTTAAGTAATGGAGGAAACAGTGTTGTTTGGAATGATATGAGCTGAAACAGAAGAAGATAATGCTTGGCAAAGTTGAATATTTGAAGAAGACCAGCTCAGTGATGCTCAGAACCTTATAAATCTAGATCCACCATTTCATGTCTATGGAGAGAACAGAGCAAGAAGATGGCTGCAGGTGATGAATTGTGCTTGGAAAAGCTTCAGGATATTGTCTAGGTCATGGAACACTCAAAAGCTGCTCGAATATTTTGGAGTTTTTTTGGCAAAAAGGAAATCGAGCCAGAATGACAGATGAAAGGAAAGAAGTTTTTCTGTGCAATGGAGGCTGTAGCTTTTTGTCTCTAGGGTTTATTCTGTCAGCAAAATTGCTTTTATATGCCTGTTTAGAGCTGGTTTAAGGAATGCTAAGTTTAATTAACTTTTATGACATGATTTGTATTTTGCTAAGTATGTACCAAAGTGGATATGGAGGGTGTGTTTGCTGCTTGAGTGGGCTTGGACAGGCTGTACAGACTATGCAAAAATGCTGTTTTGCCTCTGCACATGAATTGCTAACTTGTACTCTCACTCATGAAACCATTTGCATATTTTACCAATTTGGCATTTTGGTCCATAATGGTGATGTAATGGTGCAATGAACATGGTTTAAGGCTTGGAACAAGTTTCAAATGTGATTTAAAACATTTCCCAATTGGCAAAAATGAGAAAAAGTTAAAGGATCAAAAAGTCAACTTTGAGTCAAACTTTGATTTTAAATGAAAAAGGTCCAAAAATGCCATTTTGAATGGTAGGGTTTTGATGAATGAAATTTATATTTTTGGAAAGAGGATGAAAAATGTGGTTTGTAGGAAAAAACCCCACCAAATTTGGCCTTATGGTTTGAGAGTTATGGCTTGTTGAAGTTCAAAAATTGGTGAAAATGATTTGATCATATCTTGACAACCACACATGGGATTTGAGAGTTCTTGGACTTTTTGAAAATGGGAAGACAAGATCTTCAACTTTCATGTTGGGCAAAAATTCATTTGGAGCTTGTATCATGATGTAAGTTTAAGATCAAGAAGTTTCCATTTTTGGCAGTTGAAATTACAGGTCCACTTTCTATTTTGGGAAATTTTCTGATTGGCTTCAAATTCTTCAATGATATTGATTGCTATGACATATGAGGCCTATTAGGACATGAATAAGCTCTCTCAAACCATTTCCATCCATCAATTCCATAGAATCAACCACAGTTGACCAACTTTGACTTTCTAGGGTTTTGGACTTGACTGAACACTTCTGATGAATTCCAAACCCTAATTCCTTGAGACCTTGACTTCCAATGATGTCCCAAGTTGTATGAACCTTTGATTAATGATCATGGTGCCCAAATTCTGCAAGAATGGCCACCATCCATTGCTTTGACTGACTGTTGACTGACTTTGACCTAATTGCTGATGATTGCTTCAACTGCAAGCAACAAGGTTAGACTGACAATATTTTTGTACTTTTTGAAAGATAAACATATGAAGAGCAAGAATATACAAATGCAAAGTATGCTTGGTGATCAAGAAACAAACCCACAAGGCAATCTATCCACTAAGAGGAAAGCAAAGGCATGCATTGATCCTTGAGGCCATGATATGAATGATATGGGCCATGAGGGATCTTAGGGCCCAAAATTGGGGTCTTACAGATGCCCCTATTTAAGGTCATTCTAGCCGGAGAAGTGAAGTTTAGAAATCTTCATCTCGACGCGGTAGAATGGACTTAAATAATAGTAATGAGACAAATTTTGGTCCCTAAGAGACCTCATGATGCAAATGTATGTATGCAAAAGACACAAATTCTATGGGGAATATGATTCACACAGAAGAAAAGACGATCCATCGGAGTAATACACTCACCAGGAACAGAGACTCTGACAAGACTCTAGTTGGGGATAATAAAAGAAAAAGAAATGTGTGGACAATACACGACTCTAAACTGGGGAAAGACAAAACCGACACAACGTGATCAAAACACGACTCTGATTAAGGAAAACAGAAAAAACAGACAGGAGAACTCACCGGGGAGTGAAGGACTCACACTGGGGAAAAGAATTCCAAAGGAAAATAAATCCATTGGAGAGACACAAGCTGACTCCTGGGGAGAAGCAACAGAAAACTCCACTGGGGAAGTAACAAAGAAAATGAGATGTTACCGGGCATACGGGTAACAAACTCAGGAAGGAATACCAAGGATACCGGGTTGTAGGCATGTAACAGGTGACCGACCAAAGACGTGAATTGGTGTGTGTTCCAAGACACTCATCATCCGAAAGAAAGCTAGAACAGCAGACTTGTTTAAAGGATGGACAAAAAAGCGTGAATTGGTGTGTGTTCCAAAACACTCATCACCCTGAACGCCAACTGGCTAAAGGATGGATAAAAAAACGTGAATTGGTGTGTGTTCCAAAACACTCATCATCCAAAAGAAAGCTAGAACAGCAGACTTGTTTAAAGGATGGACAAAAAAGCGTGAATTGGTGTGTGTTCCAAAACACTCATCATCCAAAACGCAAACTGGTTAAAGGATGGGCAAAAAAGCGTGAATTGGTGTGTGTTCCAAAACACTCATCATCCAAAACGCAAACTGGTTAAAGGATGGGCAAAAAGCGTGAATTGGTGTGTGTTCCAAGACACTCATCATCCGAAAGAAAGCTAGAACAGCAGACTTGTTTAAAGGATGGACAAAAAACGTGAATTGGTGTGTGTTCCAAAACACTCATCATCCAAAACGCAAACTGGTTAAAGGATGGGCAAAAAAGCGTGAATTGGTGTGTGTTCCAAAACACTCATCATCCAAAACGCAAACTGGTTAAAGGATGGGCAAAAAGCGTGAATTGGTGTGTGTTCCAAGACACTCATCATCCGAAAGAAAGCTAGAACAGCAGACTTGTTTAAAGGATGGACAAAAAACGTGAATTGGTGTGTGTTCCAAAACACTCATCATCCGAAAGAAAGCTAGAACAGCAGACTTGTTTAAAGGATGGTCAAAAAAGCGTGAATTGGTGTGTGTTCCAAAACACTCATCATCCGAAAGAAAGCTAGAACAGCAGACTTGTTTAAAGGATGGACAAAAAACGTGAATTGGTGTGTGTTCCAAAACACTCATCATCCGAAAGAAAGCTAGAACAGCAGACTTGTTTAAAGGATGGTCAAAAAAGCGTGAATTGGTGTGTGTTCCAAAACACTCATCATCCTGAACACAAACTGGTTAAAGGATGGATATTCGATTCTACAGAGAATACGAATCTTGCTCAGCTGGGGAAAATCAACAAAGGATTCCAACTAAAGAGCGCATGAGATATATTATTCATTACCGGCAGACCGTGAATAATACACTCGAAAGGAAAAGACACCAGAGATACCGGTTACTGGGTATATAATAGGTGACTATCCAAAACAGAGAGACGATCGATACCAAGCATACGGGTAAACGAAAGACAACTCAAAGGATAAATTGCAAGCATCCGGCAATTATCCAACAACAAAAGGAATATTCGACTCCGCGAAGGGAAATAGCGAATCTTACTCGACTGGGGAAACACAAAAGGCTTCGACTGAAGAGTGCATGAGATATACTATTCATTACCAGCAGACCGTGAATAATATACTCGCATGGAAGATTATCCACAACTGGTTACTGGGTTAACAAAGGATAAATCAACCGAACAGAAAGGCATCGGGATACCAAATCAGGTATATAATGATAACCAATCAAAAGGAGCAACAGACATTACCAACAAAAGGGTAAATGAAAGGCGAACTGCTGAGGATAATTTGCAAGCATCCGGCAATTATCCAAAGAAGACTAGCTGGGGATGCATTGGTAAACAACCAATGATCCGGGGAACAAATCACTAGCATACGGTGAAAAAACCCACTGGGGATAAAATTGCTAGCATACGGCAATTATCCACAAAATACTTGCTAGGGACATAAGTGCTGATCTGAGCAACTTATACAAGCAAAGGAAAATCATCATCAAAAATTGAATGAAGATAACCACAAAATTAGGGTTTACATCTACCGAATACGGGGTAGAAGACCGAAAACTCCGCGTGGGGATAGAACAAATCACAAATCCGCACGGGAAACCAAAATAGGGTTTATAACAAACCACAAACTGCTGAAGAGCAGGAAAATAGGATTTACAACTACCGGGTAGTAGGTAGAAAACCAAAACTCTGGCTGGAGAATAAAAGGTGTATAACCACAAATTCTGTTAAGAAAGCCAGGAAAGATAGGACTTACAACTGCTGGTTTGTAGGCAGAGGCCCGAAAAACATTCCGCTGGGGAACAACCCACTGGGAAGCACAAGATATCTGACAAATAGCCAATTCGGGAATGATCCGAAAAGACGGACTGAATCAAGACACGTCTTAATGAGGATGTAACTCAAATAGGAAAATCCATCCCAATATATGTGTTGGGAGGAAACGGAAGAAACCGTCATCCACAAGGGTATATCCCAGTGGGGAACTGCAGAAGGAAAGACAGACACATTTTCTGCTTATGGGGTTGACTCTATGTGGAGAGATTTTAAACACCCAACATCTGCTTGGGGAGATCTGTAAGGAGATCTATATCACCATAGCAGGAGACACGACAAACAAAAGATATATGGCAAAAAATGCAACATGAATGTCTGAATGTTTATGAATATGCATGAATATGCGTAATTTATGTTTGATGAATGCTGACAAAACAGACAATTCTAACACAAACAGGTTCAGGAACCAAACGTCCGGTATTATACTTCCAGGGGAAAAACCAGCTGGAGAGCCAATCTGCGGAGATCTATAAGCGGTAAAGCAAAGATCTGCGAGTACTGCTGAAGAAGCAGAGAGTCATAGATATCAGGAAACAACCCAATCAGGGTACAGAAAGTCACAATGGGCGAAACGGCCACCAAGACGAATCTGTAGGGGAACAAGAGAAGTCCCAAAGTATCTGCAGGGGATCCCAGTGTTAACTGAGAAACAAAAAGTGCGTAAGCACGGACTGCTGTAGAAGCGAAAATCACACAAAACTCCGCTGGGGGACAACCCACTGAGGGAGAATGATATCATCCAAATAGAATCTAACTGCGTAAGCAACTCTACTGGGGAAAACTGTCGGCTACTCTCTTGGGAACAAGCCACTGAGGGAGGACAGATCAAACAAATATATTCTGCAACAGACCACTCCACTTGGGGAGAATGCACATAGCAAACTGATCACAACCAGTAGATTCTGCAATATAAGCCCCTCTACTGGAGATCACAAACAGTCAGGAAATCAAATCCGTTCACTGGAAGCAAAAGCCATCATCCGACCACATCGGGATTGAAGGATTATTCAACAGGCAAAACTGCCATAACAAACACCTGCAGACTAATGCTGAGGAAAGATGGTTGTAAATATACTGGGATGTCAACCCAAACAACCACTGAGTAGGAAAATAAATCCTGCTCTGCCGGAGAGAATAACTCTGATGGAGAGATAGCAACAATTCCACAGACGACTTCGCCGGGGAAAGGGTAAAGTACCGGGTATCAAATCACTGACTTACCGAGTCTTCAAAAGAGAAAGCAATCATGCTGAGGAAACAGACAAATCCTACTGGCACACTGCATGGGGAAAAGCGGTATCAACTCCACTTACAACCCTGGTGGGGATATCAATAACAGCTCTACTCGCGACTCCGAAGGGAGTATCAATCAATCAGTTATACTCATTACTGCGCTGAGGAGACAAATAAAGTCTGGGGCATACGACCCACTGGAGAAGGTGACGGGGCACCAAGATGACAGACCATAAACATCCGAAACCTCTCAAGAAAACACCCATGATGGGGGAAACTGCTGCTGGAGAAACGAAGCCTTCAACAACAAATCACTTGCGACTGTACTGGGGAACAAACCCCAACAACAACTCTGCTTGAGGAACAACCCCAACAAAGATCTGAAGAAAGAAGATACCACCAAACCAGGAGTATGAACCAATGTCTTACCTGTTGGGAATCATGCCACCCTCGGGAGAGCACTGAGATATTCTTGAGTATCCTTTCAATCTTGTGAATGTTCACTTTGTATAAAACAACAAATTTTGAAAAATTTGATTTGTATAAAACAATGACATTTTATCAATTTAAAACATGCAAAACATTTGTTGAGTTGAAACAAATAAGAGTGCAAATAAATTGGATAAAAAGCTCAAATTGATTTGATAGAATGGTAGCCTGCAAATGGCAAGACTCCATAGATCTGTACAAATTTGAAATCAGTGATATATATTGGAAGAGGGCTACATTGAACATAATGATCCTTTCTCTACCAATTTGAATCTCGATGTATCCGAAGCTTCAGTTGACGACGAATCGAGAATCTTCTGACGAAATGACGACTGGTGGACAGAAAGTCTTGTCAGGATGCAGTTACTTGCCAAATCCCTAATTTTTGCCTAGATTGCCCCAGAGTGAGGTACTCAATCTAGCGGGATGCAAATATATCCTCTTTTTTTCAAGTCTCTAATTTTTGCCTGAATTACCCTTGCGGGTTCTCCACCGAGACGCTCATTTTTGCCTAAGCCGCCCTTTCGGGTTTTCAACTTAGCGAGCAATTCTGTTTTTTATTCATTCTTTTTTCATTTGCATATACTTTTTTTTTCTAGGCAAAGTATCTTTTAACTGCATCTGAATTCACAGGACGAGTGAAATCCTCCCCATCCATTGTTGTAAGCATCAAAGCACCGCCTGAAAAGGCTCTTTTAACAACATATGGACCCTCGTAGTTTGGAGTCCACTTGCCCCTGGAATCGGGCGCGAAAGACAAAACTTTCTTGAGCACAAGGTCACCTTCTCGGAACACACGAGGCTTGACCTTCTTGTCGAATGCTTACTTCATTCTCTGCTGATACAACTGACCATGGCACATGGCAGTTAAACGCTTCTCTTCAATCAAATTCAACTGGTCATAACGACTCTGAATCCATTCAGCATCAGTCAACTTGGCTTCCATCAAGACTCGCATTGATGGGATCTCCACCTCTACTGGGAGAACGGCTTCCATACCATAAACAAGAGAGAAAGGGGTTGCCCCTGTTGAAGTGCGTACAGACGTACGATATCCATGCAAAGCAAATGGCAGCATCTCATGCCAATCTTTGTAGGTGACAGTCATCTTCTGGATAATTCTCTTGATATTTTTGTTAGCAGCTTCAACAGCCCCGTTCATCTTAGGTCTGTAAGGAGAGGAATTATGGTGTGCAATCTTGAATTCAGCGCACAACTCATCCATCATCTTGTTGTTCAGATTGGATCCATTATCAGTAATGATCCTCTCTGGCACACCATAACGGCAAATCAGCTGGTTTTTGATAAACTTCACAACCACCTGCCTGGTTACATTCGCGTACGAAGCGGCTTCAACCCATTTGGTGAAGTAATCAATTGCTACGAGAATAAACCGATGTCCGTTGGACGCTTTCGGCTCAATCATGCCGATCATGTCGATTCCCCACATAGAGAAAGGCCATGGTGATGAAATCACATTCAGGAGTGTCGGAGGAATATGAATCTTATCCGCATAAATTTGACACTTGTGACATTTCTTCACGTATTTGCAACAGTCAGACTCCATTGTCAGCCAATAGTAGCCTGCTCTCAACATTTTCTTAGCCATGGCATGTCCATTGGAATGAGTACCAAATGAACCCTCATGGACCTCAGTCATCAATATGTTTGCTTCGTGTCTATCCACGCATCTGAGCAAAACCATATCAAAATTTCTCTTGTACAGCACTTCTCCACTGAGGTAGAAACTGCCTGACAACCTTCTCAAAGTTTTCCTATCTTTCACAGATGCCCCAGGCGGGTAGACCTGGTTCTGGAGGAAATTATTGATATCAAAATACCAAGGCTTGTCATCTTTCACATCTTCAATTGCAAATATGTGAGCGGGTCTGTCCAAGCGCATCACAGTAATATTGGGAACATCATTCCACCATCTGACAACAATCATGGAAGCAAGCGTAGCAAGGGCATCTGCCATCCGATTATCCTCTCGAGGAATATGATAAAATTCGACTTCTGTAAAGAAAGTTGAAATTCTCCTTGCATAATCTCTGTATGGGATGAGACCTGGCTGATTCGTCTCCCATTCACCTTTGATCTGATTGACAACCAAAGCTGAATCACCATAGACATCAAGATATTTGATCCTTAAATCAATGCATTCTTCAAGTCCCATAATACAGGCTTCATACTCCGCCATATTATTCGTGCATTTGAAAGTCAGCCTTGCTGTAAACGGAATGTGCGATCCCTGGGGATTAACAATTACTGCCCCAATTCCATTTCCATATTGATTAACAGCGCCATCAAACACCATCGTCCATCTGGAACCAGGTTCTGGACCTTCATCAAGTGTAGGCTCATCGCAATCTTTCATCTTTAAATACAGAATCTCCTCGTCAGGGAAATCATACTGAACAGACTGATGATCTTCAATCGGCTGGTGCGCAAGATGGTCAGCCAAGATACTACCTTTGATAGCTTTCTGAGCTCGATACTCAATATCATACTCAGACAACAGCATCTGCCAACGGGCGATCCTCCCAGTTAAAGCAGGCTTCTCGAAGATATACTTAATTGGATCCATTCTGGATATCAACCAAGTTGTATGATTTATCATGTACTGGCGCAAACGCTTAGCTGCCCAAGCTAAAGCACATCACGTCTTCTCAAGCATTGAGTACCGAGACTCACAATCAGTAAACTTCTTACTGAGGTAGTATATAGCAAACTCCTTCTTCCCTGATTCATCTTGTTGACCGAGTACACAACCCATCGAGTCTTCAAGAACTGTTAAGTACATAATCAGAGGTCTTCCTTCCACAGGCGGAGACAAAATCGGAGGTTCGGACAGGTAATCTTTGATACTGTCGAAAGCTTTCTGGCAATCCTCGGTCCAATCATGAGACTGATCTTTCCGGAGGAGCTTGAATATCGGCGCACATGTGGCAGTCATGTGGGATATAAATCTGGAAATGTAGTTCAAGCGGCCAAGAAAACCTCGGACTTGCTTCTCAGTTTTGGGTGCGGGCATCTCCTGTATTGCTTTGACCTTTGCAGGATCAACCTCAATACCTCTTTCACTTACCACAAAACCCAACAACTTGCCGGAACGGACTCCAAAAGTACATTTGTTCGGGTTCAGGCGAAGTTTGAACTTCCTCAAACGCTGAAAAAGCTTCAACAAATGCTCAATATGCTCAATTTCCGTTCGGGACTTAGCAATCATATCATCAACATAGACTTCTATCTCCTTGTGCATCATATCATGAAACAAGGTAGTCATAGCTCGTTGATACGTGGCTCCGGCGTTCTTCAAACCGAAGGGCATCACTCGATAACAGAATGTTCCCCAAGGTGTGATGAATGTTGTCTTCTCCATATCCTCTGGTGCCATCTTGATTTGATTATATCCGGAAAATCCGTCCATAAAGGAAAAGACTTTGAATTTAGCCGTATTGTCTACCAACATGTCAATGTGTGGTAGAGGAAAATCATCTTTCGGGCTAGCTTTATTCAAATCTCTGTAGTCAACGCACATACGGACTTTTCCGTCCTTCTTAGGAACAGGCACAATATTGGCCACCCATTGAGGATATGTCGAAGTCACCAGAAACCCCGCATCAATTTGCTTCTGAACTTCCTCTTTGATCTTCACTGCCATATCTGGATGAGTTCTTCTGAGCTTCTGCTTCACAGGCACGCACTCAGGCTTCAAAGGCAGGAAATGTTGCACAATATCTGTATCTAAACCCGGCATATCTTCATAGGACCAAGCAAAGATATCTGAATATTCTCGTAGCAAGCTGATCAAATCTTCCTTGACAGACCCTTCAAGAAGTGCCCCAATCTTCACTAAACGCTCACAATCTTCAGATCCCAAGTTGACTGTTTCCAAGTCTTCGAGATGTGGCTGAATGATCTTTTCTTCGTGCTCAAGGAGACGGGTGATCTCATCAGGAATCTCTTCAACGTCATCTTCTTCTGCCTCAAATACAAGGAATTCAAAATTGGGAGATGGCGTTGGATCATTATGTTCAATGGGTTTTAGGATCAACCTGCATAATGATTTTGGTTAAGAAAAACTTCAGCATTTAAACAAGCAAATCATTATGCAGATGAAAGAATGTTGCTTTTACAACTTTTATTTTTGTTTTTATGGTTTTTTGTGATCACTGATTTCATAAAGAAAAGCAAAAAGTGAAAACAAAGGAAAAACAAATGTTTTGACAATGCAAAAATTGAATGAAAATATCATTGTATATATGCTTTGCCAATAATGTCATCACTTCTCCTTTTGGCATGGGAGAAGGGTTTTAAACAAAATGAACAATTTACTCTGATCTATGGATAACTGTAGGAACATCCACAGCGACCCAATTGTGGCAGACACCACCAGGTATAACAAAATTGTTCAAGTCTTCTGCATCTTCTTCTTCAATGATAGCAGCAGCTTCCTCTTCTGCAGGTTGATCAGCATGGATGAATCCTCCACTGGTGAACAGACCTTGCTCATTGCATGCCCCAGAACCATAGCCAATGCCAGCCCGGGAACGGTTATCTTCAAGTTCAAGCACTTTCCCTAAACCAGCAACTGCACCACATTCGATGGCCAGCTTTGCATCACGGTAGGAAGTGAATGAAGGAGACTTCTTCTCGATTGGTTCGTCAATAGATAAAGCTTGAAACTGAGTTCCAACTTCATCCTCTGCATCAATGTACGAGAAAGAAGACAAATTACTGACCAGGAGAGCCTTTTCTCCCCCTACTACAACCAATTTCTTGTTTTTCACGAACTTCAGCTTTTGGTGTAGGGTGGATGTCACGGCGCCAGCCTCGTGAATCCATGGTCTGCCCAAGAGACAGCTGTATGATGGGTGAATATCCATTACTTGAAAAGTGATCTGGAAATCACTTCGTCCAATCTTGATTGGGAGATCAACTTCCCCAATCACAGTCTTACGCGACCCATCAAAAGCTTTAACAACAACCCCACTCTGCCTCATAGGAGGACCTTGATACGACAATCGTGAGAGTGTGGATTTTGGCAATACATTAAGAGATGATCCAGTGTCCACCAACACATTGGACATTGCATCAGATTTGCAATTCATTGAGATATGTAAAGCCATGTTGTGGTCTCTTCCCTCCTCAGGGAGATCAGCGTCACAAAAGCTCAGAGTGTTGCAAGCAGTAATGTTTGCAACAATGCTATCAAATTGTTCCAGGGTGACGTCATGATCAACATACGCCAGGTCCAAAACTTTCTGCAGAGACTCCCGATGGGGTTCTGAATTCAGCAATAGAGAAAGAATGGAAATCTTGGAGGGCGTGTGTAGAAGCTGGTCTACAATGTTGTACTCACTCTTTCTGATGAGCCTCAGCATCTCATCAGATTCTTCATCAACAATGCCACTCGGGCCAACAACTGAAGAAATAGGAGTCTTTGGTACGGAGGAGGAAGGCTGGGCAACAGCAAGTGCCGGATTCTGAACATTCACAGCATTCCCTACAGGGTGCACAACAGTGTCAGAAGCGGTAGCCTTTGCCGGTGCAGAAAAGACACGACCACTGCGGGTCAACCCACTAACATCAGCAATAGTGGTTACAGAAGTAGACGGCAGAGGTACTTCGACCCCATCCTGGACAGCAACAGGATTGTATCTGAAAGGTACAGCTTTATCAGATGAATAAGGCACAGGGCCTGCCGGTTTGATAATCAAAGAAGGTGAAGCCTTAGGCTTGTTGCTATTGTAGCGAATAACAACAGGCTCAGGCAATTTGAACACCGGGGAGATGACACTCACTTCGGGCTCAACAACATCAACATTGCGATTCTGGAGAATCTCAATGGTACCTTCATTCAACAGCATTTGCAATTCCTTGCGAACTTGGTCACAACCCAAACGATTGACCGAGCAGACGCAGCACTGGTCATGGTTATGCTTCAAATGGCTGTGCTGACACAGCATTTTATGTAATCCAACCAATGACTGCCGGATATGACTGATGTACTTCACCTTGTATTTCCTAAGGTCCTCCTGAATCATGTTCACAGACTTCCCATGCGAAGGCAATGGGTTCCTGGTGACATTCGGGTTGGAGTCTTCAAAACTCAGAATTCCGCTTCTCATAAGGTCTTGAACCTTAGTCTTCAGCTGGAGGCAATTCTCAATGTCATGGCCCGGAGCGCCAGAGTGATAGACGCAATGCTGGTCAGGCTTATACCACCACTGAGGGTTGGCCGGTATAGCCGGAGGATCTCTCGGAGTAACCAACTTCCGCTCTATTAGAGAGGGATATAACTCCGTATACGTCATAGGAATCGGATCAAAGCTGATCTTCTTCCTTTCATAACCCGTGTTTGCTTGATTACTCGTACTCCCACGAGGCTGGTAAGCCTGTTGCTGTGGACGAGCTTGTTGTTGATACTGGGGTTGTTGATATTGTTGTTGATGCTGATACTGTTGAGGTTGATATTGCTGACGTTGAGGAGCATTGTCTTTGAAAACAGGCGCTACGTGAGCCACCTGGTGCTGATGACCGGAATGTCGTGCAGGCTTCCTCTGAACAGAGGGTCTTCTATGCTTTGGCTGAGACTGCACGGCATGGGCTTCTCCTTCTTTCCTCTTAAACGCTCCGTATCGCTTAGAGGAAGAACCATCATCTTTTGCCAATCGTCCTTCACGGACACCTTCTTCAAGACGCATCCCCATGTTCACCATCTCGGTGAAATCAGAGGGAGCGCTGGCCACCATTCTCTCATAGTAAAATGACCCAAGAGTCTTCAGAAAGATCTTGGTCATCTCCTTCTCTTCTAATGGTGGAGTGATTTGAGCTGCCAGCTCACGCCATCTCTGGGCGTACTCCTTGAACGTCTCTTTGTCCTTTTGTGACATAGACCTGAGTTGATCTCTGTCAGGCGCCATGTCAACGTTGTATTTATATTGCTTGACGAAAGCTTCGCCAAGATCGTTGAATGAGCGGATGTTGACGCTGTCCAAGCTCATGTACCAACGGAGAGCTGCACCAGACAAACTGTCTTGGAAGTAGTGGATCAAGAGTTGATCGTTGTCGGTCTGCGTGGACATCTTTCTGGCATACATGACCAAGTGTGCCAAAGGACAAGTGTTCCCTTTATACTTTTCAAAGTCTGGGACCTTGAATTTAACTGGTATTTTAACACCGGGAACTAGACAAAGTTCGGCTGCTGACTTGCCGAAGAGATCTTTGCCTCTAAGAGTTCTCAATTCCTTTCTCAGCTCGAGGAATTGGTCGTTCATTGCATCCATTTTCTCATGAACATCTGAGCCTTCAGAAGCTTCAGAGTGATAGATGGTGTCGTCTACCCTAGGCATGGTATGCACGACAGGAGGAACGGGAATAGGGACCGGGCTAGATGCCGGCATTTGAGCAAAGGTAGGAGCTGGCAGATCGGGCATGAAGCCAGGAGGCATCCCCCAAGGAAAACCGGGAGGCATAGCATTTGGCTGCTGGGCACTGACAGGCACCGTTGATGTAGCCACTTCAGAAATGACCGTCCGCTGAACGGGAGTTGCTGGCTGAGGAGCAGGCTGATTCTGGGCAGCAAGAAGTTGCTCCATCAATGCGCCAAGTCTGGCGACTTCATCTCTCAAACTCTGGTTCTCTTGTTCCAATTGCTCCATAATTCTTGCAGAGTTGACTCGCGTATAATACCGGTGAGTCAGCTTGTCTTCAAAATAAATGAAGAGCAGATGTTAGAACCGGAAGACCAGAAAAATGGGTACCTGTTTATGCAAGAATGATGCATGAAATGCTTGTGCAAATGTTTTGATTTTCAAGGAACCCTTAGGGTACATTTGCAATATTTTGAATTTTAAACATTTTGATTGCTCATGGAAAATATTTCTTTTAATATATCAAAGCAAAGAAATACAGCATTTTTTTTGATTTAATTATTACAAAGAGGGAAGGTAAATGACATCCTATGGATCCCTATTAGCTCGGGATGCTGGAAGACGAGAAGTGTACAACTTCTTGATCTCTCTCTCATAGGCAGCCTCCATATCAGCCTTCTCCTTTGCAAGTTGGTCATACTTCCTTTTCCAGAATTTGGATGACTGAGGAAGCAGAGAAGTCCAAGCGTCGTTCGGATCATCGATCACTCGGTGCTCGAGAAATTCAATCATAGCATCTTTCTCCTTGAGCTGCTGCAGCAATTCCTCTCTCTCGCGGATCCAAGCACGCGAAAGGTCTTCTTCTCTCAACTCCTCTACACGTTGGGTAGGGAGGGTTGAAGGCCCAGCCACATCCAACAGTGTAGGTCTCGGATGATCATACGGCATCAGGTAGGTAGCAGCCCTCTGTCTGACCCAAGAGGTGTATGGCTCCAAAGCGATGCAGTTCTTCGGACCCAACTCATTCCTACTCTTCTTACGGATATTGCGCCAAGCGCGGACAAATCTGGCTTTCAGGCCTTGGGGATCTTTACCCTCCTGAAAGAATACACCTTCTAACAGAATGTTATGGGGTTTATCCCTTAGGGGGAACCCAAGCTGACGACGTGCAAGCGTAGGGTTGTAGCTGATCCCACCACATGTACCAAGAAGAGGCACATTGGGGAATTCACCACAAGAATCGATGATCTGAACGGTATCATACACGCGATCATACCAGGTGATATCATCATTGGCGAGAGACATGAGTCTCTGAGACCACCGTAGACATCCCTTGTTCTCCTTGAAAGCGACTGTCTGAGGCAAGTGCGAAATAAACCACTTGTACAGCAAGGGTAGACAGCAGACAATGACTCCTCCATTCTTCATATTCCTTAGGTGCAAGGAAACATATGCATCACCCAACAAGGTCGGCACCGGATTAAGGACTGAAAAGATCCTAATGGCATTCATGTCCACGAACTTGTCAAAGTTGGGGAATAGCACCAATCCATAGATGAGCAACACAAATAGAGCCTCAAAGGCATCCTCACTCATGGCCTTCCCATAAAAGGTTGCTTGGGCAATGAGGAACTCGGAAGGAAAACCCTGAATTCCGCCTTTGGTAGTCAGATTAGCTCTAATCAGATCTTCATCTATGTGCAACAAGCTGGAAATCTCTCGACAGATGGAATACCCTCTAAGCCACTGAACGGCACTTGATCCAGAATAGGAATCCCAATAAGGTGAGAGTATTCTTCCAAAGTCGGCAACAACTGGAAGTCCGGAAATAAGAAGCAATGATAGAGCGGATCATAGAACTGAGCGAGAGTGCTCATCAATCCCTCATCCACTTGAGTAGTCAGCAATGGCAGAAGCTTCCCATAGCGAGCCTTGAAACCCAAGGGATCTAGTACATATGATGTCAGATTCCTTAACTCTTTGACATCAGGCTGCTTGAAGCTGTACTTCTTTGTGTGCCTTTTTGGTCTTTCCATGTCTGAAAATTTTGCAAATAACCCTTTAAGTTCCTTGAAAATTTTCTCTTTTTTTTTTTGATGACATGAATGCGGATGAATGCGTGAATGCATGAATGCAACAAACACACTCAAGGATCAAGCAAAGCACACCAAACAAAGGTCGTGGGAAAGCTCTATGTATCCCTAATATCAATCATCCATTTTGGTGGATTTAGGTTTTCACCTTATCGACACCCAAGTTCCATTGATATTAACGGTACATGAACCGGTTCGAACATTCCTAATATCAACCAGCCGCTTTGATGGATTTTAGGTTTTACACCTGATCCGGGATCCATTGATATTAACAATGTTTGAACTACTCAACCACGAATCACGGGTTTGTTGAGAGTCACGAGCATGGAGTCTCGGTTAAGAACCACCCAAAGGGAGTGTACTAGGGTTTAAACCTGCCAGACATGTTCTATCAGAGGTTCCCATAATCATCGTTCCATCTTTCGAATATTATCGGAGGAACGAATACTCGTATTCCAAGAATATTCTCAAGAGAAACTCTTATGAGTGTAGTATCGCGTAACAATCGTATCAGAACTGACATCTGAACGACCTCCGCACTACGGTCCTAAAAATAGGCCAAGATGGGTTTGGTAAACTACGGTCCTTGGCTTCTGCGGCACATGATTGAAAGAATAATGCCTAACCACAAATAACTGGTGTGACATTATTAGTTCAACATGACCTCCACCAAGTGAATGGACTCGCAAGTCAACTGGCTAAGGACTACTCCACACCAGTCAACAAGACTATGCCATTCTCCTATCCTAGAGTGCACTCGAGTTCGGGTATAGAACTCATCTCACGGATCACCAAAGCAAACAGCAATTGTATATCAAGCAATTCACACATTACAATCAATACAGTGATCCCAAATTGTACAAAAATATGTCAGATAAACAATAATAATATAGCACAACAAGGGTGAAAAGTAGGCAATACAACCAGGGATTTATTTTCTCCCCAGCAGAGTCGCCACTTTTCTGTAGCGGTGTATTCGTCGCTATATGATCTATCGATTAAATCATAAGCTAAGAGATACATTCAATTTCGAGTCGCCATCGCACTTTTATTTATCCAAAGGACTGGCTAAAAAGCGAACAAAAGCCTAAGAAGTTTTACACGTAGAAAACTAATAAAAAGATCAGAGAGTCTGGGTAAGGGGTAAATTACGCAATGGGAAGGTGTTAGGCACCCACTACGTCCTAGGTACTCCTAGGGAGCCCTTTTCACACTTGTTATAAAAATATTGTTATTTGTTATGACATAAAGATTGTGCAAACATGATTGGGATGGTGAGAAAAGAATATACAATTTATTATTTTATTGGGTTCGAACGGATGAACCCGTTGCCTACGTACCTTCCATCAAAGGTAAGGATCAGAACGCCGTAGTTCGGCTAAAAGATTTCCAAAAGTTGGTGGATTTGATTTTAAACACAAGCACTGAGGCTTTTCATTATCAATGGGAGAACACTCGACCAAAAACAACATCCACCACGCGAGGATAGCTTCGACGTACTAGAGGGGTTAGCCCTGTTTGAAGTACGGAAGTCTTACTGTCGACTCACTAAGGATAGGCAAGATTTACATCAACCACAAAGATAATTGAAGCCTATGGCTAATGCATGAAAAGATTAATGGACAAAGCCAAAACAAGTGAATGAGTGAAGTTAATTGATTGTGATTATGAAAGTGAAGTCAAAGTATGATTAAGATTGATTCAAAGAAGTATTATGAAATGGAGTTTTGAAAAAGTCAAGGACTTGAGGTCCAGGTTTTTAATTAATTAAAAAACATGAAGATGTTTGCACAACACTTATGTCAAATTTGAAAGGTAAATGTGTGAAAAGGTTCTAAGACGTAATGAATGATGAATGGATGGAGATGGATTGTAAAACTTCTTAGAAGGTTCACTTCTTGAGATCATATGGGAAATGATTCAAGTGTGTCCTTTGGAATAGCAATTAATAATAACAAGCAAAGCAAAAGAAAAGCGGATATCGGATGCCAATCACTGGTCTTATACCAATCTCCTAAAACAAAATGGGATATCAGAGGCCACTCAATGGTCTTACACTAATCTCCACAGGCAAAGAAATAAAAGCGGATACCGGATACCAATAGATGGATTTACACCAGTCTCCTAAAACAGAAATGGATATCAGATGCCACTCAATGGACTTACACTAATCTCCACAGAAGAAAACAAGAATGAAATATGGAAATTAACTGCCAATCTGTCTGGACTTAGGTTAACTCCACAGATGCTCATAGGAATACCAATGCCACGTTGCAGGGACTTACAGTGGATCCTCACATACAAGAACAAAAGCAACACATGATCATAGGAATGCAAATGCCAACTTGCAGGGACTTACAGTTGCAACCTCACATAAACAGAGAAAGCGAAACATGGATGTCAGATGCCAATCTGTCTGGGCTTACTCTAACATACACAGTGTGATCCTAGGAATACAAATGCCAACTTGCAGGGACTTACAGTTGTATCCTCACATACAATCAAATAAATGTATCAAGCAAAGATAAGATGAGTGGCCAAGGTGATGGTCTTATACTCACTTCCATATCATAGGAGCAATGGCCAAAGAAATGGACTTACAATTGTCCTCAATGGGTAAACAGCAATGATAGCACACAAGCAAATGAGATGATGGTGCATTGATGAACAATTAATGATGATGAGTGCACAAAGCATGAAAGCAAACATGTGTATGAAGCAATCAATCAATCGATCAATATCAAACAGCACACTCTATAGCCAGACAAGGGGGCTCATACAAGAAGGTTAGGCACTGAGGCCAACTGTAACAGGGTAAAGGTTGCTCTTAACCTGGCCATTGAGGGGCTCAGGTGAAGCAGATGAAAAGGAGATGAGGGGTGTGCCTCATTGCTTCTATCCCTGATTAGAGAGAGCATCAAAGGAAGTGTGGGAGTTCAGAAAGTAGGAACTCTCTCCACATTATTGACTCGATTAGATCTTGGGTATTTATCTCAATGCTTCAACCATGTAATGGGAGCAAAGAGAGGACTCACTGAATAGTGGGGGATAGATTGCTTATCCCTACCTTCCACCAATTGCCTTACTTGAAGGACTTTTCCTGCTTAGGACAAATTTAAACAAACACAGGCATTGCCTCTTAAGGAGGGCTTCAGACAGTTTGCCCGGTCAAATAACAGACCGGGTCTCCAGACTACATGAAGAAGAAAGGTTTATACCTCAAAGCAAATGCTAAAAAGCAAAGCAAGCAAGTTCAAAGAACTTAAGCAACTAAAGTACTTGATTTTTAAGTAATGGAGGAAACAGTGTTGTTTGGAATGATATGAGCTGAAACAGAAGAAGATAATGCTTGGCAAAGTTGAATATTTGAAGAAGACCAGCTCAGTGATGCTCAGAACCTTATAAATCTAGATCCACCATTTCATGTCTATGGAGAGAACAGAGCAAGAAGATGGCTGCAGGTGATGAATTGTGCTTGGAAAAGCTTCAGGATATTGTCTAGGTCATGGAACACTCAAAAGCTGCTCGAATATTTTGGAGTTTTTTTGGCAAAAAGGAAATCGAGCCAGAACGACAGATGAAAGGAAAGAAGTTTTTCTGTGCAATGGAGGCTGTAGCTTTTTGTCTCTAGGGTTTATTCTGTCAGCAAAATTGCTTTTATATGCCTGTTTAGAGCTGGTTTAAGGAATGCTAAGTTTAATTAACTTTTATGACATGATTTGTATTTTGCTAAGTATGTACCAAAGTGGATATGGAGGGTGTGTTTGCTGCTTGAGTGGGCTTGGACAGGCTGTACAGACTATGCAAAAATGTTGTTTTGCCTCTGCACATGAATTGCTAACTTGTACTCTCACTCATGAAACCATTTGCATATTTTACCAATTTGGCATTTTGGTCCATAATGGTGATGTAATGGTGCAATGAACATGGTTTAAGGCTTGGAACAAGTTTCAAATGTGATTTAAAACATTTCCCAATTGGCAAAAATGAGAAAAAGTTAAAGGATCAAAAAGTCAACTTTGAGTCAAACTTTGATTTTAAATGAAAAAGGTCCAAAAATGCCATTTTGAATGGTAGGGTTTTGATGAATGAAATTTATATTTTGGAAAGAGGATGAAAAATGTGGTTTGTAGGAAAAAACCCCACCAAATTTGGCCTTATGGTTTGAGAGTTATGGCTTGTTGAAGTTCAAAAATTGGTGAAAATGATTTGATCATATCTTGACAACCACACATGGGATTTGAGAGTTCTTGGACTTTTTGAAAATGGGAAGACAAGATCTTCAACTTTCATGTTGGGCAAAAATTCATTTGGAGCTTGTATCATGATGTAAGTTTAAGATCAAGAAGTTTCCATTTTTGGCAGTTGAAATTACAGGTCCACTTTCTATTTTGGGAAATTTTCTGATTGGCTTCAAATTCTTCAATGATATTGATTGCTATGACATATGAGGCCTATTAGGACATGAATAAGCTCTCTCAAACCATTTCCATCCATCAATTCCATAGAATCAACCACAGTTGACCAACTTTGACTTTCTAGGGTTTTGGACTTGACTGAACACTTCTGATGAATTCCAAACCCTAATTCCTTGAGACCTTGACTTCCAATGATGTCCCAAGTTGTATGAACCTTTTATTAATGATCATGGTGCCCAAATTCTGCAAGAATGGCCACCATCCATTGCTTTGACTGACTGTTGACTGACTTTGACCTAATTGCTGATGATTGCTTCAACTGCAAGCAACAAGGTTAGACTGACAATATTTTTGTACTTTTTGAAAGATAAACATATGAAGAGCAAGAATATACAAATGCAAAGTATGCTTGGTGATCAAGAAACAAACCCACAAGGCAATCTATCCACTAAGAGGAAAGCAAAGGCATGCATTGATCCTTGAGGCCATGATATGAATGATATGGGCCATGAGGGATCTTAGGGCCCAAAATTGGGGTCTTACATGAGTGCATGGGCCTTTGTGGACGTGTGAGAGGCCCATGGATGGCTGAAGAAGCTTGTTGAGATCAGGTGAAAGGCATTTGGTCATGCACATTGGATGGTAAATGCTTGCGATTCAAGTTTCAACATAAAATATCAAGAATGCACCTAAATGAAAATAAATTCGAATCTCCCAAATGGTAGACCCCAAGGACTATTGTGAGTAATGGTTGGAAAGCTCTTGAAATAAGGAACAAAAGTCATGTTGGGCAAAAAATCATTTGGCATGTGAAAATTGATAAAAATTGGCTTGGAAAATTCAAGTGTAAAACATATTCAAATCATTTTGAAAAAGTCACCCAAAAGTAAGCTTAATAAAACCCCTTTGTCCTCATGATACAAGCTTCAAATGAGAAAATCGCCAATATAAAATTTGTATATCTTTTCACGTTAGTCAATTTAGACTCAAAGTTTGCATCATTTGGATTTTCTATCTTGATGAATAAATGATTGAGGAGCCTCAAATAGATGACTTGACTGGTCAACCTTTCAAGGCCAAACTTAGTTAGATGACTTGACTGGTCAACCTTTCAAGGCCAAACTTCCAATCTTGATGAATAAATGATTGAGGAGCCTCAAATAGGCTTATATATGCATAAAATGATAAATGAAAGAACTTCCCTTGATTAAATTTGATCAGAGGTTGAGATTGCTTCATGGGCAAGGCACAGTCAAAGCACAGTGAAATTAGGGTTTCCTTGGGAAACAAATCTTCAAGCCCTTTGGGTTATCTTGATCAAATTGGAAAATTGAGATACTTGGGCGACATATATGATGATTAGGAACTTTGTGGACCATTGTCATGCTTTTTCTCTTCTTCATCTAGCCATTGCATTGGGCTTAGGAGCCTCCTAGGAGCATTGTGGAGTACATGATCACTTGAGCTTCAAAACAAAAAGAGTTAGTGACATAGTTTTGTGCTTTTGGTTAGTAATCAAATAAGAAAAGAAATAATATACAATACAAGCATGCTTGGTGATCTCAAACCACTCAAATAAGTCCCAACCCTAGGGTTAAGGAGCCAAACATGTTATGATCCTTGAAGCAATGCACTTGTGCAATAACATGATGCCATGAGGGATCTTAGGGTTAAAATTAGGGTCTTACACTATCTTTATTTGATTCCTTGATCTTCATGGTGTCTGGATATTGCTCATTGCTTGTTGATTATTGCTTGATTCAAAGTCCAAAGGGAAAATGGGTTTTCTATATGACATCCTTGTTTGTTGGATTGCATCCCATTGGTCAGATCTTTTCAACTCTTAACTTTTACCTTTATGCTTAGGATTATTCTCTTCATCTTCTCCTAATTCTTATATTTCAAAATCTCTCCCCCTTTCTTAAAATATTCTTTGCTTGTGATTTCAAAACTTACACCTTAATTCAAAATAGAAACTTTGGTCTTATGCCATTGAATTTTTAAACTCTTTTCTTAAACGAAACTTGTAAATAAATCTAATCATATTGACTTGAAATTTCAAAAGACAAAAAGATCTAACACCCATTAAAACTCTTGGGCCCTTTGTGCCCCTTTTAACTTAACTTTTGACTAAATGAAATCCACTCATTTTGAAATTGATACCACGAACTATGAGGTTTTGATCCCTCATTTTTATGTTGGTACGTAGGCACAACTCTGAAGGTCTTGTCAAACACAAAAGTGTAACTACTGAATTCTTTTCTCATCCCCACACTCTATTTGTTGCAAACATCTTTTATACTGAAAACACATAGACACATAAAAAAGGTCTTCATAGGAGTACCTAGGACACTTTGGGTGCTAACACCTTCCCTCTCTGTAACCAACCCCCTTACTTGTAATCTCTAGCATTTTACTAGTTTTGATTTGAAAACTTCTTATCTTTGGGTTTTGTTCGTACTTTTCCCTTTTCCCTTGGAAACAATAAAAGCAAAGTGGTGACTCTAGTTTATTGACGTTAAGTTTATCCATAGCTTAATGGTCATGAATTTACCGCTACAGAAATTAAGTGGCGACTCTACTGGGGAGTAGTCCTCAATAGGTTTAGCCTACTTTTTTATGTGTATATAATTGTATATTTGATGCTTGTATATTTGTTTGTATGATATAATCTGCTTGTTGTGCTTGGTGATCTCTTAGTGGTGAGATAAGTTCTGACCTGAACTTAAGTGCAATTAAGATATGAGGATAGTAGAGTCATGTTCGACTTGTGTGGAGTAGTCCTTAACAAGTTGGCTTAAGACCCATCTACTCAGTGGAATCCCTTTTGGAGTTATTAATGTCACACAAGTTATTTGTGGTTAGGCATTACTTTCTTTGATTTGGGATCCGAGAAGCTGAGGACCGTAGAAAATTTAACCCAACTTGGCCTATTTAGGACGTAGTGTAGAGACTGTTTTGGTGTAGACTTGATAACAATTGTCACACGATACTACACTCAGATGAGTTTCTCTTGAGAATATTATGGGTTGATGAGTCAGTCATCCTAACCTATAATCTCCGATAGATGGAATTAAGACTCTGTGAACTTTGTATCCTTAGTACACTCCTTTGGGATGGTTCGTAAACTGACTTCATGCTCGTGAATCACAACAAACCCTTTGGTTCTTGGTTGATTCAATCAAGTCTTGTCAATATCAATGGAACTTAGGTGTTGATAAGGTGAAAAGCATAATCCACCAAAATGGATGATTGATCTTGACAATGACTTGATTCATCCCTTGACCTTTGTTTGTTTGCCTTATGTGTGATCCCTTATTTGTCATTGTTGCATTTATGCATTCATGCGCATCATGAAATTCATCACACGAAAAATAACTTCAAGGAACTAAGGTCTTATTTGCAAATATTTTCAGACCATGGATTATGGACGAAGGAACACTAAGAAGTACATTTTTAGATGTCCTGATTTGAAAGAGCTAAGGAAGTTATCATCCTTTGTATTAGATCCATTGGACTTCAAGCAACGTCATGGGAAGCTTTTACCTATGTTATCTACTAATGTGGTTGAAGGACTCTTGAGTGTATTGGTTCAGTTTTATGACCCTCTCTACCGTTGCTTCACTTTTCCTGATTATCAACTTATGCCTACGTTAGAGGAGTATCCCCATCTCTTGGGAATACCTGTTTCTAAGAAGGTTCCTTTTAGTGGATTGGAGGAGATTCCTAGATCTCATATCATAATTGAAGCTCTTCATCTGAAGAAGTATGATATTGAGGCTCATTGGGTGAAGAAAGGAGGAATGTTTGGGTTGACTTCTGAGTTTCTCATAGGGAAAGCTATTTTCTTTTCCCAAGCCGTTAGTATGGACGCTTTTGAAGCCATCTTTGTGTTGCTCATCTATGATTTAGCTTTGTTCCCTAACATTGACGGTTTTGTTGATGTTAATGCCATTAGAATCTTCTTGATTGGGAATCCTATACCTACTCTGTTGGGTGATATGTATTTCTCTTTGCATTTAAGGAGTTCTAAAGATGGTAGGACTATTGTGTGTTGTGTTCCTCTTCTATACAAGTGGTTTATTTTACACTTGCCTCAGGCGACTACTTTTGTGAAGAACAAGCAATGTCTACGGTAGTCTCAGGGACTTATGTCTCTCACTAATGATAATATTGTTTGGTATGATTCTATGTTGAGTAACTTGGATATTATTTATAGTTATGGTGAATTCTCTAATGTACCCCTCATTGGTACACAAGGAAGAATCAACTACAACCCTGTTTTGACTCGTCGTCAACTTGGGTTCCCCTTGAGAGACAAACCTAATAACACTCAGTTAGAAGGTCTTTTATATCAAGAGGGTAAAGATCCCTAACATTTGAAGCAGAAGATGATACATGCTTGGCATAACGAGCATAGGAAAAGAAGATCTGAGCTTGGTTCACAGAATTTTGTAGCCTTGGAAGCTTACACTACTTGGGTGAAGAAGAGAGCTTTAGAATTGAAGATGCCATATGCTTGTGAGAGACCTATGTCTTTGGTTGTGGTTGATCCATTAACTCTCCCTAACCAAGATGTAGTGGAGTTGGAAGACGCACTTGCCAAGATGAAGCAAGAGAGAAATATGTGGGAAGAGCGGTTCCATGCTTTAAGCCGAAAGCATGAGGAGTTACAATGTGAGTCAAAGGAAAAAGATGCACTTACTGAACTTCTTGAAGACCGATTAGTGAAGAGACAGAAAGAGCCAGAGGTTCCATCTTCCTCTAGTATGCCTCAGCCTTCTGGTGCTTGGAAGAAGATTGTTGACCAGCTTGTCCTTGAGAAAGCTCAGATGAAGACATCTTTTGAGACATAGATCCAACACATCCGAAGGAAGTACGCGCCTACAGCCACATCATCTGACACTGTTTTTAGGGGATCCTTAGGATGATTAGTTTCCTTTCCTTTTGTATTTGTACTTTGGTTTCTGAAATTGTACTCAGTGTAATCCTTCCAAATTATATGAATAAAAGATATTTTTATGGTCAATCAAATTGTTTCTATTGTTATTATTTAAAATTAGCAAATAGAACTCCGTATGTTCCTTGAAATTAAAAACAAACAAAAACATTGCATTTCATGCATCATTTTCATAACAGGTTTTCTTCCGCCAGATGACTTATCGGTTATTCTTCTGTGCTTCAGCCAAGCTGACTCACCGATACAACACTCGTGCCAATCAACCCAGAATTATGAAGCATTTGGAACAAGAGAATAGAGAGCTGAAGGATGAGATTGCTCGGCTAACTTCCATGATAGAGTCTATTCTTATTGCGCATGGTCAGTCTTCACCAACACCCGCAACTCCTCCCCAGAGGACTATCATCTCCGAGATTGCTACCTCAACCATGCTTGTTGCTGCTACTCAATCCGGTCCAACTATGCCTGTTGGATTCCCATGGAGGATGCCACCAAATTTCATGCCTGAAGGTTTTGCGCCTACATTTGCTTCTATGCCGGCATCAAGCTCGGTCATGTTTGTGCCACCTCCAATTGTTCATACCTTGCCTCGTATTAAGGACACCATCTACCATTCTGAACCGTCTAAGGGCCCAGATGTTTATGAGAAGATGGACGAGATGCAGGATCAGTTCCTTGAGCTGCACAAGGAGTTGAAAACATTGAGAGGAAAGGGCATGTTTGGTAAGAGTGTTGCTGAACTCTACTTGGTACCAAATGTGAAGATTCTGATGAAGTTCAAAGTCCATGACTTTGAAAAACATAGGGGAAATACTTGTCCACTTAGCCACCTTGTTATGTACGCCCGAAAGATGTCAACTCAAACTGATAACGATAAGTTATTGATTCATTACTTTCAAGACAGTTTGACTGGTGCTGCTCTAAGATGGTATATGGGGCTAGACAGTGCAAGTGTTCACACGTTCAACGATTTGGGTGAGGCTTTGGTGAAGAAGTACACGTATAATATGGATATGGTGCCTGTAGCGGTGTATTCGTTGCTATATGATCTATTGATTAAACCATAAGCAAAGCATACAATGAAATTTCGAGTCACCACCGCACTTTTATTTATCCAAAGGATTGGCTAAAAAGCGAATAAAAGCCTAAGAAGTTTTACACGTAGAAAACTAATAAAAAGATCAGAGAGTCTGGGTAATGGGTAAATTACGCAATGGGAAGGTGTTAGGCACCCACTACGTCCTAGGTACTCCTAGGGAGCCCTTTTCACACTTGTTGTAAAAGATTGTTATTTGTTATGACATAAAGATTGTGCAAACATGATTGGGATGATGAGAAAAGAATATACAAGTTTTATTGGGTTTGAACGGATGAACCCGCTGCCTACGTACCTTCCATCAAAGGTAAGGATCAAAACGCCGTAGTTCGGCTAAAAGATTTCCAAAAGTTGGTGGATTTGATTTTAAACAATAGCACTGAGGCTTTTCATTATCAATGGGAGAACACTCGACCAAGACCAACATCCACCATGCGAGGATAGCTTCGACGTACTAGACGGGTTAGCCCTGTTTTCAGTACGGAAGTCTTACTGTCGACTCACTAAGGATAGGCAAGATTTACATCAACCACAAAGATAATTGAAACCTATGGCTAATGCATGAAAAGATTAACAATGGACAAAGCCAAAACAAGTGAATGAGTGAAGTCAATTGATTGTGATTATGAAAGTAGGGTCAAAGTATGATTAAGATAGATTCAAAAGAAGTATTATGAAATGGAGTTTGAAAAAAGTCAAGGACTTGGGGTCCAGGTTTTTAATTTGAAAACATGAAGATGTTTGCACAATATCTATGTCAAGTTTGAAATCAAAGTGTGAAAAGGTTTAGGACATAATGAATGATGAATGGATGAAGATGGAAAGTAAAACTTCTTAGAAGGTTCACTTCTTGAAATCATATAGAAGATGATTCAAGTGTGTCCTTTGGAATAGCAATGGATAATAACAAACAAACAAGATGAAATCCAAAAAGCGGATACCGGATGCCAATCACTGGTCTTATACCAATCTCCTAAAACAGAACTGGATATCAGATGCCACTCAATGGACTTACACTAATCTCCTCAGAAGAAAACGAAGATGAAATATGGAAGTCAACTGCCAATCTATCTGGACTTAGGTTAACTCCACATATGCTCATAGGAAAACCAATGCCACATTACAGGGACTTACAATGGATCCTCTCATACAAGAACAGAAGCAACACATGATCATAGGAAAGCAAATGCCAACTTACAGGGACTTACAATTGCAACCTCACATATAAACAAACAAACCAACTTATGATCACAGGAGAGCAAATGCCAACTTACAGGGACTTACAATTGCATCCTCACATAAACAAAGAAAAGCAAAACATGGACGTCAGATGCCAATCTATCTGGGCTTACTCTAACCTCCACAGTATGGTCCTAGGAATACAAATGCCAACTTGCAGGGACTTACAGTTGTATCCTCACATACAAACAAACAAAACAACATGATCACAGGAATGCAAATGCCAACTTGCAGGGACTTACAATTGCATCCTCACATACAATCAAATGCGTCAAGCAAAGATAAGATGAGTGGCCAAGGTGATGGTCTTATACTCACTTCCATATCATAGGAGCAATGGCCAATGAATGGTCTTACAACTGTCCTCAATGGGTAAACAGCAATGATAATGTCATAAAGACAAATGAGATGATTATGCATTGATGAGCAATTAATGATGATAAATGCACAAAGCATGCAAGCAAACATGTGTATATGAAGCAATCAAGCAATCAATGAGAATCAAACAGCACACTCTATAGCCAAACAAGGAGGCTCACACAAGAGGGTTAGGCACTGAGGCCAACTGGAATAGGGTAAAAGATTTGCTCTTAACCTTGCCATTGAGAGGCTAAGGTGAAGCAGATGAAAAGGAGATGAGGGGTGTGCCTCATTGCTCTTATCCCTGATCAGGGAGAGCATTTGAATATCAGAAGGTGTGGGAGTTCAGAAAGTAGGAACTCTCTCCACATTAGACTCTATAGATCTTGGGTTTTGATCTCAATGCTACAACCATGTAATGGGAGCAATGAGAAGACTCACTGAATAGTAGGGGATAGGTTACTTATCCCTTTGATCTACCAATTGCCTTACTTGAAGGACTTTTCCTGCTTGGAACAAAATTAAACACACACAAGCATTGCCTCTTAAGGAGGACTTCAGACAGTTTGCCCGGCCAAATAACAGGCCGGGTCTCCAGACTACATGAAGAAAGAGGGATTACCTCAAAGCAAATTGCTAAATAGCAAAGCAAAGCAAGTTCAAAGAACTTAAGCAACTAATGGTACCTGAAATAGTCAAACAAATCAGTACACAGTTCAACAGTTTAAATCAGAAGGAGATAGAATTAACAGTCAAAACAGACAGGCAAATGTGCAAGGCACAAGGCACAAGGCTTATGAGCCAAGCAACCTACAAAACAAAGAGGTTAGCACATGATAAACAGATAAACCCAATCAACTTGCAATGGTTTCTTTGAAGCACTTGTAGCTTAACCTGAAACATGAACTCAATCATAAGCCCAAAGGACCACTAGGACAAGCCTAGGGTCAAGAATAAATGAGAAAGTAAAAACAGCAAGCCATATCCAATCAAGATCAAATTCAAACATTTAAGAAGCAATCCCAATTGGTCTCAAGTTCATATCATGCATCAACATCATTTCATAGACAAAAGGAGGCAAAACATGGCAAAAGAGAGCACATAGAAGTCAACAGAAAGACTTGCATCACAAGTCAACTCAAACATTTTTAAAAATCACCAAATAATTCATGATCAATCCTAACACCTAACATGGTAAGCATGTAAAATTTCATCACAATTGGACAAGTGGAAGGCAGTCAATGAAAATCATGAAGTCAAAGCAAATTTGAATATGCTCAATGAAGTCAACAGAAAGACTTAGCTCAAAACGAAACATAGTCAATTCCAAAAATTATCAAATAATTCAGGGTCAAACATAATCCATAACATGACATGCATACAAAATTTCAGCTCAATTGGATCATGGTAAGATGGTCAATTAAAATCAGGAAGTCAAAACAATTCCAAGCATGCTCAAAGAAGTCAAACAAACATGTATCAACTTCAAAAAATCATAACTAAATGAAAACAGATGAGAAATGAATGGGATCAACACCAATGCAAAGCTCAAGATGTCTGGTATGCACATGTAAAATTTCATGATCATCCAATAAAGTATGAGAATTTCACAAAGGATTTGGCAAGATGTGTCACACAAAGTCAACATTTGACTAGGCAGGGAAGAAAAATCTCAAACAATTAAGAAATGGCATAATTAATTCCAGGAAAATTCACACATCAACTAGACATATAAGAGAAGGATCATGCAAAATTTCACATCAATTGGAGGTCAGGAAGCAGGTCAACAAAAATCATGAAATTGCATATCATTGGTGTGACACAAATTGTCACACCCTACTTCAAAAATTCATATCTCACAAACCACATATGATAAATTCAAGAACTCTACATCAAAACAAACATGAATGAGTGTAGATTAAGCACAAAAAAATCCAGGGTCATTGAATGCATCCTCAACATTTCACAAGGTTTTTGGCAAAAGGTATCAAATAAGCATACATGACAAGAAACCTAGAGCCATTAAAAATCCAGCCAACCAAAAATTCAGCAAAAATCATGATAAAATAATAGACATTCATGTGAAAATGATGGAAAAAAAATCATGAATTTTGGATTTGAAATGCACGAGTTATGAATTTTGTAAGTTAAGGTAACCAAATGAAATAAGTGAACAAAATAACCATGGTTTAATAAGTCAACATGTTGACCGGTGGCATTTTTGTGAATATGTGGTCATTAAGCAAAACGGTGCGTACAGGGCATGGCAAATGAAATGTTCTCATTGGTTGTCACCAATGGAACAGTAATGCAAGCAGAAAAGTCAAACAACAACAGCCAATCGCAGTTCATGATTTCTGGGAAATGGCCATTAGGGTTTCTAAATGGAACAGTGCTCCATCTTCATCATCATCATCACAAAACGAAATTCCAACAGAAATGCACAAGCAGCATGGCAATGGAACAAAGATATTCATGTAATCACAACACAAACAACAAACAAACACAATCAAGAGTTCATGTTTCTGGGTTCTCTCTTAGGGTTTATGAACAGCAGTGAATCATCATCCTTTCCAATCAACTCGAAATTTTTTATGCCCAGAACAACAAATCAAGTACATCAATGGAACCATCAGACAACATACAACACTAATATGCCATCCATTTTCAATAAATCACTTCAAGCAAGGCAAATCGAGTGAAAACATATTTGATCATAAAAATTCAATTCCAGATTTCTCATGCATATCTTAATCATTTTAAGTGAGACAAGTTGCAATGGAAACAGCATCAAAATACCTATCCTAAGCATGGCATAATTTGGTAAATGGTGAGACTCGAGCACTTACTTGAATTTGAAGCAAATGGAGAAACAGTGGTTCTTGGGATGTTTCAAGCTCAAACAGATCTTCCTTATGCTTTAGAATGATAGATGCTTGAAGTAATCGAGCTCAGCAAGGCTTGGAAAGGTTCAAACCAAGATTTGCCATTGAAGGTCCATGAAGAAAACAGAACAAGATGCTGCAGCGCAGCTGAGGTTTGCTGCTTGAAAAAGCTTCCAAATGTTGTGCAAATGAAGAAACAATGAAGATGGCTCGTGGTGTTTTGAAGCTTTTGCTCAGAAATCGCAAAGGTGTAAAAATGCAAAAATGGGAGAATGAGAGTATTCTGTTCGATTGAGGCTGCAGCTAGGGTTGCCATTTGCTGAAAATGAAGTTATATATGTCTGTTTTAACTTGGCTTAGTGAGAGTTAAACATGATTATCACCAATGAAGAGGTTTTGCCAAATTGCTAATTTTGCATCCACTTGCACATGGGGTGTGCATTCTGGCCGAGTTTGGGCCTTGAACCAACTTCAAATGTCATCTTAAACAAGTTCCAAATGGCCAAATTGCTTAAAAATAGCCAAATCCAAAAGTCAACTTTTTTGCACACTTGAATTTAAATGAAACAAGTCCAAAAATGCCATTTTGATCCATAGATTTTTGGTACATGAAATTTATATTTTTGGAAAGAGGAGGTGAAATGTGGTTTGTAGGAAAAAACCCCACCAAAATTGGCCTTGTGGTTTGAGAGATATGGCCCTTTGAAGTTCATGAATTTGTGAAAATGAATTGATCATATCTTGCCAACCATACATGGGATTTGAGAGTTCTTGGACTTTTTGAAAATGGGAGAACAAGATCTTCAACTTTCATGTTGGGCAAAAATTCATTTGAAGCTTGTATCATGATGTAAGTTTAAGATCAAGAAGTTTCCATTTTTGGCAGTTGAAATTACAAGTCCACTTTCTATTTTGGGAAATTTCTGATTTTGCTTCAAATTCTTCCATGATGAGGTTTGGCATGATATATGAGGCTTGTATGGACATGAATGAGCTCCTTCAAATCAATTCCATCCATCAAATCACTGATTAAATCCACAGTTGACCAAGTTTGACTTCAGTTGACTTTTTTAGGGTTTTGCATGATTGAACCACTTCTGATGAATTCCAAACCCTAATTCCTTGAGAACTTGATTTCAAATGATGTCCCAAGTTGTATGAACTCTTGATTATTGATCATGGTGCCCAAATTCTGCAAGAATGGCCACCATCCATTGCTTTGACTGACTGTTGACTGTCTTTGACCTAATTGCTGATGATTGCTTCAACTGCAAGCAACAAGGTTAAACTGACAATATTTTTGTACTTTTTGGTTAATAAACATATGAAAGGAAAATATATACAAAATGCAAGACATGCTTGGTGATCAGGAACCACACTCACAAGGTATCCACCCACTAGGAGGGGAACTAGGGCATGCACTGATCCTTGAGGCCATGATATGAGATGATATAGGCCATGAGGGATCTTAGGGCCCAAAATTGGGGTCTTACAGATGCCCCTATTTAAGGTCATTCTAGCCGGAGAAGTGAAGTTTAGAAATCTTCATCTCGACGCGGTAGAATGGGCTTAAATAACAGTAATGAGACAAATTTTGGTCCCTAAGAGACCTCATGATGCAAATGTATGTATGCAAAAGACACAAATTATGTGGGGAATATGATTCACACAGAAGAAAAGACGATCCATCGGAGTAATACACTCACCAGGAACAGAGACTCTAATAAGATTTTAGTTGGGGATTAACAAAACTGACACAGCGTGAACAAGACACGACTCTGATTAGAGAAATAGAAAACAGACTGGAGAACTCACTGGGGAGTGAAGGACTCACACTGGGAAAAAGAATTCCAAAGGAAAATAAATCCATTGGAGAGACACAAGCTGACTCCTGGAGAAGCGGAGGGAAAACTTCACTGAGGAAGCACCAAAGAGAAGAGATGTTACCGGTATAAGGGTAACAAACTCAGGAAGGAACACCAAGGATACCGGGTTGTAGGTATGTAACAGGTGACCGACCAAAGACGTGAATTGGTGTGTGTTCCAAAACACTCATCATCCTGAAGAGAGCGAAAGCAAACTTGTTTATAGGATGGATATTTGATTCTGTAAAGAATGCAAATCTTACTCAGTTGGGGAAACAAACAAAGTGTTCGACAAAAGAGTGCATGAGATATATTATCTATAGCCGTCAAAACGTAGATAATGTACTCGCATGGAAAATTATCCTGAACCGGGTTGTAGGTTGTTTATAGGATAAAATCCGAAATCGTGAATTGGTTTGTGTTCCAAGACACTCATCACCCTGAAGAAAGCTAGAACAGCAGACTTGTTTAAAGGATGGACAAAAAAACGTGAATTGGTGTGTGTTCCAAAACACTCATCACCTTGAAGAAAGCTAGAACAGCAGACTTGTTTAAAGGATGGACAAAAAAAACGTGAATTGGTGTGTGTTCCAAAACACTCATCACCCTGAAGAAAGCTAGAACAGCAGACTTGTTTAAAGGATGGACAAAAAAAACGTGAATTGGTGTGTGTTCCAAAACACTCATCACCCTGAAGAAAGCTAGAACAGCAGACTTGTTTAAAGGATGGACAAAAAAAACGTGAATTGGTGTGTGTTCCAAAACACTCATCACCCTGAAGAAAGCTAGAACAGCAGACTTGTTTATAGGATGGACATTCGATTCCACAAGGAATACGAATCTTGCTCAGCTGGGGAAAATCAACAAAGGATTCCAACTAAAGAGCGCATGAGATATATTATTCATAGCCGTCAAAACGTGAATAATAACCTCGCATGGAAGATTATCCTTAACCGGGTTGTAGGTTGTTTATAGGATAAAATCCGAAAAGAAAGGCATCGGGATACCAGAATAGGTATATAATGATGACCAATCAAGAGGAGCAACAGACATTACCGACAAAAGGGTAAATGAAAGGCGATCTGCTGAGGATTCAATGGTGAAAACCAAAGATCCAGGGAACACAATCACTGACACAAGGTGAAAGGACCCGCTGGGGATAAAATTGCTAGCATACGGCAATTATCCACAAAAGACTTGCTGGGGATATAAGTGCTGATCTGAGCAACTTATCCAAGCAAAGGAAAATCAACACAAGAACTAGATGAAGATAACCACAAGGGGAATTGTCATCGGTTGGGATGAACAACAAAATTAACTCTGCAAGTGGAGAACGGGGTTTATAACTACCGGTTTGTAGGTAGAAAAACCGCAAAGATAGGACTTACGACTGCTGGTTTGTAGGCAGAGGGCCAAAAGAGTGGAGGTGACCATACAAATTAGGGTTTACATCTACCGAATACGGGGTAGAAGACCAACAACTCCGCGTGGGGATAGAACAAATCACAAATCCGCACGGGAAACCAAGATAGGGTTTATAACAAACCGCAAACTGCTGAAGAGCAGGAAAAATAGGATTTACAACTACCGGGTAGTAGGTAGAAAACCAAAACTCTGGCTGGGGAATAAAAGGTGTATAACCACAAATTCTGTCAAGAAAGCCAGGAAAAATAGGACTTATAACTACTGGTTAGTAGGCAGAGGCCCGGAAAAAATTCCACTGGGGAACAACCCGCTGGGAAGCACAAGACATTTGACAAATAGTCAATTCGGGAATAATCCGAAAAGACAGACTGAATCAAGACACGTCCTAATGAGGATATAACTCAAATAGGAACATCCATCCCAATATATGTGTTGGGAGGAAACGGAAGAAACCGCCATCCACGAGGATATATCTCAGTGGGGAACTGCAGAAAGAAAGACAAACACATTTTCTGCTTATGGGCTGACTCTACGTGGAGAGATTTTAAACACCCGACATCTGCTTGGGGAGATCTATAAAGAGATCTATATCACCATAGCAGGAGACACGACAAACAAAAGATATATGGCAAGAGATGCGACATGAATATCTGAATGTTTATGAATATGCATGGATATGCGTGATTTATGTTTGATGAATGCTGACAAAACAGACAATTCTAACACAACAGGGTTCAGGAACCAAACGTCCGGTATTATACTTCCAGGGGAAAAACCAGCTGGAGAGCCAATCTGCGGAGATCTATATGATGTAAAGCAAAGATCTGCGGGTACTGCTGAAGAAGCAGAGGATCAGAGATATCAGGAAACAACCCAATCAGGGTACAGAAAGTCACAACGGGCAAAAGAGCCACCAAGACGAATCTGTAGGGGAACAAGAGAAAACCCAAGATATCTGCAGGGGATCCCAGTGTCAACTGAGAAACAAAAAGGTGCATAAGCACGAACTGCTGTAGAAGCAAATCCACAAAGCTCCACTGGGGACAATACACAGCAAACTGATCACAACAAGTAGATTCTGCAATATAAGCCACTCTACTTGGGGAGAATATACATAGCCAACTGATCACAACAAGTAGATTCTGCCACATAAGCCACTCTACTGGGGATCACAAACAGTCAGGAAAATTAATCCGTTCTCGGAATGCTAGAGCCATCATCCGACCATACCGGGGATTGAAGGAGTATTCAACAGGCGAAGCTGCCACAACAAACATTCTGCAGACTATGCTGAGGAAAAGATGGTTGAAAATATACTGGGATATCAACCCAATCAACCACTGAGTAGGAAAATAAACCCATGCTCTGCTGAAGAGAAAAACTCTGATGGAGAGATAGCAACAATTCCGCAGACGACTTCGCCAGGGAAAAGGTAAAGTACCGGGTATCAAACCACTGACTTACCGAGTCTTCAAAAAAAGAAAGCGATCGTGCTGAGGAAACAGACGGTTCAGCTGGCAACTGCACTGGGAAGGGTGATAACAACTCTGCTCGCAAATCCGATGGGGATATCAATAACAGCTCTACTCATGACTGCTGAGGAGACAAATAAAGTCTGGGGCAGGCGACCCACTGGAGAAAGTGACGAGGCACCAAGATGACAAACCAATCAACCACCGAACTTCACAAGAAAATACCCATGCTGGGAAAACTGTTGCTGGAGAAAACGAAGTCTTCAACAACACTCTGCTTTCGATTATACTGGGGAACAACCCCAACAACAACTCTGTTTGAGGAACAACCCCAGCAAAGATCTGAAGAAAGAAGATACAACCAAACCAGGAATATGAACAAATGTCTTACCTGTTGGAAATCATGCCACCCTCGGGAGAGCACTGAGATATTCTTGAGTATCCTTTCAATCTTGTGAATGTTCACTTTGTTTAAAACAAAAATTTTGAAAAATTTATTTGTTTAAAACAATGATATTTTATCAATTAAAGCATGCAAAACATTTGTTGAATTGAAACAAATAAGAGTGCAAATAATTGGATAAAAAAGCTCAAATTGATTTGATGGAATGGTAGTCTGCAAATGGCAAGACTCCATAGATCTGTACAAATTTGAAATCAGTGATATACATTGGAAGAGGGCTACATTGAACATAATGATCCTTTCTCTACCAATTTGAATCTCGATGTATCCGAAGCTCCAGTTGATGACGAATCGAGAATCTTCTGACGAAATGACGACTGATGAACCAGAAAGTCTTGTCAGGATGCAGTTACTTGCCAAATCCCTTATTTTTGCCTAGATTGCCCCTGGGTGAGGTACTCAATCTAGCGGGATGCAAATATATTCTTTTTTTCAAGTCTCTAATTTTTGCCTGGATTGCCCTTGCGGGTTCTCCACCGAGACGCTCATTTTTGCCTAAGCCGCCCTTTCGGGTTTTCAACTTAGCGAGCTATTCTGTTTTTTCATTTGCATATACTTTTTTTTTTTTAGGCAAAGTATCTCTTGACTGCATCTGAATTCACAGGACGAGTGAAATCCTCCCCATCCATTGTTGTAAGCATCAAAGCACCGCCTGAAAAGGCTCTCTTAACAACATATGGACCCTCGTAGTTTGGAGTCCACTTGCCCCTGGAATCGGGCGCGAAAGACAAAACTTTCTTGAGCACAAGGTCACCTTCTCGGAAAAGACGAGGCTTGACCTTCTTATCGAATGCTTTCTTCATTCTCTGCTGATATAACTGACCATGACACATGGCAGTTAATCTCTTTTCTTCAATCAAATTCAATTGGTCATAGCGACTTTGAATCCATTCAGCATCAGTCAACTAGGGACTTTGAGGGTATAATTTCTCTTTTTTCCTTTGGAAATTTTTTTGAAAAATTTTTCCTGGTTTTTGATTTTTCATCTTTTTCACCCTCTTTCTTTTTTTTTTTTTTTTTTTTTTTTTACATTTGTAATGCCCCAGTTTGACTGTTGCTGATTCTCATGATACCGCTGAATGAGCTCCTTTTGGTGCTCAAGAAAGCGGGTAATCTCGTCAGGAATCCCCTTCAACATCATCTTCCTCTGCTTCAGATACAAGGACTTCAAGATTGGGAGATGGCGTTGGATCACTATGTTCAATGGGTTTAGAAATCCCTGCATAATGATTCTGGATAATGAAAAGCTTTTGAATTTTTAAACAAGCAAATCAATTATGCGGATGAAAAATGCTGTTTTCTTGTTTTTCATGGTTTTTTTGTGATCACTGATTTCATGCAAAAGCAAAAAGTGAAAACAAAGGAAAAACAAATGTTTAACAATGCATTAATTGAATGAAAACATCATTGTATTAAATGCTGCCAACAATGTCAACTTCTCCTTTTGGCATGGGAGAAGGGTTTTGAACAAAGTGAACAAATCACGTTGATCTATGAATGACCGTTGGAACATCCACATCGACCCAATTGTGGCAGACACCACCAGGAATGATGAAATTTTTCAGGTCCTCTGCATCCTCTTCCAAGATAGCAGCAGCCTCTTCTTCAGGTTGATCGGCGTGAATGAATCCTCCACTCGTGAACAAACCTTGCTCATATGTGCCCCAGAACAGTAGCCAATGCCAGTCCGGGATTGATTAACCAGGAATAAATCCATCAACAGTACTAAGCCTGGCAAATATCTCCTCTGAGTTCACAACTCTCTTGCTCAGGATGATCCATCAATCTGGCAGAGTCGGCTCTGGTATAATACCGGCAAAGTGCGTCTTCAAAATAAATGAAGATCGCAGGGTCAGTCCACAGGACGGGAGACCGGAACAAAACACCTGCTTATGCAAATGATGCATGAAGTGTTTATGCATATGCTTGTTTTTATATCAAAGGAACCCGAGGGTTTTATTTGCAAACTTTGAAAGATTTAAGCATTTTGATCATACATGATAATATCTCATCAGATACATCAGGTGAAAAAATTTTCCCGGTTTTTTCATGTTTTGAAATTTTTTGCAAATAAACTCCTTTGAGTTCCTTGAAAATTTTCTTTTTCTGATGACATGAAGTGCAGATGAATGCATGAATGTATGAATGCAACAAGCACACTCAAGGATCAAGCAAAGCACACCAGACAAAGGTCGTGGGAAAGCTCTATGTATCCCTAATATCAATCATCCATTTTGGTGGATTTAGGTTTTCACCTTATCGACACCCAAGTTCCATTGATATTAACGGTACATGAACCGGCTCTAACATTCTTAATATCAACCAGCCGCTTTGGTGGATTTAGGTTTTACACCTGATCCGGGATCCATTGATATTAACAATGTTTGAACGACTCAACCACGAATCACGGGTTTGTTGAGAGTCACGAGCATGGAGTCTCGGTTAAGAACCACCCAAAGGGAGTGTACTAGGGTTTAAACCTGCCAGACATGTTCTATCAGAGGTTCCCATAATTATCGTTCCATCTTTCGAATATTATCGGAGGAACGAATACTCGTATTCCAAGAATATTCTCGAGAGAAACTCTTATGAGTGTAGTATCGCGTAACAATCGTATCAGAACTGACATCTGAACGACCTCCGCACTACGGTCCTAAAAATAGGCCAAGATGGGTTTGGTAAACTAAGGTCCTTGGCTTCTGCGGCACATGGTTGAAAGAATAATGCCTATCCACAAATAACTTGTGTGACATTATTAATTCAACATGACCTCCACCAAGTGAACGGACTCGCAAGTCAACTGGCTAAGGAATACTCCACACCAGTCAACAAGACTATGCCCTTCTCCTATCCTAGAGTGCACTCGAGTTCGGGTATAGAACTCATCTCACAGATCACCAAAGCAAACAACAATTGTATATCAAGCAATTCAAACATTACAATCAATACAATGATCCCAAATTGTACAAAAATATGTCATATAACAAATAATAATATAGCACAACAAGGGTGAAAAGTAGGCAATACCGCCAGGGAGTGATTACCTTCTCCCCAGTGGAGTCGCCACTTTTCTGTAGCGGTGTATTCGTTGCTATATGATCTATTGATTAAACCATAAGCAAAGCATACAATGAAATTTCGAGTCGCCACCGCACTTTTATTTATCCAAAGGATTGGCTAAAAAGCGAACAAAAGCCTAAGAAGTTTTACATGTAGAAAACTAATAAAAAGATCAGAGAGTCTGGGTAAGGGGTAAATTACGGAATGGGAAGGTGTTAGGCACCCACTACGTCCTAGGTACTCCTAGGGAGCCCTTTTCACACTTGTTGTAAAAGATTGTTATTTGTTATGACATAAAGATTGTGCAAACATGATTGGGATGATGAGAAAAGAATATACAAGTTTTATTGGGTTTGAACGGATGAACCCGCTGCCTACGTACCTTCCATCAAAGGTAAGGATCAAAACGCCGTAGTTCGGCTAAAAGATTTCCAAAAGTTGGTGGATTTGATTTTAAACAATAGCACTGAGGCTTTTCATTATCAATGGGAGAACACTCGACCAAGACCAACATCCACCATGCGAGGATAGCTTCGACGTACTAGAGGGGTTAGCCCTGTTTTCAGTACGGAAGTCTTACTGTCGACTCACTAAGGATAGGCAAGATTTACATCAACCACAAAGATAATTGAAACCTATGGCTAATGCATGAAAAGATTAACAATGGACAAAGCCAAAACAAGTGAATGAGTGAAGTCAATTGATTGTGATTATGAAAGTAGGGTCAAAGTATGATTAAGATAGATTCAAAAGAAGTATTATGAAATGGAGTTTGAAAAAAGTCAAGGACTTGGGGTCCAGGTTTTTAATTTGAAAACATGAAGATGTTTGCACAATATCTATGTCAAGTTTGAAATCAAAGTGTGAAAAGGTTTAGGACATAATGAATGATGAATGGATGAAGATGGAAAGTAAAACTTCTTAGAAGGTTCACTTCTTGAAATCATATAGAAGATGATTCAAGTGTGTCCTTTGGAATAGCAATGGATAATAACAAACAAACAAGATGAAATCCAAAAAGCGGATACCGGATGCCAATCACTGGTCTTATACCAATCTCCTAAAACAGAACTGGATATCAGATGCCACTCAATGGACTTACACTAATCTCCTCAGAAGAAAACGAAGATGAAATATGGAAGTCAACTGCCAATCTATCTGGACTTAGGTTAACTCCACATATGCTCATAGGAAAACCAATGCCACATTACAGGGACTTACAATGGATCCCTTCATACAAGAACAGAAGCAACACATGATCATAGGAAAGCAAATGCCAACTTACAGGGACTTACAATTGCAACCTCACATATAAACAAACAAACCAACTTATGATCACAGGAGAGCAAATGCCAACTTACAGGGACTTACAATTGCATCCTCACATAAACAAAGAAAAGCAAAACATGGACGTCAGATGCCAATCTATCTGGGCTTACTCTAACCTCCACAGTATGGTCCTAGGAATACAAATGCCAACTTGCAGGGACTTACAGTTGTATCCTCACATACAAACAAACAAAGCAACATGATCACAGGAATGCAAATGCCAACTTGCAGGGACTTACAATTGCATCCTCACATACAATCAAATGCGTCAAGCAAAGATAAGATGAGTGGCCAAGGTGATGGTCTTACACTCACTTCCATATCATAGGAGCAATGGCCAATGAATGGTCTTACAACTGTCCTCAATGGGTAAACAGCAATGATAATGTCATAAAGACAAATGAGATGATTATGCATTGATGAGCAATTAATGATGATAAATGCACAAAGCATGCAAGCAAACATGTGTATATGAAGCAATCAAGCAATCAATGAGAATTAAACAGCACACTCTATAGCCAAACAAGGAGGCTCACACAAGAGGGTTAGGCACTGAGGCCAACTGGAATAGGGTAAAAGATTTGCTCTTAACCTTGCCATTGAGAGGCTAAGGTGAAGCAGATGAAAAGGAGATGAGGGGTGTGCCTCATTGCTCTTATCCCTGATCAGGGAGAGCATTTGAATATCAGAAGGTGTGGGAGTTCAGAAAGTAGGAACTCTCTCCACATTAGACTCTATAGATCTTGGGTTTTGATCTCAATGCTACAACCATGTAATGGGAGCAATGAGAAGACTCACTGAATAGTAGGGGATAGGTTACTTATCCCTTTGATCTACCAATTGCCTTACTTGAAGGACTTTTCCTGCTTGGGACAAAATTAAACACACACAAGCATTGCCTCTTAAGGAGGACTTCAGACAGTTTGCCCGGCCAAATAACAGGCCGGGTCTCCAGACTACATGAAGAAAGAGGGATTACCTCAAAGCAAATTGCTAAATAGCAAAGCAAAGCAAGTTCAAAGAACTTAAGCAACTAATGGTACCTGAAATAGTCAAACAAATCAGTACACAGTTCAACAGTTTAAATCAGAAGGAGATAGAATTAACAGTCAAAACAGACAGGCAAATGTGCAAAGCACAAGGCACAAGGCTTATGAGCCAAGCAACCTACAAAACAAAGAGGTTAGCACATGATAAACAGATAAACCCAATCAACTTGCAATGGTTTCTTTGAAGCACTTGTAGCTTAACCTGAAACATGAACTCAATCATAAGCCCAAAGGACCACTAGGACAAGCCTAGGGTCAAGAATAAATGAGAAAGTCAAAACAACAAGCCATATCCAATCAAGATCAAATTCAAACATTTAAAAAGCAATCCCAATTGGTCTCAAGTTCATATCATGCATCAACATCATTTCATAGACAAAAGGAGGCAAAACATGGCAAAAGAGAGCACATAGAAGTCAACAGAAAGACTTGCATCACAAGTCAACTCAAACATTTTTAAAAATCACCAAATAATTCATGATCAATCCTAACACCTAACATGGTAAGCATGTAAAATTTCATCACAATTGGACAAGTGGAAGGCAGTCAATGAAAATCATGAAGTCAAAGCAAATTTGAATATGCTCAATGAAGTCAACAGAAAGACTTAGCTCAAAACGAAACATAGTCAATTCCAAAAATTATCAAATAATTTAGGGTCAAACATAATCCATAACATGACATGCATACAAAATTTCAGCTCAATTGGATCATGGTAAGATGGTCAATTAAAATCAGGAAGTCAAAACAATTCCAAGCATGCTCAAAGAAGTCAAACAAACATGTATCAACTTCAAAAAATCATAACTAAATGAAAACAGATGAGAAATGAATGGGATCAACACCAATGCAAAGCTCAAGATGTCTGGTATGCACATGTAAAATTTCATGATCATCCAATAAAGTATGAGAATTTCACAAAGGATTTGGCAAGATGTGTCACACAAAGTCAACATTTGACTAGGCAGGGAAGAAAAATCTCAAACAATTAAGAAATGGCATAATTAATTCCAGGAAAATTCACACATCAACTAGACATATAAGAGAAGGATCATGCAAAATTTCACATCAATTGGAGGTCAGGAAGCAGGTCAACAAAAATCATGAAATTGCATATCATTGGTGTGACACAAATTGTCACACCCTACTTCAAAAATTCATATCTCACAAACCACATATGATAAATTCAAGAACTCTACATCAAAACAAACATGAATGAGTGTAGATTAAGCACAAAAAAATCCAGGGTCATTGAATGCATCCTCAACATTTCACAAGGTTTTTGGCAAAAGGTATCAAATAAGCATACATGACAAGAAACCTAGAGCCATTAAAAATCCAGCCAACCAAAAATTCAGCAAAAATCATGATAAAATAATAGACATTCATGTGAAAATGATGGAAAAAAAATCATGAATTTTGGATTTGAAATGCACGAGTTATGAATTTTGTAAGTTAAGGTAACCAAATGAAATAAGTGAACAAAATAACCATGGTTTAATAAGTCAACATGTTGACCGGTGGCATTTTTGTGAATATGTGGTCATTAAGCAAAACGGTGCGTACAGGGCATGGGAAATGAAATGTTCTCATTGGTTGTCACCAATGGAACAGTAATGCAAGCAGAAAAGTCAAACAACAACAGCCAATCGCAGTTCATGATTTCTGGGAAATGGCCATTAGGGTTTCTAAATGGAACAGTGCTCCATCTTCATCATCATCATCACAAAACGAAATTCCAACAGAAATGCACAAGCAGCATGGCAATGGAACAAAGATATTCATGTAATCACAACACAAACAACAAACAAACACAATCAAGAGTTCATGTTTCTGGGTTCTCTCTTAGGGTTTATGAACAGCAGTGAATCATCATCCTTTCCAATCAACTCGAAATTTTTTATGCCCAGAACAACAAATCAAGTACATCAATGGAACCATCCGACAACATACAACACTAATATGCCATCCATTTTCAATAAATCACTTCAAGCAAGGCAAATCGAGTGAAAACATATTTGATCATAAAAATTCAATTCCAGATTTCTCATGCATATCTTAATCATTTTAAGTGAGACAAGTTGCAATGGAAACATCATCAAAATACCTATCCTAAGCATGGCATAATTTGGTAAATGGTGAGACTCGAGCACTTACTTGAATTTGAAGCAAATGGAGAAACAGTGGTTCTTGGGATGTTTCAAGCTCAAACAGATCTTCCTTATGCTTTAGAATGATAGATGCTTGAAGTAATCGAGCTCAGCAAGGCTTGGAAAGGTTCAACCCAAGATTTGCCATTGAAGGTCCATGAAGAAAACAGAACAAGATGCTGCAGCGCAGCTGAGGTTTGCTGCTTGAAAAAGCTTCCAAATGTTGTGCAAATGAAGAAACAATGAAGATGGCTCGTGGTGTTTTGAAGCTTTTGCTCAGAAATCGCAAAGGTGTAAAAATGCAAAAATGGGAGAATGAGAGTATTCTGTTCGATTGAGGCTGCAGCTAGGGTTGCCATTTGCTGAAAATGAAGTTATATATGTCTGTTTTAACTTGGCTTAGTGAGAGTTAAACATGATTATCACCAATGAAGAGGTTTTGCCAAATTGCTAATTTTGCATCCACTTGCACATGGGGTGTGCATTCTGGCCGAGTTTGGGCCTTGAACCAACTTCAAATGTCATCTTAAACAAGTTCCAAATGGCCAAATTGCTTAAAAATAGCCAAATCCAAAAGTCAACTTTTTTGCACACTTGAATTTAAATGAAACAAGTCCAAAAATGCCATTTTGATCCATAGATTTTTGGTACATGAAATTTATATTTTTGGAAAGAGGAGGTGAAATGTGGTTTGTAGGAAAAAACCCCACCAAAATTGGCCTTGTGGTTTGAGAGATATGGCCCTTTGAAGTTCATGAATTTGTGAAAATGAATTGATCATATCTTGCCAACCATACATGGGATTTGAGAGTTCTTGGACTTTTTGAAAATGGGAGAACAAGATCTTCAACTTTCATGTTGGGAAAAAATTCATTTGAAGCTTGCATCATGATGTAAGTTTAAGATCAAGAAGTTTCCATTTTTGGCAGTTGAAATTACAGGTCCACTTTCTATTTTGGGAAATTTCTGATTTTGCTTCAAATTCTTCCATGATGAGGTTTGGCATGATATATGAGGCTTGTATGGACATGAATGAGCTCCTTCAAATCAATTCCATCCATCAAATCACTGATTAAATCCACAGTTGACCAAGTTTGACTTCAGTTGACTTTTTTAGGGTTTTGCATGATTGAACCACTTCTGATGAATTCCAAACCCTAATTCCTTGAGAACTTGATTTCAAATGATGTCCCAAGTTGTATGAACTCTTGATTATTGATCATGGTGCCCAAATTCTGCAAGAATGGCCACCATCCATTGCTTTGACTGACTGTTGACTGTCTTTGACCTAATTGCTGAAGAAGCAGAGGATCAGAGATATCAGGAAACAACCCAATCAGGGTACAGAAAGTCACAACGGGCAAAAGAGCCACCAAGACGAATCTGTAGGGGAACAAGAGAAAACCCAAGATATCTGCAGGGGATCCCAGTGTCAACTGAGAAACAAAAAGGTGCATAAGCACGAACTGCTGTAGAAGCAAATCCACAAAGCTCCACTGGGGACAATACACAGCAAACTGATCACAACAAGTAGATTCTGCAATATAAGCCACTCTACTTGGGGAGAATATACATAGCCAACTGATCACAACAAGTAGATTCTGCCACATAAGCCACTCTACTGGGGATCACAAACAGTCAGGAAAATTAATCCGTTCTCGGAATGCTAGAGCCATCATCCGACCATACCGGGGATTGAAGGAGTATTCAACAGGCGAAGCTGCCACAACAAACATTCTGCAGACTATGCTGAGGAAAAGATGGTTGAAAATATACTGGGATATCAACCCAATCAACCACTGAGTAGGAAAATAAACCCATGCTCTGCTGAAGAGAAAAACTCTGATGGAGAGATAGCAACAATTCCGCAGACGACTTCGCCAGGGAAAAGGTAAAGTACCGGGTATCAAACCACTGACTTACCGAGTCTTCAAAAAAAGAAAGCGATCGTGCTGAGGAAACAGACGGTTCAGCTGGCAACTGCACTGGGAAGGGTGATAACAACTCTGCTCGCAAATCCGATGGGGATATCAATAACAGCTCTACTCATGACTGCTGAGGAGACAAATAAAGTCTGGGGCAGGCGACCCACTGGAGAAAGTGACGAGGCACCAAGATGACAAACCAATCAACCACCGAACTTCACAAGAAAATACCCATGCTGGGAAAACTGTTGCTGGAGAAAACGAAGTCTTCAACAACACTCTGCTTTCGATTATACTGGGGAACAACCCCAACAACAACTCTGTTTGAGGAACAACCCCAGCAAAGATCTGAAGAAAGAAGATACAACCAAACCAGGAATATGAACAAATGTCTTACCTGTTGGAAATCATGCCACCCTCGGGAGAGCACTGAGATATTCTTGAGTGTCCTTTCAATCTTGTGAATGTTCACTTTGTTTAAAACAAAAATTTTGAAAAATTTATTTGTTTAAAACAATGATATTTTATCAATTAAAGTATGCAAAACATTTGTTGAATTGAAACAAATAAGAGTGCAAATAATTGGATAAAAAAGCTCAAATTGATTTGATGGAATGGTAGTCTGCAAATGGCAAGACTCCATAGATCTGTACAAATTTGAAATCAGTGATATACATTGGAAGAGGGCTACATTGAACATAATGATCCTTTCTCTACCAATTTGAATCTCGATGTATCCGAAGCTCCAGTTGATGACGAATCGAGAATCTTCTGACGAAATGACGACTGATGAACCAGAAAGTCTTGTCAGGATGCAGTTACTTGCCAAATCCCTTATTTTTGCCTAGATTGCCCCTGGGTGAGGTACTCAATCTAGCGGGATGCAAATATATTCTTTTTTTCAAGTCTCTAATTTTTAACTGGATTGCCCTTGCGGGTTCTCCACCGAGACGCTCATTTTTGCCTAAGCCGCCCTTTCGGGTTTTCAACTTAGCGAGCTATTCTGTTTTTTCATTTGCATATACTTTTTTTTTTTTTAGGCAAAGTATCTCTTGACTGCATCTGAATTCACAGGACGAGTGAAATCCTCCCCATCCATTGTTGTAAGCATCAAAGCACCGCCTGAAAAGGCTCTCTTAACAACATATGGACCCTCGTAGTTTGGAGTCCACTTGCCCCTGGAATCGGGCGCGAAAGACAAAACTTTCTTGAGCACAAGGTCACCTTCTCGGAAAACACGAGGCTTGACCTTCTTATCGAATGCTTTCTTCATTCTCTGCTGATATAACTGACCATGACACATGGCAGTTAATCTCTTTTCTTCAATCAAATTCAATTGGTCATAGCGACTTTGAATCCATTCAGCATCAGTCAACTAGGGACTTTGAGGGTATAATTTCTCTTTTTTCCTTTGGAAATTTTTTTGAAAAATTTTTCCTTGTTTTTGATTTTTCATCTTTTTCACCCTCTTTCTTTTTTTTTTTTTTTTTTTTTTTTTTACATTTGTAATGCCCCAGTTTGACTGTTGCTGATTCTCATGATACCGCTGAATGAGCTCCTTTTGGTGCTCAAGAAAGCGGGTAATCTCGTCAGGAATCCCCTTCAACATCATCTTCCTCTGCTTCAGATACAAGGACTTCAAGATTGGGAGATGGTGTAACACCCTTCTAAAATACCCCAAAAATTAATTAAAATAATAAACATATAATCAGAGTAATAGTGCACCAAGGGTGTCACACAACATTCCACACCATTTAAACAATATAACAATCATGCTCTTTTATTTAATTTAAATATAAAGTATTTGCACAATTACGCAGCGGATAGAGATCAACTCAATCATGCAAAACATGTAACATCACATGTAATTTAATTCGACCACAACAACAATAATAATCAAAGTGTTCCCGCCCGATGTTACATCTATCAGAGCATGACCCACTAGGGAGACTACACTAGACTCCAAGCATTTGCTTCTACTCAACTCATTTCTCGTTACCTGAAAAATAGTTGTAAGGGTGAGTTCCTCAATCAATATAATAAGCATTATAAAACAACATGTAATGCCAAGTAATTAACACATCAATCACCCTAATTGCAATACACATTCAGTAATAGCTCATTGGCTTAAACATCATACTCAACATCAATATACAATACCAGTATAATCTCAAATCATACTTAACAACAACACAACACACGTATAATATTGGAACACATCCATTCATATTATACGCCATACATATTTTTATGCAATGAGACTCTACACATGCGGTACCGACTATTCTCGAACATATAGTTCAAGCTCACCGATCCCTCCAGATACGGCTACTAAGCTCACTAGTCCCACTCATTTGAGACCTAGTGACTCACTCACTAATTCCTCACCATGGGAATTAGCTACAGCCCCGAAGGCTAGACTATGCACACTAATCATCTAGTATGCAAACATCAACAACAACCCACAATGGTTCACTCACTAATTCCTCACTATGGGAATTAGCTACAGCCCCGAAGGCTATGCCATGCATGCTAATCATCTAGCAATGCAACATCAACAATAATTCAAGAATAAACATATGCTCACACTCTGAGCCATACAACAGTCCATTCACACATACATGCATAATATATACATTCACAGCATCATGTACATCATTATACATCATCACTCTTTCATCACATAAGCATGTCAGATTATGCCAAACAACAACCACAATATTAGTACATTTCAATATTTCATATACTGCTCAAAACAGCGGGAATGTATCCCTATTACACCATAGGCAACATAGGCCAACCCTCAATTAGGTACACCACGTTTAAAAACAATAATTTTTCACTCTGCAACAGTGTTAACCGGTTAACGCCCTGGGTTAACCGGTTAACGCAGGCAAAACTCACTTTCTGGCAAAACGCAACAGCGTTAACCGGTTAACGCCCTGGGTTAACCGGTTAACGCAGGCAAAAACTCAATATTTTCACATTTCAATACAGTGTTAACCGGTTAACACCCTGGGTTAACCGGTTAACGCAGACCAAACAACAATTCCTACGCTAACACACGGCAGAATGCAGAATTCCGCCGTTGGAGGACTTCCGGACCTCCGATTCCGATTTCCGTAAACAGCTATACGATCGGGAAAACATTACTCACACAAATACCGATTTAATTTCAACTTTCAACACAGTTCATCCAACAACATTTCAACATTTATAAATCCTAATTAGGGTCAAATTAACGGCTTATCACTACCCATGACATATTATCCCAAAATACCCATTAATCGACGATAAACCCCCCTTACCTTGACAATCCGGCGAATCTTTGAGCTTCAAGCCTTTCCGTTCTTCAACCTTTGCTCTTCAGCTCCTTTCTCCTCTTCTCTGCCCTTTTTCCTTTTCACGATTTTTCTGTTTTCACGTGAAATGTTTTTACTCCCCATGGGCTTTTTCCTTAATTCCAACTTATATATATTTTCCAAATAATAATTATTATTCCAAAATAATAATAATTCAAAAATAATAATAATAATAAAATTTCCAATTATTTAATTAAATTAATAATTAAATTATTAACTCAATTCAAATAATTATTTTATTATTATCGGGGTGTTACAACTCTCCCCCACTAAAAGAGTTTTCGTCCTCGAAAACATACCTCAAGCGAACAACTCTGGATAAGACTCCTTCATCTTACTCTCCAGTTCCCAAGTCACGTTGCCACCTGCTGGTCCTCCCCAAGCTACCTTCACCAAGGCAATCTCTTTACCCCGCAACTGCTTCAACTCTCGATCCTCAATCCTCATAGGTGATGTTTCAACAGTCAGGTTATCTCTCACCTGTACATCATCTATTTGGACTACATGCGACGGATCATGAATGTACCTCCTCAACTGAGACACATGAAAAACTTCATGCAAATTCGCAAGCGACGGCGGTAAGGCGATACGATAGGCTACTTCTCCTATCCTCTCCAAAATCTGATAAGGACCAATAAATCGAGGTGTCAACTTCTTCGACTTCAAAGCTCGACCAACACCAGTTATCGGAGTGACGCGAAGAAACACATGATCTCCCTCTTGGAACTCAAGTGACTTCCTCCTCTTATCGTGATAACTCTTCTGACGACTCTGAGCAATTCTCATCTTCTCCTGAATCATCTTAATCTTTTCCGTAGTTTGTTGAACAATCTCCGGTCCAACCACAGCACTCTCACCGGACTCATACCAACATAAAGGTGTCTGACATCTCCTACCATACAAAGCTTCAAACGGTGCCATACCAATGCTCGAATGAAAACTATTGTTGTAGGTGAACTCAATCAAAGGCAAATAACAATCCCAAGCACCTCCTTTTTCTAAAACACAAGCTCTCAAAAGATCCTCCAGTGACTGAATCGTCCTATCAGTCTGACCATCAGTCTGCGGGTGATATGCAGAACTCAATCTCAGTTTAGTTCCCAAAGCCTTCTGCAAACCTTCCCAGAACTTCGATGTAAATCTAGGATCTCTGTCCGAAACAATACCAGACGGAATACCATGCAAACTTACAATCTTCTCAATATACAACTCGGCTAATCTCTCTAACGGATAATCCATTCTGATCGGAATGAAATGAGCCGATTTTGTCAACCTGTCAACAATCACCCAAATAGCTTCAAAATTCCTACTTGTCCTCGGTAAACCCGAAACAAAATCCATACTGATACTATCCCACTTCCACTCTGGAATAGCCAACGGTTGCATTAGTCCAGACGGCTTCTGATGCTCAATCTTTGACTTCTGACAAGTCAAACAAGAATAGACAAAACTCGCAATTTCTTTTTTCATTCCCGGCCACCAAAATAACTTCTTCAAATCATGATACATCTTCGTAGCTCCAGGATGAATACTTAAGCCACTACGATGTCCCTCCTCAAGAATACTCTTCTTAAGCTCAATCACATCCGGAATACACACCCGACTACCAAATTTCAAAACACCATTCTCATCAACTCTGAATTCACCACCTCGACCTTGATTCACTAAAGTCAACTTATCAACCAAATGCATATCGGATTTCTGACCCTCTCTGATCTCCTCCAGAATACCACTCGTTAACTTCAACATTCCCAATTTAACACTGTTGTGAGTACTCTCACACACCAAACTCAAGTCTCTAAACTGCTCAATTAAATCCAATTCCTTAACCATTAACATAGACATATGTAATGATTTCCGACTCAATGCATCCGCCACTACATTTGCTTTACCCGGATGGTAATTCAACCCAAAATCATAATCCTTCAGAAACTCTAACCATCTCCTCTGTCTCATATTCAGCTCTTTCTGATCAAACAAATACTTTAAACTCTTATGGTCACTGAAAACCTCAAATCTTGATCCATACAAGTAATGCCTCCACAACTTCAAAACGAACACTACAGCTGCCAACTCTAAATCGTGCGTCGGATAGTTCCTTTCATGAACCCTCAGCTGTCTCGAAGCATAAGCTATAACCTGCTTATTCTGCATCAACACACCACCCAAACCCAACAATGAAGCATCACAGTAAACTTCAAATGGTCCCGACGAACTCGGTAACGTCAAAATAGGAGCAGTAGTCAACCTTCTCTTTAACTCTTGGAAACCTTCTTCACATTTTGAGTCCCAAACAAACGCTTGCCCCTTTCCAGTCAACATCGTCAACGGTAACGCCAACTTAGAAAATCCCTCAATGAACTTCCTATAATAACCAGCCAAACCAAGGAAACTTCGAATCTCAGCAACAGACTTCGGAGCTTCCCACTTAGATACCGCTTCTATCTTAGAAGGATCAACAGCAACACCACCTCTTGAAATCACATGACCAAGGAAACTAACTTCTTCTAACCAAAATTCACACTTAGACAGTTTAGCAAATAACTGCTTTTCTCGCAGCACTCCTAAAACCACTCTCAAATGCTCAGCATGCTCTTCTTCAGATTTCGAATACACCAAAATGTCATCAATAAACACCACAACAAACTGATCCAAGTACGGATGGAAAATCCTATTCATGTACTCCATAAATACTCCAGGCGCATTAGTCACACCAAAAGGCATTACAGAATACTCATAATGTCCATACCTCGTTCTGAAAGCAGTCTTCTGAATATCCTCAGTTTTCACACGTATCTGATGATACCCAGATCTCAAATCTATCTTGCTGAACACACTCGCACCAACCAACTGATCCATCAAATCATCAATCCTCGGCAAAGGATACCGATTCTTGATCGTCACTTTATTCAGTTGCCTGTAGTCTACACACAACCTCATAGTACCTTCTTTCTTCTTAACCAACAACACTGGTGCACCCCACGGTGACACACTTGGACGAATAAACTTCTTATCCAACAAATCTTCCAACTGACTTTTCAATTCAGCTAACTCAACAGCAGACATACGGTACGGAGCCATCGATATCGGTCTAGTACCAGGTACCAATTCGATCGAGAACTCAACTTCACGCTCTGGCGGTAACTCATTCACTTCTTCCGGAAACACATCAGGAAAATCACACACCACTGCTAGATCACGAATCACTAGTTTATCTTTAGCCTCTAAAGTTGCCAACAGCATAAACAACTCTGCCCCATCTGCCACTTCCTCATTCACCTGCCTGGCTGATAGAAACAGACTCTGCCCTTCCTCAGTCTCAGGAAATATCACCGTCTTATCAAAACAGTTGATATAAACTCGGTTAAACACCAACCAGTTCATACCCAAGATAACGTCAATCTGCACTAATGGAAGACACACAAGGTCTATCCCAAAATCTCTACCAAAAATATTCAAAGGACAACTCAAACAAACCGAAGTAGTAGTCACTGAACCCTTTGCAGGAGTATCAATCACCATACTTCCACGCATCTCAGATATCTCTAATTTAAGCTTCACAGCACAATCCACAGATATAAAAGAATGAGTAGCACCTGTGTCAATAATAGCTATAAGAGGAAAGCCATTAATATAACACGTACCTCTGATCAAACGATCATCTGCAGAAGTCTCAGAACCTGATAGAGCAAAAACCTTGCCTCCTGACTGATTCTCCTTCTTCGGCTTAGGACACTGGGGACTGATATGACCCAACTCTCCACAGTTGAAACAAGTTACAGTCTTCAATCGGCACTCTGCAGCCAAGTGACCACCTTTCCCACACTTGAAACACTTCATCTCAGCACTGGTACACTCATGAACACGATGTCCAGCCCGACCACATCTATAACACTTAGCAGGAGCACTAGAGTCTCCCCCACTAGGCATCTTCATGCCACTCTGCTTCTGAAAACCTTTGCCAGCTACATACGGTTTTCCACGATCCATCTGATTCTTACCCTTCCTATCAACCCTCTGCTGATAGCTCTCTGCTCTAGCCTTGGAATCCTGTTCAAAAATTCTACAACAGTCAACCAAGTCAGAAAACACCCTGATCCTCTGATATCCAATAGCTTGTTTGATCTCAGGACGCAACCCGTTCTCAAACTTCACACATTTCGAAAATTCTCCAGCAGCCTCATTATAGGGAGTATAGTACTTTGACAGCTCGGTGAACTTCGCAGCATACTCAGTAACCGACCTGTTACCCTGCTTCAATTCCAAAAACTCTATCTCTTTCTTTCCTCTGACGTCTTCTGGAAAATACTTTCTCAGGAACCTTTCCCTGAACACAGCCCAAGTGATCTCAGTATTCCCAGCCGATTCCAACTCAGTGCGGGTAGCAACCCACCAATCATCAGCTTCCTCTGACAGCATATGTGTACCGAACCTGACCTTCTGGTTATCAGCACACTCAGTTACTCTGAAGATCCTCTCGATCTCCTTCAACCACTTCTGAGCACCATCTGGATCGTATGCTCCCTTGAACATTGGAGGATTGTTCTTCTGGAACTCACTCAGTTGACGAGCAGCTCCCATTCCTACAACATTTGGATTCCCTCCAAGTACTCCAGCCAGCATACCCAGAGCCTCAGCAATCGCAGCATCATCTCTACCTCTTCCAGCCATCTCTATTCTGAAACCCAACAACTAAAACAATAAGTACTGATAGGGTTACACAACACCTATTCCGTACAGGGAAAACAGAATAATTACGACTCGACACGACCGACTATGCTCTGATACCACTAATGTAACACCCTTCTAAAATACCCCAAAAATTAATTAAAATAATTAACATATAATCAGAGTAATAGTGCACCAAGGGTGTCACACAACATTCCACACCATTTAAACAATATAACAATCATGCTCTTTTATTTAATTTAAATATAAAGTATTTGCACAATTACGCAGCGGATAGAGATCAACTCAATCATGCAAAACATGTAACATCACATGTAATTTAATTCGACCACAACAACAATAATAATCAAAGTGTTCCCGCCCGATGTTACATCTATCAGAGCATGACCCACTAGGGAGACTACACTAGACTCCAAGCATTTGCTTCTACTCAACTCATTTCTCGTTACCTGAAAAATAGTTGTAAGGGTGAGTTCCTCAATCAATATAATAAGCATTATAAAACAACATGTAATGCCAAGTAATTAACACATCAATCACCCTAATTGCAATACACATTCAGTAATAGCTCATTGGCTTAAACATCATACTCAACATCAATATACAATACCAGTATAATCTCAAATCATACTTAACAACAACACAACACACGTATAATATTGGAACACATCCATTCATATTATACGCCATACATATTTTTATGCAATGAGACTCTACACATGCAGTACCGACTATTCTCGAACATATAGTTCAAGCTCACCGATCACTCCAGATACGGCTACTAAGCTCACTAGTCCCACTCATTTGAGACCTAGTGACTCACTCACTAATTCCTCACCATGGGAATTAGCTACAGCCCCGAAGGCTAGACTATGCACACTAATCATCTAGTATGCAAACATCAACAACAACCCACAATGGTTCACTCACTAATTCCTCACTATGGGAATTAGCTACAGCCCCGAAGGCTATGCCATGCATGCTAATCATCTAGCAATGCAACATCAACAATAATTCAAGAATAAACATATGCTCACACTCTGAGCCATACAACAGTCCATTCACACATACATGCATAATATATACATTCACAGCATCATGTACATCATTATACATCATCACTCTTTCATCACATAAGCATGTCAGATTATGCCAAACAACAACCACAATATTAGTACATTTCAATATTTCATATACTGCTCAAAACAGCGGGAATGTATCCCTATTACACCATAGGCAACATAGGCCAACCCTCAATTAGGTACACCACGTTTAAAAACAATAATTTTTCACTCTGCAACAGTGTTAACCGGTTAACGCCCTGGGTTAACCGGTTAACGCAGGCAAAACTCACTTTCTGGCAAAACGCAACAGCGTTAACCGGTTAACGCCCTGGGTTAACCGGTTAACGCAGGCAAAAACTCAATATTTTCACATTTCAATACAGTGTTAACCGGTTAACACCCTGGGTTAACCGGTTAACGCAGACCAAACAACAATTCCTGCGCTAACACACGGCAGAATGCAGAATTCCGCCGTTGGAGGACTTCCGGACCTCCGATTCCGATTTCCGTAAACAGCTATACGATCGGGAAAACATTACTCACACAAATACCGATTTAATTTCAACTTTCAACACAGTTCATCCAACAACATTTCAACATTTATAAATCCCAATTAGGGTCAAATTAACGGCTTATCACTACCCATGACATATTATCCCAAAATACCCATTAATCGATGATAAACCCCCCTTACCTTGACAATCCGGCGAATCTTTGAGCTTCAAGCCTTTCCGTTCTTCAACCTTTGCTCTTCAGCTCCTTTCTCCTCTTCTCTGCCCTTTTCCCTTTTCACGATTTTTCTGTTTTCACGTGAAATGTTTTTACTCCCCATGGGCTTTTTCCTTAATTCCAACTTATATATATTTTCCAAATAATAATTATTATTCCAAAATAATAATAATTCAAAAATAATAATAATAATAAAATTTCCAATTATTTAATTAAATTAATAATTAAATTATTAACTCAATTCAAATAATTATTTTATTATTATCGGGGTGTTACAGATGGCGTTGGATCACTATGTTCAATGGGTTTAGAAATCCCTGCATAATGATTATGGATAATGAAAAGCTTTTGAATTTTTAAACAAGCAAATCAATTATGCGGATGAAAAATGCTGTTTTCTTGTTTTTCATGGTTTTTTTGTGATCACTGATTTCATGCAAAAGCAAAAAGTGAAAACAAAGGAAAAACAAATGTTTAACAATGCATTAATTGAATGAAAACATCATTGTATTAAATGCTGCCAACAATGTCAACTTCTCCTTTTGGCATGGGAGAAGGGTTTTGAACAAAGTGAACAAATCACGTTGATCTATGAATGACCGTAGGAACATCCACAGCGACCCAATTGTGGCAGACACCACCAGGAATGATGAAATTGTTCAGGTCCTCTGCATCCTCTTCCAAGATAGCAGCAGCCTCTTCTTCAGGTTGATCGGCGTGAATGAATCCTCCACTCGTGAACAAACCTTGCTCATATGTGCCCCAGAACAGTAGCCAATGCCAGTCCGGGATTGATTAACCAGGAATAAATCCATCAACAGTACTAAGCCTGGCAAATATCTCCTCTGAGTTCACAACTCTCTTGCTCAGGATGATCCATCAATCTGGCAGAGTCGGCTCTGGTATAATACCGGCAAAGTGCGTCTTCAAAATAAATGAAGATCGCAGGGTCAGTCCACAGGACGGGAGACCGGAACAAAACACCTGCTTATGCAAATGATGCATGAAGTGTTTATGCATATGCTTGTTTTTATATCAAAGGAACCCGAGGGTTTTATTTGCAAACTTTGAAAGATTTAAGCATTTTGATCATACATGATAATATCTCATCAGATACATCAGGTGAAAAAATTTTCCCGGTTTTTTCATGTTTTGAAATTTTTTGCAAATAAACTCCTTTGAGTTCCTTGAAAATTTTCTTTTTCTGATGACATGAAGTGCAGATGAATGCATGAATGTATGAATGCAACAAGCACACTCAAGGATCAAGCAAAGCACACCAGACAAAGGTCGTGGGAAAGCTCTATGTATCCCTAATATCAATCATCCATTTTGGTGGATTTAGGTTTTCACCTTATCGACACCCAAGTTCCATTGATATTAACGGTACATGAACCGGCTCTAACATTCTTAATATCAACCAGCCGCTTTGGTGGATTTAGGTTTTACACCTGATCCGGGATCCATTGATATTAACAATGTTTGAACGACTCAACCACGAATCACGGGTTTGTTGAGAGTCACGAGCATGGAGTCTCGGTTAAGAACCACCCAAAGGGAGTGTACTAGGGTTTAAACCTGCCAGACATGTTCTATCAGAGGTTCCCATAATTATCGTTCCATCTTTCGAATATTATCGGAGGAACGAATACTCGTATTCCAAGAATATTCTCGAGAGAAACTCTTATGAGTGTAGTATCGCGTAACAATCGTATCAGAACTGACATCTGAACGACCTCCGCACTACGGTCCTAAAAATAGGCCAAGATGGGTTTGGTAAACTAAGGTCCTTGGCTTCTGCGGCACATGGTTGAAAGAATAATGCCTATCCACAAATAACTTGTGTGACATTATTAATTCAACATGACCTCCACCAAGTGAACGGACTCGCAAGTCAACTGGCTAAGGAATACTCCACACCAGTCAACAAGACTATGCCCTTCTCCTATCCTAGAGTGCACTCGAGTTCGGGTATAGAACTCATCTCACAGATCACCAAAGCAAACAGCAATTGTATATCAAGCAATTCAAACATTACAATCAATACAATGATCCCAAATTGTACAAAAATATGTCATATAACAAATAATAATATAGCACAACAAGGGTGAAAAGTAGGCAATACCGCCAGGGAGTGATTACCTTCTCCCCAGTGGAGTCGCCACTTTTCTGTAGCGGTGTATTCGTTGCTATATGATCTATTGATTAAACCATAAGCAAAGCATACAATGAAATTTCGAGTCGCCACCGCACTTTTATTTATCCAAAGGATTGGCTAAAAAGCGAACAAAAGCCTAAGAAGTTTTACACGTAGAAAACTAATAAAAAGATCAGAGAGTCTGGGTAAGGGGTAAATTACGGAATGGGAAGGTGTTAGGCACCCACTACGTCCTAGGTACTCCTAGGGAGCCCTTTTCACACTTGTTGTAAAAGATTGTTATTTGTTATGACATAAAGATTGTGCAAACATGATTGGGATGATGAGAAAAGAATATACAAGTTTTATTGGGTTTGAACGGATGAACCCGCTGCCTACGTACCTTCCATCAAAGGTAAGGATCAAAACGCCGTAGTTCGGCTAAAAGATTTCCAAAAGTTGGTGGATTTGATTTTAAACAATAGCACTGAGGCTTTTCATTATCAATGGGAGAACACTCGACCAAGACCAACATCCACCATGCGAGGATAGCTTCGACGTACTAGAGGGGTTAGCCCTGTTTTCAGTACGGAAGTCTTACTGTCGACTCACTAAGGATAGGCAAGATTTACATCAACCACAAAGATAATTGAAACCTATGGCTAATGCATGAAAAGATTAACAATGGACAAAGCCAAAACAAGTGAATGAGTGAAGTCAATTGATTGTGATTATGAAAGTAGGGTCAAAGTATGATTAAGATAGATTCAAAAGAAGTATTATGAAATGGAGTTTGAAAAAAGTCAAGGACTTGGGGTCCAGGTTTTTAATTTGAAAACATGAAGATGTTTGCACAATATCTATGTCAAGTTTGAAATCAAAGTGTGAAAAGGTTTAGGACATAATGAATGATGAATGGATGAAGATGGAAAGTAAAACTTCTTAGAAGGTTCACTTCTTGAAATCATATAGAAGATGATTCAAGTGTGTCCTTTGGAATAGCAATGGATAATAACAAACAAACAAGATGAAATCCAAAAAGCGGATACCGGATGCCAATCACTGGTCTTATACCAATCTCCTAAAACAGAACTGGATATCAGATGCCACTCAATGGACTTACACTAATCTCCTCAGAAGAAAACGAAGATGAAATATGGAAGTCAACTGCCAATCTATCTGGACTTAGGTTAACTCCACATATGCTCATAGGAAAACCAATGCCACATTACAGGGACTTACAATGGATCCTCTCATACAAGAACAGAAGCAACACATGATCATAGGAAAGCAAATGCCAACTTACAGGGACTTACAATTGCAACCTCACATATAAACAAACAAACCAACTTATGATCACAGGAGAGCAAATGCCAACTTACAGGGACTTACAATTGCATCCTCACATAAACAAAGAAAAGCAAAACATGGACGTCAGATGCCAATCTATCTGGGCTTACTCTAACCTCCACAGTATGGTCCTAGGAATACAAATGCCAACTTGCAGGGACTTACAGTTGTATCCTCACATACAAACAAACAAAGCAACATGATCACAGGAATGCAAATGCCAACTTGCAGGGACTTACAATTGCATCCTCACATACAATCAAATGCGTCAAGCAAAGATAAGATGAGTGGCCAAGGTGATGGTCTTACACTCACTTCCATATCATAGGAGCAATGGCCAATGAATGGTCTTACAACTGTCCTCAATGGGTAAACAGCAATGATAATGTCATAAAGACAAATGAGATGATTATGCATTGATGAGCAATTAATGATGATAAATGCACAAAGCATGCAAGCAAACATGTGTATATGAAGCAATCAAGCAATCAATGAGAATCAAACAGCACACTCTATAGCCAAACAAGGAGGCTCACACAAGAGGGTTAGGCACTGAGGCCAACTGGAATAGGGTAAAAGATTTGCTCTTAACCTTGCCATTGAGAGGCTAAGGTGAAGCAGATGAAAAGGAGATGAGGGGTGTGCCTCATTGCTCTTATCCCTGATCAGGGAGAGCATTTGAATATCAGAAGGTGTGGGAGTTCAGAAAGTAGGAACTCTCTCCACATTAGACTCTATAGATCTTGGGTTTTGATCTCAATGCTACAACCATGTAATGGGAGCAATGAGAAGACTCACTGAATAGTAGGGGATAGGTTACTTATCCCTTTGATCTACCAATTGCCTTACTTGAAGGACTTTTCCTGCTTGGGACAAAATTAAACACACACAAGCATTGCCTCTTAAGGAGGACTTCAGACAGTTTGCCCGGCCAAATAACAGGCCGGGTCTCCAGACTACATGAAGAAAGAGGGATTACCTCAAAGCAAATTGCTAAATAGCAAAGCAAAGCAAGTTCAAAGAACTTAAGCAACTAATGGTACCTGAAATAGTCAAACAAATCAGTACACAGTTCAACAGTTTAAATCAGAAGGAGATAGAATTAACAGTCAAAACAGACAGGCAAATGTGCAAAGCACAAGGCACAAGGCTTATGAGCCAAGCAACCTACAAAACAAAGAGGTTAGCACATGATAAACAGATAAACCCAATCAACTTGCAATGGTTTCTTTGAAGCACTTGTAGCTTAACCTGAAACATGAACTCAATCATAAGCCCAAAGGACCACTAGGACAAGCCTAGGGTCAAGAATAAATGAGAAAGTCAAAACAGCAAGCCATATCCAATCAAGATCAAATTCAAACATTTAAGAAGCAATCCCAATTGGTCTCAAGTTCATATCATGCATCAACATCATTTCATAGACAAAAGGAGGCAAAACATGGCAAAAGAGAGAACATAGAAGTCAACAGAAAGACTTGCATCAAAAGTCAACTCAAACATTTTTAAAAATCACCAAATAATTCATGATCAATCCTAACACCTAACATGGTAAGCATGTAAAATTTCATCACAATTGGACAAGTGGAAGGCAGTCAATGAAAATCATGAAGTCAAAGCAAATTTGAATATGCTCAATGAAGTCAACAGAAAGACTTAGCTCAAAACCAAACATAGTCAATTCCAAAAATTATCAAATAATTCAGGGTCAAACATAATCCATAACATGACATGCATACAAATTTTCAGCTCAATTGGATCATGGGAAGATGGTCAATTAAAATCAGGAAGTCAAAACAATTCCAAGCATGCTCAAAGAAGTCAAACAAACATGTATCAAATTCAAAAAATCATAACTAAATGAAAACAGATGAGAAATGAATGGGATCAACACCAATGCAAAGCTCAAGATGTCTAGTATGCACATGTAAAATTTCATGATCATCCAATAAAGTATGAGAATTTCACAAAGGATTTGGCAAGATGTGTCACACAAAGTCAACATTTGACTAGGCAGGGAAGAAAAATCTCAAACAATTAAGAAATGGCATAATTAATTCCAGGAAAATTCACACATCAACTAGACATATAAGAGAAGGATCATGCAAAATTTCACATCAATTGGAGGTCAGGAAGCAGGTCAACAAAAATCATGAAATTGCATATCATTGGTGTGACACAAATTGTCACACCCTACTTCAAAAATTCATATCTCACAAACCACATATGATAAATTCAAGAACTCTACATCAAAACAAACATGAATGAGTGTAGATTAAGCACAAACAAATCCAGGGTCATTGAATGCATCCTCAACATTTCACAAGGTTTTTGGCAAAAGGTATCAAATAAGCATACATGACAAGAAACCTAGAGCCATTAAAAATCCAGCCAACCAAAAATTCAGCAAAAATCATGATAAAATAATATACATTCATGTCAAAATGATGGAAAAAAAATCATGAATTTTGGATTTGAAATACACGAGTTATGAATTTTGTAAGTTAAGGTAACCAAATGAAATAAGTGAACAAAATAACCATGGTTTAATAAGTCAACATGTTGACCGGTGGCATTTTTGTGAATATGTGGTCATTAAGCAAAACGGTGCGTACAGGGCATGGGAAATGAAATGTTCTCATTGGTTGTCACCAATGGAACAGTAATGCCAGCAGAAAAGTCAAACAACAACAGCCAATCGCAGTTCATGATTTCTGGGAAATGGCCATTAGGGTTTCTAAATGGAACAGTGCTCCATCTTCATCATCATCATCACAAAACGAAATTCCAACAAAAATGCACAAGCAGCATGGCAATGGAACAAAGATATTCATGTAATCACAACACAAACAACAAACAAACACAATCAAGAGTTCATGTTTCTGGGTTCTCTCTTAGGGTTTATGAACAGCAGTGAATCATCATCCTTTCCAATCAACTCGAAATTTTTTATGCCCAGAACAACAAATCAAGTACATCAATGGAACCATCAGACAACATACAACACTAATATGCCATCCATTTTCAATAAATCACTTCAAGCAAGGCAAATCGAGTGAAAACATATTTGATCATAAAAATTCAATTCCAGATTTCTCATGCATATCTTAATCATTTTAAGTGAGACAAGTTGCAATGGAAACAGCATCAAAATACCTATCCTAAGCATGGCATAATTTGGTAAATGGTGAGACTCGAGCACTTACTTGAATTTGAAGCAAATGGAGAAACAGTGGTTCTTGGGATGTTTCAAGCTCAAACAGATCTTCCTTATGCTTTAGAATGATAGATGCTTGAAGTAATCGAGCTCAGCAAGGCTTGGAAAGGTTCAAACCAAGATTTGCCATTGAAGGTCCATGAAGAAAACAGAACAAGATGCTGCAGCGCAGCTGAGGTTTGCTGCTTGAAAAAGCTTCCAAATGTTGTGCAAATGAAGAAACAATGAAGATGGCTCGTGGTGTTTTGAAGCTTTTGCTCAGAAATCGCAAAGGTGTAAAAATGCAAAAATGGGAGAATGAGAGTATTCTGTTCGATTGAGGCTGCAGCTAGGGTTGCCATTTGCTGAAAATGAAGTTATATATGTCTGTTTTAACTTGGCTTAGTGAGAGTTAAACATGATTATCACCAATGAAGAGGTTTTGCCAAATTGCTAATTTTGCATCCACTTGCACATGGGGTGTGCATTCTGGCCGAGTTTGGGCCTTGAACCAACTTCAAATGTCATCTTAAACAAGTTCCAAATGGCCAAATTGCTTAAAAATAGCCAAATCCAAAAGTCAACTTTTTTGCACACTTGAATTTAAATGAAACAAGTCCAAAAATGCCATTTTGATCCATAGATTTTTGGTACATGAAATTTATATTTTTGGAAAGAGGAGGTGAAATGTGGTTTGTAGGAAAAAACCCCACCAAAATTGGCCTTGTGGTTTGAGAGATATGGCCCTTTGAAGTTCATGAATTTGTGAAAATGAATTGATCATATCTTGCCAACCATACATGGGATTTGAGAGTTCTTGACTTTTTGAAAATGGGAGAACAAGATCTTCAACTTTCATGTTGGGCAAAAATTCATTTGAAGCTTGTATCATGATGTAAGTTTAAGATCAAGAAGTTTCCATTTTTGGCAGTTGAAATTACAGGTCCACTTTCTATTTTGGGAAATTTCTGATTTTGCTTCAAATTCTTCCATGATGAGGTTTGGCATGATATATGAGGCTTGTATGGACATGAATGAGCTCCTTCAAATCAATTCCATCCATCAAATCACTGATTAAATCCACAGTTGACCAAGTTTGACTTCAGTTGACTTTTCTAGGGTTTTGCATGATTGAACCACTTCTGATGAATTCCAAACCCTAATTCCTTGAGAACTTGATTTCAAATGATGTCCCAAGTTGTATGAACTCTTGATTATTGATCATGGTGCCCAAATTCTGCAAGAATGGCCACCATCCATTGCTTTGACTGACTGTTGACTGTCTTTGACCTAATTGCTGATGATTGCTTCAACTGCAAGCAACAAGGTTAAACTGACAATATTTTTGTACTTTTTGGTTAATAAACATATGAAAGGCAAATATATACAAAATGCAAGACATGCTTGGTGATCAGGAACCACACTCACAAGGTATCCACCCACTAGGAGGGGAACTAGGGCATGCACTGATCCTTGAGGCCATGATATGAGATGATATGGGCCATGAGGGATCTTAGGGCCCAAAATTGGGGTCTTACAGTGCCTCATAGAGACCAACTGTCTCAGAAGGATAAAGAGATGTTTAAAGAATATGCTCAAAGATGGAGAGAACTTGCTACTCAGATTAATCCTTCATTGGAAGAGAAGGAGATGACGAAGATTTTCCTGAAGACCTTGAGTTCGTTTTATTACAAACCTATGATTGCCAGTGGCCCCAGTAACTTTACTGAGATGGTAAACGTGGGGATGAGGTTAGAGGAAGGAGTCCGTGAAGGACGTCTGTTCAAGTAAGAAGTGTCGTCCCGTAAGAAGTATGGGAGTGGGTTTGCCAAAAGGAAGGAAGGGGAAACCAACTCAGTATCTATGTTGAGGCAGGAGAGGCCTCATGTCAGAAGAAACCCTTAACCACGTCAGCATCAACATCAAGTTTCATCAGTAATTCCAGTGTGTTCAAACAATTCCAACAATCAATAAGTTCTAATTCAACAACAACGTCAACAACAACAACAACAACAACAACAACAACAATCAACAACAAAACGTCGAGAGGAAGAAGGTTTCTTTTGACCCTATCCCTATGTCATATGTCGAACTGTGTCCGTCTTTGGTTCTCAAGAACCTACTTCAACCAAGAAATCCACTTCAAATTCTCGAGCCACTTCCATGGTGGTTTAAGCTTGAACTCCGTTGCGCCTTTCACCAAGGAGCTCCTGGCCATGATATTGAGAATTTCTACCCATTGACGTATGAGGTACAAAAGCTTGTGAAGAGTGGGATGGTGTCCTTTTAGGACCGTACCCTGAATGTGAAAGCTAATTTGTTTCATGCCCATGGTAACTCCTCTGTCAACATGGTAGATGGTTGTCTTGGAGAATATAAGGTTTATGATGTCCTCCATATCAGATAATCTTTGGTTGCAATCAATAAAGATATCTGTTCGGTCAGTGATTGTGAGCATGACCGTGATGGTTGTGTGATATGCAGCATGAACCCTCGAGAATGTATCATTGTCAAGAGGGACATTTAGAGATTGATGGATGAAGGTTTTATCCAAATTTGTTGGTCAAGAGAGGTAGATGATGTCAATGTGATTGTGTCGGTGTTTAAGACCCATGAGCGGGTAGTAATTTAGTTTGATAGTAGCAGCAGCAACAACGTCAATAGACCGGTATCTCCATTGGTAATACGGTTAGCGGGCCATGTTCCGTATGCATACGATAAAGCTTTGCCTTATCAGTATAATGCCACAATGATAGAGAATGATAAAGAGGTTTCGTTGCCTATAGAAAATTCTATGCTGAATATAGTTGATATTGCAAAGGTGACCCGTAGTGGTCATGTCTTCGGTCCAGTTTTTCCGAAGGAGGTAGAGGATGTTCCAACAAGTAAGAAGGCGGATGTACATGTGATAAATCCAGTTAGTTCTCCAGTGTGTCAGTCTGGTGAATCCAACAAATTGAAGCCTAATGATGATAATGAGGTATTGAGATTGATTAAGAAGAGTGAGTTTAATATGGTGGAATAGTTGCTCCAAACTTCGTCAAAGATTTCAGTGTTGTATCTGTTAATGAATTCTGAAGCGCACAGAGAAGCATTGCAAAAAGTGCTAAAGCAAGCCTACGTTGAGCACGACGTTATTGTGGATCAGTTTGACCATATTGTGGCTACCATTACTTCTTGCAACAATCTGAGTTTTTGTGATGAAGAACTTCCTGAGGAAGGTAGAAATCACAATCTGACACTACATATTTCAATGAACTACAAGGAGGATGCGTTGTCCAATTTGTTGGGTGATACCAATTCTTCTCTGAATGTACTCCCAAAATCAACTCTATCCAGGCTTTCCTACCAAGGCGCCCCGATGAGGTATAGTGGCATGATCGTTAAAGCGTTTGATGGTTCTCGCAAGACCGTCATTGGAGAAGTGGACCTTCCAGTGAAGATAGGTCTGAGTGATTTTCAAATTACTTTTCAGGTAATGGATATCCACCCAGCCTATAGCTGCTTATTGGGAAGGCCATGGATTTATGAATTTGGAGCTGTAACGTCTACTCTGCACCAGAAGCTTAAATTTGTGAAGAACGGAGAGCTTGTCATTGTTGGTGGAGAAAAAGCACTTTTGGTGAGCCATATGTCATCTTTTACATATGTTGAAGCTGAGGAGCAGGTTGGAACTCCGTTCCAAGCCTTGTCTATTGCTGAAGTGAAGAAAACTAGCGCACTCATGTCTACTTTCAAAGATGCTCAGAAAGCTATTGAGGCAGGCAGTGCAGATCAGTGGGGCCGTATGGTAGAAGTTGTCGAGAACAAAAATAGAGCTGGAATGGGATTTCAGCAAGGGTCATTTGACGTCAAAGCTGGAAATGTGCAACTAAGTTTCCGTAGTGGAGGGTTCATCCATGGTAATGAACAACACTTAACTGTTGTGATCGAGGATGATGAAGATGAAGACTGCGCCAACTTTGTGACGCATGGCAAGACTTGCAACAATTGGGTTGTTGTTGATATTCCTGTTATTGTCCATTGCTCTAAGTAATTTGTTTTCGTGTTTTAAGCAAAATCCTTCTCCTATGCCTAAGGGAGAAGTGGACATTGTTAGGCATTCTCAATTATCATTAATAAAATGCAATTCTATTCATCCACATCTATGATGTTTTATTTTTACTTTTTGCCTTTCTGAAAATGGTAATCACAAAAAACATAAATAAATAAATAATAATTGTCCATATGCATAATATTTGGTCATAATTCCTTCTCTAAAATCGAAATATCAAATCATTATGCAGGTTGGTTCCCAAACCCATTGAATACAATGATCCTACTCCCTCTCCAAACATTGATTTCCTTGTGTTTGAAGCTAAGGAAGAGACTGATGAAGAAGTATCTGATGAATTATCTCGTCTACTTGAGCCTGAGGAAAAAACCATTTAGTCGTTCGAAGAGCAGATTGAGCTAGTCAACTTGGGTTCCGAAGAGGATGTGAAGGAAGTCAAGATTGGGTCTCAACTGTGTCAAGAGATTAAGAAGGGGTTGATTGATCTTCTTCGAGAATATTCAGATGTGTTTGCTTGGTCCTATTAAGACATGCCTGGTTTGAATTCTGAGATTGTGGAGCATAGATTTTCGTTGAAGCCAAAATGCCCGCCAGTCAAGCAGAAGTTGAGGAGGACTCATCCCGATATGGTATTAAAAATCAAAGAATAAGTGCATAAACAAATTGATGCCGGTTTTCTTGTTACCGCTGAGTATCCGCAGAGGGTGGCCAATATTGTGTTTGTTTCGAAGAAGGATGGAAAAGTATGTATGTGTGTCAATTATAGAGATTTGAACAAAGCTAGTCCGAAAGATGGTTTCCCTCTGCCTCACATTGATATGTTGGTAGACAATACAGCTAAATTCAAAGTCTTTTCATTTATGGACGGATTTTCCAGTTATAATCAGATAAAGATGGCACCCGAAGATATGGAGAAGACCATTCATTACACCTTGGGGAACACTCTGTTATAGAGTGATGCCTTTCGGTTTAAAGAATGTTGGTGCAACATACCAGAGAGTTATGACCACTCTTTTTCATGATATGATGCTTAAAGAGATCAAAGTCTATGTTGATGATATGATTTTTAAATCAAGTGATGAAGAAGAACATGTTGAGCATTTATTGAAGTTACTCCAGTGTTTGAGGAAGTACAAGCTCCACTTGAATCCCTATAAGTGTACTTTTGGTGTTCGTTCTTGTAAGTTGTTGGGCTTTATTGTCAGCGAGAAGGGTATTGAAGTTGATCCTGCCAAGGTTAAAGCAATACAAGAAATGCATGCGCCCAAAACTGAGAAGCAAGTTAGAGGTTTTCTCGGCCGCTTGAATTATATTTCAAAATTCATATCGCATATGATTTCCACGTGTGCACCTATATTCAAGCTTCTTCAGAAAGATCAGTCTTGTGATTGGACCGAGATTTCTAGAAAGATTTTGATAGTATTAAGGAATATCTGCTCAAGCCTCTGATTCTGTCTCCGCCTGTTGAAGGAATACCATTAATCATGTATTTGACTGTGCTTGATGAAAGTATGGGTTGTGTTTTAGTCAGCAAGATGAAACTATAAAGAAACAATATGAAATTTACTACCGCAGTAAGAAGTTAACCGACTGTGAGACTCGGTATTCTATGCTTGAAAAAACTTATTGCGTATTGGCTTGGGCTGCTAAGCGTCTGCGTCGGTATATGTTGAATCATACTACTTATTTGATATCCAGAATGATTCCAATCAAGTATATATTTGAGAAGTCTGCTTTAACTGGGAGGATTGCCCATTGACAGATGTTGTTATCAGAGTATGATATTGAATACCGATCTCAAAAAGTAATTAAAGGTAGTGTCTTGGATGACCATTTGGTTCACCAACCAATTGAAGATTATTAGTCAGCGTAGTATGATGTTCCTGACGAAGAGATCTTTTACTTAAAAATGAAAGATTGTGATGAACCATTGCTTGAAGAAGGGCCAAAACCAGGTTCCCGGTGGGGCATGGTATTTGATGGAGCTGTTAATCAATATGGTAATGGAATTGGGGCAATGATTATTACTCATCAAGGAACTCATTTTCCGTTTACAGCTAGATTGACTTTCAAGTGTACAAATAGTATGGCTGAGTATGAAGCTTGCATTATGGGGCTTGAAGAGGCCATTTATCTTAGAATCAAATATCTTGACGTCTATGGAGATTCAACTTTGGTTGTGAATCAGATCAAAGGAGAATGGGAGACGAATCAACCAAATTTGATACCACATAGAGATTATGTGAGGAGGATTTCAACTTTCTTTACAAAGGTTGAGTTTCATCATATCCCTCGAGATGAAAATCGAATGGCAGATGCTCTTGTAACATTGGCTTCAATGATTATGGTGAAGTTCTTGAATGAAGTTCCTAATTTGACTGTGATGCGTCTTGATAGGCCAACTCATGTATTTTCTATTGAAGAGGTCAAAGATGAAAAGTCATGGTATTTTGATATCAAATGTTTTCTCCAAAGTCAGATCTACCCTCCTGGGGCATCCTTGAAGGATAAGAAGACTTTGAGGAGATTTGCTGGCAACTTCTACCTAAATGGTGACGTGCTTTACAAGAGAAACTTCGATATGGTTTTGCTCAGATGCATGGGTAGACACGAAGCCGACTTATTGATGATTGAAGTCTATGAATGTTCCTTTGGTACTCATTCAATTGGACATGCTATGGCTAAGAAGATGTTGAGGGTAGTTTACTATTGGTTGACAATGGAATCTGATTATTGCAAGTTTGTGAAGAAATGCCATAAGTTTCAAATATATGTAGATAAGATTCATATTCCTCCGACACTGTTGAATGTCATTTCCTCTCCATGGCCCTTATCCATGTGGGGAATTAATATGATTGGCATGATTAAGGCTAAAGCTTCAAACAGACATCGTTTCATTCTTGTGGCTATTGATTACTTCACAAAGTGGGTTGAAGCGCCATCGTATGCGAATGTAACCAAGAAAGTTGTTGTAAGGTTTATCAAGAATAAGATTATATGTCGGTGTGATGTGCCAAGTAAGATCATTACTGATAATTGATCGAACTTGAACAATAACATGGTGGAAGCTCTTTGCAAAGACTTCAAGATTGCATATCATAATTCTTCTCCCTACAGACCTAAGATGAATGGGGTTGTTGAAGCTGCAAACAAGAACATCAAGAAGATCATTCAGAAAATGGTTGTAACCTACAAAGATTGGCATGAGATGCTCCCATTTTCTTTGCATGGGTACCGTACATCCATCCGCACTTCAACAGGGACAACCCCTTTTTCACTTGTTTATGGCATGGAAGTTATACTCCCAGTAGAAGTTGAGATCCCATCATTGCGTGTTTTGATGGAAGCCAAGTTGACTGAAGATGAATGGTGTCAGACCAGATGTGACCAGTTGAATTTAATTGAGGAGAAGAGGTTGACTGCCATGTGCCATGGTCAGTTATACCAGCAGAGAATGAAGAAATCCTTTGATAAGAAGGTCAGGCCTCGTGTGTTTAGAGAAGGTGACCTTGTGCTCAAGAATATTTTATCCTTCACACCAGATGTTAGGGGAAAATGGACTCCTAATTATGAAGGCCTATATGCTGTTAAGAGAGCCTTTTCAAGTGGCGCTTTGATTCTTACAACTATGGATGGTGAAGTGTTCACGCGTCCTATAAATGCCGGTGCAGTCAAGAAATACGTCGCTTAAAAATAAAATAACAGCTCGCTATGTTGAAAACCCAAAACGGAGGCTTAGGCAAAAATGAGCGTCTCGGTGGATTGAAAACCCGAAAGGGTGATCCAGGCAAAAATTAGAGACATAAAACATAATTTATCCCGTTAGATTGAGTACCCCACCTTGGGGAAATTTATGCAAAAATTAGGGATTATGGAAAGTAACTGCACTTGGTTGATCTCCAGTCTTGAGCAAGTCGATCAGCTCGGATTCATCAATCTCAACCGAAGCCAAGAGCACAGTGGATATTGAAGTTGGTAGAAGGATTAGTGATCATTGTATTCAATGTAGCCCTTTTCCATGTAAATTACCATTTTTCAACTTTTGTAAAGATCTATGGAGTCTTGTTATTTATATACTACCATTCTATTAAATAAAGTTGAGCTTTTTACCCAATTGTTTCTACTCTTATTTATTTTCCAGCCAAACAGAATTAAATTTTATAATGATAATTTTAAATGTGAATTTAAAAATAAAAATATTTTTTCTTAAAATAATAAAAGCAATTACTTTAAAAAAGGGTAATCGATTTTAGTAAGGAGTATCAACAACAGCCTCTGCTGTACAAGTGGTTTATTTCGCACTTGCCGCACACAGTCGCCTTCAAGGAGAACAAAGGATGTCTACGGTGGTCCAAGAGACTTATGTCTCTCACTAATGATGATATCTTTTGGTACAACCGTGTGTATGATGGTGTGCAGATTATCGACTCTTGTGGTGAATTCTACAATGTGCCTCTTCTTGGTACATGTGGTGGGATTGACTACAACCCTGTTTTGGCACGTCGTTAGCTTGGGTTTTCCCTAAAGGATAAACCCAATAACATTCTGTTAGAGGGTGTGTTCTTTCAGGAGGGTAAAGATCCCCAAGGCTTGAAGGGCAGAATGGTCCGCGCTTGGCGCAAGATCCATAGGAAAGGAAGGAAGGAGCTAGGTCCGAAGAATTGTATCGCTTTGGAGCCTTATACTTCTTGGGTTGGGAGGAGAGCTTCCGAGTACGTCATGTCGTACGAGTATCCGAGACCTACACCTTTGGTTGTGGCTGGGCCTTCAACCCTTCCTGACCAAGGAGTAGAGGAGTTGAGAGACGAAGACCGTTCACGTGCTTGGATCCGGGAACGAGAGGAGTTGCTTCAGCAGATCAAGGAAAAGGATGCTTTGATAGAGTTCCTTGAGCACTACGTTATTGATGACCCTGATGATGCATGGACTTCTCTACTTCCTCAGTCTTCCAAGTTTTGGAAGAGGAAGTATGATCGACTCGTCAAAGAGAAGGCAGATATGGAGGCAGCCTACGAGGAGGAGGTGAAGAGGCTTCGTGCATCTTATCTTCCGATCTCCCGAGCTTTAGATGATTGTTTCTAGGGATCCATAGGATGATCATTTTCCTTCTCTCTTGTATTATGTTTGGGTTATCAATATTGTACTTCTTTGGTGTAAAAATATTTTCCAGATATTATTGATATTATATTTCCATATGTGATAAATGTTTAATATTTCCAATATTTGCAAATAGGAGTCTAAAGTTCCTCTGATAAATAAAAGCAAATCATATGCACAAGCTTTGCATGCATCATGTGCATCAGCAGGTTTCGCTCCGGGTTTCTTGGTCTATGGTCTAACTTTGTGTTCTTCATTTATTTTGAAGACAAGTTGACTCACCGGTACTACACCAGAGCAAACATTTCAAGACTGATGGATCATTTGGAACAAGAGAACCACGAGCTTAAGGAGCAAGTAGCTAGATTGACTGCCCTGATGGAGTCATTCATGGCTGCCCAGAGCCAGTCGTCTCCGACGCCTTCAACTCCTCCCTAGAGGACAGTCATCTCTGAGATTGTCTCTTTAATTGTGCCTGCGGCCAGCGCACACTTTTCTCCAACAGCCATGCCAGTCGGGTTCCCGTGGGGGATGCCTCCCAACTTCATGCCTGAGGGTCCTGCACCCACCTTTGCTTCTCTGCCGGCATCTAGCCCGGTCCTTGCTATTCCTCCTCCTGTCGTGCATACTATGCCCAGAGTAGACGACACCATCTATCATTCTGAGCCTTCTGAGGGCCCAGATGTCTATGAAAAGATGGACGATATGAATGATCAATTTCTTGAGCTCCGCAAGGAATTGAAGACTCTTCGAGGAAAGGATCTTTTTGGCAAGTTTGTTGTTGAACTCTGTTTGGTCCCTAATGTGAAAATCCTTGTGAAGTTCAAAGTGCTTGACTTTGAAAAGTACAAGGGAAATACCTGCCCTCTCAGCTACCTGGTTATGTATGCCAGGAAAATGTCGACTCAGACCGACAACGACCAACTACTCATCCACTACTTTCAGGACAGTTTGTTCGGTGTTTCCCTACGTTGGTATATGGGCTTGGACAGTGCGAACATTCGATCCTTCAACGAACTTGGCGAGGCCTTCGTCAAGCAGTACAAGTACAATGTGGATATGGCTCCCGATAGGGATCAATTGAGAGCCATGTCCCAGAAGGACAAAGAAACATTCAAAGAGTACGCCCAGAGGTGGCGAGAACTAGCAGCACAGATTGTGCCCCCGCTGGAAGAGAAAGAGATGACCAAGATCTTTCTGAAGACCTTGAGTTTTTTTATTACGAGCAGATGATTGCCAGCTCTCCTTCTGACTTCACCGAGATGGTGAATATGGGAATGCGTCTGGAAGAAGGGGTCAGGGAAGGGCGCCTGACCAGAGAAGAAGGCTCTTCTACCAAACGGTATGGGACATTTGGGAAGAAGAAAGATGGCGAGGCACATGCTGTGACCTCTCATGTTAAACCAAGAAGACCCTCGGTGAGGAGGAAGACCGTGCGTCCTGCCAGTAACCAGCACCAGGTGGCTCATATAACAACTGTTTTTAGAGACAATCAACAGTATCAGTATCACAACAATAATCAGCAACAACAACATCCGCAATATCAACAACAACAACATCGTCGTCAACAGTAGGCCTATCAACCTCAAAACAGTAATCAAGCCAGCACAAGTTACGAGAGGAAGAGGGTCACCTTCGATCCTATTCCTATGACATATGCAGAACTATATCCCTCTTTGATAGAGAGGAAGTTGATTACTCCACGCGATCCACCGGTTATACCTACCAATCCTCAGTGGTGGTATAAGCCCGAATTACATTGTGTTTATCATTCCGGTGCTCCCGGGCATGACGTGGAAAACTGCTACCCTTTGAAGACTAAGGTTCAAGACCTTATAAGATGTGGTATTCTATGTTTTGAGGACGTAGGTCCTAATGTAAATAAGAACCCATTGCCCGAGCATGGGAAATCTGTCAACATGGTCCAGGGCTGCCCTGGTAAGTACAAAGTCAAATATGTCAGTCATATTCGACAATCTCTGGTCGAGATGCATAGATTGTTGTGTGATTACAGCCATTACAAGCACGACCATGATAGATGCCGAGTTTGTTCTGTCAACCAAAGAGGTTGTCGCCAGGTGCGTAAAGATGTTCAAGAAATGCTAGATGAAGGATTCATTGAAATCCTTCAAAACAGAAATGTTGACGAAGATGCTGATGAAGTCAACGTAATTTCTCCAATATTCTGGATCCCTGAGCCTGTTATTATCAAGTATGATGGTAGCAAGCAGAAGGCTTCTCCTGCTTTGACCATTAAGCCAGCTGGCCCTGTACCGTATTCTTCTGAGAAGGCGGTCCCCTATCGCTACAATGTTGTAGCATTGGAGAATGGAAAAGAGGTGCCACTGCCCTCTTCATTTGTTTTTAATATTGTCGACGTCAGCGGCCTGACCTGCAACAGTCGTGTTTTCTCGGCTCCGCCAAAACCACAAGTTGATGTTCGAGGAACTGATACTGCTGATTATGCTGAACGCCCAGTTGGGAATGCTGTGAATGCTCCGAATCCGGCACTTGTTGCTAAGCCTGCCTCTACGTTAAAAACTTCTATCTCTATTGGCCCGAGTGGCAATGCGAAAGAAGACTGTGATGAGATGCTGAGGCTCATCAAGAGAAGCGAGTACAACGTGGTAGATCAACTTCTACATACACCATCCAAAATCTTTGTGCTATCCTTGCTGATGAATTCAGAACCACACCGAGAAGCTCTGCAGAAGGTGTTGGATGTGGTGTATGTGGATCATGACGTCACAATAGAACAATTTGACAGTATTGTTGCAAACATTACCGCTTGTAACAATTTGAGTTTTTGTGATGCTGATCTCCCTGAGGAGGGAAGAGACCACAATTTGGCATTACACATATCTATGAGCTGCAAGGATGATGTCATGTCCAATGTGCTGGTGGACACTGGGTCATCATTGAATGTGTTGTCAAAATCCACTCTTGCAAAGTTATCATATCAGGGGCCTCCCATAAGGCAGAGTGGAGTGGTAGTGAAAGCTTTCGATGGGTCGCGTAAAACTGTGATTGGAGAGGTTGATCTCCCAGTCAAAATCGGACCAAGTGATTTCCAGATTACCTTCCAGGTTATGGACATTCACCCATCGTATAGCTGTCTATTAGGCAGACCATGGATTCACAAGGCAGGCGCCGTGACATCCACCATACACTAGAAACTGAAGTTTGTGAAAAACAAGAAGCTAGTGGTGGTAGGGGGAGAAAAGGCTCTCCTGGTTAGCCATTTGTCTTCCTTCTCTTACATAGATGCTGAGGATGAAGTTGGAACTCCGTTCCATGCTTTATCTTTTGTTGAACCTATTAAGAAGGGAACTTCTTCATTCGCTTCCTATAAAGATGCAAAGTTGGTCATTGAGCATGGTGCAACTGCCGGATTGGGGCAAACGATTAAGCTGGAAGACAATAAATCTCGGGCTGGCATAGGGTATTCTTCTAGTGTCTTCAACAAGCAAGGGTTGTTCAAGAGTGGTGGATTCATCAACACTGGTCAAGATGAAGAAGTTGCTGCCATTCTAGAAGAGGATATAGAGGAGTCTGGTAACTTCATCATCCTTGGAGGGATCTGCAATAATTGGGTCGCTGTGGATATTCCGACATTTATCCATAAGTCAAAGTAATGTTCATTGTGTTTAAAAACCCTCCTCCCATGCCAAAAGGAGGAGTGATGACATTGTTGGGGCACAAATACAATGATATTTTCATTCAATAAATTCATGTTAAATGTTTGTTTTACCAATTATTTTCCCTTTTCGCTTTTGCATGAAATTGGTGACCATATAAAACCCTAAAAATAGAATAAAATCAATCTTTTCATCTGCATAATGATTTTCCTTGTTTGAATTCTAAAAACTCTTTATATCCAAAATCATTATGCAGGTTAATCAAACCCATTGAACATAATGATCCAACACCATCTCCCAACTTTGAGTTCCCTGTATTTGAGAAAGAAGAAGATGATTTTGAAGAGATTCCTGACGAGATCACCCGTCTACTTGAGCATGAAGAGAGGACCATTCAGCCGCATCTTGAAAATTTCGAAACAGTCAACTTGGGGTCTGAAGATTGTGTGCGAGAAGTAAAGATTGGTGCACTCCTGGAAGAGTTTGTTAAGAAGGGGTTGATTGAATTGCTACGAGAGTACGTCGACGTCTTTGCCTGGTCTGGATACTGATATCGTGCAACATTTCCTGCCTTTGAAGCCTGAGTGCGTGCCTGTGAAGCAGATTCTCAGAAGAACTAATCCTGATATGGCAGTAAAGATTAAAGAGGAAGTTCAGAAGCAAATTGATGCGGGGTTTCTGGTGACTTCTGCATATCCTCATTGGGTGGCCAATATTGTGCCCGTGCCTAAGAAAGATGGAAAAGTCTAAATGTGTATGGACTATAGAGACTTGAATAAAGCTAGTCCAAAAGATGATTTCCCTCTACCACATATTGATATGTTGGTAGATAATACAACTAAATTCAATGTCTTCTCGTTTATGGACGGATTTTCCAGATATAACCAAATTAAAATGGCACCTGAGGATATGGAGAAGACAACATTCATCACACCTTGGGGAACATTCTGTTATCGAGTGATGCCCTTCGGTTTGAAGAACGCTGGAGCCACGTATCAATGAGCTATGACTACCTTGTTTCATGATATGATGCACAAGGAGATCGAGGTATATGTTGATGATATGATTGAAAAGTCGAGAACGGAAGTTGAACATGTAGAGCACTTGTTGAAGCTTTTTCAGCGTTTGAGGAAGTATAAGCTTCGTCTGAATCCTAACAAGTGTACATTCGGAGTCCGTTCCGGCAAGTTATTGTGCTTTATTGTCAGCGAAAGAGGTATTGAATTTGATCCTGCAAAGGTCAAAGCAATAGAAGAGATGCCTGCGCCCAAAACTGAGAAGCAAGTCCGACGTTTTCTTGGCCGCTTGAATTATATTTCCAGATTCATATCCTAAATGACCGCCACATGTGCGCCGATATTCAAGCTCCTCCAGAAGGATCAGTCTCTTGATTGGACCGAAGATTGCCAAAAGGCCTTTGATAGTATTAAAGAGTATTTTTCCGAGCCTCTGATTCTGTCTCCACCTGTGGAAGGGAGACCATTGATTATGTATCTGACAGTTCTCGAAGACTCAGTGGGTTGTGTCCTTGGTCAGCAAGACGAATCAGGGAAGAAAGAATATGATATTTACTACCTAAGTAAGAAGTTCATTGATTGTGAGTCTCGATACACAATGCTTGAGAAAACATGTTGTGCTTTGGCTTGGGCTGCTAAGCGCTTACGCTAGTATATGTTGAATCATACGACTTGGTTGATATCCAAAATAGATCCAATTAAGTACATCTTCGAGAAGCTTGCTTTAACTGGGAGGATTGCCCGTTAGCAGATGTTATTATCTGAGTATGATATTGAGTATCGGGCTCAGAAGGCGATAAAAGGTAGTATCTTGGCTGACCACTTGGCACATCAACCAATTGAGGATTATCAGTCTATTCAGTATGACTTCCCAGATGAGGAGATTTTGTATTTGAAAATGAAAGATTGTGATGAGCCTATGCTCGATGAAGGGCCAGAGCCTGGTTCCAGATGGAGCATGGTGTTTGATGGCGCTGTAAATCAATATGGAAATGGTATTGGGGCAGTGATTATTACTCCTCAGGGCACACATTTTCCTTTTACAACAAGGCTAACTTTCAAATGCACGAATAATATGGCTGAGTATGAGGCCTGTATCATGGGATTGGAAGAACGTATTGATCTTAGGATCAAACATTTGGATGTTTATGGTGATTCGGCCCTTATTGTTAATTAGATTAAGGGTGAATGGGAGACGAATCAGCCTGGCCTCATCCCATATAGAGATTATGCGAGGAGGATTTCAACATTCTTTACTGAGGTTGACTTCCATCATATTCCTCGAGATGAGAATCGGATGGCAGATGCTCTTGCTACACTTGCTTCAATGATTATCGTAAGATTTTGGAATGAAGTTCCCAATATCATTGTGATGCGCTTGGACAGACCAACTCATGTAATTGCAGTAGAGGAGGTGCAAGATGATAAGCCGTGGTTTTATAACATCAAGTGTTTTCTTCAGAGCCAGATTTACCCTCCTGGGGCATCTGTGAAAGACAAGAAGACGTTGAGGAGATTATCTGGCAGTTTTTACCTCAATGGTGATGTGCTTTATAAGAGAAATTTTGACATGGTTCTGCTCAGATGTGTGGATAGACACGAAGCAGACCTGTTAATGACTGAGGTCCATGAGGGTTCATTCGGTACTCATTCCAACGAACATGCCATGGCTAGAAAGATGTTGAGAGCATGCTACTATTGGTTGACAATGGAGTCTGACTGCTGCAAATATGTGAAGAAATGCCATAAGTGTCAGATTTATGCGGATAAGATTCATATTCCACCGACACTTCTGAATGTGATTTCATCGCCATGGCCTTTCTCTATGTGGGGAATTGACATGATTGGCATGATAGAACCGAAACCGTCCAACGGTCACAGATTTATTCTCGTAGAAATTGATTACTTCACCAAGTGGGTTGAAGCGGCATCATATGCAAATGTGACCAGGCAGGTGGTTGTGAAGTTTATCAAGAATCAACTCATATGTCGTTATGGTGTGCCAGACAAGATCATTACTGATAATGGATCTAACTTGAACAACAAGATGATGAAAGAGCTGTGTAGCGAGTTCAAGATCGCACATCATAATTCTTCTCCTTAAAGACCCAAGATGAATGGGGTTGTTGAAGCTGCTAATAAGAATATCAAGAAGATTATCCAGAAGATGGTTATTACGTATAAGGATTGGGGATGCTACCATTTGCCTTGCATGGATACGGTACATCTGTCCGCACTTCCACATGGGCAACCCCTTTCTCTCTTATTTACGGCATGGAGGTTGTGCTCCCAGTAGAGGTGGAGATCCCATCAATGAGAGTCTTGATGGAGGCCAAGTTGACTGATGCTGAATGGGTTCAGAGTCGTTATGACCAATTGAATTTGATAGAAGAGAAGAGATTGACTGCCATGTGTCATGGTCAGTTATATCAGCAAAGGATGAAGAAAGCCTTTGATAAGAAGGTTAAACCTCGTGTGTTCCGAGAAGGTGACCTTGTGCTCAAGAAAGTCTTGTCTTTCGCGCCCGATTCCAGGGGCAAGTGGACTCCAGACTATGAAGGTCCATATGTTGTTAAGAGAGCCTTTTCAGGCGGTGCTTTGATACTTACAACTATGGATGGGGAGGATTTCACTCGTCTTGTGAATTCAGATGCAGTCAAGAAATACTTTGCCTAAAAAATAAAAACAGAATAGCTCGCTAAGTTGAAAACCCGAAAGGGCAGCTTAGGCAAAAATGAGCGTCTCGGTGGATTGAAAACCCGAAAGGGAGATCCAGGCAAAAGTTAGAGACATAAAAAATGAATATGTATCCCGCTAGATTGAGTACCTCACCCTGGGGCAATCTAGGCAAAAATTGGGGATTTGGCAAGTAATTGCATCCTGACAAGACTTTGTTCTACAAACTGGCATTATGTTCAATGTAGCCCTTTTCCAATATCGGATTCAGGCATCGTCAACTGAAGCTTCAAATACATCGGATTCAGAGTTGGTGGAGAAATGGTCATTATGTTCAATGTAGCCCTTTTCCAATATATATCACCAATTTCAAATTTGTAAAGATCTGTGGAGTCTTGCCATTTGCAGACTACCATTCCATCAAATAAATTTGAGCCTTTATCCAATCATTCGCACTCTTATTTCTTTTTATTCAACAAATGTTTTGCATGTTTTAATTGAGAAATATAATTGTTTTAAATAAATAAGTTTTCATAACTTGTTTTTAAACAGAGTAAACATTCACAATGATAAAAGGATACTTGGGATGTCTTCAGTGCTCTCCCAAAGATGGTATGATTTTCCCAACAGGGTAAGACATTTGTTCATATTCCTGACATGTTTGTATCCTCTTCCTCTGGAGCCTGTTTGTGGTTTCCTCCCGAGCAGAGTGTTTGGTAAAGATATTCATCCCTCTTTCCTTCAGCAGAAGTAGTAATCCTTCCTCCTCAGCAGATGTGATCTATTTAGTAGTAGTGTATTAGGTGGCCTAGGAAGCTTCTGATTGGTGGTTGTTCCCCACAGAGATCCATCCTCCCCTTTGATAATTTCCCCAGTAGAGTTGCTTCTACAACGGATCTTATCTGTGCGATGATCCTGTCCCCAGCTGGAATGATTGATGCTCATTCCCTTGCAAAGAGCTTTGTTTCCTGGTATCTCTTGCCCCCATCGGAGTGGATGTTCTCCAGTGGGCTTGGCTTCCTCTCTTGAGTTGTAGTACTGAATATTTGTTCATTGATTCTTGGACCTGTTTGTGTTAGATATGTCTGTTTTGTTAGCATTCATCATACATAAACCACGCATATATGCATAATTTTAACATTTAGATATTCATGTTGCATTCTTTTCCATATATCTTTGTTTGTTATCTCCTGCTAGTTGGTAATATATTTCCCCAAGCGGATGTTTGTGTTTGATCTCCCCATGTAGAGTCAACCCCATAAACAGAAAGTGTTTATCCTTCCTTCCATATTCCCCACTGAGTTATGTCCTCGTGGATGATTGTTATTCTTGTTCCTTCCAACACATGTATTGGATGGAATTCCCCCTGAGTTATATCCTCATAGGGATGAGTCTTGTTTCATCGTGCCTCTCTAGTTTGTTCCTAGATTGGCTTTCTTGAGATTTTCCCTGCATTTCCCCGTAGTTTAGATGAATGATTTCTCAGTAACTAGTAATCGTCCATCTCTTCCCCGGCGGAGTCTAATGGCCTTCTACCCTCATACCGGTAGTTATAAGTCCTATTTCTTTGGTTCTCTACCCTTATACCGGTAGTTGTAAACCCTATTTTATCCCCTTGTAGAGTTAACCTTTTTGTTCATCCTAACCGATGACGGTTACTCTTCCGTGGTTTTCTACCCCGTATCCGGTAGATGTAATCCCCTCCTTGACGGTTATCTTTATCCAATATTCGGTATCGATGTTCCTTCACTTGTGAGTATATCTCCCAGTAACCGGTGATATGTCTCCCGGATCGTTGACTTTGTCAATGTATCCCCTGCGAGTTATCTTTCATTTGAATTTTGTCGGCAATGTCGTTTCTCCCTTTGTTTGGTCATCATTTTATACCAAGTTTTTGGTATCCTGATGCTCCTTTCCTTTCGGTCGATTTATCCTTTATTAACCCAGTAACCGGTTGTGGATAATCTTCCATTTGAGTATGTTATCTACGTTCTGACGGTAATAGATAATATATCTCATGCACTCTTTGGTCGAAGTCTTTTGTTCTTCCCCAGTCGAGTAAGATTCGTATCTCCTTTTCTGGAATCGAAAGCCCATCCTATAATCGAGTCTGCTTTTGGGCCCTCTTTTGGATGATGAGTGTCTTGGAAATATTCCCCAATTCACGCCTTGGTTGGTCACCTATTATATGCCCAGTAACCGGTATCCCTGGTGTTCCTTCCCTTCTGCTCCCTATTATGACTTTTGTCCCCTGTGGAGTCAGATTTTCCTGTATTGAAATATACCTTTTTAGGTTTTCCTCAGATGATCTCGGATGTTTGATATCTCTCACCCTTATACCGGTCTTAGATATCCATTCTCCTCGAGCATGTTGTTCTCTCACCCTTATACCGGTGTTTTGATCACATGTCTCCTTGAGCCTTGGTTGGTCACCTATTATATGCCCAGTAACCGGTATCCCTGGTGTTCCTTCCCTGGTCACATGTCCCCAGTCGAGTAAGATTCGTATCTCCTTTTGTGGAATCGAAAGCCCATCCTATAATCGAGTCTCCTCTTTTGGATGATGAGTGTCTTGGAAATATTCCCCAATTCACGCATTGGTTGGTCACCTATTATATGCCCAGTAACCGGTATCTCTGGTGTTCCTTCCCTTCTGCTCCCTATTATGACTTTTGTCCCCTGTGGAGTCAGATTTTTCTGAGTTGAAATATACCTTTTTAGGTTTTCCTTAGATGATCTCGGATGTTTGATATCTCTCATCCTTATACCGGTCTTAGATATTCATTCTCCTCGAGCATGTTGTTCTCTCACCCTTATACCGGTGTTTTGATCACATGTCTCCTTGAGCTTATTACCCAATAACCGGTAATACCTCATCCTGGTGCTTCCCCAAAGGAGTCCTGTTTGGATATTCCCCAGCGAAGTCCCTTAGTGGATTCTCCCAGCCTGAGTCCGAACTTTTATCCGAAGTATCCTTTGTGGATAATTTTGCTGTATTGGCATATTCCCCAATACATGCATCTTTGAGTCAGCTCGAGTCCTGCCATTTATTTATTTCCTTTGGAATCCCTCTCGTGTCTCTCAGCAAGTTCTAAGTCGTGACCTGCTCACGCAATTTATCTCCTTTCTTATCCCCTTAAGAGTCCTAGAGTCTCTGCCGCATCAAGTGAAATACTCATATGGCTTGTCAGTTTCTCCGGATTTCTTTTCTTCTTTGTGGACACATATCCCGATAGAGTATTACCTTTTGCATACATACATTTGCATCATGAGGTCTCTTAGGGACCAAAATTTGTCTCTTTGTTATTATTTAAGCCCATTCTACCTCGTCGAGACAAAGATTTTAACCTTCACTTCTCCGGCTAGAATGACCTTAAATAGGGGCATCTGTAAGACCCTAATTTTGACCCTAAGATCCCTCATGGCATCATAACATGGCATTTGCATAGCCTCAAGGATCATAAGCATTTTGGTTCCCCTTGCCTTTGGGTTGGGATCTCTTGTGAGTGGTTTGAGACCACCAAGCATGCTTGAATTGTATATTATTGCTTTTCTCATTTTATTTACTAACCAAAAGCACAAAAATATGTCACTAACATCTTTTGTTTGTAGCTTGAGCAGTCACAAGATCTAAAGCTTCTAGGAGATCCTATGTGCATTGATGTGGTCAAGGGAAGATGAAAGCAAACATGAAAATGGTTCTCAAAGTTCTCATCCTTCAAGAATGCCTTCCAAGTATCTCAATTCATCATTTTGATCAATGCAAAGTCAAGGGGTTTGAGGCTTGTTTCCCAAGGAAATCCTAATTCATTTGTCTATCAACTGTGCCTTGCTCATGAAGCAACCTCAACCCATGGTCAAATACAATCAAGGGAAGTTCTTTAATCCATCATTTCATGCATATTTGAACTTATTTGAGTGTCCTCAATCATCAATTCATCAAGATATGAGGTGTGGACTTGAGAAGTTGATCAGTCAATTCATCTGACTATTTTGAAATGCACTGAGACCTAAATTTTTATGTGTTAGTCAAATGGAGATGACCCCAAGAGAAACAATGTTCTTAAGAACCATATGAACAACTTTCATGTTCATCAAAATTTGATTTGAATCTTGGAAGGTCATCATCCATTCCAAGACATTATAGGTCCTTTTGACTAAAACCCTAACCTTAGGTCAACTTCCCATGAACATAACTCATTCATTTTTCATGATTTTGGGGTGATACTTAATGCATTGGAAAGTTTGTTGTGTCTACTTCAAATGTTATGTTGAGAAAAATTGCAAAATCTCAAAATAAATACATGTGATAATGCAAAACATTATAGGTCACTTTGGACAAAATGCATTGAAATGTGAAAAAGTCCAACTTCAAGTGCCCATAACTTCTTCATCAAAATTCCAAATGATGCAAAATTTAAGTCCAAATTGATTTCCTTGAAATTATCTACATCTTTCAAGTTGAAGATTTTATCATTTGGAGCTTTCATCATTGAGACAGAAGGGTTTGAACATTGGCCAAATTTGGAAACTTCACATATGCATGTTTTGCACCTTACACTTCAAGCTCAAATTTCAATAATTTCCAAGGCCCAATTGGAGTTTTGATCAACATAGAATTTGTTCCTTATGCAACAAGCTTTCCAACCATTACCCATAAGCCTATGTTTCAATTTTAGAAATATCATTTTCGAAGAAGAGAACCTTTTAGTGCATTTTTCGAAATTCATTTCAAACACATTGCATGAGCTCATGATATCATATCTGCACGTCCATTCCTTATAATTATGATATAAGCAATCAATTCCAATCATAATTGGGCGCTCCATGCGCTTATACAGGGCCATGCATGGAGGCCCTCTTCCCCAGTAGAGTTGCTTCTACAACGGATCTTATCTGTGCGATGATCATGTCCCCAGCTGGAATGATTGATGCTCATTCCCTTGCAAAGAGCTTTGTTTCCTGGTATCTCTTGCCCCCATCAGAGTGGATGTTCTTCAGTGGGCTTGGCTTCCTCTCTTGAGTTGTAGTACCGAATATTTGTTCATTGATTCTTGGACCTGTTTGTGTTAGATATGTCTGTTTTGTTAGCATTCATCATACATAAACCACGCATATATGCATAATTTGTCAAGAATTGAGAAATTTATGCTTAGTCAAAGTGAGACATTTTTTAGGACACTTAGAAAAATTTCTAAGTCCAAAATCTTCAAAATTTGTCAAGAATTCTTGGCCAGTTTTCTTGCACTTCAAGGCATTATTTGAAAATACTTTCTTCACAATAATTGTACCTTGCCTTGTCCTATTTCACATCCTTTTGGAATCATCTCATTTGGATCCATGGTTTGAGAGATACATTCATTTAAAGTGGGCACCATGACTTGATTTTCTAGGCAAATTTTGGGCTTGGCTGGCCCAATAAGATTTTCTAAGCATGCTCCACAAACCAGTCACGTTTTTTACCTCTTTTGGCCATGCATTGGACATCCATTCACTTAAGTTTGGCCCAAAATAACAACATTTTACACCTCACTTAACACTTTTATTCTTATGGATAAATCACTTATTAAAAAGCCCATGAGAACACCTAATCCACCCTATTTAAGAAGCTGAAACCCTAACCCTAAAGGAGCATTAGAATTTCGTGGCAAGGAGGCAAAGCTTCATCTCATATCAGATTCCATTCCACTTCTATTTTCCATTAGGTAATCATCTCTTCCATGGCCATGTTTTGATATATCTACGCTTGCTTACCATGTTCATCACCATTAATCCTTCTATTTTCATATTTTTTTTTCTTATTTAAAATATTTTCTTCGTCCATAAAATTACCCAAAAATATTTTTCACTTTTCTTAACGTTATATTTAATTTTATATAATTTTTATTTTCGTATTTTTTTAATATTAATATTTTATTTTAATTATTTATTCTAAATGGTCCATTTTAACACATTTTTTTATTGATTTTATTTTTATGATTTAAATTTATTGTTAGCATTTGATTTTTGGGATGAAGGTTGACCAATGTCTCATGGTAAACATGACCTTTTCTTGGAATTTTATTTCGCATTTTCAATTTATTTTGGATTTAGTTTTGACCTAGTTTGGTTGGTTGACTTTTAATTTGACTTCTGTTTTATTTTAATTAATTCACGTATCAATTTTCGTTATTTTTAAAATCTTTTTAGGGGATGATGATTTTCTGACTCCACCTTATTTATTTTAATTTTTCATAATTTTATTGATTAATTTAATATTTATTCTTGATTAATTCTAACCTAGTCTTATTAATTGACTTTTGGTTCGACCTATGTTTTGTTTTAATTAATTCACGTGCCAATTTTCATTATTTTTAAAATATTTTTGGGGGATGATGATGTCTGGACCCCATCTTATTTAGTTTAATTTTGCATAATTTTCTTGATTAATTGTCTATTTATTTGTTATTTTTTAAGTTGACTTGAATTTTCAGTTGACTTCTTAATGATCGATGTTTGACTTAGGGATTGCTTATGGAAATTGAAGAGATCTTTTGATCCTCCCTTTTTCATCTCATATGCCATGTATTAGAGGCCTTTTACTTTGATTTTTTTTGGTCCTTACCTCATTTCCTGATTAAATTATTCAGTGGACCCTTCATGTGTATATTTTCATCTGTTTGATTCATCTGTTATCTTTAATACTTGTTTCTCTCATTCATGCTTTCTATTGCTTGATTATTTAACATGTTCATACTCCCATGCATTGTTTAAATGCTCCATTATTTGATTCTTTGGTTTGATTATATATTGTTTATTTATCTGATCTGATTGATAACTGTTGCCTACTTGTATGATGTATGAGGCATATATTCTTATTGTTTGTTTGCCATGAACAATCCCCATTCATAACAAATGTACCCCTCTCCCATAAAATGTACAATATTTATTTCTTTATTTCTTTAGTCACCTGTTAATACAAGAATTAAGACGAACATCCGATAACCATTTTAAAATAAGATCAAAAGCTCGATCGAACATCGAGTAATCATTTTCAAAACTTAACAGAACCAGCACGCATTCATCCATCCTCTTGTAAGTCAATTTCCTCCGGCATCGCCATCTACCCTTATCCGTAACTCTTCTCCGCGCTCCATCCGTCGACTCTTGTTCCATTTAGGTAGCACCCATTAGGTAGAACCCTTTGTATGATAACATAAGTAGAATTCCCTTATTCTTTGCATGCTAACATTAGGTAGATATTCCCCTTTGTAAATCCTAACACATAGGTCCATATTGCATGACAACTCTAGAGCAGAGCTTCCCCACTTTTAGACCTTCAGTGCGTCTCCGATCTTGTCGCATGTCAGTCCGTTCTATTGCAAAGAGGTAACTGCCTAAGACTCGATTCAGCGAGCTGCGACACCTACTGCTAGGACGTTGAACACACTGCCCACCCTCCTTTGACACAGCTGGTGTCCTCTTTTGTAAGTCCTTGTTCAGATGGCAATCCTTAACCCCTAGTTAGCCGAACTATGTTTTGCTCTAATTCTCATTCCATATGAGATACGTAGGCATAAGACGCGACGTCCTTACGAGCACACTTATCTTTAACCCATTGGTAGCCGAGCTACGAAGACTCTGATTCTCATACTCATATGAGATACGTAGGCAGTGGATGCGACATCCTTGCGAGTCATTTTCTTTTAACCTTCCTTTTAGTAAATAGTACTTTAGATATACCTACACCCTTTAGACTAGAACAACACTTATGAAAAGGGCTCCCTAGGAGTACCTAGGATGTTTTGGGTGCTTAAAGTGTTCCCATTGCATAACCAACCCCCTTACGCAGATCTCTGATATTTTTACTATTTTTTGATTCGATAAAACTTTTAGGTTTTTGTTCGCTTTCTAACCATTCCTTTGGATAAATAGAAGTGCGGTGGCGACTCGACTTGTATGGTTTACCTTGGATTTAGTCAGTATCTCTAATGATAACGAATACCCCGCTACAGAAAAGTGGCGACTCTGTTGGGGACATCATTTGCCTAGTGGGTTTTGCCTACTTTTCATATTTGTTGTATTGTATGGTATATTGCTTTGTGACATATTTTTGTGCAAATTGGGATTATTGTATTGTATGTAATGATTGAATTGCTTGAATATTAATTCCTTGTATGCTTGGTGATCTTTGTGATATGAGTTCTATACCCGAACTCGAGTGCACTTAGGATAGGAGAATGGCATAGTCTTGTTGACTTGTGTGGAGTTATTCCTTAGCAGGTTGACTTGCAAGCCCATTCACTTGGTGGAGGTTATGTCGGGATCAATAATGTCACACGAGTAGTCGTGGTTAGGCATTACTCTTTCCAATATATTCCTTAGAAGCCAAGGACCTTAGTTTACCACGCCCATCTTGGCCTATTTTTAGGACGTAGTGCGAAGATTGTTCAAGTGTAAGATTTGATACGATTGTTACGCGATACTACACTCATAAGAGTCTCTCTTGAGAATATTTTTGGAATACGAGTAGTCGTTTATCTGATAATATCCGAAAGATGGGATGATGACTATGGGCACCTCTTGTAGAACATGATTGTCAGGTTTAACCATAGTACACTCCCTTTGGGTGGTTCTTAACCAAGACTCCATGCTCGCGACTCGCAACAAACCCTTGATTCGTGGTTGATCCGTTCTTGTGTATCCTTAATATCAATGGAACTTGGGTGTTGATAAGGTGTAAACCATAATCCACCAAAATGGATGATTGATATTAAGGATGACTTGATCTATCCCATGACCTTTGTGTGGTGTGATTTGCTTGATCCTTGAGTGTGATTGTTGCATCCATGTATTCATACACATCCATATCATCAACAATGAGAAAACTTTCAAGGAACTTAAGAGGTCTATTTGCAAATTTTTAGACATGGATAAGCAAAGAAGGAATACGAAGAAGTACAGTTTCAGACAACCCGACTTGAAATAGTTAAGGAGTTTGACATCCTATGTATTAGATCCCTTGGAATTCAAGGCTCGTCATGGGAAGCTTCTGTCTATTTTGGCTACTCAAGTGGATGAAGGTCTAATGAGTGTGTTGGTGCAGTTCTATGATCCCTTGTACCGTTGCTTCACTTTTCCAGATTTCCAGCTTTTGCCCATGCTTGAGGAGTATGCCTATCTTGTGGGCATACCTATCCTAGACCAATTGTCGTTTAGTGGCTTGGAGAGAGTTCCTTCTTCTCAAGAGATTGTTGATCTGTTGCGTATAGATGAATCTATTATTGGTGCTCATATGACTACCAAAGGTGGAATTCAAGGTCTCCCATCTGATTTCCTCATTGATCAAGCTACTATGTTTGGGAAGGCCATGAGTGAGGACACCTTTGAGGCCATATTTGTACTTCTCATCTATGGGCTAGTGTTATTCCCCAACATCGACAAGGTTGTGGATGTGAACTCCATTAGGATTTTCTCCACTCTTAATGTCGTTCCTACTCTATTGGGTGACACTTATTTCTCTTTGCATATGAGGAATGCAAAGGGAGGTGGTACCATTGTGTGTTGTTTGCCTCTGTTGTATAAGTGGTTTATTTCGCACTTGCTGCAGACGGTCACCTTCAAGGAGAACAAAGGATGTCTACGGTGGTCCACGAGACTTATGTCTCTCACTAATGATGATATCTTTTGGTACAACCGTGTATATGATGGTGTGCAGATTATCGACTCTTCTGGTGAATTCTCCAATGTACCTCTTCTTGGTACATGCGGTGGAATTAACTACAACCCTATTTTGGCACGTCGTCAGCTTGGGTTCCCCCTAAAGGATAAACCCAATAACATTCTGTTAGAGGGTGTGTTCTTTCAGGAGGGTAAAGATCCCTAAGGCTTGAAGGGCAGAATGGTCCGCGCTTGGCGCAAGATCCATAAGAAAGGAAGGAAGGAGTTAGGTCCGAAGAACTGTATCGCTTTGGAACCCTATACCTCTTGGGTTAGGAGGAGAGCTTCCGAGTACCTCATGCCTTATGAGTATCCAAGACCCACACCTTTGGTTGTGGCTGGGCCTTCAACCCTCCCTAGCCAAGGAGTAGAGGAGTTGAGAGATGAAGACCGTTCGCGTGCTTAGATCTGTGAACGAGAGGAGTTGCTTCAGCAGATCAGAGAGAAGGATGCTTTGATAGAGTTCCTTGAGCACCAGGTTATTGATGATCCTGATGACGCATTGACTTCTCTACTTCCTCAGTCTTCCAAGTTTTGGAAGAGGAAGTATGATCGACTCGCCAAAGAGAAGGCAGATATGGAGGCAGCCTATGAGAGGGAGGTGAAGAGGCTTCGTGCAGCTTATCTTCCAGTCTCGAGGGCTTTGGACGATTGCTTCTAGGGATCCATAGGATGTTCATTTTCCTTCTCTCTTGTATTGTATTTGGTTACCAAGACTGTACTTATTTGGTGTAAAAACATTTCCAAATATTAATTGACGTGATATTTTCGTATGTGATAAACGTTTAATATTTCCAAAATTTACAAATAATACTCTAAAGGTCCTCTGATATAAAAATTAAATCATAAGCATTGCATGCATCATGTTTATCTATTCCTAGGGGTTTATATCTTCTTCTTGATTCTAGTCGGGGTTTTCTTACACTGTTTATCTAATGTGAGACTGGAATCAAGGGGTAGAATATCCTTTGAAATTGATAAACATGTCATTGCATTTGCATATTCATTAGCATGTCTTGCATAACAGGTACTGCCGCAGTGTTCTCATCTTGTTTGGTATTCCATTATTAGGATAGTTGACTCAGGCATTCACCGATACGGTACCCGAAGGAATCAACAAAGAGCAATGGAAGGTTAACAAGCAGAGCGCGCTGAGATGAGGATTCGCATGAATCAGTTCATGGAAGTGGTCCATGGAGTGGCTCAGGGACAGCGGGAGATTAGATTGTTGGTACAGGGGAATCCCCCTACTACTCAACCGGAGGTCGTGGCTGATCCTCCCGCTAGAGAGGCTAATGGACCCAATGGACCGGGGCCTATCCCAATCCCACATGGCAACCTTGGTCAACAACCCATCCATGATGATCAGGAGGATCAATTCCCCCTGCTTCAGGAGGACTTTGGCATGGGCCATGGTATGGACCCTATGTTTTGGAGACTGGAAGAGAGGTTGAAAGCTGTGGAAGGGCGGAATGCTCTTAGTGTGCATGTTGCTGACTTGGGGCTGGTCCCAGGCGTGAGAGTTCCGCCAAAATTCAAAGTCCCCGTGTTTGATAAGTACAATGGAAACTCTTGCCCGAAGACTCATGTACAAGCTTACTTCCGCAAGACGATCGCGTATTCTGATGATGAGAAGCTGCTCATGTACTTCTTCCAAGACAGCCTAGCTGGGGCATCCTTGGAGTGGTATATGAGGCTGGACAGAGCCCATATTCGCTGCTGGAGAGACTTGACTGAGGCCTTTGTGAAGCAATATTAGTACAATACGGATATGGCACCTGACAGGACTCAACTCCAGAATCTTTCTCTCAAGAGCAACGAGTGCTTCAAAGAGTATGCTCAACGCTGGAGAGAGTTGGCTTCCCGTGTTCAGCCTCCGATGTTGGAAAAAGAGATGGCTAACATTTTTATAAACACACTGCCTGGATCTTATTTGGAGCGTCTGGTGGGTTGCAACGCCTCGAATTTTGCTGATGTGGTCTCTACTGGTGAGAGGATGGAGAACTACTTGAAGACATGTAAGATCCAAAATGGGGTTTGATCATCTTCGGGGTCAAAGAAGTCGTTCTTAGGAGGACAGAAGAGGAGAGAAGGGGATGCAAATGATGTGTCTTCTTATCAGAGCAGAGGTAACAGAAGGAATAATTTTCAGAATTACCATCAGCAACCTTATGTTGTAGTTGTGAGCATTCCGGCTGCAGCACCAGTGCAACAACAACAACCTCAACGTCAACAAAATCAATACCAACAACAACAGGGTAACAGACCTGCTTATCAACAGAGACAGAGGATGATGGATAGGCGTTTCGACACTCTTCCGATGTCGTATGCCCAGTTGCTTCCCAACCTTCAACATTTGCAACTTGTGCAATTACGCACTTTGGCTCCTCCCGTTGGTAGACTTCCAGTGGGTTATGACGCCAATGCTAGGTGTGAGTTCCACACTAGGGAACCTGGCCACACTATTGAGAACTGCAAAGCTTTTAAGCACGTAGTTCAGGACCTTATTGATTCAAAGGCCATTAACTTTGCGCCAGCTCCTAACATTGTCAACAATCCTATGTCGCAGCATGGTAGAGCAAATGTTAACATGGTCGAAGGAGAAGTCGAATCAGTCAAAGATGTTGGCCAGATCTCTGCAATCAACGAAGAAGATGAGGATAGTGATTGCGACATTGACAAATGGGTGCGTCCAAGGGTCCCGGGTGGAGTTCTCCGCAATTGGTCTTCTGAAGAGATTATCCAAGTCACTCTTCTTAAAGAGTAATTTTCTTTGTTTATTCATTCATATCCAAGTCTTACGTTCCGCCCAGGGCGTGATGACTCATTGTAGGGCTCATCTATGTGGATACCTGCATTTTTTTATCATAAATAAAGGACGTCTTTTTGCATTCAAATATTTTGTTCAATGTCTTTCTATTTTTGCAGTTTTCAAAAATCAAAAATATAAAAATAAATATACATTTGGAAATGTTTTGTTTAGTTTCCACTTCTTGTTCACACTTATAAGCACATACCATCGCTCATGCAGATGCACGTCACCGGATCCTATTGATAACAGTTCTGTTATGGCTCGCTTCGACTTTGAAAATCCAATCTTTCAAGCTGAAGAAGAGGGTGATGAAGATTGTGAACTCCCTGAAGAACTTGCCAGGTTATTAAAACAGGAGGAAAGGGTCATTCAACCGCATCAAGAGTCTGTTGAAGTGATTAATCTCGGCACCGAGGACGCCAAGAGAGAAATCAAGATAGGGGCTGCTTTGGAAGATAATGTGAAGAAGGGGCTGATTGAATTGCTGCAAGAGTATGTTGACATCTTCGCTTGGTCCTATCAGGACATGCCAGGGCTTGACACAGACATTATGGTACACCGTTTGCCTCTCAAAGAGGATTGTCCTCCGGTCAAGCAGAAGCTCAGAAGAACAGGACTAGAGATGGTTGTCAAGATAAAGGAAGAAGTGCAAAAACAGTTAGATGAAAGGTTTCTAGCGGTTACAAATTATCCGCCATGGGTTGCAAATATCGTTCCAGTACCTAAAAAGGATGGAAAGGTACGGATGTGTGTTGACTACCGGGATCTGAACAGAGCTAGTCCTAAAGATGATTTCCCATTACCTCACATCGACGTTTTGGTGGATAACACGGATCAGTTCTCGGTATTCTCCTTCATGGATGGCTTTTCTGGCTATAATCAAATTAAGATGGCACCAGAAGACATGGAGAAGACAACTTTCATAACCCCATGGGGCACCTTCTGCAACAAGGTGATGTCGTTTGGTCTGAAAAATGTTGGGGCAACATATCAACGAGCTATGGTAACTCTTTTCCATGATATGATTCATCATGAAATCGAGGTTTATGTTGATGATATGATTGCTAAATCTTAGACGGAAGAAGAACATCTGGTGAATTTGCAGAAACTGTTTGAGTGTTTGAGGAAATTCAAGTTGAGGCTTAATCCGAACAAGTGTACTTTTGGGGTGAGATCTGGAAATTTGCTGGGTTTTATTGTTAGTGAAAAAGGGATTGAGGTGGATCCGACCAAAGTGAAAGCGATACAAGAAATGCCTGAGCCAAGAACTGAAAAACAAGTCTGTGGTTTCTTAGGAAGGTTGAACTACATTGCAAGGTTCATCTCTCACCTAACAGCCACGCGTGAGCCAATATTCAAATTGTTGAGAAAAGATCAGGCTATCAGGTGGAATGATGATTGCCAAAGGGCTTTCGAGAAAATAAAAGAGTATTTGCATAATCCTCCAATCCTTATGCCTCTAGTCCCAGGGAGACCGCTGATTATGTATTTGACAATACTTGACAATTCCATGGATTGTGTTCTCGGTCAACACGACGAGACAGGTAGGAACGAGCATGCCATCTACTACCTGAGTAAAAAATTCACAGATTGCGAGTCGAGGTATTCAATGCTTGAAAAGACATGTTGTGCACTTGCATGGGCTGCTAAGCGATTGAGACAATACATGCTGACTCACACGACCTTACTGATCTCCAAAATGGATTCAGTCAAGTATATATTTGAGAAGCCAGCTCTCACCGGAAGGGTTGCTCGTTGGTAAATGGTACTGAAAGAGTACGACATCCAGTATACATCCCAGAAAGCCATCAAAGGGAGTATTCTATCAGACTATCTTGCTCAGCAGCCGATTGATGATTATGAGCCGATGAAGTTTGATTTTCTGGATGAAGACATCATGTTCCTCAAGATGAAAGGCTATGAAGAGCCAGTTGTTGAGGAGAGACCTGATCCAGATGAAAAGTGGACTTTAATGTTTGATGGGGCCGTCAATGCCAAAGGAAGTGGAATTGGTGTTGTCATTACCACTCCAAAAGGTGCCCACATGGCTTTCACCGCTTGTCTAACTTTTGAGTGCACCAATAATGAAGTTGAGTATGAAGCCTGTATCTTGGGTATTGAGCAAACCATTGATTTAAGAATCAAGACTCTGGTCATCTTCGGAGATTCAGCTCTAGTGATCAATCAAGTGAATGGCGATTGGAATACTCTCCAGCCAAATCTTGCCCCCTACAGAGATTACACAAGAAGACTGTTGACTTTCTTCACAACAGTAAAGCTATATCATATACCTCAGGACGAGAACCAGATGACAGATGCTCTTGATACTCTATCCTCCATGATCAAGGTGATTCGGTGGAACCATGCTCCCAGGATCGATGTTATGCGCCTTGATAGGGCCGTGTATGTCTTTGCTGCTGAAGTGGTAGTTGATGACAAGCCCTGGTATCACGACATCAAGTGCTTTCTGAAGAATCAAGAGTACCCTGCAGGGGCATCCAACAATGATAGAAAGACTTTGAGAAGATTGGCAGGCAGTTTCTTCTTGAACAAAGATGATGTGTTGTATAAGAGGAACTTCGACATGGTTTTGCTCAGATGCGTGGATAGACACGAAGCGGACATGTTAATGCAAGAAGTTCATGAAGGCTCCTTCGGTACTCATGCCGGCGGACATGCAATGGCTAAGAAATTGTTGAGAGCGGGTTATTATTGGATGACCATGGAATCTGATTGTTTCAAATATGCTCGGAAGTGTCATAAATGCCAGATTTATGCTGATAAGGTGCATGTGCCACCAAATCCTCTGAATGTGATGTCTTCGCCGTGGCCGTTTGCTATGTGGGGCATCGATATGATTGGAAATATTGAGCCGACTGCCTCCAATGGGCATCGTTTCATCCTTGTTGCCATCGACTATTTCACCAAGTGGGTCGAAGCAGCGTCATTTGCGAAGGTCACCAGACATGTGGTTTCCCGATTCATCAAGAAAGAAATCATTTGTCGTTATGGGATTCCCGAAAGAATCATTACTGATAATGGTTCTAATCTCAATAACAAAATGATAAAAGAGTTGTGCAAGAACTACAACATTCAACATCACAACTCTTCCCTTTATCGTCCTAAGATGAACGGTGTTGTTGAGGCAGCAAATAAGAACATAAAGAAGATTGTGCAGAAGATGATCGTTACGTACAGAGATCGGCATGAGATGCTACCCTTCGCCTTGCATGGGTACCGTACTTCAGTACGTACATCGACCGGGGAAACCCCTTATTCCCTTGTGTATGGTATGGAAGCAGTCCTACCTGTTGAAGTGGAGATTCCTTCTCTAAGAGTCATGTTGGATGTCAAGTTAGACGAAGCTGAATGGGTTTGGACAATGTTCAATGAGTTGAGTCTTATCGAAGAGAAGCGAATGGCAGCCATTTGTCATGGGCAGTTGTATCAAAGTCGGATGAAGAGGGCCTTTGATCAGAAAGTGCATCCTCGATGCTTCCAAGTCGGAGATTTGGTGTTGAAAAGGATCCTTCCTCCTCAGACAGATCACAGGGGCAAGTGGACTCCTAACTATGATGGACCGTATATTGTCACCAAGGTTTTTGATGGTGGAGCCTTAATGCTTGCAACTATGGATGGTGAAAACTTCACTTCCCCTGTGAACTCAGACGCAGTTAAAAAATACTTCGCATAAAATAGACCCGCTGGACGATAAAAAGAATAGTCCAGGCAAAAAATGGGCATCTCGGCGAACCAAGAAAATGAAAAAGGTTCGGGAAAAAGTTAGGGATTAAAAAATGAAAAGATTGTACACCCGGTAAGTTGAAAACCTGAAAGTGCAACTTAGGCAAAAATGGGTATCCCGGTGGATTGAAAACCCGAAAGGGCGATCCAGGCAAAAGTTAGGGATTAAGCGAATGGCTGCGTTCTGAGTAGTTCTGAATATCATCTCGTGTCGATAACCGGAAACTTCCGAAGGATAGGAAACAATCCAATCACCTTTTTCGGAAAGCTGATCATCTGGAGGATCTTGAAGATGAACGAATCATAGCAGAATTGGAACTCGATAGAAATCCATTTCACATTGCCATTAGATTAATTTATGTTTTTATCTGTTGTGCAATTACCTCTTTCCAGGGATTGCTTCCTGATGTAAATACCTATTCAGAGGCCACTCAATCAATAAAATCATGTTATTCAGTACATCTCTGTATTCATTTTCATTTTACTGTTTTGTTTGCAAAAATGACGTCCGAATTTTTGATAAACATTGCATCATGAAACATAAGAGCTTTACAGGTACGTGCTTAATAAACATTGAAAATTGATGTAAATTTGGATCGTCTATTCAGAACAGGTACACTCGGGGCATTTCCTTAAGGTCCCCATCAAATGATCGCGGATGTTTTTCCTCAAGAGTTGGAATTTGGTATCTTATCCCTGCAGAGCTGGTCCGAGCGTTCGATTCTTCAATCCCCAGCAGGCTCTCAATGCTATACTTCCCCAAGCATTTGTTTCAGATTATACATTCACCAGTAGAGTCGACAGTGTCTGACTGTATATCCATAGCGGAGTTGACTGTGTCTGACTATATATCCCCAACGGAGTTGACAGTGCCAGACTGTATCTTCCCAGCGGAAGCGGCTGCTCCACAGAGTTCGATGCCAGATCGATGATCTCGACGCTAGACCCATGGTCTCTTTCCTTGAAGTAGAATCTCGGTACCGTATTGGTGTTTGCTTCCCCTGCTGAGTCATCTCTCTCGCAGATTATGGTTGCCAGAACCACTGTCGCTTTCCTCAGCAGCAAGTTTTCAGTGTCATTCTCTCCCCAGTCAGAGCCTCGGAATTTTGTTATTTTCCAAAACACCGTGTGGCGGGTCATTTCCTCACAAAGTTCTTTGTGATGTGCATCTCCAATAGCCTTGCCAAGGTCCAGAAGATGGTGATCATTTCCCCAACAGAATTCCTTGCCTCATTTAGAATCAAGCATTTCGCATCCCTGCATGTAGAATCATATTGCATTGCATCCTCCCAAATTGCGTAGCATTTCCATTTTCGCATCTCTGCATGTAGAATCATATTGCATTGCATCCTCCCAAATTGCGTAGCATTTCCATTTTCATGGAGCATTACGCCATTGAAAAATTCAAACATACGCATGTAAAGCATAAGGCATTCTTGGTATCCCAAGTGATAAGACAAAAGTTGTTTCCAGTACTCAGACTGAAGATTGTTCATGACTTATCTTTATTATTCAGGCTAGTTTTCTGGTATTCAGACCGAAGTGGCATTCAGGCCAGTTTTCCGATGTTCAGATCGAAAAAGTTTTCGACATTCAGGTCGATGCAACTTGTGGCATTCAGGCCAGTTTTCCGGTATTCAGACCGAAGTGGCATTCAGGCCAGTTTTCCGATGTTCAGATCGAAGAAGTTTTCGACATTCAGGTCGATGCAACTTGTGGCATTTAGGCCAGTTTCCGGTATTCAGACCGAAGTGGCATTCAGGCAAGTTTTCCGATTTTCAGATCGAAGAAGTTTCCGACATTCAAGTCGATGCAACTTGTGGCATTCAGGCCAGTTTTCCGGTATTCAGACCGAAGTGGCATTCAGGCCAGTTTCCCGATGTTCAGACCGATGTTTGATAATCAAGTATCGTCCGATGCTCAGATCGAAGTCATTTACAGTATTCAGATTGATGAGCGGCATTCAGGCCATGGTTATTTCTGTGTTACCATTTATTTTGGTATTCAGGCTAACATTCTTTTTTCGGTGTTCAGATCGACTCTCACCGTACCAGACGAATTCTTTGTTGATACTCAGATCAAGATCACCTCATTGCCGATCCTGACAGGCATTATTACTTCTTTTTTTCACTTCAGCGCAAATTTTCGGGCTTTTATCGTATTCAATCCCTTCATACCTCGAAAGTGCGAAAGCCGTTGCTATCTTCATTTCGGGTTTCTAGTTGATTGAATAGGGGCAGCTGTAATACCCCAAGATTTACACTTCATTTTTTCTGGAAGCATGGGATTATGTTTTACACTTCATTAGCATCATATTAGGTCATACTCATTGCATACTGCATTAGTGACATGGAGATCAGGTTTTGATCGATCACTCCTTAACAGAAGGAGCCCACACAAAGCAAGATTGAAAATTGGACTTCATTTTCTAAGTATACAAGTCTCAAGGGTCTCAGGGCGGTCCAAGTATCTTATTATGGTCCTCAATTCATCAGTGAAGGATTCAAAGCTATTAGAGTGTTCATCTGGATTTAATCAGAAATTAGGGTTTCATGGCTACCTGCAACGGGCAATGTTTGGTTGGAAGTAGAGGAGCTCATCCATGTCATGATTAGAGAGGCATATTGGCCTAGGAAGATTCACAATTATCTTAGAAAGATCCATTGGCAATCAGTGCAATCAGTTCTTGATCATTTTGCCCTAAAACTAGGGTTTGGTATAAAATCAATTTATTTCTGATTCTTTGGGTGAAACTCTTTTCCATGGCCCTCCATATGTCCATAAGGGTCCACATACAAAAAATCAGCTCTTTATTTGAGCTAGAAGTGCTTCAATTGATCAATGGAATCGGGAATCCGACAGTTTGGGAAAAGTCAACTATGGGGCCAGAAAAGTCAACTCCTGACATTTTGAGAGTGGAATCTCAAAATCTATGCCTAGGGGATCCTACATGTGAAATTTGATCAAGGTTGGATCATGGATTCATCATTTAATCAGGAATTGAAAAAGTTACTTAATTTGGAAATGGTTGACTTTCCATTTAGGGCAAGTTTTCATGATCGTTGCACTCACTTTAAGCCCATTTTGCATCAAGATAAAAGCTCCATTTGAAAATTTCTCCAACATGAAAGTTGTTCCTCTTGTTCCAAGATTTATAGATATATAACGTTTGCTCCATTTGGATTAGAATTTAAAAAAGTTATGCTTAGTCAAAGTGAGACATTTTTTTAGGACACTTAGAAAAATTTCTAAGTCCAAAATCTTCAAAATTTGTCAAGACTTCTTGGCCAGTTTTCTTGCACTTCAAGGCATTACTTGAAAATACTTTCTTCATAACAATTGTACCTTGCCATGTCCTCTTTCACATCCTTTTAGAATCATCTCATTTGGATCCATGGTTTGCGAGATACATTCATTTAAAGTGGGCACCATGACTTGATTTTCTAGGCAGATTTTGGGTCTAGCTGGCCCAATCAGATTTTCTAAGCGTGCTGCACAAACCAGTCACGTTTTTTACCTCTTTTGGCCATGCATTGGAAATCCATTCACTTAAGTTTGGCCCAAAATAACAACATTTTACACCTCACTTAACACTTTTATTCTTATGGATAAATCACTTATTAAAAAGCCCATGAGAACACCTAATCCACCCTATTTAAGAAGCTGAAACCCTATCCTTAAAGGAGAATTGGAATTTCGTGGAAAGGAGGCAAGGCTTCATCACATATCAGATTCCATTCTACTTCTATTTTCCATTAGGTAATCATCTCTTCCATGGCCATGTTTTGATATATCTACGCTTGATTACCATGTTCATCACCATTAATCCTTCCATTTTCATATTTCTTTTTCTTATTTAAAATATTTTCTTCTTCCATAAAATTACCCAAAAATATTTTTCACTTTTCGTAACGTTTTACTTAATTTATAATAATTTTTATTTTCGTATGTTTTTTAATATTAATATTTTATTTTAATTATTTATTCTAAATGGTCCATTTTAACACACTTTTTTTATTGATTTTATTTTTATGAGTTAAAGTTATTGTTAGCATTTGATTTTTGGGATGAAGGTTGACCAATGTCTCTTGGTAAACATGACCTTTTCTTGGAATTTTATTTCGCATTTTCAGTTTATTTTGGATTTATTTTTGACCTAGTTTGGTTGGTTGACTTTTAATTTGACTTCTGTTTTATTTTAATCAATTCACGTACCAATTTTCGTTATTTTTAAAATCTTTTTGGGGGATGATGATGTCCTTACCCCACCTTATTCAGTTTAATTTTTCATAATTTTCTTGATTAATTTACTATTTATTCTTGATTTATTTCTAACCTAGTCTTATTAATTGACTTTTGGTTTGACCTATGTTTTGTTTTAATTAATTCACGTGCCAATTTTCGTTATTTTAAAAATCTTTTTGGGAGATGATGATTTCCTAACCCCATCTTTCTTAGTTTAATTTTTCATAATTTTCTTGATTAATTTGTTATTTATTTGTTATTTTTTAAGTTGACTTGAATTTTCAGTTGACTTCTTTATGATCGATGCTTGACTTAGGGATTGCTTATGGCAATTGAAGAGATATTTTGATCCTCCCTTGTTCATCTCATATGCCATGTATTAGAGGCCTTTTACCTTGATTTTATTTTGTCCTTACCTCATTTCCTGATTAAATTATTCAGTGGACCCTTCGTGTGTATATTTTCATCTGTTTGATTCATCTGTTATCTTTAATACTTGTTTCTCTCATTCATGCTTTCTATTGCTTGATTATTTAACATGTTCATAGTCCCATGCATTGTTTAAATGCTCCATTATTTGATTCTTTGGTTTAATTATATATTGTTTTTTTATCCGATCTGATTGATAACTGTTGCCTACTTGTATGATGTATGAGGCATATATTCTTATTGTGTGTTTGCCATGAACAATCCCAATTCATAACAAATGTACCTCTCTCCCATAAAGTGTATAATATTTATTTCTTTATTTCTTTAGTCACCTGTTAATACAAGAATTAAAACGAACATCCGATAACCATTTCAAAAAAAGATCAAAAGCTCGACCCAACGTCGAGTAATCATTTTCAAAACTTAACAGAACCAACACGCATTCATCCATCCTATTGTAAGTCGATTGCCTCTGGCATCACCATCTACCCTTATCCGTAACTCTTCTTCGCGCTCCATCCGTTGACTCTTGTTCCGTGTAGGTAGCACCCATTAGGTAGAACCCTTTGTATGATAACATAAGTAGAATTCCCTTATTCTTTGCATGCTAACATTAGGTAGATGTTCCCCTTTGTAAATCCTAACACATAGGTCCATATTGCATGACAACTCTAGAGCAGAGCTTCCCTACTTTTAGACCTTCCGTGCGTCTCCGATCTTGTGGCATGTCAGTCCGTTCTATTGCAAAGAGGTAACTGCCTAAGACTCGATTCAGCGAGCTGCGACACCTACTGCTAGGACGTTTAACACACTGCCCACCCTCTTTTGACACAGCTGGTGTCCTCTTTTGTAAGTCCATGTTCAGATGGCAATCCTTAACCCCTAGTTAGCCGAACTACATTTTGCTCTGATTCTCATTCCAGATGAGATACGTAGGCATAAGACGCGACGTCTTACCGAGCACACTTATCTTTAACCCATAGGTAGCCGAGCTACGAAGACTCTGATTCTCATACTCATATGAGATACGTAGGCAGTGGATGCGACATCCTTGCGAGTCATTTTCTTTTAACCTTCCTTTTAGTAAATAGTACTTTAGATATACCTACACCCTTTAGACTAAAACAACACTTATGAAAAGGGCTCCCTAGGAGTACCTAGGATGTTTTGGGTGCTTAAAACCTTCCCATTGCATAACCAATCCCCTTACCCAGATCTCTGACATTTTTACTAGTTTTTGATTCAATAAAACTTTTAGGTTTTTGTTCGCTTTCTAACCATTCCTTTGGATAAATAGAAGTGCGGTGGCGACTCGACTTGTACGGTTTACCTTGGATTTAGTCAATATTTATAATGGTAACGAATACCTCGCTACACCGATCAATCACACAACCGTCATGATTATGTTCATGATCACTTACCAAGAAAATATATTTATGAATCCTTACGAAAGATCTTCTGATATAACAGATGTTATAAATTTTGAATTCTCTGGGACAATCGTCCATCATATTCACTGAGGAGTTAACATGAGGAGGAAATAAATTTGCTTTGATGTTCGGCGCTTGTTCCTCAAACGACACCATACCACCCTTAACCAGCTTCTGAAATTCATACTTCAGTGGATAACAATTCCCTATATCATGACCAGGGGCTCCCTGGTGAAAAGCACAATGAAGATCAGGTTTGAACCACCATGGCATTGGCTCAGGAATTTACGACGGGTTCCTCGACTGGATAAGATTCTTGATTACCAAGGATGGATACAACTCTGCACAGGCCATAGGAATATGGTCAAAAGAGGCCTTCTTCCTCCCGAAGTTTTGCTGATGATTGTTGTTTTTGTTGTAGATGGTTCTTTGTTGCGATTCTTACTAATGTTGTTGTTGAATTAGAACTGATTGATTAGTTAAATTATTGGAGAAAACTGGAATCACTGATGGTACCTGTTGCTGATGCTGATGGGATTGAGAACTTTTCCTTACATGAGGCCTCCTTTTCCTCCCTGCTTATATTGCGTTAGTTTCTCCTTAATTCTTCTTGGAGAAGCTACCACCATACTTCTTTCTTGTTTACGCTTCATCTTTGGACAAACGTACTTCACAGACTGCTTCTTCCAATCTCATCCCCATGTTTACCATATTAGTAAATTCATTGGGGGCACTTGTGATCATACATTTATAATAAAACGAACTCAACGTTTTCAGGAATATCTTGGTCATCTCCTTTTCTGCCAAAGGCGGACGAATCTGAGCAGCAAGCTCTCTCCATCTCTGAGCATATTCTTTGAATGTCTCCTTGTCCTTCTCGGACATAGACCTCAATTGATTTCTATCTGGAGCCATATTAGTGTTGTACTTATACTACTTAACAAAGGTCTCGCCCAAGTCATTGAAAGTACGGACACTAGCACTATCCAAGCCCATATACCATCTGAGGTCAGCTCCCGTCAGACTATTCTGGAAGTAGTGAATAAGCAGTTGATCATTATCCGTTTGAGTATACATCTTCCTGGAATACATAACAAGATGACTTAACGGACATGTATTCCTTTTGTACTTTTCAAAGTCTTGGACCTTGAATTTCACCGGAATGTTGACATTGGGAACCAAACACAGTTCAACAACACTCTTGCCAAATACATCTTTTCCTCTCAAAGTGTTCAATTGCTTGCACATCTCAAGAAACTAATCCTTCATCTCATCCATCTTCTCATATACATCTGGACCTTCAGACGGCTCATAGTGGTAAATAGTCTCCTCGACACGAGGAAGAGTATGAACAATGGGATGAGGCACTGACATGAACGGGCTAGATCCCGACAGAGAAGAAAAAGTTGGTGTGTACCCTTCAGGTACAAAGTTTGGTGGCATTCCCCATGGGAGCCCAACTGGCATAGCAGGAACAAATTGGCTGGCATCATTAATAGGTACAGATGGAGAAACAAACTTTGAACTGATAGTCCTCTGAGGAGGAGAAGTTGCAGGAGGTGGAGACGGTTGGTTCTGAGCAGCTATCACAAACTCCATAAATGTCATAAGTCTGGCCATCTCATCCTTCATCTCTCTGTTTTGTTGTTCTAGATGTTGCATTCTTCTCAAACGACTAGCTCGAGTGTTGTAGTGGTGAGTCAGCTTAGCTGATACATAGAAGAACAACTGATAAGACACTTGGTGGGAGAAACCTGTTCTGCAAATGATGCATGAAATGAAATGTTTTTGATTGGTTTTAATTTCAAGGAACATATGAAGTCTTATTTTCAAATATAATAATAATCAACAATAATACTTCAATTGACTATAAAGTCTCTTTTTATTCGTAAAATTTTGGAATAATTATACTGAGTACAATTTCAGAAACCAAAATACAAATACAAGAGAAAAGGAAACTATCATCCTAAGGATCCTTTGCAACTGCATCAGAAGATCTAGCCAAAGGTGTATATTTCTTTCAGATACATCGAATCTCTGACTCAAAGGATGTCTTCATCTGAGCCTTCTCGAGGACAAGCTAATCAACAATCTTCTTCCAAGCACCGTAAGGTTGAGGCATGCTAGAGGCAACTAAACCCTCTGGCTCTCTGTATCTCTTCACTGCAAGCTCTTCCAGAATCTCAATAAGTGCATCCTTGTATTTTGACTCAAGTTTCAACTCTTCATACTTTCGGCTCAAAGCATGGAACCGCTTTTCCCACATATATTTTTCTTGCTTCATCTTGGCAAGTGAGTCTTCCAACTCCTCTACATCTTGGTTAGGGAGAGTTGATGGCTCAGCCACAACCATAGACATAGGTCTTTCACAAGCGTACGACATCTTCAGCTCCAAAGCTCTCTTCGTCACCTAGATAGTGTAAGCTTCCAAAGCTACACAGTTGCATGGACCAAGCTCGAATGTTCCTTTCCAATGCATATTATGCTAAATATACACCATTCTTTTCTTCAAATTTTGGAGATCTTTACCCTCCTGATAGAATAGACCCTCTTACTGAATGTTAATAGCCTTATCTCTCAAGGGGAACCCAAGTTGACGATGAGCCAATGCAGGGTTGTAGTTGATTCCTCCTTGTAGCGGAGTATTCGTTACCATTAGAGATATTGACTAAATCCAAGGTAAATCATACAAGTCGAGTCACCACCGCACTTCTATTTATCCAAAGGAATGGTTAGAAAGCGAACAAAAACCTAAAAGTTTTATCAAATCAAAAACTAGTAAAAGAGAGTCAGAGATCTGGGTAAGGGGGTTGGTTATGCAATGGGAAGGTGTTAGGCACCCAAAACATCCTAGGTACTCCTAGGGAGCCCTTTTCATACTTGTTGTAAGGTTGTTGTTTTGTGAAAATTTGTTTGTGCAAACATGATTGAAGAGATGCGAAGAGGATATACAAGTTTATTTACATTTTGTGTTTGGATGGATAAACCCGTTGCCTACGTACCATCTTTAAAAAAGGTAGGATCAAAACCTCGTAGTTCGGGGTAAAAATCTCAAAAAAATGAGTTGGTGAATTAATTGGTCCAAAATCCTTAAGGTCTTTTGTTATCCAAGGGAGAAAACTCAACCTAAAACCACAAATCAACCATGTGAGGATAGTTTCAACATGCTAGTGAGGGGTTAACCCTATAATAAGCATGGAAGACACATTGTCCATCATTAAGGATATAGGTGAGTATTACATCTACAACAAGGATAACTCAAACCTAATAGCTAAAGGTTATGGATAAGTTTTGATTAAGAGAGTGGCCATTGAAACCACAAAAGACATTTGAATGGGTTATATTTACCAATGAAAAGTATATACAAAATATGGTCAAAGTTGACTTAGAGATTCAATTCAAAATGAGTATTAAGAAAAGAGAGTTTGAAAATAAAAAGCATAAGACTTAGGTTTCTAATGTTGAAAACAAGTATTAAATGTTTTCACAAAAGCTTTGGCTTGGGTTAGAGTGGAGAGAAGAAGAAGAAGGGCTAAGGTCCTAAGCATACAAGAAGTAAGGGATAAAGGAATAAAACCACAAAAGGAGTTCCTCTCTTGAGATCATATTGATGATCCAAGTAGCTCCCATCCTTTGGAATAAGCAATCACCATAATGATAAACTCAAGCAATCAACAATCAAATAAAGCTCTTGGAATAGTTCCTCAAGGTATCTTGGATCTCTCTCCCTTAGAAGTTCATGGCAATGGTTCCCCAATTTGGATCAAGATGGAATCCCTAGCACAAAGAAACACACACATCAAAAGGTTCTATTAACAATCAAAGAATGGACAAGAGGGAGTTTAGAATATGGTCCTTTCAATGTTCATCTTCAAGCTTTATGCATTCTAAAGGCATGAGGCCTAGTTGCGCTTTAACATTTATAGTACTCTAAAGGCATGAGGCCTAGTTGCTCTTTGACTCCATTTTGCATAGGGAAGGTCCTAAAGTCTAAGTCCTTTTGTCCATTTTTTGCATTTTGGTTCACAACAATCAAACAAAACACAAACACAATAGTATATACACAATTATGTGCTCAAGTGAGCAAAAGGCAAATTGCATTAACATAAACATGTGCTCAAGTGAGCAAAGGAAAAAAGCAAATGGATAATATGTGCAATAATAGTAAATTGCATAAAAGTAAAGAGCAAAAGTAAATGTTAATGGTTAATAGTTAGTGATAGTAGTTAGTATGCCATAAGGCAAATTTAGCGCTATGTTAAGCAATCGTAATTGGACTTATGTAGAAGTCACAACTATCTGTGGCCGGTCAATAATAATGTAGGCAACAACACAAGTTAGAAGTCTTGATTAGTGAACCAAGTTCCCACAACTTGCCATGCCAAAAAGAAGAAGAGAATTGATCTTGTATTGGTTTAAGTCTTTTGCATGATTTAGGAAATAACCTATCCTTAATGCAAAGCCATTCACTTGATCAATTGATCAAGATGAATTAAATTTGAATCAAGGAAGATTAAGTCTCCCTAATCAATGCTAACTTATCAACCTTCAACTCATTGATCAAAAGGAAAAAGAAGAAGAAGAAGAAAGAGATGAATAATGGAAAAGGAAATGGAAAGAATAAAGTGCATAAGGTGAAATAAAATGTACCAATCCATGTGTGTTGACCAAATGACATTGAGAGTCAAAGTCAAACAATGAGAAACCAGAAATGGGATGGAGATTGGAGGTCAAATAATAATCAAAATATTTTTGGCATTTTTAATATCAAAATAAAGTTGAATTAAAAATAAAAGAAAGGTCAAACTTCAAAATCACTTCAAATCAACCTTGAAAGGTCCAAGTGATTTATCCCAAGTTCAACAAGGTCAAACAAAGTTTGACAAAAAATTTCAGCATTTTTAAAAGTTAGAAACTATTTTTAATCAATTAAAAGTGAATAAAAATAACCTAATTGAACTAAAATCTCAAATAAATCTCAAATCAATTAAAAAATTGATGAGAATATTTTTCATAGATCCCTCATCATTCAAATAGGTTAGGAAAATATTTTTGTATTTTATGAATATTGAAAACTATTTAAAATGAATTAAAAATAGCCAGAAAAGAGAAAATTCACAAAAAATATCAAATGACAAAATAAAAAATATTAAAAATCAAAATGAGAAACTAGAATTTAGTTGGAGAAGAATGCAATTGGTCTCATATTTTTTGGAATAAAAATGAAGAAGATATGAAGTGTTGAAAATAAAAGAAATAAAAGAAATTAAATCAGAAAATAGAAAAATAAAAAAAACCAGGAGCATCTGATCAAGCCTCATTAATTGACGTGGCTGATCAAACGCTTCATATGCGCGCTTCCATGGTAGGCTTTAGTCAGCAGCGAAACACATGGCATTATTGAAAGTAAACAAAACGCGTGGCTGAGATTAAAACGTGGGATGTGCATCCAACGATCCAGATTGAATCTGGCATGGTGGACGGTGGCCAGCACCACCGTCTTCTCTGGCGAGCACTCAAGCTCCGGCCAGAGTTGCAGGTCCTTCAAACTCAACCGAAATCCACGATCTAGGTAGCAAATTAAAGCTGGGGTGATATACATCACCCCTGTACCATCCATTTCTACTCTAGATCTCCATAGTGAGAGAAATCAGAGGTTGAAACTTGATGGTGTTCATCATGAACTTGTTAGATTTTGAAAATTGAATGCACAACAATGATGCCTCTATGGAGAGGACTTCAGACAACACAATAGCTAAGCAAATAGATCAAAGAATAGTGAGTTTCGAAGATAAAACCAGTTGAAGAGAACCTTTGAATTGTGGTGATCTGAGCTTGCTTCCTTGTTTCCTTTGGCCAAACAGAGGTACAATGGACTATAGGATGAAGGTCTAGGAACTTTAGATCCAAAGATTCAACCAGATCTAGTTGAATTTCAGATCTGAAAAAATTGAAGAAAAGTGAAATAGTTCCTTTGGTAATGGTTATGGATTCAGTTTTGCAGCATCTCAGGCGCCATTAGGTTGGATTCCAAGTGAAGCAAGCAAATGTATTTATAGTGGAAGCTGATGCAATGCATGATCAAACTCATGTGCATGTGAATTGGGCCCTCCATGCATGGGCCTGTACAGGCGCATGTGATGCCCAAAACTTAGTGCAAATGCAAGCTGAAATGAATGTGAGATGGTTTAGACGTGTAGTTTGGAGTGAATTGGCTTGTGTGATGAATTTCAACATGTTATGCATAATCATGCCTAAAACTTCTCCTCTTCGAAAATGCCATTTGCCAAATCCAAACATGAGCATGTGAGTAATGGTTGGAAAGGTATTGATGTAAGGAACAAATGTTATGTTGGGCAAAAATCCATTTGAAGTGTGGAATTTAGATAATTTTGAGTTCAAAGTGTAAGGTGCAAAACATGTAAAGGCAAGGTTTCCAAATTTGGCCAATGTTCAAGCCCTTCTGTTTCGATGATTCAAGCTCCAAATGGAAAAACCTGCCACGTCAAAGTTGTATATATTTTCAAGACAATCAAAATGGACTTAAATTTTGCATCATTTGGATTTTTGATGAAAAAGTTATGGGCACTTGAAGTTGGACTTTTTTGACTTTCAATGCATTTGGTCCAAAGTGACCTATAATGTTTTGCATTATCACATGTATTTCCTTTGAGATTTTGAAATTTTGTTCAATATAACATTTTAAGTAGACATCTTAATATTTCCAATGCATTTGATTCCACCTCAAAATCATAAAAAATGAATGATTTATGTTCTTGGGAAGTTTACCCAAAATTAGGGTTTCAGTCAAAATGACCTATAATGTCTTGGAATGGATGATGACTTTCCAAGCTTCAAATAAATTTTTGATGAACATGAAAGTTGTTCATATTGTCCTTAAGAACATTTTTTCTTTTTGGATCATCTCCATTTGACCAACACATAAAAAGTTAGGTCTCAGTGCATTTCAAAATAATCAGATGGATTTACTGATCAACTTCTCAAGCCCATGACTCATGTCTTGATGAATTGATGATTGAGGACACTCAAATAAGTTCAAATATGCAATAAATGATGAATTAAAGAACTTCCCTTGATTGTATTTGATCATGGGCTGAGGTTGCTTCAGGAGCAAGGCATTGTGGATGATCTGATGAACTAGGGTTTCCTTGGGGAACAAACCCCAAACCCTTTGACTTGCTTTGATCAAAATGATGAATTGAGATGCTAGAGAGGCATATTTGATGCATGAGAGCTTTGGGAACCATTTCCATGTTTGCTTTCCTCTTTTCTTGGCCATATCTTTGTACTTATGATCTCCTTGAAGCTTTTGACCTTGTGATTGCTCAAGCTATTTTTGTACTTTTGGTTAGTAAGCAAAATAAGAAAAGCAATAATATACAATTCAAGCATGCTTGGTGATCTCAAACCACTCACTAGAGGTCCCACCCAAAGGTAAGGGGAACCAAGATGCTTATGATCCTTAAGGCAATGCAAATGCAATGTTATGATGCCATGAGGGATCTTAGGGACAAAATTGGGGTCTTACAGATGCCCCTATTTAAGGTTATTCTAGTCGGAGAAGTGAAGGTTAAAATCTTCGTCTCGACGAGGTAGAATGGGATTAACTAATAAAAGAGAGACGAATTTTGGTCCTTAAGAGACCTCATGATGCAAATGTATGTATGCAAAAGGTAACACTCTGTGGAGATATGTGTCCACAAAGAAGGAAAAGAAATCAGGAGAAACTGATAATACATATGAGTAATTTACTCCATGGGACAGAGACTCTGGGACTCTCATGGAGATAAGGGAGGAATAAAATGCGTGAGCAGGTCACGACTTCAAAGCTTGGGGAGCAAAATTCCAAAAGGAGTAAATCCATGGAAAGACTCGAGCTGACTCAAAGATGCGTGTATTGGGGAATATGTCAATACAACAAAATTATCCACTTCGGATACTTCGGATGAAAATCCGGACTCAGATGGGGAAAATCCACCACGGGACTCCACTGGGGAAACACCAGGATAAGGTATTACCGGTTACTAGGTAATAAGCTCAAGGAGACATGTGATTCGATCACCGGTATGAGGGTGAAGGAACAACATGCTCGGGGAGAATGAATATCGAAGACAGATATAAGGGTGAGAGATATCAAACATCCGAGATCATCCGAGGTATACCTAAAAAGGTAAACTTTGGCTCAGGAAAAACTGACTCCGCAGGGGGACACAAGGTCATAATAGGGAGCAGAAGGAAGGAACACCAAGGATACCGGTTACTGGGCATATAATAGGTGACCAACCAAAATGTGAATTGGGGAATATTCCCAAGACACTCATCATCCGAAAGAGGGCTAAAATCAAACTCGATTATAGGATGGACATTCGATTCCAAAAAGGGATACGAATCTTACTCAACTAGGGAAGAACAAAAGGCTTCGACCAAAGAGTGCATGAGATATATTATCTATTACCGTCAGAACGTAGATAATATACTCGCATGGAAGATTATCCACAACCGGTTACTGGGTTAATAAAGGATAAATTGACCATTAATGAAAGGCATCGGGATACCGAAACTAGGTATATAATGATGACCATTCAAGGGGAGCAACAACCATTACCGGCAATCAGTATATGAAAGATGACTTGCTGGGGATAAATTGCTTGATAAGAGCAATTATCCAAGAAGATAAACCACCGGGGGTGAAGGACTTATCAATACCAAATATTGGATAATGATAACAGTCAAAGAGGGGATTACATCTACCGGATACTGAGTAGAAAACCACGGAAGAGTAACCGTCATCGATTAGGATGAAAAAAAGGTTAACTCTGCTAGGGGATGAAATAGGGTTTACAACTACCGGTATAAGGGTAGAAAACCACAGACTTTGTTAGGGATAAGATGAATGATTACTGACTACTGAGCAATTATTCATTTATACCACAGGGAAGCGCAGGAAACAGTCACAAGAGGCCAATCTAGGATCAAACTAAAGAGGCAAGCTGAATCAAGACTCGTCCTAGTGAGGATATAACTCAATAGGGAATCCCATCCCAATATATGTGTTGGGAGGAAACAGAAGCAATCATCATCCACGAGGATATAACTCGGTGGGGAATATGGGAGGAAAGGTAAACACTTTCTGCTTAAGGAGCTGACTCTATATGGGGAGTTCAGACACCGACATCTGCTTGGGGAAATGTATTACCAACTAGCAGGGGATCGCAAACAAAGATATATGGCAAAGAATGCGATATGAATATCCAAATGTTTGAAAACTAAATGCACACATGCGTAGTTTTATATATGATGAATGCTGACAAACAGGTATCTCTAACACCAACAAGTCCATCGAACAAGTACAAACATCCGGTACTACATCTCAAAAGAGAAAGCCAGGATAACAAAGATCTCCGCAGGGGAATGAGTAAAACATTCCAGTTGGAGGCAAAGATCATCAAAAATCCTCCATGGAAACACTCTACTGGGGAAATTATCATAGGGGATCATGGAACTCTGTGGGGAACAACCACCAAATCACAAATTTCCAAAGGTCATCAAACACTGTCCCAAATAATGAAATCACATCTTCCGAGGAGGATGAATCACTATTCTGCTTAAAGAAGGAGGGAGGAATAAATCTTCCCAACACTCTGCTAGGGGCAGAAACCACAAAAGGCTCAGGAGGAAAAGGACACCAACATGCCAGGAACATGAACAACTGCCTTACCCTGTCAAGAATCTTACCATCCTTGGGAGAGCACTGAAGGCATTCCCAGTATCCTTGTGTCATTGTGAATGTTCACTTTATTTAAAAACAAATTATGAAAAATTTGATTATTTAAAACAATGACATTTTTTTCAATTAAAACATGCAAAACATTTGTTGAATAGAAACAAATAAGAGTGCAAATAATTGGATAAAGGCTCAAGTTTATTTGATGGAATGGTAGTCTGCAAATGACAAGACTCCATAGATCTTTACAAATTTGAAATTGGTGATATATATTGGAAAAGGGCTACATTGAACATAATGACCATTTCTCCACCAATTCTGAATCTAATGTATTCGAAGCTTTGGTTGATTAATGGGCGAGAATCTCTAACGGATAACAGTTGTAGAACAAAGTCTTGTCAGGATGCAGTTACTTGCCAAATCCTTATTTTTTGCCTAGATTTCCCCAGGGTGAGGTACTCAATCTAGCGGGATACATACATTCATTTTTTTTATGTCTCTAACTTTTGCCTGGATCGCCCTCTCAGGTTTTCAATCCACCGAGACGCTCATTTTTGCCTAAGCCTCCCTTTCGGGTTTTCAACTTAGCGAGCTATTCTGTTTTTATTTTTAGGCGAAGTATTTCTTGACTGCATCTGAATTCACAGGACAAGTGAAATCCTCCCCATGCATAGTTGTAAGTATCAAAGCACTGCCTGAGAAGGCTCTCTTAACAACATATGGACCTTCATAGTTTGGAGTCCACTTGCCCCTGGAATCGGGCGTGAAAGACAAGACTTTCTTGAGCACAAGGTCACCTTCTCGGAACACACGAGGCTTGACCTTCTTATCAAAGGCTTTATTCATTCTTTGTTGATATAACTGACCGTGGCACATGGCAGTCAATCTCTTCTCTTCAATCAAATTCAACTGGTCATAACGACTCTGAACCCATTCAACATCAGTCAACTTGGCTTCCATCAAGACTCTCATTGATGGGATCTCCACCTCTACTGGGAGCACAGCCTCCATGTCATAAACGAGAGAGAAAGGGGTTGCCCCTGTTGAAGTGCGGACAGATGTACGATATCCATGTAAAGCGAACGGCAGCATCTCATGCCAATCTTTATACGTGACAACCATCTTCTGGATAATCTTCTTGATATTCTTATTAGCAGCTTCAACAGCCCCATTCGTCTTGGGTCTGTAAGGAGAAGAATTATGATGCGCAATCTTGAACTCACTACATAACTCTTTCATCATCTTGTTGTTCAGGTTAGATCCATTATCAGTAATGATCTTATCTGGCAACCATAATGGCATATGAGTTGATTCTTGGTAAATTTCACAACCACCTGCCTGGTTACATTAGCATATGACGCCGCTTCAACCCACTTTGTGAAGTAATCAATTGCTACAAGAATAAACCTGTGTCCATTGGACGCTTTTGGTTCTATCATGCCAATCATGTCGATTCCCCACATGGAGAAAGGCCATGGTGATGAAATCACATTCAGAAGTGTCGGGGGAATATGAATCTTATCCGCATAAATCTGACACTTATGGCATTTCTTCACATATTTGCAGCAGTCAGACTCCATTGTCAACCAATAGTAGCATGCTCTCAACATCTTTCTTGCCATGGCGTGTCCATTGGAATGAGTACCAAATGAACCCTCATGGACCTCAGCCATCAACAGGTCTGCTTCATGTCTATCCACGCATCTGAGCAGAACCATGTCAAAGTTTCTCTTGTAGAGTACATCACCATTGAGGTAAAAGCTTCTTGATAATCTCCTCAGAGTCTTCCTATCTTTCACAGATGCCCCAGGCGGGTAAATCTGGCTCTCAAGGAAACGCTTGATGTCATAGTACCATGGCTTTTCATCTTTTACTTTTTCTACTCCAAATACATGAGTTGGTCTGTCCAAGCGCATCATAGTGATATTGGGAACTTCATTCCAAAGTCTAACCACAATCATTCAAGCAAGTGTAGCAAGAGCATCTTTCCATCCGATTCTCATCTCGAGGAATATGATGGAAGTCAACCTCAGTAAAGAACGTTGAAATCCTCCTCGCGTAATCCCTATATGGAATGAGGCCAGGCTGATTCGTTTCCCATTCACACTTAATCTGATTAACAACGAGGGTCGAATCACCATATACATCAAGATGCTTGATCCTTAGATCAACGCACTCCTCCAATCCCATAATACAAGCTTCATACTCAGCCATATTATTCGTGCATTCGAAAGTTAGCCTTGTTGTAAAAGGAAAATGTGTGCCCTGAGGAGTGATAATCACTGTCCCAATACCATTTACAGCGCCATCAAATACCATGCTTCAACGGGAACCAGGCTCTGGCCCTTCATCGAGCGTAGGCTCATCACAATCTTTCATTTTCAAATACAGAATCTCCTCATCTGGGAAGTCATATTGAACTGACTGATAATCCTCAATCGGCTGATGTGCCAAGTGATCAGCCAAGATACTACCTTTAATAGCCTTCTGAGCTCGATACTTAATATCATACTCATATAACAACATTTGCCAACGGGCAATCCTCCCTGTTAAAGCAGGATTCTCAAAGATATACTTGATCAGATCCATTATGGATATCAACCAAGTCGTATGATTTAACATATACTGGCGTAAGCGCTTAGCGGCCCAAGCCAAAGCACAACATGTCTTCTCAAGCATTAAGTATCGAGACTCACAATCAGTAAACTTCTTGCTCAAGTAGTAAATAGCAAACTCTTTCTTTCCTGATTCATCTTGCTAACCAAGGACACAACCCATTAAGTCTTCAAGAACAGTCAGATACATAATCAATGGTCTTCCTTCAACGGGCAGAGACACGATCGGAGGCTCAGACATATACTCTTTAATATTATCAAAAGATTTATGGCAATCCTCGGTCCAATCATGAGAGTGATCTTTCCGGAGGAGCTTGAATATTGGTGCACATGTGGCAGTCATGTGGGATATGAATCTGGAAATATAATTCAAGCGGCCAAGAAAACCTCGGACTTGCTTCTCAGTTTTGGGCGTAGGCATCTCTTGTATTGCTTTGACCTTTGCAGGATCAACCTCAATACCTCTTTCACTGACAATAAAGCCCAATAGCTTACCGGAATGGACCCCAAATATACACTTGTTGGGATTCAGACGAAGCTGATATTTTCTCAAACGCTGAAAAAGCTTCAACAAGTGCTCTACATGTTCAACTTCCATTCTTGATTTAGCAATCATATCATCAACATATACCTCGATCTCCTTATGCATCATATCATGAAACAAGTTAGTCATAGCTCGTTGATACGTGGCTCCAGCGTTCTTCAAACCGAAGGGCATCACTCGATAACAGAATGTTCCCCAAGGTGCGATGAATGTTGTCTTCTCCATATCCTCGGGTGCCATTTTAATCTGATTATATCCAGAAAATCCATCCATAAATGAGGAGACGTTGAATTTAGCCGTGTTATCTACCAACATATCAATGTGTGGTAGAGGGAAATCATCTTTCGGACTAGCTTTATTCAAGTCTCTATAGTCCACACACATCCAGACTTTTCCGTCTTTCTTAGGCACGGGCACAATATTGGCCATCCATTGAGGATATGTAGAAGTCACCAGAAACCCCGCATCAATTTGCTTATGAACTTCCTCTTTGATCTTTACTGCCATATAAGGATGAGTTCTTCTGAGCTTCTGCTTCACAGGCACGCACTCAGGATTTAAAGGTAGGAAATGTTGCACAATATCAGTATCTAGACCAGGCATGTCTTCATATGACCAAGCGAAGACGTCAACATATTCTCGTAGTAATTCAATATACCCCTTCTTAACAGACTCTTCCAGGAGTGCCCCAATCTTCACTTCTCGCACACAATCCTCAGACCCCAAGTTGACTGTTTCTAGATTCTCAAGATGCGGCTGAATGATTTTCTCTTCATGCTCAAGTAGGCGGGTAATCTCGTCAGGAATCTCTTCAACATCATCTTCTTCCGCCTCAAATACAGGGAATTCAGAGTTGGGAGATGGTGTTGGATCATTATGTTCAATGGGTTTGATTAACCTGCATAATGATTTTGGATATAAAGAGCTTTTAGAATTCAAACAAGGCAAATCATTATGCAGATGAAAAGATTGATTTTATTCTATTTTTAGGGTTTTATGTGATCACCAATTTCATGCAAAAGAAAAAAGGGAAAATAATTGGGAAAACAAACATTTAACATGAATCTATTAAATGAAAATATCATTGTATTTATGCGCCAACAATGTCATCACTTCTCCCTTTGGCATGGGAGAAGGGTTTTTAAACACCATGAACATTACTTTGACTTATGGATAACTGTTGGAATATCCACAGCGACCCAATTATTGCAGATCCCTCCAGGGATTACAAAGTTGCCAGAATCCTCTTCGTTCTCTTCCAAGATAGCAGCAGCCTCCTCGTCTTGACTGGTGTGGATGAAACCTCCACTCTTGAACAGTTCTTGCGTATTGGAAACCCCAGAAGAATAACCTATGCCAGTCCGGGACTTGTTGTCTTTTAACTCAATCATTTGCCCCAAACCAGCAGTTGCGCCATGCTCAATGGCCAACTTTGCATCTTTGTAGGAAGCAAATGAAGGAGTTCCCTTCTTAATAGGCTCAGCAATAGATAAAGCTTGGAACGAAGTTCCAACTTCATCCTCAGCATCTATATAAGAGAAGGAAGACAAATGGATAACCAGGAGAGCCTTTTCTCCCCCTACCACCAACTTCTTATTCTTTACAAATTTCAATTTCTGGTGTAGGGTGGATGTCAAGGCACCTGCCTCGTGAATCCATGGTCTGCCCAAAAGACAGCTATACGATAGGCGAATATCCATAACCTAGAAGGTAATCTGGAAATCACTTGGTCCGATTTTGACTAGGAGACCAACTTCACCAATCACAGTTTTGCGAGACCCATTGAAAGCCTTCACAACTACTCCACTCTGCCTCATGGGAGGCCCTTGATATGACAGCTTCGCAAGAGTGGATTTCGGCAATACATTCAATGATGACCCAGTGTCCACCAAAACATTGGACATGGCGTCGTCTTTGCAACCCATAGATATGTGTAATGCCAAGTTGTGGTCTCTTCCCTCCTCGGGGAGATCGGAGTCACAAAAACTCAAGTTGTTACAAACGGTAATGTTTGCAACAATGCTATCAAATTGTTCTATTGTGACATCGTGATCCACGTACGCCACATCCAACACCTTCTGCAAAGCTTCTCAGTATGGTTCTGAATTCAAAAGCAATGATAACACAAATATTTTGGATGGTGTTTGTAGAAGCTGGTCTACAAAGTTGTACTCACTCCTTTTGATGAGCCTCAACATCTCATCGCAGTCTTCTTTTGTATTGCCACTCGGGCTAGCAGAAGCAGGAGTTCTTAACGTAGAGGAGGGCTTAACAACAAGTGTCGGATTCAGAGTGCTCACGGTATTCCCAATCGGGCGCTCAACAAAATCAGCATCAATACTTCCTCGAACATCAGCTTGAGGCTTTGACGGTGCTGAAAATACACGACCACTGCGGGTCAACCCACTGACGTCGGCAATGCTAATAACAGATGAGGAGGGCAAGGACACCTCTTTCCCATTTTCCACTGCAGAGGAGTACGGTACAGGTCCGGCTGGTTTGATGACGAGAGCAGGAGAAACCTTCTGCTTGCTACCCTCATACTTGATGACAACAGGCTCAGGTATCCGGAACACCGGGGAAATTACATTGACTTCGAGCCCATCTTCGTTAACATTTATATTTTGAAGGATCTCAATGACTCCTTCGTCCAACATCTCTTGCACATCTTTGCGCACCTGGCGACATCCTCTCTGATTGACGGAACATACTCTACATCTGTCGTGATCATGCTCATAATGGCTATAATCACACAGTAATCTATGCATCTTAACCAGCGATTGTCGGATATGACTGACATATTTCACCTTGTACTTGCCAGGGCAGCCTTGGACCATATTGACAGACTTCCCATGCTCGGGCAATGGGTTCTTCTTTACGTTCAGACCTACGTCCTCGAAAAACAGAATCCCACTTCTCACAAGGTCTTGCACCTTGGTCTTCAAGGGATAACAGTTCTCTACGTCGTGTCCGGGAGCACCGGAATGATACACACAATGAAGTTCAGGCTTGTACCACCACTGGGGGTTAGTAGGTACAGCGGGAGGGTCTCGCGGCATGATCAACTTTCTATCGATCAGCGACGGATAGAGTTCGGCATAAGTCATCGGAATTGGATCAAAGGTGACCCTCTTCCTCTCGTAGCTGGTGTTGGCACTATTGTTATTTCGAGGCTGATAGGCCTGCTGTTGTGGACGCTGTAGTTGTTGATATTGCTGAGTTTGCGGTTGTTGATAGTGTTGAGCTTCCCTGAAAACAGGTGCTATATGAGCCACCTGATGCTGATTGTTGACTGGGCGAGCAATCTTCCTCTTCACAGAGGGTCTTCTTTTGACATGGGAAGACACGGCATGTTCCTCTCCCTCCTTCTTATTTTTAGAGCTCCCATATCTCTTTGCCGAAGAGCCTTCGTGTCGAGTTAAGCGTCCTTCACGGACCCCTTCTTCCAGTCTCATCCCCATATTCACCATCTCGGTGAAGTTTGAGGGAGAACTGGCTATCATTCTCTCGTAATAAAACGAGCTCAAGGTCTTCAGGAAGATCTTGGTCATCTCTTTTTCCTCTAGGGGAGGCACTATCTAGGCTGCCAACTCGCGCCATCTCTGGGCGGACTCTTTGAAGGTCTCCTTATCCTTCTACGACATTGCTCTCAGTTGGTCCCTATCAGGAGCCATATCCACATTGTATTTGTATTGCTTGACGAAGGCCTCGCCAAGGTCGTTGAAAGATCGGATGTTCGAACTCTCCAAACCCATGTACCACCGGAGAGCGGCACCGGACCGACTGTCCTGGAAATAGTGGATGAGCAGTTGATCATTATCTGTCTGCATTGACATCTTGCGAGCATACATCATGAGATGGCTGAGAGGGCATGTGTTTCCCTTATACTTCTCAAAGTCAGGCACTTTGAATTTAATGGGGATCTTCACGTTGGGCACAAGGCACAACTCAGCAGCACTTTTACCAAAAAGGTCTTTCCCCCTCAAAGTTTTTAGTTCCTTGCGAAGCTCAAGGAATTGGTTCTTCATATCATCCATCTTTTCATAAACATCTGGGCCCTCAGATGGCTCAGAGTGGTAGATGGTATCTTCGACCCTTGGTAAAGTGTGCACAACGGACGGTGGCACTGAAAGGACCGGGCTAGATGCCGGAAGAGAAGCAAGAGTAGGGGTGAAACCCTCTGGTACAAAGTTGGGGGCATTCCCCAGGGGAACCCGGCTGGCATAGATGGCACAAAATGAGCCGTTGCAGCAGGCAAAGTAGAAGCCACGATCTCAGAAATGACCGTCCTTTAGGGAGGAGTTGATGGGGTTGGAGAAGATTGGCTCTGAGCGGCTAAGAATGACTCCATCAAGACAATCAACTTGGCTACTTCTTCCTTCAGCTCGCGGTTCTCTTGTTCTAGATGATCCATCAGTCTTGAAGAATTGGCTCTGGTGTAGTACCGGTGAGTCAGCTTGTCTTCAAAATAAATGAAGAACACAGAGTTAGACCATAGGACAAGAAGCTGGGAACAAAACCTGCTTATGCACATGATGCATGGAAAATAGTTTTACATCAAAGAAGTACAACATTGGTAGCTAGACAAAAATACAAGAGAAAAGGAATATGATTATCCCATGGATCCCTAGAAACAATCATCTAAAGCTCGGGACATAGGAAGATAAGATGCACGAAGCCTCTTCACCTCCTCTTCATAGGCTGCCTCCATATCTGCCTTCTCCTTGGCGAGTCGATCGTACTTCCTCTTCCAAAACTTGGAAGACTGAGGAAGTAGAGAAGTCCGTGCATCATTAGGATCATCAATAACCTGATGCTCGAGGAACTCAATCAAAGCATCCTTTTCCTTGATTTGCTGAAGCAACTCTTCTCGTTCGCGGATCCAAGCACGTGAACGGTCTTCGTCTCTCAACTCCTCTACTCTTTGGTCAGAGAGGGTTGAAGGCCCAACCATAACCAAAGGTGTAGGTCTCGGATATTCGTACGGCATGAGATACTCAGACGCTCTCTTCCTAACCCAAGCAGTATAAGGCTCCAAAGCGACACAGTTCTTAGGACCCAACTCATTCCTTCCTTTCCTATGAATCTTGCGCCAAGCGCGGACCATCCTAGATTTCAAGCCTTGGGGATCTTTACCCTCCTGAAAGAACACACCCTCTAACAGAATGTTATTGGGTTTATCCTTTAGGGGGAACCCAAGCTGATGACGTGCCAAAACAGGGTTGTAGTTAATCCCACCATATGTACCGAGAAGAGGTACATTGGAGAATTCACCACAAGAGTCGATAATCTGCACACCATCATACACACGGTTGTACCAAGAGATATCGTCATTAGTGAGAGACATAAGCCTCGTGGACCACCGTAGACATCCCTTGTTCTCTTTGAAGGCGACCGTCTGTGGTAAGTGAGAAATAAACCACTTATACAACAGAGGCAAATAACATACTATGGCACCACCACCCTTTGCATTCCTCATATGCAAAGAAAAATAAGTGTCACCCAACAGAGTCGGAATGGGATTAAGAGTAGAGAAAATCCTAATAGCGTTCACATCCACAAACTTGTCGATATTGGGGAACAATACTAACCCCGAGATGATAAGTACAAATATGGCCTCAAAGGCGTCCTCACTCATGGCCTTCCCATTCATAGTAGCTTGAGCAATGAGGTACTCAGAAGGGAGACCTTGAATTCCACCTTTGGTAGTCATATGAGTACCAACCAGAGATTCATCTATATGCAACATATCTGCTATCTCTTGAGAAGTGGGAATACTCTCCAAGCCACTGAACGGCAATTGGTCTATGATAGGTATACCCACAAGGTAGGCATACTCCTCAAGCGTGGGCAAAAGCTGAAAATCCAGAAATGTGAAGCAACGGTACAAAGGATAATAAAACTGCACCAATACACTCATCAACCCTTCATCCACCTGAGTAGTCAGAAGAGGAAGAAGTTTCCCAAAACAAGCCTTGAAACCTAAGGGATCTAATACATAGGATGTCAGATTCCTTAACTCTTTCAAATCTGGTTGTCTGAAGCTGTACTTCTTTGTATTCCTTCTTTGTCTTTCCATGTCTAAAAATTTGCAAATAGACCTCTTAAATTCCTTGAAATTTTTTCTTATTATTGGTGATATGGATGCGAATGGGTGCATGAATGAATGGATGAAACAATCACACTCAAGGATCAAGCAAAGCACACCAAACAAAGGTCATAGGATGGATCATGTTATCCTTAATATCAATCATCCATTTTGGTGGATTATGGTTTCCACCTTATCAACACCCAAGTTCCATTGATATGAAGGATACATGAACGAATCAACCACGAATCAAGGGTTTGTTGCGAGTCACGAGCATGGAGTCTCGGTTAAGAACCACCCAAAGGGAGTGTACTAGGGTTTAAACCTGCCAAACATGTTCTACAAGAGGTTCCCATAGTCATCATCCCATCTTTCGGATATTATTGGAGAAACGACTACTCATATTCCAAAAATAATCTCAAGAGAGACTCTTATGAGTGTAGTATCGCGTAAGAATCGTATCAAATCTTACACTTGAACGACTTTCGCACTACATCTTAAGAATAGACCAAGATGGGTTTGGTAAACTAAGGTCCTTGGCTTCTAAGGTCTATATTGGAAAGAGTAATGTCTAACCACAACTACTTGTGTGACATTATTGATCCCAACATGACCTCCACCAAGTTAATGGGATTACAAGTCAACTGGCTAAGGAATAACTCCACACAAGTCAACAAGACTACGCCATTCTCCTATCCTAAGTGCACTTGAGTCCGGGTATAGAACTCATCTCACAAAGATCACCAAGCATACAAGGAATTAATATTCAAGCAATTCAATCATTACATACAATACAGTAATCCCAAATTGCACAAAAATATGTCACAAAACAATATACAATATAATACAATGCAATATGAAAAGTAGGCAAAAAACCACTAGGCAAAAAGATTCCCCAGCAGAGTCGCTACTTTTCTGTAGCGGGGTATTCGTTACCATTAGAGATATTTACTAAATCCAAGGTAAATCATACAAGTCGAGTCACCACCACACTTCTATTTATCCAAAGGAATGGTTAGAAAGCGAACAAAAACCTAAAAGTTTTATCAAATAAAAAACTAGTAAAAGAGAGTCAGAGATCTGGGTAAGGGGGTTGGTTATGCAATGGGAAGGTGTTAGGCACCCAAAACATCTTAGGTACTCCTAGGGAGCCCTTTTCATACTTGTTGTAAGGTTGTTGTTTTGTGAAAATTTGTTTGTGCAAACATGATTGAAGAGATAAGAAGAGGATATATAAGTTTATTTACATTTTGTGTTTGGATGGATAAACTTGTTGCCTACGTACCATCTTTAAAAAAGGTAGGATCAAAACCTCGTAGTTCGGGGTAAAAATCTCAAAAAAATGAGTTGGTGAATTGATTGGTCCAAAAGCCTTAAGGTCTTTTGTTATCCAAGGGAGAAAACTCAACCTAAAACCACAAATCAACCATGTGAGGATAGTTTCAACATGCTAGTGAGGGGTTAACCCTATAATAAGCATGGAAGACTCATTGTCCATCACTAAGGATATAGGTGAGTATTACATCTACAACAAGGATAACTCAAACCTAATAGCTAAAGGTTATGGAAAAGTTTTGATTAAGAGAGTGGCCATTGAAACCACAAAAGACATTTGAATGGGTTATATTTACCAATGAAAAGTATATACAAAATATGGTCAAAGTTGACTTAGAGATTAAATTCAAAATGAGTATTAAGAAAATAGAGTTTGAAAATCAAAAGCATAAGGCTTAGGTTTCTAATGTTGAAAACAAGTATTAAATGTTTGCACAAAAGCTTTGGCTTGGGTTAGAGTGGAGAGAAGAAGAAGAAGGGCTAAGGTCCTAAGCATACAAGAGGTAAGGGATAAAGGAACAAAACCACAAAAGGAGTTCCTCTCTTGAGATCATATTGATGATCCAAGTAGCTCTCATCCTTTGGAATAAGCAATCACCATAATGATAAACTCAAGCAATCAACAATCAAATAAAGCTCTTGGAATAGTTCCTCAAGGTATCTTGGATCTCTCTCCCTTAGAAGTTCATGGCAATGGTTCCCCAATTTGGATCAATATGGAATCCCTAGCACAAAGAAACACACACATCAAAAGGTTCTATTAACAATCAAAGAATGGACAAAAGGGAGTTTAGAATATGGTCCTTTCAATGTTCATCTTCAAGCTTTAAGCATTCTAAAGGCATGAGGCCTAGTTGCTCTTTGACATTTATAGCACTCTAAAGGCATGAGGTCTAGTTGCTCTTTGACTCCATTTTGCATAGGGAAGGTCCTAAAGTCTAAGTCCTTTTGTCCATTTTTTGCATTTTGGTTCACAACAATCAAACAAAACACAAACACAATAGTATATACACAATTATGTGCTCAAGTGAGCAAAAGGCAAATTGCATTAACATAAACATGTGCTCAAGTGAGAAAAGGAAAAAAGCAAATGGATAATATGTGCAATAATAGTAAATTGCATAAAAGTAAAGAGCAGAAGTAAATGTTAATGGTTAATAGTTAGTGTTAGTAGTTAGTATGCCATAAGGCAAATTTAGCGCTATGTTAAGCAATCGTAATTGGACTTATGTAGAAGTCAAAACTATTTGAGGCCGGTCAATAATAATGTAGGAAACAAAACAAGTTAGAAGTCTTGATTAGTGAACCAAGTTCCCACAACTTGCCATGCCAAAAAGAAGAAGAGAATTGATCTTGTATTGGTTTAAGTCTTTTGCATGATTTAGGAAACAACCTATCCTTAATGCAAAGCCATTCACTTGATCAATTGATCAAGATGAATTAGATTTGAATCAAGGAAGATTAAGTCTCCCTAATCAATGCTAACTTATCAACCTTCAACTCATTGATCAAAAGGTGAAAGAAGAAGAAGAAGAAAGAGATGAATAATGGAAAAGGAAATGGAAAGAATAAAGTTCATAAGGTGAAATAAAATGTATCAATCCATGTGTGTTGACCAAATGACATTGAGAGTCAAAGTCAAACAATGAGAAACCAGAAATGGGATGGAGATTGGAGGTGAAATAATAATCAAAATATTTTTGACATTTTTAATATCAAAATAAACTTGAATTAAAAATAAAAGAAAGGTCAAACTACAAAATCACTTCAAATCAACCTTGAAAGGTCCAAGTGATTTATCCCAAGTTCAACAAGGTCAAACAAAGTTTGACCAAAAATTTCAGCATTTTTAAAAGTCAGAAACTATTTTTAATCAATTAAAAGTGAATAAAAATAACCTAATTGAACTAAAATCTCAAATAAATCTCAAATCAATTAAAAAATTGATGAGAATATTTTTCATAGATCCATCATCATTCAAAAAGGTTAGGAAAATATTTTTGTATTTTTTGAATATTGAAAACTATTTAAAATGAATTAAAAATAGCCAGAAAAGAGAAAATTCATAAAAAAAATCAAATGACAAAATAAAAAATATTAAAAATCAAAATTAGAAACTAGAATTTATTTGGAGAAGAATGCAATTGGTCTCATATTTTTTGGAACAAAAATGAAGAAGATAGGAATTTATGAAAATAAAAGAAATTAAATCAGAAAATAGAAAAATCAAAAAAACCAGGAGCGTCTGATCAAGCCTCATTAATTGACGTGGCTGATCAAACGCTCCATATGCGCGCTTCCATGGTAGGCTTTTCTCAACAGCGAAACACATGGCATTATTGAATGTAAACAAAACGTGTGGCTGAGATTAAAACGTGGGATGTGCATCCAACGATCCAGATTGAATCTGGCATGGTGGACGGTGGCCAGTGCCACCGTCTTCTCCGGCGAGCACTCATGCTCTGGCCAGAGTTGCAGGTCCTTCAAACTCAACCAAAATCCACGATCTAGGTACCAAATTAAAGCTGGGGTCATGTACATCACCCCTGTACCATCCATTTCTACTCTAGATCTCCATAGTGAGAGAAATCAGAGGTTGAAACTTAATGGTGTTCATCATGAACTTGTTAGATTTTGAAAATTGAATGCAGAGCAATGATGCCTCTAGGGAGAGGACTTCAGACAACACAATAGCCAAGCAAATAGATCAAAGAATAGTGAGTTTCGAAGAAAAAACCAGTTGAAGAGAACCTTTGAATTGTGGTGGTCTGAGCTTGCTTCCTTGTTTCCTTTGGCCAAACAGAGGTACAATGGACTATAGGATGAAGGTCTAGGAACTTTAGATCCAAAGATTCAACCAGATATAGTTGAATTTCAGATCTGAAAAAATTGAAGAAAAGTGAAATAGTTCCTTTGGTAATGGTTATGGATTCAGTTGTGCAGCATCTCAGGCGCCATTAGGTTGGATTTCAAGTGAAGCAAGCAAGTGTATTTATAGTGGAAGCTGATGCAATGCATGATCAAACTCGTGTGCATGTGAATTGGGTCCTCCATGCATGGGCCTGTACAGGCGCATGTGAGGCCCAAAACTTGGTGCAAATGCAAGCTGAAATGAATGTGAGATGGTTTGGATGTGTAGTTTGGAGTGAATTGGCTTGTGTGATGAATTTCAACATGTTATGCATAATCATGCCTAAAACTTCTCCTCTTCGAAAATGCCATTTGCCAAATCCAAACATGAGCATGTGAGTAATGGTTGGAAAGGTCTTGATGTAAGGAAGAAATCTTATGTTGGGAAAAAATCCATTTGAAGTGTGGAAATTAGTGAATTTTGAGTTTAAAGTGTAAGGTGCAAAACATGTAAAGGCAAGGTTTCCAAATTTGGCCAATGTTCAAGCCCTTCTGTTTCGATGATGCAAGCTCCAAATAGAAAAACCTCCAACATAAAAGTTGTATATCTTTTCAAGACAATCAAAATGGACTTAAGTTTTGCATCATTTGGATTTTTGATGAAGAAGTTATGGGCACTTGAAGTTGGACTTTTTTGACTTTCAATGCATTTGGTCAGAAGTGACCTATAATGTTTTGCATTATCACATGTATTTCCTTTGAGATTTTGAAATTTCGTTCAACATAAAATTTTAAGTAGACATCTTAATATTTCCAATGCATTTTATCCCACCTCAAAATCATAAAAAATGGATGAGTTATGTTCTGGGGAAGTTGACCCAAAATTAGGGTTTCAGTCAAAATGACCTATAATGTCTTGGAATGGATGATGATTTTCCAAGCTTCAAATCAATTTTTGATGAACATTAAAGTTGTTCATATTGTCCTTAAGAACAGTTTTTCTTTTGGGATCATCTCCATTTGACCAACACATCAAAAGTTAGGTCTCAGTGCATTTCAAAATAATTAGATGGATTGACTGATCAACTTCTCGAGTCCATGACTCATGTCTTGATGAATTGATGATTGAGGACACTAAAATAAGTTCAAATATGCAAGAAATGATGAATTAAAGAACTTCCCTTGATTGTATTTGATCATGGGCTGAGGTTGCTTTAGGAGCAAGGCATTGTGGATGATCTAATGAACTAGGGTTTCCTTGGGGAACAAACCCCAAACCCTTTGACTTGCTTTGATCAAAATGATGAATTGAGATTCTAGGGAGGCATATTTGATGGATGAGAGCTTTGGGAACCATTTCCATGTTTTCTTTCCTCTTTTCTTGGCCATATCTTTGTACTTATGATCTCCTTGAAGCTTTTGACCTTGTGATTTCTCAAGTTACACACAAGAAATGTTAGTGACATATTTTTGTGCTTTTGTTTAGTAAGCAAAATAAGAAAAGCAATAATATACAATTCAAGCATGCTTGGTGATCTCAAACCACTCACAAGAGGTCCCACCCAAAGGTAAGGGGAACCAAGATGCTTATGATCCTTGAGGCAATGCAAATGCAATGTTATGATGCCATGAGGGATCTTAGGGACAAAATTGGGGTCTTACACTCCTTATGTACCAATGTGAGGCACATTAAAGAATTCACCACAACTATCAATAATGTCCAAGCTACCCAATGTAGAACCATACCAAACAATATCATCATTAGTGAGAGACATAAGTCTCTAAGACCACCGTAGATATTGTCGGTTCTCCAAGAAAGTAGGCGTCTGAGGCAAATGAGAAATAAACCACTTGTACTGAAGAGGAACATAACACACAATAGTCCCACCACCTTTAGAATTCCTTAAATACAAAGAGAAATATATGTCACCCAACAATGTAGGAACATGATTTCGAATCAAGAAGATTCTAATAGCATTAACATCAACAAAACCATCAATGTTAGGGAACAAAGCTAAACCATAGATGAGCAGAACAAAAATAGCTTCAAAAGAATTCATGCTACCGGCTTGAGCAAAAACAGTAGCTCTACCAATGAGGAACTCCAAATTAAACCCAAGAATACGTCCTTTCGTCACCAAATGAGCATTAATCTCGGATTTTTTCAGAGGAAGAGCTTCGACTATAACATCAATCAGATATTATAGGTTAGGATGACTGACTCATCAACCCATAATATTCTCAAGAGAAACTCTTCTAAGTGTAGTATCACGTAACAAATGTTATCAAGTCTACACTTGAATAGTCTCTGCACTACGTCCTAAATATGCCAAGTTAGGTTAAATGTTATGCGGTCCTCATCCTCTCGGACTCCTAGGTCAGAAAAAGTAACGCCTATCCATGATTAACTCGTGTGACATCAATAATTCCAAGGGGGTCTCCACTGAGTAGATGGGTCTCAAGCCAACTCGTTAAGGACTACTCAACATGAGTCGAACATGACTATACCATCTTCCTATCTTAATTGCACTCAAGTTCGGGTTAGAACTTACCTCACCACTCAGAGATCACCAAGCACAACAAACATAATATATCACATAAAGAATATATACAAACATCAAATATAGAAATATATACTCATAAAAAGTAGGCTAAACCCACTGAGGACTACTCCCCAGCAGAGTCGCCACTTAATTTCTATAGCAGTAAATTCATAACCATCAAGCTATAGATAAACTTGATGCCAATAAAACCAGAGTCGCCACCACGCTTTTATTATTTCCAAGGGAAGAGGGAAAAGTACGAAAAAAAACCAATTATAAGAAGATTTCAAATCAAAACTAATAAAATTCTAGAGATTACAGGTAATGGGGTTGGTTACACAGAAGGGAGGTGTTAGCATCCAAAGTAGCTTAGGTACTCCTAGGGGGGCCTTTTTGTGTGCATATGTTTTTGGGTATAAATGATGTTTGATAAAATATAGAGTGTGGGTATGAGAAAACAATTCATTGATTATATTTTTGTGTTTGACAAGACCTTCGGTCTTATGCCTACGTAGCAACATAAAAATGATCAAAACTTCGTAGTTCGTGATAAAAATTTCAAAGGAGTAGATGAATTAATTTTAACAAAAAATTAACAAGAAAAGGCACAAAAGGCCAAACATTTGAATGGGTTTGTTAGTTATTTTTGTCTTTTTGAAATTAAAGTCAATATGGTTAAGTTTATTTACAAGTTTGATTTTAAAAAAAGTTAAAAAATTTAATGGCATAAGGCCAAAGTTTCTAATCATTAAAACATGTCTAAGTTTGAAATCACAAGCAAAGAAAGTTTTTGAAAAGAGGGAGATATTTTGAAATTAAATAAGTGGGAGGAGATGGAGAGACTACCCTAAGCAAAAATTAAAAGTTAAGAGTTGAAAAGGTCTGACCGATGGGATGCAATCCAACTCACCAGAATGTCATATAGAAATCCATTTTCCCTTGGACTTTGACAAGCAATAAGCAATAAGCAATGAGAAATATACAAGCATCATATGAATACCAAGGCATCAAATAAAGATATTCATAATGTCCAAGCAAGCATTCCAATAGCTAGTAATCTTCAATATCTTCCAATGTGTCATATGAAATATTCCTTGATCAACTCAAAACAAACATCAGACATAGACCATAAGAACAATATAACAATTAAGTACAAAGACAGAGTAGCAGAGGAATCAAAGGGACCCAAGGTCTTGCATCAGATGAAAGGAATAGTTAAAGATAACTTAGTCTCAGATGTTGCCATTGGCCAAGTCCTTTAGCATAGGGAATGTTGCCTAGTTCTAAGTCTAGAAGCTCAGATCAAATCCCATAGTCCACCAAATGTTTTTTAGGGTTTTGGTTGTTATTAGGTGTTTTAAGGTCCTAAGACCACAAACAAAACAAAAGCAAGAAAACCATATATTCAATCACAATATATGGCTAAAATGAGCAAAGTGAAAATGACTTGAAACATAAACAAGTTGCATGAAATGTAAATGGCAATGAATTATAAAGGTACTTGAAATTTAAAGTGCATACAGTAAATGACTTAAAAAATAAAACAACATCAATTAAGAAGTTAGTCAATGGTTAGTCAAAAGTTAGTGATGAGTTTTAATTGATTAAGTCATTCTTTGGAGAACACTCAACCATTCATTCACAAGTATGAATCCTTGAACCAAGACAACATCCATGAGAAGGGCTCCAAATTGGATAAATCAACAAGTATGCCACTAGCTCTCATGAATGGAAAAAAGTCAAGTTTCCACACAATGCCATGAAGAATGGGAGACTTATAATCTCACTTACTAGAATACTATGCCTTCTTGATTAAACTTAGCTCTATGTTAAGCAATCATAATTGGACTTATGTAGAAGTTACAACTATCTGAGGTCGGGCAATAAAAATATAGGTGTTAATGCATGTTATAGATTTGGTACAAAGAACTAAACTCCTAAAACATATCACACACTAAAAAAAAAGGGGAGACCTATCTCAGTCTGACTTGTGTTGATTCATCTGACACAAGGTCATTGATCAATCAACTAACATTTAGACATTAGAGAAATCATTGGTCAAATGAAGGATTGGGAAAGAATAGGGATGAAGATGAAGAGGGAATCGGAAATAAAAACGCAAATTGATCATGAGAGGAATTTCATCTAATCAATACCATCCATTCATTTTGGGAGATGAAATGTACATTTCATAATCCCCTAAATCCAATGGTATTGATTAAACAAAAGTCAAATCAACCATGACCAAGGCCCTAACAAAAAGTCAAACATCACAAGACCATAAAAATGGCTCAACATAATTTTTAAACATTTAATCAATTAAAAATAAAATTAAAAGTGAATTAAAATGCATTTTAATATTAACAAAACCTCAAATCCCTTCAAAATACCAAATAAATGGCCAAGGGATTTATCCTAGATCAAACAAGGTCAAAGGACCTTAGACAAAAAAGTTCATGATTTTTGGAAAGTCAGAAGTATTTTAAAACAATTAAAAATAAGTACAAAAACATTTAATTCATGAAAATTATCAAAATTAATCCAAAAAATAATATTAATTTAAAGTATGGAAGAGGAAAATATTTAAAGGTTTTTGGTGAAAGTCCCATATGTGTTGGATTAAAAATGAAATTAATATGAATTAAACAAAATAAAGGGATTAAATGAAAAATCAGAAATTAAAAAGAAATTAGAAAAAACGAGGGCCATCAGATCTCCCTCATTAATTGAGGTGGCAGATATGATGGCCAGCGCGTATCATCCACCATAGTCCATAATCAATGTGCAAGTACAATTGGTAATTAAAAGGAACAATCAAGATTGGAACGTGCACATCAGATAAAATGGTTGGAACCTTGCCAACACATCACCGGAGCCCTAGCTCCGTTTGTTTCTCCGGTGGACCTCACCGGAATGGTCCACTCTCAACCAAATGGAAAATGAAAAGAAGGGACATTATTTCAAAGGAAGAATGCTCAGGAGCTCGAATTTGGCCTCAATTTCTTCCTATTCCAAGTATATTAAAAGAGAAATGGATTCGAAATTTGAGGTACATGATATGAGATGCTTCGATTTGACCTCAAAGCAACTCAATCTTGTTGCCTACATTGGTAGGACTTCAACCAACCAAAAATTAATCAAAATAGTTGAGAATTGAGGGAGAATCGAAGAAGAGAAAAATGAGAAAATTCACCTTCTGTTGGGAAGTGATGAAGCTCAATCAGGATCTCAATTGGCTTGGCTTGCTTCTGATTGCTTGCAGGAAGTGAAATGGAGGCTCAAATGGCTTGGACTCTTGGAGTTCAACTTCAAAACAGAAGTGAAATTGAAACTCGATTTTCAAATGAAAACCTTCAAGATTATCCTTTAATGGAGGTGAGGGTGTTTTCAATTCGAAGCTTGGGCCCGTGGTCCTTCATTCTGAGCAAGAGGACATGTATATATAGGCTTGGCATTTCTTTTCACACATTTTCCAAATTTTGTCAAAAATAGAAACCTTAGTTACATGGTTGTATGGGTGTGTACAAGGCCCATTGAGTGATGCCAAAAGGTCCAAAATTGTGTGCTAATCAACTTGAAATGATATCATCTTATCATGCATTATGGAAATGGAAATTGGACAATGATCTTACGAAATGAAGCCATGTAAAGAACCCATGTGCAAGTCCCTCAATTATTGTCCAAATGAAGTTATCTTAGACTTTTTGGAAAGGTGACATCAAGGGGAGCAACTTTGATGTTGAACACTTTTCCATTTGGAGCTTAGATCCTGATGAATTTTGAGGTGGAAGTTGGAGAAATTAGCTCTTGATGTCAACATAAAAGTTGTTTGGAATATCATAAAGAGTAACTTTTATCTTGTAATAATTTGTGTATGACAAAGAGTGTAGGAGATAGGGTCTAACGAACCCCAGTTTTGACCAATTGACTTTCTCTGGTCAACCTCTTTGAACCATCTTGCAAACTTAAAGTTATATTGATCTTTAGGGCTCATGGAGGATCATATATTCTTGAGATTATTTATAATGAAGTATCCCTTGATATATTTGTCCAATTGTTGAAGAAACTTACTAAGGAATTCACACAAGATACCTAGATGAATTGGGGCTTCCAAGGAAAACAAGCTTTAAACTCTTGATGAATTCTTGATCAAAGTGACAAATAAAGAACATGGGGATCCATATATTATGTTTAGAATCAATGGTTAACCATTCCTTGAGTGATATCTTGTTATGAGAACTTTAAACCCTAGATGTGAACTTGATAGGGCACAGGTGGATGCACACACAACCTACAAAAGAAACAAAGCTATATATAGACATATTTTTGGCATTTTGTTTAGTAAACAATGAAAATTAAAGTATGGTACAATTAAATGTGCTTGGTGAACTCTCCCAATGCAATCCTAATGAATGATAGGTGAGGAGGATACCAAGGTGTGATCCTAATGCCAATGCAAAGCTATGAGATGGCATGAGGGATCCTAGGGTCAAAATTGGGGTCTTAGAATGTCCCTCTTCCCGAGTGTATTATCTTATTACCCAGTAATAGGTGATAGATAATATATCTCTTTTACTCCTATGTTGAAGTTTTTTCTTCCCAAGTTGTGTCTAGATTCGTATTTCTTTGTGAAATTGAATCTCCTTTTAAGCGTTTGGGTATTTTAGCTTCATTCTGATTTACGCCTTTCTCAGTGGATGTTTCTTGTTGTGTTAACGTTATCCCGATACATGCAGATTCTTTTTCCCCGGTCCAAGTCTTTCCATTGATTTATTTTCATGGAATCCCCCCGTGTCTCCAATAGTTTTTAAGTCGTATCTTGACCTACACATATCTTTTTATCCCCAAAGTATTTGTCCTCTCAGTGAGTTTTCCTTATGGAATGCATTGTGCTCTTGTGAACTTTCAGTCTCTCATGGATTCTTTTCCTTTGTGGCAATATACCCCCACAAATATTATTTTTTGCATTCATATCATATGCATGATGAGGTCTCTTAGGGACTAAAGTTTATTTCTTGTTGTTGTTATTTAACTCCATTCTACCGTTTTGATACAAAGATTTTAACCTTCACATCCCCGGATAGAATGACCTTGAATAGGGCCAGCTGTAAAGCCCCAATTTTGACCCCTAAGATCCCTCATGCCATCTCATAAAATTTGCATTGGCATTAGATCACACCTTGGTATCCTCCTCACCTATCATTCATTGGGTTTGACATTAGGAGATATCACCAAGCATATTTGATTGTATCATACTTTATTTTTCTTTGTTCACTAACCAAAAATTCAAAAATATGTCTAGTGTAATTTTGTTTCTTTTGTAGGTAGTGTGTCCACCTGTGCCTCATTAAGCTCATAACTAGGGTTTGAGACCCTCAATACAAGGTATGAAGCCAAAAAAGGTATACATTTCTTCAAAGCATCATATATGGGTCCCCGTGTTCTTTATTTGTCATTTTGATCAATAATTCATCAAGAATTTGAAGCTTGTTTGTCAAGGAAGCCCTAACTCATCGGAGTATCTTATGTGCCATCCTTAACAATTTTCTTCAACATTTGCTCAAAAATATAAAGGTATACTCCATTGTACTTCATAATAATCATATATGATCCTCCATGAGCCTTAAAGAGAAAAGGAACTTCAAGTTTGCAAGTTGGTTCAAGAAGGTTGACCAGAAAAGTCAACTGATCAAATATAGGGTTCCCTAGACCCTATATCCTACAATTTTTGTTATATGAAAATTATTCCAAGATAAAAGTTACTCTTTATGATATTACAAACAACTTTAATGTCGACATCAAGAGCTACGTTTTCTTGGAAATTCATTTTTTATGGTGAAGGATTATAGGTCATTTTGTTAGTGCCCTAGATAGAAGGTCAACTTCCAAAAACCATAGCTTCCTCAATTTTTATGATATTAAGATCTTAAAAGTTTCAAGATTAATTTAAATATGTCTTATACAACTTTTATTCTTTGAGAGAGGTCAAATTCTACTTTCAAGGTCATGTGCCATGAGGAAACATTAGTCCATTTGGGCCATCATCATTGAACAATCAATTTTCCTCAACTACTAAAATCCATAAATTTGTCATGCTAGATCCAAATGGTGTCAAATTTATGACCAAATTTAATATGATTGAAAAGGCTACAACTTTAAAGAAGGAACCAAAGTCATTTGAAGCTCATAGTAAAAGTTATTCAAGGTGGAAAAAGGGGTCATTTGACTTTTAACTTAGAAAAATTTCAAGTATGTTTGATTCCTCCAACTTCAAGACAAAAATGCATCATGTTCCAAGCTTCAAATGGAAAAAGTCCCAACATCAAAGTGTTTCCCCATGATGATAGATTTCCAAAGAGTCCAATATCATTCCATTTGGACAAATATTGAGGGACTTGCCCATGGCTTCTTTGCATGGCCCAATTTGGAAACTTTTGAACTCAAATGTTACACATCTTTGCATGGCCTCATGTTATGATCTCAATATCATTTGTGGACTAATTTGGACAGATTGCAATAATAATTTAGGCCTAAACACATGCCCATGCATTTATATTTTTTATTCAAAATTTGAAAGGTGTAGAAATCATTTTCCATTGCCTATATAATGAAGCACATTGCCTCATAATTACAGAGAACCCTTGCCCAAGCTCTGCCCAGCAATCCCATAGCCACATTACATAGAATACCTTGAGGATTTCATTTAAATTAAGCTTCTAGTTCAACTTCTGTTTCTGAACTAGAACTCCAAGGATTCACATCCATTTTCATTCCAATCATCTCCTACAAGCAAGAGGAAGCAAAACCAAGTGGAATTGCATCAAGATCAACTTGATTTTTGGTTGACTGAAGCCCTACCAATATAGGCATTGATACTGAGTTGCTTTGAGGTTGAATCAACGTAATTCAGTTTGAACACCTCAACTTTCAAATCCATATTTCTTATTATAGAGTGGGAGTTTGAAGAGTTGGAGGTCATATTTGGAATCCTCGTGATTTTCTCTTCAAATTGATGTATGATCCATTAATTTTGGTGAACTTTTGATCTGGACCAGTCCGGTGAGGTGGCCGGAGAAGATCACCAGAGCTAGGGCTCCGGTGGTATGTTGGCGTTGTCCAGACCATCTAACCATGAGGCCACGTTCTAATCTGGTCCATCAGTTTTGATTACCACTTGTACATGCGCGTTGACTGAGGTGCATCGTGGATGATATGCGCATGTCCATCAGATTTGCTACCTTAATTAATGGGGGTGCTCTAATGGGCCTTGTTTTTCTGATTTATCTTATTTTCCAATTTAATTATTTAAATACCATTTTCTTGTAAAACTCATTATAATTCCAATTTTAATCCAAAAAATATGGGACTACAACCAAAATTTTACAAATGATTTCCTCTTCCCATTTCTGAATTAAAATTAATTTTTGGATTAAGTTTGAATATTTTTTGTGAGTTTTGTGGATTTTGACTTGTTTTTAATTGATTTTAAATACTTCTGACTTTCAAAAAATGCCAAAAAAATTAGTCATAGGTCCTTTGACCTTGTTTAACCAATGATAAATCCCTTGGCCCTTTCTTTGGTGATTTGAAGGGATTTTAAGTTTTTTTAACTTTTAAAATGTATTTTTCTTCATTTAAAAATTGGATTTAAATTGTTTTAATTGCTTTAATGTTTTGTTGATCCATTTTATTGATTTTGTGTTGACTCAACTTCTGTTTGGCCTTAATCTTGGTTGAATCGGATCTTGATTTGGTCAATAGCATTGGATTTAGGGGGTTGATGAAGTTTGAACTTCATCCTTCAAGATGAATGAATGGTATTGATCGAGTGAGGTTCATCCCTTGATCAATTTGGGATCTCTTTCACTTCATCTTCTCATCTTTATATCACTTCTTTCCCAATCCATTAATAGCCAATGTTTTTTCATAAGATCAAATTCTAGTTGACTCATCAATGACCATGTATCAGATGAATCGGCATGAGCTTGATTGAGATAGGTCTATCCACTTTTATTTTTGTGTGTGGTATGCTTTTGGAGCTTGGTCTTTATACCTTGTCTCTAGCATGCATTAACACCAATATTATTATTGCCCGACCTTAGATAATTGTGACTTCTACATAAGTCCAATTACGTTTTGTGCTTGTGATATATTTTGTGCTTGTGATTTTGTTTTGTTTGTGGTATTAGGACCTTAAAATACTTAATAAAAACAAAAAAACCCTAAAATATGCATTGATGGACTATTGGACCTCTATCTGTGACCTGGTTTGGATCCTTGGACTTAGAGTAGGCAATCTCCCTAAGCTATGGAAGAACTTGGCCAATGCCATTATTTGAGATCATTTCTTGGCCAATGCCATTCATTGATACAAGCCTTGAGAGACTCATTTAGTTTATCTGTTATACTCTCCCTCTATGTCTAAGTTGTTATGTTAATCTTGTTGATATCATTTGATGCTTTCTCATTGAGTATGTTTCAAGGGACATTTCATATGATGCATCAAATATACATTGAAGACTACTTGCTTTGGAGTGCTTGCTTGAATGTTTGGTTATCTTTATTTGATACAATTGGTCTTCTTATTAATTACTTAGATGATTATACTTTGTTGCTTGCTTAACAATCCAAAGGATATGGGTTTCTATCTGACATTATTTTCTTATGGATGCTTCCCATTGGTTAGATCTTTTCAACTCTAACTTTTAAATCTTGTCTAGGATAGTCCCGTCATTTCCTCCTCTCCTTCTTTAATTTCAAAATCTATCCCTCATTTTCAAAACTTTCTTTGTTTTTTGTTTTCAACTTAGACTTGTTTTAATGAATAGAAACTTTGGCCTTATGCCATTGATTTTCAAACATTTTCTTAAATCAAATTTATAAATGAACTTAATCATATTGACTTATTTTTAAAAAGACAAAATGAACTAACAACCTCATCTAATCCTTTTGGCCAATTTGTGCCTTTTTATTTTAAACTTTCAAAAAGCAAGTTTTAAGATTTGAGTTATTTTTGGTTGAGGTATAATTCTCCCATTCCATGATATATTGATTATAAGACTTTCCATTTATTAGGGGTTAGTGGCATACTTGTTGAATGAATCCAAGTTGGAGCCCTCCCTCTTAAATGTTGTAAATCACTCATTATCAGTGGATGTTTGGTTGAGTATTCTCCCATTGATAACAAAAGATCTTTAAGCTTTTGTTAAAATCAATCCACTCCTCTTTGAATTTTTTACCACGAACTACGAGGTTTTGATCCCTCATTTTTATGTTGGTACGTAGGCATAATACCGAAGGTCTTGTCAAACACAAAATGTAAATAAATGGATTCTTTTTCTCATCCCTTCATTCTATTTTTTTAGCAAACATCTGTTTCAATGCACATAAAAAAGGGCTCCATAGGAGTACCTAGGACAATTTGGGTGTTAATATCTTCCCTCTATGTAACCAACCCCCTTACCTGTAATCTCTGAAATTTTATTAGTTTTAATTTGAAAACGTCTTATCTTTGGGTTTTGTTCGTAATTTTGCCTTTTCCTTTGGAAACAATAAAAGCGCGGTGGCGACTCTTGTTTTATTGATGTTGAGTTAATCAATAACTCAATGGTCATGAATTTAACGCTACAATGGTCGTCTTCAACCTTCGACCCCTCAAAATCAAAACTTAAAATCATGGATTTTAAACCATTTTTGAGCATCAAAACAAGTTAAATAAACATAAATATAATGTCCTCCCCACTCAAGAGCCACTGATTGACTCTGAGTGGGGAGATTCGGAAGAGAAAAACAAAGAACCCAATTAACCTAAAAATGAAATTAAATTCTATAAACCAATAAATCAAAGCGAAAAGGTTAGGGGAAATGTTCCATGGATGATTTTGAAGGGGTTAGGGACTTGTTTCAAAGGTGGGATGAGTATTTATACCTGACCAGAGTTTGCTCAGATAAGTTTTCTGACGATTGAGCTCAGGTCAGTAGAGGCTCATGGAGGGTTGGTTGAGTACTTGGAAAGCTCAAGTGAAATGTGTAAAGTGTTTCTGGGCAGAGATTTATGGTTGAAAAGCTTTGGAATCAAAAATTTGATACTCTCTTAATAGAGGTTTGAGGGAGAAAGTCATATCTTGATGGAGGCCTTTTCAGCGTGCCTTTGCATTGGGATACATTTACCTATTTATATGGAAGGTGTCTTGATGGTTTTGGGGGGAAATGTTGAAGGTTTGAGCAGAATGGACATGTGAGTGGAAGGTGGCTTGGAGTTGACTTGGGGAACATTGAAACGGCTAGCATCTGTGGCCCTTTTCATTGTAGGCAGGTTTGTCTTGGTCTCTATCATAGATTTGGAACAAGCAAGAGCAAAGAATTTGCCTGCTGCAAAAATTGCTTTTTTCCATTTTGAGAAAATTCTATTTTTTGCACATGGGGCCGGGTTTTGGCATAAGGCCGGGGTTTCTAATTTGCAATAAAGTCTAAGTTTGAAATCACAAGCACATAAAGTTTTTGAAAAGAGGGGGAGAGATTTTGAAATTTAAGAAGTGGGAGGATTTGAAGAGACTAATCCTAAGCATAAATTTAAAAGTTAAGAGTTGAAAAGATCTTACCAGTGGGATGCAATCCAACAGACAAGAATGTCATATAGAAAACTCACTTTCCCTTTGGACTTTGAATCAAGCAATATCAATAAGAAAATAGCAATATGGAGAGCAAGGCATCAAATAAAGATAGCCACATCTAAGCTAGTAACTTCACAGCTAATAATCTTATTTGTCTTCTCATGTATCATATGACATACACCTTGATTAGCTCAAAATAAGGCACTAGACACATGTTCAAAGTAACAGTTGCATCAAGACCATATAGCAGATGAATTCATGTGAATCCCAATACTTGCATAAGATGAAAGCTCAAATCACAATAACTTGGTCTCAGAAATATTGGCATTGGCCAAGTCCTTTTGCATAGGGAATGTTGCCTAATTCTAAGTCCAAAAGCTCATATCAAATCCAACAGTCCACATAAATATTTTTTTAGGGTTTTTATTGTTTATTAAGTATTTTAAGGTCCTAAGACCACAAACACAAACAAGATACACAAACAAATATATACAAACACAATATATGGCTCAAGTGAGCAAAGTGAAAATGACATAAACATAAACAAGTTAAATGATATGTAAATGACAAATGAAATTGTAAATGACTTGAATTTAAATTTGCATAAAGTAAATGACTTGAAAATAAAAGAAATATTAATAAAAAGTTAGTTAAATGTTAGTTGATTAGATGTTAGCGATGTTATGCTTTTCAATTGATTAAGTCATTCTTTGGAGAACACTCAACCCTCTATTCACAAGCATGGATCCTTGAACCAAGACATCTTCCAAAGGAATGAAAAAAGTCCAAGTTTCCACACAATACCATGAAAGGGGGGAGACTTACAATCTCACTTACTAGAATGATATGCCTTTAGGGTCAAAATTTAGCGCTATGTTAAGCAATCATAATTGGACTTATGTAGAAGTCACAGCTATCTGAGGTCGGGCAATAGAAATTTTGATGTTAATGCATGTTAGAGATATGGTATAATGAACCATACTCCTAAAACATACCACACACAAAAAGAGAAAGATCAAAGGATGGACCAATTAGTCTTAGGATATTGAGACTTCATTGGTCAATGAAAGGGATGCGATTGAATGGGAGTGATGATGAAGAGAGGGGGGGGGGGGGGGGGAGATGACAGAAACACAAATTGGTCATGGAAGGAATTTTATCAAATTAAAATCATTCATTCATTTTGTGAGATGAAATGTACATTTCATCAATCCCCTAAATTCAATGATTTTAATCCAACAAAAGTCAAATCAACCTTGACCAAGGCCCAAACACATAGTCAAACTTCACAAGTCAATAAAAATGTCTCAACATAATTTCTACACAATTAATCAATTAAAAATCAAATTAAAATCCATTTAAATTGAATTACGTTTGGTCAAAAACCTAAAACCTCTTCAAAACACCAAATAAATGACCAAGATATTTATCCTAGGTCAAAGGACCTTAGACAAAAAAATTCATAATTTTTGAAAAGTCAGAAGTATTTTTAAACAATTAAAAATATGCATAAAAACAATTAAATCATGAAAAATATCAAAATTATTCCAAAAAATAATTTTAATTCAGAAAATGAAAGAGGAAAATATTTGATTTTTTTTTTGTGAAAGTCCCATATTTTTTAGATTAAAAATGAAATTGATGTGAATTAATTAAAATAAATGGATTAAATGAAAAATTAGAAAATAAAATATAAATAAAAAAACAAGGGCCATCAGATCTCCCTCATTAATTGAGGTGGCAGAATTGATGGCCACACGCGGCGTTCCACTATGCATTCAAGACAACTTAATGTACGCGTGGTATGCAAAAGCAATGGCTGAGATTATAACGTGAGATCATGATCCAATGGTTTTGGACACGCCAACACATCACCGGAGCTAGGGCTCTGGTCTTCTTCTCCGGTGGACCTCACCGGACTGGTCCACCATCAACCATCACCAAAATTAAAAATAAAGACATGGATTTAAAGAAAAAATGCTCAGGAGCTCGAATATGGCCTCAATTTTGTCCAATTCCAAGTATATAAAAAGATACAGGGATTTGAATTTTGAGGATCATGAACTGAGTTGCTTCGAGTTGACCTGAAAGCAACTCAATCTTCTTGCCTACATTGATAGGACTTCAGAGAACCAAAAATCACAAATAATAGTGAAGAATTGAGAGAGAATTGAAGAGAAGAAAATTCTGAAAATTCACCTTCAATGGAGCTTCAGATTGCCACGATCTTGATTCCAATTGTGCTTGGCCTTGCTTCAGATGCTTGCTCGAAGTGATTAGGATCAATAAAAGGTATGGACTCTTGGAGTTTCAATCTCAAAACATATGGAGATTTGAAACTCTATTTTCAAAGAAAACCTTCAAGATTATCCTTCAATGGTGAGGGTTTGGGATTGTAGGCTCAAAGCTTGGGCATCAGGTCCTTAATTCTGAGCAATGAGAGTCTTATTTATAAGCCATGAGATTCATTTCCACACACTTCCAAATTTGGAAAAAATGTGAAATTCCCTTTGCATGCTTGCATGGGTGTGTGATAGGCCCATCAAGTGATGTAATTAGGTCCAAAAATGAGTGTAAACCATGCTGAAATCATATTGTCAAGCCATGCAATTGTGTATGAAAAGTGGAAGTGGAAATCATCCAAATCGTTTTTCATGTTGCACCCATGCGCAAGTCCTTCATCCTTTAGCCAAATGATATGATCTTGGACTTTTTAGAAAGGTGAGATCAAGGGGAATAACTTCCATGTTAAACACTTTTTCATTTGAAGCTTGGATCATGATGAATTTTGAGGTGGAAGGTTTGGAAATCAAACATATTTAAAAATTTTCTAAGTCCCAAGTCAAATGTTCACTTTTTCCACCTTGAATAACTTTTTCTATGGACTTCAAATGAGAATAGTTCCTTCATAAAAGTTGTATATATTTCAAAAATCTTCAATTTGGTCACAAATTTGACCCCATTTGGATTTGGCATGAAGGAGTTATGCATTTTAGAAGTTGAGGAAAATCACTTGTTCAATGGTATTGGTCCAAAATGACCTATAATGTTTCCTCTTGGAAAATGCATTTGCAAGTTGAATTTTCACTTCCTCCAAACATCAAAGTTGAAGTATATATATTTATTTTCATCATGGAATTTTAATGTCTTTCATCTCATAACAATTGAGCAAGTTATGGTCTTGGGAAGTTGACCTCCAAACTAGGGTTCAGACAAAATGACCTATAATCTTTCACCATAAAAAATGACTTTTCAAGACAAACTAGCTCTATATTTAACCATGAAAGTTGTTTGGAGTGTCATTTTGAGTAAAGTTTCTCTTTGAATCATTTTAATATGACAAAAATTGTAGGAGATAGGGTCTAGGGAACCCCAATTTTTACCAGTTGACTTTCTCTGATCTACCACCATGAGCCAACTTGCTAGCTTGACATTCTATTGATTTTTGGGACTCAAGGAGGATAATACATGCATAAGATGATGTAATGTGAAATATACCTTTAAATATTTGATCAATTTCTTAAGAAACTTATTGAAGAAGTCACACAAGATACCCAGATGAATTAGGGTTTCTAAGGCAGACAAGCTTCAAACTCTTGATGATTTCTTGATCAAAATGATATGTGAAGATCATGGGGGTCTATATATGATGCTTAGATCCTTTGGGAACCATTTCTTGATTGAACTCCTTGCATGGAGGGTCCCAAACCCTAGAAAGGAGCTCGATAGAGCATATGTGAACATACACACTACCTATAAAAGCAACAAACTATACATTGACATATTTTTGGTATTTTGGTTAATAAATAATGAAAAACAAAGTATGATACAATAAAAAGTGCTTGGTGATCTCTCCCAATGCATACCCAATGAATGAGGGGTAAGGAGGATGCCAATGTGTGATCCCAATGCCAATGCATATAATGAGATAGCACGAGGGATCTTAGGGTCAAAATTGGGGTCTTACACATGGGAACCGTTTTGATTGTTCTTGCTTGAATGGGTGTTATATCTAAGATTACTCGCAAAAGAATGGGGAAAGGAAAGAATAGATATAGTGCTTGGTGAGGATTGGGGCCCTCGTGCCTACGTATCCTCATAGTGCAATAAGGAATTCAGAGCTCCGTAGTTCAAAGAACTAGTGGTGGAAGATGAAAAGAAGTTGTGATAAAAGTATGGTCTAAACCAAAGGATAATGTTGTTTGAACTCCAACAAGGAGTGAAAATAAAAACCCAAGAGTAAAACCGATATGAACCAACAAGTGAGGGCCCACAATACAATATCACTGTATCGGAACAACCGAAAAAGGAAGGAATTAAGTGTTTGGTTTCATAGCACAAACAACTCTTGGTTCACAAGGAAATACAAGGTGGAGCTCAAAGGATAGTTTATTTGGCTCAAAGAATAGGGAATATCACATGAAGTGAATGAAGGTAGAATATGAATGCATAATGGAGATGAACGGAATGAAGTGACCAAAGTTACAAAATCGGGGTTTTCGTAAAAAGTGACTGAAAAGGTGTAGTTTGAAACCAAAAGTAAAGGTGTGCATTGGAATTCGTAGGATAAATGAGATTTATACTATAGAGGAAAACAACGTATTATCCAAAAAAGAAGGAACAAAATGTTTGGATACGAGCCAAACAACTCTAGGTACAAATGTGGACTACCGCTATATCGTCCTAAATTGGTGTATATCTAATTCCAAAGAAAACTATATTTCGGTCTTAAAGAAATAGTATGTCACTAGCGTGAACGGTTTATGATCTAAGGTAGATAATGGATCGTAAAAGATATGAGTGGTGCCCTAATGCGGAAGGAGGAATAATTAGGAGTATGTTCGCCAAGGATTCGCATCCTCGTGCCTACGTATTCTCACTGTGCAATGAGAAAATCAGAGCAATCGTAGTTTGTGGAACTACAGAAATAAGGAGAGATTGAAAGTGATGAAAAGTATAACTAGTACCATCAGAATGGTATCCAGGGAACCCACAAATGGAAAGTGAACTTGGAACCAAAGAGTAAATAGGCGTCTTAGCCAAAAAGAATGAATTAAATGTATGTGTATGATCCAAGCAACTCTTGATTCATAAGGTGGATTGTCGGTACATCGTCCTAAAAGGGTATATGCAGGACCAAAAGAAAGTATTGTTGGGTACAAGGAACAGTATATCATTGGTTGGGGAACAAACAGTTTGAGATCAAAGAAGAATGATATATTGGATCCATGAAGGAGATAGACTATGAATCGAAGACTAAATAAGAGTCTTAGCCAAAAAGAATGATTTAAATGTTTGGGAACGATCCAAACAACTCTTGATTCATGAGGTAGACTTCCGTTATACCATCCTAAACGGATGTACAGGGAGTCCAAGGAGAAGTATATTTGATCTCAAAAAGATGGTCTTGATGAATGGAGAATGAAGAATTAATTATAAATAAGATAGCTCGCGAAGAATCTGGGTTCTCCTGTCTACGTATTCTCACTGTGCATTGAGAAAGTCAGAGCTTTCATAGTTCATCCCACTAAGCCTGATAATAAGATGATTGAGGAAAAAGAAGTGATTGGATGTCCCCGAGGCAAGTTAGATTGCTTAACAAGCAGGAATGTGGAACTAACTAATGATGGTAATCAACCACAATGACAAATGATATGATTGGTCTACACACGAGGGGATTTATAAGGAAAAATATTCGTCTAAGCACGAGAGGTCTTATAAGATGAGCAATGAATGAGAGATGAGTTGCCAATACACGAGAGGATTTACAAGGCAAAAGAGCTTCGTCTAAGCATGAGAGGTCTTATAAGACAAGCAATGAATAAGAGGTGAGTTTCCAATACACAAGAGGATTTACAAGGCAAAAAAGTTCAAGAGGTTTGTCTAAGCGCAAGAGATCTTATAAGAAAAACAAATGATTGGGGGGTTTGCCAAGGCACGAGAGAACTGATAAGGCAAACAATGATTGACTAGAGTGGGCCTAAGCACAAGAGGTATGATAAGGCTTACGATGGATAAAGGTTTTCCAAAGCACAAGAGGACTAACAAGACAAACAATGATTGAGTTGATCGATTAGAATTCAAAGACTTGATTACAAGGGAATTGATCTAAAGGATATCTAAATGTCAAAGATAATATGATTAATGATCTACTTAGGAATTAATTATTGATGTGCAATGGTGCCTCACTATTGAAGTGTTGAATGATTCATGCTTGATTGAATAAGACTTGTAAATTGCATGATTCAAATTTCACTAAAGTCTATGAATAAAGGCGAGTGCTTTGAATAGCTAGGGACTACGCCCCCGAACGTAAAGTCGCTCTAGATAAGGGTAGGAGAAACTTTATCTCATCATTCCTCATTACTTAAGGCTCATAGCATGTAACTCTTATCATGATTAACTAGTGTTGTTAGAGGTTTCTGATTATTGAGAAGATCCTGAATGTTGATCTTGATGATTATTGGTGTAAGCCCTAGAGGCCAATACTTTTGGTACTTGTATCGAATTATTTAAAGTCCCTGGAATAGATAGTCCGTTTAATGTATTAAGTGTGACTTAATCATGAGAACACATTAAACATAAGGACACTATTCTTAAAGTATCCGTAGTCGAGCTTTAGTGTGAAGTGGGATAACATTAAAGCATTAAGACTATTATGTTTGTAGACTGATGATCACATCTCATGGATCATGGTTAAAGAGTTATCAAGTCTTAAACATAGGTATGAATATTAGGAGTAATATTTATACCGGATTGACCCGCTATGAGAATACTATATAGAAAGTTATGCAAAGTGTCATAAGTTATTCTCATGGTGATAATAGTGTATACCACTCTTCGACCTGAAACCACTATGGATCCTAGATGTAGAGTCGAGTGCTTTATTGTTGATCCAACATTGTCCGTAACTGGATAACCATAAAGACAGTTGATGGGTACTCCACGAAGCATGCTGAGGGACATGAGTGTCCTAGATGGAATTTGCCAATCCTGCGTAACAGGATAAATGTCTATGGGCCCAATATTGAACTGGACAAGGGTGACACAGTCTATACCTTGTGTTCAATATAGACATAAGAGCAAAGGGGTAATTATACACATAATTATTATCACAGGAGGTTTTGTCAGATCACATGACATTTTCGTGACTTGGGTAGCCGTGATGTGTTGCTAGATACCGCTCACTGTTTATTATGTTAAATGCGTGATTTAATATAATTGCCAACGCCGCGAAAACCTATAGGGTCACACACAAAGGACGGATTGATGAGAGGTAGAGTAAATAAGGAACACCGTAAGATACGGTGCACTTAAGTGGGAGACGAAATATGGTAAGGTACCAAATACTTAAGTAATTTTGGCATATTATAAGATATGGGCCAAAATACACTTAAGTGGGCTTTTTTAGCTTGAAGCCCACACAAGTGGTTCTATAAATAGAACCCCTTGGGTAGAAGCATTGTCACTCCACTCCACTCAGACTGAAATTCAAGTAGAGACTTGGAATTTTGTTTCCCTCTTTCTCTCACTCAAAGCCTTCATTCATAACAGCTAGCACTGCGATTGAAGGAATCCGTTCGTGTGGACTGGGTAGAGACGTTGTCATCGTTCAACGTTCGTGATCACCCCATGGATCTGTATCAAAGGTTTTGATCATTATCAGAGATCTGCACCAAAGGTTTGAATCGCCACAAGAGGTAACGATTCTATCACTGATCATGCCCATTCGTAAGGATCACTAAATGGAGAAATTTTTAAATTCCGCTGCGCCTTGTATGGCAATTCTCCAACAATGATGCCATGTTGTTTGTTGTATTGCGAAGACCTACCAATGATTTGATAAGAATTATGCTAGAGTTTATGAATGAGGGTGGATGCTTTAAACTGCTAGGGCCTACGCCTCGTACGCAAAGTCATTCTAGACAAGGGTAGGAGAAACTATGTCTCATCATTACTCATTACTTAAGGGTTATATCTTACAATTTGAATTGCACTTGTCAAATGTTGATACCTTTGCAGTTCCTGAGAAGTAGTCCACTTTGCTAGTTATGCTTGACTGATGTTGACTTGGAGTCTTGATTTTGCATTGGAACCTTGAGGTTTTAAGCTCCAACAATTCAGCATATCCACGATAGCTTGTGTATAATGAACTTGCCATATCAAGTGATCAAGGATCGTTTGATCACTTGGACATGCTAGGAGGATTACATCACAATACAAAGGATTTGGTTAACCAAAGTGTCTTTTGGTCAACACTAACCAATGGGATTGAAATGTTAGTTGAATTATGTACAATAATAAATCCTATTGAATTAATAATCTAAACAAAATCAGGCCAATCTGATTAAAACCCTAAGCTAAGTGGGCATGCCTAAAAAATCAAGATTTTTACACCTAAAGGACAAAATGGTCATATTCCAAAAATTGAATAATTTGTACAAAAGTTCTAAAATCAATATTTAATCAAAACTAAACTAGGTCTAATTACTTAATTAGTCTAATTATTCTAGTTATCATAATCTAATTAAAAATGAACTAAATTCTAAAAACTTAATTATTATTTGTTCTACAAATATAATTAAATTAATTAGAATACTAATTAATATAATTAATCATGATTAATACTAATTGATCTAAAAATCACTAATCCTAAAATATAATTAACCTAAATTAGTTCCTAATGCTAAAAACTAATCAAGTAAATTAACCATACTTAAGTTCGTATCCAACTAATTAATTTAAATTGATTAATTACTCAATGTAGTACAGAACCTGAAATGGTGGTGTGGATATGAACTTTGGGCTTGGGACCAAGGCCCAAACGCTGAGCAGAAAGGATGGAGGGAGGTGCCAAGATATTCTAGGCGTGCGCGGGCCATAACGTTTGGGCTTAAGTCTGAGCCAAAACCAATTCCTATAGTAACACAATCCTTCCAAACATGTTTATGCCAAGAAAAAACCCGACGGTGCAACATATGGCTTCATCACATTTTCAACTCTGAAACGTTCACACACTTCATCTTCGATTTTATGTCCAAACAGTGTAACACAAGTCCAGTTCAAACTTCTCAAATCGAAACCACCAATGGCAGCTTGCAACGATCTTGCGCTTTTCGGCTCATGATTTCTCGTCGTAAAATCTGATGGTCCAAACAAACATGAGTTTCCATGGTACATATAACAATCACCCGAACCTAGGTCGGAAGCTCCATCAGTCCTCTTCTGAAACGCTGCTCTACTAGTCTTAGACGTGATAACACTTGGCTTCGATGATTTCAAAGCTCTGAAATAATATCGGGATCGTATCGTGTGCTAGATTTTCAGACTCGAATTAGATTGTGTGTGGCAGGATCGAAGAGTAAGAGGATGAATCGAAGCGACACGCCGAACTTTGAATCACGAAGATAATGAAGGAGAACTTACAAAAATTGATCTTTGATTTGACCAGGTATGAATTCCTCTTCCATGATTCTACTATGCTTCTTCTTCCTCTGCGTTGTATGTATGAACGAACGATGCTATTGAACTTTTGATAGCATGTGGACCAAAGAAGGGATGACCGAAGAAGCCCACAATGATAAGCCCAAAAGAAAGATCATTAAACCAAGATATCTAGAAGATTATGTCACTCAAGATGCAACAAATTCAGTTATGAGAAAATGAGCTGGCAGCTTATCATTGGATTCACCAAATCTTGCAAAGATTATTCTCTAGATTCTTCCTTTTGAATGCATTTTGTCACTATCAATTTGTTATGTATTGCTTATAAATAGAATGTTTAAGGAATGAATAAAATAAGCAAGTTTTCATACCAATCTGTCTCTCCCTCTCTTATTCTGTGGAGGCTCTTAGTCCTCAAAATCTAGGTTTACTATCTTTCCCTAACAATTTTGGTGCTCTCATTGTCCTCCTTCCATGGCTGACGGCACTCGTTCGAAAGTTATCGACGATGCCATCGCACGATTAACATCAAAACAAATAACTCTCACCAATTCCCAAACACTCATGGCCTCCAAAATTGATGACATCCTCGACAAACTTCTGCCCTCGAACCGCCGTCGCATTCAGCTACATCAGGCTCTTCATCCGACAACTCCAACAAACCTCACCGTATGAAACTCGATGTACCGCGCTTCAACGGCACCGATGCAGTGGGTTGGATGTTCAAAATCAACCAATTTTTTGAGTATCATGCTACCTTAGAATCGGAACGTTTGACGATCGCATCCTTCTACATGGAAGGCCCAGCCTTGGGATGGTTTCAGTGGATGTCTAAAAATTCTCTGATCCCATCGTGGACATCATTTCTACATGCACTGGAAGCTCGTTTTGCACCATCTGAGTATGATGATCCAAAGGGGGCGTTGTTCAAACTCACGCAGAAAGGGTTTGTGCATGATTACTTGACGGAATTCGAAACCCTAGCCAATCGTATTGTGGGGTTAGCTCCTTGTTTTCTCTTGAGTTGTTTCGTTTCCGGACTCGTACCGGAAGTTCGTCGGGAATTTCAGGCATTGCAACCGATATGTCTGATTCAGGCGGTTGCTCTGGCTCGCTTGCAGGAAGAGAAAATCAACGAAAGTCGTCGATTCTCACGATCCAAAGGTATTCTTCCTACTCCTCCTACAACCCACCAATATTTCAAACCACCCCCCACTAGCACCACCAAAACTTCTCAACCTCATTTCAAATGCCTCACTCCGTCTGAGATGTCACTACGGCGTGAGAAGGGATTGTGTTTTAACTGCGATGAGAAGTTCATTCAGGGCCATAAGTGTGCATCAAAGTTCTTTGTGTTAATAATGGAGGAAGATGAACACCTTGAGTCCGACAACAGCGCATCTGAAATTTCCCTTACCCACGATCCTGACCCGAATCCAGACCAAGCACAGATCAACTTCCATGCCCTTTCGGGTAACCTTGCCCCGGAAACACTTCGCATGGTGGGCCGGGTCTCCACCCAGAATGTGGTGATACTGATCGATGGTGGTAGTACCCATAACTTTATCCAAGAGAGGTTAGTCAAGTCACTTGGGCTTAAGGCCCAACCCACTTCATCACTTAGGGTTATGGTTGGTAAGGGTAATGAGATAAAATGTCATCAGATTTGCCCCCAAGTCCGGATACATATCCAATCACACACTTTCATCATTGATTTACACGTGCTCCCTATTAGCGATGCCGATATTGTGCTAGGAGTACAGTGGATGAAATCATTGGGACCTATTTTGACGGATTACAATGACCTTACCATGAAGTTTCTGCAAAAGGGTAAGATGATTGAATTGAAAGGAGAAAGAGATGGCGGTCTTCATCACATATCTGCACAACAAATACGCCGTCTCCTTCACACTGATGGCGCTAGCGCATTTTTCCATATCCAGGTGGTGAATCCCGAGCCCCTTTCACTCCAAATTACCAACCCTCAAATCCAAATACTTCTTCGCAAGTATACTTCCCTGTTCCAGATGCCCTCCACTCTTCCACCTACCCGTGACACGAATCACTCTATCCACCTTTTTCCACAAACCAAACCTGTCAATGTCCGTCCCTATAGATACCCTTATTTCCAGAAACAAGAGATCGAGAAACAAGTTGATGCAATGTTGCATAATGGTGTGATAAGGCCCAGCACTAGTCCCTTCTCCTCACCTGTTCTCCTTGTTAAGAAGAAAGACGGCTCTTGGAGGTTTTGCATGGATTACCACGCACTGAATGCCATTACTATCAAGGATCGATTTCCAATTCCAACAGTAGATGAGCTGTTGGATGAATTGGGGGGCGTTGCGTGGTTTACTAAGCTTGATTTGCTACAGGGATATCATCAGATTCGAATGCAAGAAGATGACATCAAAAAAACTGCATTTCGGACACACCAAGGACACTATCAGTTTAAAGTGATGCCATTTGGCCTCTGTAACGCTCCTTCCTCTTTTCAAGCTACTATGAACACCATTTTTAAACCGTTTCTGCGCCGGTTTATCATTGTGTTCTTTGACGACATATTAATCTACAGTACCAATTTTGAGGATCATTTGATGCATGTAGAGCAAACTTTTCAGGTCCTAGAAGCTGGACAATTTCTTCTCAAGCAATCCAAGTGCTTATTTGCTCAACGTCAGATTGAATATTTGGGGCATATTGTGTCACAACAGGGGGTCAAACCAGTTCAAGAAAAGGTTGCAGCAATTCAACTATGGCCCAAACCTACTACTATCAAAGCTCTCCGCGGTTTTCTGGGATTAACAGGTTTTTATCGTCGTTTCATCAAAGGTTGTGCAACCATTGCTGCTCCTTTGACTCAATTGCTCAAAAAGGATCAATTTGGATGGTCACCTGAAGCGCAATTGGCATTCGATGGTCTCAAACATGTTGTTAGTCATGCACCAGCATTGGTTCTTCCTAATTTTACTTTGCCATTTACTGTTGAAACGGATGCTTCGAGAATTGGTATGGGGGTTGTGTTGTCCCAACAGAACCACCCAATTGCCTTCTTTAGCAAACCTTTTTGTCCTAAAATGATGCGAGCTTCAACATATGTGCGTGAACTCTTTGCCATTACCTCCGCTGTTAAGAAATGGCGTCAATACCTATTGGGTCATTCATTTGTCATTCTCACTGATCATCGAAGTTTGAAAGAACTCATGTCTCAGATTATTCAAACCCCAGAGCAACAAATGTACCTGTCACATTTGATTGGGTATGATTACACGATTCAATACCGTTTTGGCAAAACTAACATTGTGGCTGATGCTCTTTCTCGCATACCAGAGGTGACTTCTGCCGAATTCCTCTTCTTGTTGGTGCCCAGTTTCTCCTTTTTAAAATCCCTGAAGAAGGAACTTTTACAACAACCCGAGTTCAACACCAAACTGCAACAAATTCACGCCAACCCCACTAGTAGTCCAGATTTTAAGGTGGCTCATGATCTGATTTATTACAAGGAGCGAATATGGTTACCTCGAACCACTCCTTTCATCCAACTTTTACTTGAGGAGTTCCACAAAACCCCCACAGGCGGTCATATGGGCGCTACAAAAATATTGGCACGCATCAGCCCCAATTTTATCTGGACAGGAATCAGGGAGGATGTACAACGCTATGTTCTTACTTGTTTGGATTGCCAACATTCCAAATATGAAACAAAGAAGGCAGTTGGTTTATTGTGTCCTTTACCTCTCCCACATGCTCCTTGGGAGGATTTGTCCTTAGATTTCATTGTTGGATTACCTGCGTATCAAGGTCACACGACAATTCTCGTAGTAGTTGACCGATTTTCCAAGGGTGTGCATTTGGGCATGTTGCAACCCCATTACACGGCTTACAAAGTAGCACTGTTGTTTCTTGAAATTTTGGGAAAAATTCAGGGCATGCCGCGAAGCTTGGTTTCCGATCGTGATCCTCTTTTTGTGAGCCGCTTTTGGCGCGAGCTTTTTAAACTAAGTGGTACCAAGCTACGGATGAGTTCATCATACCATCCACAAACACATGGGCAAACTGAGGTTTTGAACAGAGTCATCGAACAATACTTGCGCACTTTTGTCCATACCAAACCAACAACGTGGGGAAAGTACTTGATGTGGGCAGAATGGTCTTACAATACATCTCAGCATTCATCAATTGAAGTTGTGGACGAATTGCTAGCCTCTCGCGAGTCTATGCTGACTGAATTATGACATAAATTAGCCAAGGCACAGCGGGTTATGAAATAAATTGCTGATACACACAGACGTGATGTGCAGTATGACGTAAGGGATTGGGTATTGGTTAAACTTCATCCACATCGGCAAACTTCGGTAACTAACACAACCTATTCCAAGTTACACAAACGCTTTTATGGTCCATTTCAAATTCTGGAGAGAATTGGCGCTGTCGCGTACAAGCTACAGCTACCGTCCGAGTCCAAAATTCATCCGGTTTTCCATTGTTCGATGCTCAAACCATTTCACCAAGCTACTGCTACATCAGTTCCTGTGGCAACTCTACCCCCTGACACAGTAGAGAATCAGCCTATCATCATTCCCATGGTGATACTCAACACTCGTTGGACTCAGACAACGGAACCGCGTCTTGAGGTGTTAGTGCAATGGCAGGGTCTTCATGCTGATGATACATCTTGGGAGGATTGGGAGACTCTTAACGGAACTTACCACCTTGAGGACAAGGTGCTTCCTGATGAGCTGGGGAATGATATCATGTGGACCAAAGAAGGGATGACCGAAGAAGCCCACAATGATAAGCCCAAAAGAAAGATCATTAAACCAAGATATCTAGAAGATTATGTCACTCAAGATGCAACAAATTCAGTTATGAGAAAATGAGTTGGCAGCTTATCATTGGATTCACCAAATCTTGCAAAGATTATTCTCTAGATTCTTCCTTTTGAATGCATTCTGTCACTATCAGTTTGTTATGTATTGCTTATAAATAGAATGTTTAAGGAATGAATAAAATAAGCAAGTTTTCAGACCAATCTGTCTCTCCCTCTCTTATTCTGTGGAGGCTCCTAGTCCTCGAAATCTAGGTTTACTATCTTTCCCTAACAACTTTTTTGTGTGAATGAATGGAGAAGATCTTCGATTCTTTGTGTGTGAATCATCGAAGATTTTGGATTTTTGATAAAGTGAGATTTTTTATGAGTGCAGAATATGAAAATTTTACTCAACTAACCCAATTTTTCAAAAAAAAACCCAAAATAACCCCAGATTAATTCTCAAACTACCCCAAGGTGGCGCCATGGCGCCAGATAAATTGGCGTCCGCTCTCTATAACTCTCTATGTTAAAGAGGTTGAGCCAATTGGATTGGCTAGTGCACCTGGTGTTGCCAATTGAATTGGCGCCCAGGTCTAAAAAAGAAGAGGAGACGCCAATTGGTCTGGCGCCTCTGTGTATTGCATAATGTTTTTTAAAAAATAATGTAGTTTTAGATGAAAGTTGAAATCGAATCAATTGATATTAATATTAATATGCGTTTACATAAGAATACCATAAAGACTAATGTCATTGACTGGGATGACCTAACCGAACTCCGGTACCATATCTCCTAGCTACCCGAACGCGTGGCCCTAACCCACGTTGATGCGAGTTGGTTTGTTGGTTAGATGACCTAAAGGAAAAAAAATAGAAGTATTGAGAGACTCAATGCCTTACGTGGATAAGTGCGAGTAAACAATGATAAGGATGTTATGGAAGTGATGTTTGGATCAAATGATATCAGTTTGATTGTTGTAATCAGTTAGAAATGTTGTGGTTGTCGCGCAAAAAGTCAATATTTGACCAAAAGTCAAATGGTGTATAAATGGCCAATTTTGTAGTCTTTGTACATCTATGGACTTTGAATTAGATTGTATGAAATAATATTTGATATTTGAATGCATTGACTGTTGAAATGAATTGTATGTATATGAAATATATTACATGATAACATGAATCGACATGGAATAGACTAAGTGATGAACTTGATGAATACCTAATCATGGATCACTGGACATGACCATAACTTGGATGAACAATGCCAAGCATGAAACAAAAACTCTAGCAAGACCCAAGATGTACAATGAACTAGGTCATAATCAAATATTCGTGGACCAAACATCAATGGCAATGCAAATGGCATGAATGATATTGTCTAGATGAAATAGGTTAGGCATGGACTAAGCATGAGACTATGATCAGATACAATGCTAGGGATGAATTGAATCAAGTGGAAGTTGTGATGCCATGTAAATGGGCTTGAACAAGTGAACATAGACAAGCAAAAGATGAACATGTAAGGCCAAGAAATGAATGCTAAGCACACCAAAGAAACCTCCACAATAGACCATGAACAAGTGGGCCTTGAATGGATCTTCATCAGGCAAGTGAAGCATACACAATGGATGATGCACAACCATATGGATACCAAACACCACAACAATCATTTCAACCTTTCCTCGACGCATCATTCACACCAATGTCTCCCTTCAATCATCTTGGTCGTCCTCCAATAAATCAAACACATCCCAACTACTCCGGCATGGGTCATGAACTCTGCTATGGCGGTAGTGCTTCATTGCAGGTGGTGGTGATGTTCCTGGGCCTTCAAATCCTTAAACACATGGGGTGAATCGTCAATGTGAGTTAGGGTCACGCGTTCGGGTAGCTAGGGGATGTGGTATCGGTGGTCGGTTAGGTAATATCGGTCAACGACATTAGTCTTTATGGTATTCGTATGTAAACGCATATTAATATTAATATCAATTGGTCTGATTTTGACTTTCATCTAAAACGTACATTGTTTTTCAAAAAAACGTATACAATAAACAGAGGCGCTAAACCAATTGGCGCTTCCTCTTCTTTTTTACACGTGGGCGGCAATTCGATTGGCAACACCAGGTGCACTAGCCAATCCAATTGGCGCCACCTCTTTTACCTAGAGAGCATGCGCCAATTCATATGGCGTCACCTCTTTAAAGTGGGGTAGTTTGGGAATGAATCTGAAGAAAAATGAGTTATTTTGGGATTTTTTTTGAAAAAGTGGGTTAGTTGAGTAAATTTTTTTAAGAATATCAATTTATAGAGTTCAAATTTCAATTAGAAAAGAAACTCAAATTCACATTGAAATGCTTCTGTCAGTTGCAAATGAAATGAATCAGTTATGTTAGTTATCCATCTCCAAACTTAGTTAGTGAAATTAGTTCTAAACTTCCAACTCAGTTTTATGTTTTAATTGTTATGAAATTCAGATGAATCTGAATTTGGTGTGAATTTGATCTTTGACTTCCTTTTCTATGTGTGTTGCGTTTTATGTTAGTCATGGTGGTGCATTGGAAATCTTATGCAGGTGCATGGATGATTTGCGTTTGCTGCAGAATATAGAGGTACATGGCCAATTTCGTGAAGAATTTTTATTCTCTGCATTTCTACTTTTGAGCCACTACTTCCTTTCTGCCATATACAAAGTTAAACCGATGCCTTACTTTTTTAGCAGGTAGTGTATTGGCCTGCATAGCTTCTGTCATGCATCATGCAACTTCATTGGTGGAACCACACTAATATGAAAAACGCAACCGCTTTTCATGGGAATTTTCAAGGAGCTGATTCAGATTTGGATAGAACAGCTTCAACTTATCCGACCTTGCAATCTATGATCGTTGGGCATGACAACCGATGTTTCACATATGATCCATGCTGCCAGCTTTCGGGTGAGTCACCATACTCGTCATTCCGATATTGTTAGTTGTTTTTTGAAGTAAAAGGGACTTGTGGAAACAAGTGTTAATTATGACTTCTTGGATGAGTGTGAGCCTAGCAAGCAACATGACTGATTGTTTAATTAGATGTTAAGGTCTTAATTAATTGTTATATTGGTGGGATATTGCTGTTAGATTTGGTTGATATTTAAGAGTTGGTTGAAACTCAAATTGGAATGAAATGTGAACGAAATTCATTTCCTAATTTCATGGAATGCACTCTGTTATGTTAATTAGGGGTTGCTGAATTGTTAGTAACAAATGAAATTAGTTAATATGTCTAGTTAACTACATATTAAATACACCCCTCAATTGTGACAGGTTTGCAAATCATTGGAGCTTATGGAACGCCGACTGAATTTGAGGATGACCTGTTGGTGCAGGTATGCCTTCAAATCGTTAGGTTTTGTTAGTTGCATTGTAGTTGGGCAAAAACAGTTGTGTTAACAAATTCTAGAGTTTATGGATGAAAATTTTAGAAATTTTTTAGTTAGAAAAAAGTGTTACAATGTTAGAAAACTAAAGGATAGAGAATTATCAAAATGTTTATAGGTTAGAAAGTTAAAATTGATTTGTGTAGAGAAATTATGATGTTGCTTTGGTTGGATGTTATGAATTAGGATGAATGCAAATGTTGACATATTATGTATTAATGAATTGTACACATTGAAGATTGATTCATGAAATGTATTTGACTTAATGGTGTATTGAATGCAGGATGCCTTATGCTTGGAAGTGGATCATGGCTTCACAAATGTGACATGGAAGCATAGTGATGGAAAAGGCTAAAACATGGCTTGCTTGCATATGAAGCAAGCTTGAAATTGGAGTCAAAAGAGGATATGGGAGAATGAAGAATCAAATAATGTAAATTTAGGGCTAGGTTTAGAAAATAGGTGAGTTGACTATGGTCAAGGTTGACCAAAAAGTCAACAGTTGATCAAAGTCAACTATTGGTCAAAGTTGCCATTTATTTTGTAATTTTTGTAGAAATGATGTAAATGATGTTGTATGGATGTAATGAACCCTTATGAATGCAAAATAGTTATTAGGATTTAATGAAAAAGTCTTATTGGAAAATTGTGGATTTTCCCTCCAAAACAAGTTTGAACCAAATTGAATCAAACGAATCATGGTTTTGCATAAAAATAATAAAACAAGGCCTTGAGTCATCAAGCAAATAATCATGTAACAAAACATAATCAAATGATTGATTCCAAAGAAAAAAGCATGATGCAAATCAAATGGCGCACAAAATTAGGGTTTCAAAATCACCAAGGGAAAACCACAAGATCAATGAGCACCCAAGGTCAAGGACTTTATGCACAATGAAATATCTGAGGTCTTAAACACCAGGGATTAGGTTTAGATGGCTTGACCCAAATGGAGGCAACATCAAAATCCATGGGGCTTGATTCTTAAGCACACCCTAAATTTTGTTAGGTATAAATAGCCATAAACTTTAAATATATGATGTATATTTCCAGGTGCACGATGCACATGTATTTGGAATGAATGAATGCAAATGAATCTCAAATCAAAAGTCGGACGAAAAGTGGGGAAAGGAAGGTAAAATTTTGAGGTACGACATGAGTTATGCCAAAGATCTTGTAATGTGTTGTGATGTTGTAACCTTCCTTTGAATCTTCAACTTCCTTTCATCTTGTATGAATCTTTATCCATTGAATAATGGAATAATACATAACACCTTTCAAAGTACTAGGTATTTACCAAAAGGTAGAACATACTAAAGATGTCACATCACCATTCCTCGAGCCTTGCAAAATAAAACCCTAGTTGACTCTATCCATAATTTCGGAGCTTTGATAAGACAAGACTGCTTTGGTACAATGTACATATCAACTTCTCTCCATGTATTAAGAATTTGAGTTGTCATCAGAAGTTGGGTCATGAGACCAGAGTGTGATGCCTTCAGAGGCGATGAACTAGTTCAGATTCTGATAAATCAGAATCAGACTTTAAGTTACTTTTCTACATGTGCTTTCAATTAGGATATATTCTATTCTTGTGATCTTGCACACTTGAATAACTACTAGCAAACCCTGTTTTTCTTTGAATACATTATTATCATAAAAAACTTTTAGGGGCATAAACAAATCTTACTCCAACAATCTCCCATTTTTTGATGATGAAAAAAAAGAGTGTTTAAGAATAATGGTTGGTGATTTAATTAACACAGTCTAACATCAGAGTCTGAGGTTTGTTAGCTCCCTTTAAGTTAGACAGTCCATTAAGGTGAGGTTTGGAAGCTCCCCCTAAGTCTGATAGTCCATTAAGACGGGGTTTGTAATCCCCCCTTAACTCCTTATCTATGTTAGTGGAATCATATAATTATAATCAACAAATTATAACATCAAGGTCTGATTTTTGTAAGCTCCCCTTAAGATTGACAGACCTTAGGTTGAGGTTTGTAAGTTCCTCCATTAGTCTGACAGTTCATTAAGGTAAGGTTTGAAAGATTTTTTTAAATCATGTCTTTGTTAACTAAATTATTTTGATAAAGAATAAAGTCCATATGGAAGCATTAAATAATTAGGGTTCTGGATAATTTAAAGCTATAAAAAACTTTTAACCTTCTTAAATAATCCCATAATTTTCTCCCCCTTTTGTCATCAAAAAAAATAATTAAGAAGTGTATATACTGATGAAAAAAAAGCACGTGAAGCACATTTTTTAAGATGGTCAAGGGTAGACTATGAAACATGGTTTCCAATAAATAGTAAGCTTTAGAGACACAAGACTCAAAGAACATAGTCTTCAAGATAGAAGAGATGCGAGACATACCCCTATAAAGGAAAATTTATAAACCAAATCACATAGAGTAAGACTCTCACAAAAAGAAACGGGAAAGAGAAAAATATTAAGGAAGATAAATGGGATTTCCAGAAGGATATTCGTAATCAGATGAGTAAATAGGAAAAAGAAGAAAAAAATAAGGCTAAGGATTTGGTGAAAACTCATATGACCACACCAGCAAAAAGCACATCCGAGGAGTTACTGAGAAAATCAGAATGCTATCATCGGATGAGGATTGGGATAAATATTATAAGTCTTTTCTGGAAACTTATAAGGGAAAAGAATACTAGGAAGATACAACATGAAGACTATTGTAATAGTGTTTAGAATACAAGGATAAATATTATTAGTCACATATTGCCTTAAAATGATTTACGCTTAAGAGTCAGTCAGTAGTAAACACAAAACATATGATTTACGATTTTATTTAAAAAAATACAGAGATAAAGCATAAAACATATAAAACAAACAATAACAACTAAGTAGAAGAAGAAAATCCATTTACAAAGGCCACCTTGACCTTAAACGGGTCAACAACTTTCAAAGCTTCTGTAAGCTTCAACTTATCTCCCCAGACTTTTGATTTAACCTCAGTCATATTTATCTCAACTCTTTATGGAATGAAGAGTTAAAAAAAGAACCCTTTCATAAGGAATGTAACATGACTTTCTCTCCTGAAAGGAAGACAAAGTCATTTTCAGATACTCAAACATAACTTAAGGAAGGTTAATATTCAGACATGGGTTGAGAAGTAACAAAAAAGGTTGTTCATTAATATCCAAATAAGTCAGATCCTTGTTCTTTGGCAAGAAGTTTCAGATCAGAAGATGATACCATACTAATGCCTTGGAATTGAGATTAGAAAGTTTTGATAGGTCAGAGAGATCTTCAAGGATAAGATGAGGAGAAAAATAAGACTCCCAAACAAGCATATCCAAAACCACACCTTCTTCCTCATAATTTATTGCATTGGAAATAGTTGTAGGGGAGATGGTGATAGGGACACTAAATAAAACTATAAGAATAACAAATTCTAGATGTAGATCCTGAATGGAAGCATTTACCTAGAAATCCATGATCAAGTTAGGGTAAGTATGACGATAAAGCATATCAAAGAAATTATCCCAAACATTTTGGGAGACAGTGCTTTGAAGATCAAAGCCAAGAGCCATCATTTCCTCAAAATCAATTTGTCCTTCAATGATTACATCCAATTGCTTTTCCATCCCAAAGTTAGATCTAAATACTATCTTAGATAGGGAAAGATAGAAGAAAGATAAGAAGGATGCAAATAAACACACCTAAGTTTCTAAAGATATAGAAGATGATTTGTCAGAAAGATACAAGACAATTGTCTTCTCTTTAAGACCACTCAAGAAATATCTTTTAGAAAATAAAACAATGAACACAGGAAAATAAGTAAGTAAACATGAGTTGATGACACAAGGGTAATATCACATAAATCAAGAAGTTGCACATCATTTACCTACCTTTTTTTAACGAAACAGTTCATGTGCAAGATAATTATTAAGAATGTGAATACATACTGAAACACATAATCCACTTCTAGAGTCTCAGTGTCTGATGATTTGTAGAAGCCACTTTTAATCAGAGGAAGTTTCCTAGATTTTGATATAAGCTACTTATGAGTAACATCGGACTTTGATACTCTGATCAGATACAAACACTTATTCATCAACATAGACCATGTTCAGATTTTTCTTGAGGAAATCAAATATTTCAATGGCTAAGGGTTTTGTAAATATGCCAGCCAATTGATGATGAATATCAATGAACTTAATATCTATATTCCCTTCTAAACATAGTCTCTTATGGAGTGATGTTTAATCTCAATATGCTTTATCCTGGAGTGCTAAGCTGGATTATTAGTTAAACAAATTGTACCAGTATCATTCAAAAAGATATTGTCTCCACATATATGATAATCTTCTAACTAATATTTCATCCAGAGTAGCTTTGTGCAGCACTTAGTAGTAGAGATGTAGTCTGCTTCTTCTGTGGAAAGAGAAATAGTTGCTTGTCTCTTGGTTGCCCAGGATTTTAGGTTTCACATATGAATTGATAACTTTCACTGATGAACTTTCTTTCAGTTCTATCCTCTACATAATCAACATCACAAAATCCAACTACTTATAATCTAGATATTTTTTATAAAGAAGTCCTAGATTTGTTATTCCTTTCAGATACCAAAAGATTCTCTTAACAATAGTCAAATGAGTTTCTTTAGGATCTGATTAGAATTGTATGCACAAACAGACGCTGAGTAGGATACCAGGCCTAAAAGCAGTTAGATAAATTAAAGATCCGATCATACTGAAGCTAGCGGAAATATACTCGAACGCATCGCACGTTCGAACATACAACAGAGTCTCCATCGAACTTTATTTATTTCCGAAGGAAATGGAAAACATCCATAAAACCTGGGGGAAAGATATATGATTGTTAAGGAAGTCGGTTATGCAAGGGGAAGGTATTAACACCCCTTACACCCATGGTACTCCATGGGAAGCGTTTTGATTGTTCTTGCTCGAATGGGTGTTATATCTAAAGATTTCGCGTGAAATAATAAAGGAAAGGAAAGAAAATTATAAGACCACAATTTTGACCCTAAGATCCCTCATGCTCTTATCATCATATGCATTAGCATTAGGATCACATATTGGAATCCTCCTTACCCCTCATTCATTGGTTTTGCATTGGGAGAGATTACCAAGCACCATTTGATTATATCATACTTTGTATTTTTATCATTTACTAACCAAAATACCAAAAATATGTCTTTGTATTGCCTAAACCTTTTTGTAGGTAGTACACATTCTCACCTTTGAAAATTATTCCAAGAGAAAAGTTACTATAAATGACATTCCAAACAACGTTTATGTTGGGGTCTAGAGCTAGTTTTGCTTGGAAAGTCATTTTTCATGGTGAGAGATTATAAGTTATTTTGTCTAAACCCTAATTTGGAGGTCAACTTCACAAGACCATAACTTGCTCAATTTTTATGAGATGAAAGCCATTAAAGTTGCACAATAAAATTAAAGATGTCTACTTCAACTTTGATGTTTGGAGGAATATCTAATTAAACTTTTATATGCATGTGATATGAGGATACATTATAGGTCATTTTGGACCAATGCCATTGAACAAATGATTTTCCTCAACTTCAAAAATGCATAACTCATTTATTCTAAATACAAATGAGGTCGAATTTGTGACCAGTTTGAAGGACTTTGAGAGAGATACAACTTTGACGAAGGAATTTTTCTCATTTGAAGCTCATAGAAAAAGTTAGCCAAGGTGGAATAAGTGAACATATGGCTTGACACTTAGAATTGTTTTTGATATGTTTGATTTTCCCAACTTCCACCTCAAAATTCATCATGATCCAAGCTTCAAATGAGAAAGTGTTGAACATGAAAGTTGTTCCTATTGATCTAGCCTTTCCGAAAAGTCCAATTTCATCACATTTGGACAAAGTATGAGTAACTTGCATACCATTTGGCATAAATGAGTTTGAATCTTTCATACACAAATGCATGGCTTACCAATGTGACTTCAGCAATGTTAGTACTCATTTTTGGACCAGAAGGAGTGATTACTTGGGCATATCATATGCCCATGCACCCATGCAATGTACATTGCTATTTTTGGAACTTTGATTTCAAGTGTGGATTTAGCAATCATATGGCTATAAATAGAGCCCCTTGCCTTCAGAAATAAGGACCCTGCACGCCAGCTTTGAATCCCAATCTCCAAAACCCTCTAATTCAAAGGATAACCTTGAGAATTTCCATTGGAAATTGAGTTTGAATCTCACTGTTTTGAGATTCAAATCTCCAAGAGTCCCGTAGCTTTTGTTCATTCAATTCCATTCCATCAAGTGTGCAGAGCAAGATCAAGAGCAGTTGAAAGCAAGATCGTGTTCATATAGACCTGCATTGAAGGTATTTTTCAGAATTTTTCATCTCTTCGATTCTCACTTAATTCTCCATAATTCTTCTTGATATTTGGTTGTCTGAAGTCCGACCAATGTAGGCAACAAGATTGAGTTGATTTGAGGTCAAATCGAAGCAACTTAGATCATGATCCTCAAATTTCAACTCCCTGTATCTTTCAATATACTTGGAATTATGAGAAATTGAGGCCAGATTCAAGCTCCTGAGCATTTTTACTTTAAATATATGTCCTTCTTTTTTATTTTGGTGATGGTTGTGAGTGAACCAGTCCGGTGAGGCTCACCAGAGAAGGGGACCGGAGCTTTAGCTCCGGTGGTGTGTTGGCGCTCATCTGAACCACATGATCCCTTTTAAATGTTTTAATCTCGTGCATTGGTTTTGAATACTATCCTTGTAGCGCTTTGACTCGTGTCCATCATGGAACGCGCGTTGAGGATCACTTGATCTCCCACCTCAATTAATGAGGGAGATCAAGTGGTCCACGTTTTTTTTCCTATTTTCTGATTTTCATTTTAATTGGTTTATTTTCATTAATTCATATTATTTTAATATTGATCCAAAAAATATGAGAGTATCACCAAAAAAATTTAAATAAATCCCTCTTTCATTTTATGAATTTAAAATTATTTTTTGGATCATTATTAATATTTTTCATGATTTAATTATTTTCGTGAATATTTTTAATTGTTTAAAAATAGTTTTAAGTTTCCAAAAATTATGAAATTTTTTATCCAAGGTCCTTTTACCTTGTTTGACCTATGATAACTCTCACGGTCATTTATTTGGTGTTTTGTTGAGTTTTTAGGATTTTGACCAACCATAATTTAATTTAATGCATATTTTAATTGATTTTATTTGTTTAATTGCAAAATAAATTGTGTTGAGCTTTTGATATTGACTTGTTGAGTTTGACTTGTGTTGTTGGGCCTTGGTCAAGGTTGATTTGACTTTGTTGAGTTAAAATCATTGGATTTAGGGGATTGCTGAAATGTATATTTTATCTCCCAAAATGAATGAATGGTTTTAATTTGATAAAAGTCCTCCTTTGACAAATTTGTGTTGATTCTATTTCCCCTCCCTCTTCATCTCAATCCCATTCTCTTCTCATTCATTTCATTGATCTATGATATCTCTATATCCTAAGGCTAGTTGATTGCAAAATCAACATAAGTATGGATGAGATTAGGTCCACCCCTTTTGCATATTCTTTTAAGTGTGGTATGTTTTAGGAGTATGGTTCATAATACCATATCTCAAACATGCATTAGCACTAAAATTTATATTGCCCGACCTCAAATAGTTATGATTTCTACATAAGTCCAATTACGATTGCTTAACATAGCGCTAAGTTTGTGACACAAAAGGCATAGCATTCTAGTAAGTGAGATTGTAAGTCTCCCCTCTTTCATGGTATTATGCGGAAACTTGGCCTTTTTTCCTTCCTTTGGAAAATGTCTTGGTTCAAGGATCCATGCTTGTGAATAGTGGGTTGAGTGTTCTCCAAAGAATGACTTAAACAAAACAAAAGCAAAAGCAATACTAACTTCTAATCAACTAACAACTAACATTTAATTTCAAGCCATTTTATTTTATGCACTTTACTTTTAAGCCTTGTTCATTTGCCATTATTCATACCATTTAACTTGTTTATTTTAATGCCATTTTCACTTTCCTCACTTGAGCCATATTTTGTGATTATATTATGATTGTATATACTTGTTTGTGTTTGTGGTCCCTTGACCTTAATGTACATAGTAACAAAAAAAACCTAAAAGACATTTGTGTGGACTGTTTGATTTGATCTGAGACATTGGACTTAGAATTAGGCAACACTCCCTATGCAAAAAGACTTGGCCAATGCCAACTTTCATGAAATCAAGTGCTTGTGAATTAAAACTTCATCTGAAGCAAGTAGTCTAATCCCATTTGAGTTCATCTGCTACATGATCTTATTGGAGTTGTTACTTTGAACCTGTGTCTAATGCCTATCTTTGAGGTCATCTGATACATGGAGATTATGAAAAATATGATGGAGTTTCTAAGTTTGGATGTGGCTATCTTTATTTGATGTCTTGCTATCCGCCTTGCTATGTGTGTATTATTATTGCTTGATTCTAAAGTCCAATGGAAATTTGGGTTTCTATATGACATTCTTGTCTATTGGATTGCAGCCCATTGGTCAGATCTTTTCAACTCTTAACTTTTAAATTTGTGCTTAGGATTAGTCTCTTCATCTCCTTCCCAATTCTTTAATTCCAAAATCTTTCCCTCCTTTTAAAATCTTCTTTGCTAGTGTTTTTCTAAACTTAGACCGTATTGCAAATTAGAAACTTCGGCCTTATGCCATTGCATTTTCAAACTCTTTTTCTTAATCAAACTTGTAAATAAATCTAATCATATTGACTTAAAATTTTCAAAAGACAAAAAGAACTAACACTCATTCAAACCTTTTTAGGCCTTTTGTGCCTTTGTTAAACTTAAACATTTGTTAAAAGCAATGCATCCACTTTGAAATTGATACCACGAACTACGAGGTTTTGATCCCTAAGATCCCTCATGCTATCTCATCATATGCACTAGCATTGGGATCTTATCTTGGCATCCTCCTTACCCCTCATTCATTGGGTTTGTATTATGAGAGATCTCCAAGCACCATTTGATTGTATCATACTTTGTATTTTATCATTTACTAAACAAAATACCAAAAATATGTCTTTGCATTTGTCCAATTATTTTGTAGGTAAGGCATATGATCACCTTTGATCTATCAAGTTCACATCTAGGGTTTAAGACCCTCTTTGCCAAGATCACAATCAAAGAATGGTACATAATGGATTTATACATCATATATGAATCCCAATGAGCTTCATATGTTAGTTTTGATCATCAAATCATCAAATGTTTGAAATTGGTTTGCCTTGGAAACCCTAGTTCATCTGGGTATCTTGTGTAACTTCTTCACCAAGTTGCTTCAACATTTGGTAAAATATTTCAAGGTACACCTCAAATTTAATCATCTTATGCATATATGATCTCCCATGGGTCCCAAAAGTCAAGAGAATTGCAAGGTAGCGAGTTGGTTAATGGTGGTTGACCAGAGGAATTCATTTGATCAAAACTGGGATCCCCTAGACCCTCTCTCCTACAATTTTTATCATACGAAAATTATTCCAAGAGAAAAGTTACTCTAAATTACATTTCAAACAACTTTAATGTTTACGTCTAGAGCTAGTTTTGCTTGTAAAGTCATTTTTTATGGTGAACGATTATAGGTCATTTTATCTAAACCCTAATTTGAAGGTCAACTTACCAAGGCCATAACTTTCTCAATTTTAATGAGATGAAATATTTCCAAGTTGCACAATCAAATTTAAGGTGCCTACTTCAACCTTTATGTTTGTATGAAAATCTAGTTCAACTTTTATGAGCATGTGATATGAGGATACATTATAGGTCTTTTGGACCAATACCATTGAACAAGTGATTTTCCTCAACTTCAATAATGCATAACTCCTTCATATTAAACCCAAATAAGGTCAAATTTGTGACCACTTTTAAGGAATTTTAAAGAGCTATAACTTTTACTTATGAACTTTTCTCATTTGAAGCTCACATAAAAAGTTAGCCAAGGTGGAATAGGTGAACATATGGATTGACACTTAGAAAACTTTTTGATATGTTAAAATTTTCAAACTTCCACCTCAAAATTCACCATGATACAAGCTTCAAATGGAAAAGTGTTCAACATGAGAGTTTTTCCTCTTGATCTAACCCTTCGAAAAAGTACAATTTCATCCATTTTGGACAAGATTTGAATAGGCTTCACATGGCTTGAACATGGCATCATCATTTGGCAAAATTAAAACTTCAAACATCCATACACAATTGCCTTGCATTCCAATTTTCTTTCAGACTCATTCACACATGATTGTGGACCTAAGAGAGTGACTTCATGGGTCTGTATACGCCCATGCAAGCATGCATCATCCATTGCCAAATTTGGAAGTTTAATTTGAAGGTGCAAATAACATGAGTTACAACTATAAATAGAGGTCCCTATACTCACAATTAAGGACCCCCTCGCGCCATCTTTGCTACAATACCCCAAACTCTTCCATTTGAAAGGAGAAACCTGAGAATTTTCTTTGAAAATTGAGTTTGAATCTCACTGTTTTGAGATTCAACACTCCAGGGATCTGAAGCCTTTGGTTGATTCTAATCTACTTCTGCAAGCTTCTTGAGTGAGATCAGGCAAGAATCAAAGCAAGAGAAATCGAATTCTGCAATGCATTAAAGGAATTTTCCAGAATTTTTCATCTCTTCGATTCTCACTAAATTCTCCATAATTCTCTTGGTTCGTTGGTTGTCTGAAGTCCTACCAATGTAGGCAAGAAGATTGAGTTGCTTTGAGCTCAAATCGAAGCAACTCAGATCATGTACCTCAAATTTCAACTCCATGTATCTCTCAATATACTTGGAATTAGGATGAATTGAGGCCAGATTTGTGATCATTTCCATTTTTAATTTAAAATCATGCCCTTCTTTTTTATTTTAGTGATGGTGATGAGTTGACTAGTCTGGCGTGGCTCGCCTGAGAAGGTAACCGGAGTTTTGCTCCGGTGGTGTGTTGGCATGGTCCAGAGCCAATGGATCTATTCAAATTATTTTAATCATGAGTGTTGGTTTTGAATACCTTGTTTGTGGCGCGCTGACTCAAGTTCATGGTGGAACGTGTGTTTGGATTAACTTGATCTGCCACCTCAATTAATGAGGGAGATCAAGTGGTCCACGTTTTTTCAAAATTTTCAATTTTCATTTTATTTGTGTTATTTTCATTAAATCATATTAATTTTAATATTGATCCAAAAAATATGAGAGTTTCACCAAAAAAATTTAAATAAATTCCTATTTCATTTTCTGAATTAAAATCATTTTTTGGATCTTTATTAATATTTTTCATGATTTAATTGATTTTGTGAATATTTTTAATTGTTTAAAAATACTTTTAAGTTTCCAAAAATTATGAAATTTTTCTCCAAGGTCCTTTGACCTTGTTTGACCTATGATAAATCTCATGCCCATTTCTTTGGTGTTTAGATGAGATTTTAGGAAATTGACCAACCATTATTTAATTTAATGTATATTTTGATTATTTTTAATTGTTTAAATGCCAAATAAACTGTGTAGAGACATTTTAATTGACTTGTTGAGTTTGACTTGTGTTGTTGGGCCTTGGTCAAGGTTGATTTGAGTTTGTTGGGTTAAGATCATTGGAATTAGGGGATTGATGGAATGTAGATTCCATCTCCCAAAATGAACGGATGATCTTAATTTGGTAAAAGTTATCCTTTTACCAATTTGTGTTTGATCCCTTCCCCCTCCCTCTTCATCTTATTCCCCTTCTTTACTCATTCATGTCATGGACCTATGATATCTTTATATCCTAAGGTTAGTTGATTGCAAAATTAACATGAGTATGGATGAGATTAGGTCCACCACTTTGCATATTCTTTTTGTGTGTGGTATGTTTCATGAGCATAGTCCATTATACTATGTCTCTAACATGCATTAACACCAAAATTCTATTGCCCGACCTCAAATAGTTGTGACTTCTACATAAGTCCAATTATGATTGCTTAACATAGCGTTAAATTTGTGACACAAAAGGCATAACATTCTAGTAAGTAAGATTGTAAGTCTCCCCTCTTTCATGGTATTGTATGGAAACTTGGCCTTTTTTACTTCCTTTGGAAGATGTCTTGGTTCAAGGATCCATTCTTGTGATAAGTGGGTTGAATGTTCTCCATAGAATGACTTAAACAAAACAAAGCAACAACAATACTAACTTCTAATCAACTAATAACTAACATTTAATATCAAGTTATTTACTTTTATGCACTTTAATTTTTAAGCTTTATTCATTTTCCATTATTCATACCATTCAATTTGTTTACTTAATATCATTTTCACTTTGCCCACTTGGGCCATAATTTGTGATATATTATGTTTGTATATTTTTGTTTGTTTTTGTGGTCTTTTGACCTTAAAGTACATAATAAGAACAAAAACCCTAAAAAACATGTTGGGTGGACTGTTTGTTTGAGCTGAGGCTATTGGACTTAGAATTTAGGCAACACTCCCTATGCAAAAGGACTTGGCCAATGCCAACTTTTCTGAAACAAAGTGCTTGGGAATTGAACTTCCATCTGATGCAAGTGTTGAGATCCATTTGAGTTCATCTGATACATGATCATAGTGAAGCTGTTATTTTGAACCTGTGCCTAATGCCATCTTTGAAGTCATCTGATGCATGGGAAATTTCGAAGAAGATCATGGAGTTGCTAAGCTTGGATGTGGCTATCCTTATTTGATGCCTTGCTTTTCACCTTACTATTTGTGTATTGATGTTGCTTGATTCTAAAGTCCAAGGGAAATTTGGGTTTCTATATGACATTCTTGTCCATTGGATTGCCGCCCATTGGTCAGATCTTTTAAATCCTTAACTTTTAAATTTGTGCTTAGGATTAGTCTCTTCATCTCCTCCCTACTTCTTTAATTTAAAATCTCTCCCTCCTTTCAAAATCTTCTCTGCTTGTGTTTGTTTTCTAAACTTAGACCATATTGCAAATTAGAAACTTTGGCCTTATGCCATTGCATTTTCAAACTCCTTTTCTTAATCAAACTTGCAAATAAACTTAACTATACTTGACTTAAAATTTCAAAATTCAAAAATAACTAACACTCATTCAAATCATTTTAGGCCTTTGTGCCTTTGTTAAACTTAAATATTTGATTAAAAGTAGTACACTCATTTTGAAATTGATACCACGAACTACAATATTTTGATCCCTCATTTTTATGTTGGTACAGAGGCACAAGTCTGAAGGTCTTGTCAAACACAAAAATATAATTAATGGATTCTTTTCTCATCCCTCCACTCTATTTTATTGCAAACATCATTTTATACAAAACACATATGCACACAAAAAAGGGATCCCTAGGATTACCTAGGACACTTTGGGTGCTAACACCTTCCCTCTATGTAACCAACCCCCTTACCTGTAATCTCTGGCATTTTATTAGTTTTGATTTGAAAACTTCTTATCTTTTGGGTTTTGTTCGTACTTTTTCCTTTTCCCTTGGAAATAATAAAAGCGTGGTGGCGACTCTGGTTTTATTGATGTCTAGCTTATCCATAGCTTGATGATCATGAATTTACCGCTGCAAAAGTTAAGTGGCGACTCTGCTGGGGAGTAGTCTCCAGTGGGTTTAGCCTACCTTTTTGTGTGTATATTTGTATATTTGATGTTTGTATATTTGTTTGTATTGTATATAATTTGCTTGTTTTTCTTGGTGATCTCTGAGTGGTGAGATAAGTTCTAACCCGAACTCAAGTGCAATTAAGATATGAGGATGGTATAGTCATGTTCGACTTGTGTGGAGTAGTCCTTAACAAGTTGGCTTGAGACCCATCTACTCAGTGGAGACCCTTTTGGAGTTATGAATATCACACAAGTTATTTGTGGTTAGGCATTACTATCTCCGATTTGGGGTAGTGTGGAGAAGCTAAGGGACATAGAACATTTAACCCCTCTTAGCCTATTTAAGACGTAGTGTGGAGACTGTTCAGGTGTAGACTTGATAACAGTTGTTACACGATACTACACTCAGACGAGTTTCTCTTGAGAATATTATGGGTTGATGAGTCAGTCATCCTAACCTGTAATATCCAATAGATGGAATTAAGACTCTGGGAACTTTTTAGAACATGATATATATGTTTTTATCCTTAGTTCACTCCTTTGGGATGGTTCTTACCCAGACTCCATGCTCGTGACTCACAACAAACCCTCTATTCTTGGTTGATCCAATCAAGTCTTGTCAATATCAATGGAACTTGGGTGTTGATAAGGTGAAAACCATAATCCACTAAAATGGATGATTGATCTTGACAATGACTTGATTCATCCCTTAACCTTTGTTTGTTTTCCTTGTGTGTGATCCCTTATTTGTGATTGTTGCATTCATGCATTCATGTGCATCATAAAGTTAATCACACGAAAATTTCAAGGAACTGAGGTCTTATTTGCAAATATTTTCAGACCGTGGATTCTGGACGAAAGAACACTAAGAAGTATAGTTTCAGATGTCCCGACTTGAAAGAGTTAAGGAAGCTAGCATCCTTTGTATTAGATCCATTGGACTTTAAACAACGTCATGGGAAGCTTCTGTCTATCTTGTCTACTGATGTGGTTGAAGGGCTTCTGAGTGTGTTGGTTCAGTTCTACGATCCTCTCTACTATTGCTTCACTTTTCCTGATTATCAGCTTGTGCCTATGTTGGAGGAGTATGCCCGTCTTTTGGGGATACCTGTTTCTAACAAAGTGCCATTTAGTGGATTGGAAGAGATTCCCATATCTCATCTTATAGTTGAAGCCCTTCACTTGAAGAAGTCTGAGATATAGGCTCATTGGGTGAAGAAAGGAGGATTGTTTGGGTTGACTTCTGAATTCCTCATCAAGGAAGCTACTTCCTTTGCTCAAGCCGGTAGTGTGGATGCTTTTGAAGTTATCTTTGTGTTGCTCATCTATGGTTTGCCTTTGTTCCCTAACATTGACGGTTTTGTTGATGTTAACGCCATTAGAATTTTCTTAATTGGGAACCATGTGCCTACTTTGTTAGGAGATATGTACTTCTCTTTGCATCTAAGGAATTCTAAAGGTAGTGGAACAATTATTTGTTGCGTTCCTCTTTTGTACAAGTGGTTTATTTCTCACTTGCCTCCGACGCCTACTTTTGTGGCGAACAAACAATGTCTAAGATGGTCTCAGAGACTTATGTCTCTCACTAATGATGATATAGTTTGGTATGATCCTTCATTAAGCAGCTTGGAGATTAATGATTGTTGTGGTGAATTCTCTAATGTACCTCTCATTGGTACACAAGGAGGAATTAACTACAACCCTGCTTTGGCTCGTCGTCAACTTGGGTTCCCCTTGAGAGACAAACCTAATAACACTTTGTTATAAGGTTTTTTCTATCAAGAGGGTAAAGATCCCCAACATTTGAAGCAGAAGATGGAACATGCTTGGCATAACGTGCATAGGAAAGGAAAATCCGAGCTTGGTATGTGCAATTGTGTAGCTTTGGAAGCTTACACTCTTTGGGTGAAGAAGGGAGTTTTGAAATTGAAAATGCCATATGCTTGTGAGAGACCTATGTCTATGGTTATGGTTGAACCATTAACTCTACCTAATTAAGAAGTAGAGGAGTTGGAAGACGCATTCGCCAAGATGAAGCAAGAGAATAAAATGTGGGAAGAGCGTTTCCATGCTTTGAGCAGAAAGCATGAAGAACTTCAGCTTGAGTCTTAGGACAAAGATGCACTTATTCAGCTACTTGAAGACCGAGTAACGAAAAGACAAAGAGAACTAGAGGTTTCATCTTCCTCTAGTATGCCTCAGCCTTCCGTCGCTTGGAATAAGATTGTTGATCAGCTTGTCCTCGAGAAGACTCAGATGAAGGTTTCTTTTAAGACCGGGATTCGACGTATTCGAAGGAAGTATACGCCTGCGGCTAGATCTTCTAACATTTTTGTTAGGGATCCTTAGGATGACTAGTCTCCTTTTCTCTTGTGTTTTGTATTTTGGTTTATGAAATTGTACTCAGTGTAATCCTTCCAATTATTATAAATAAAAGAGATTTTTATGGTCATATCAATTTGTTGCAATTGTTGTTATATATATATATATATATATATATATATATATATATATATATATATATATGTATATATATATATATATTTGCAAATAATATATATATATATATATATGTATATGTATATATATATATATATATATATATATATATATATATATATATATATATATATATTTGCAAATAATATAGTAAGTTTCTTGAAAATAAAAACAATCAAGCATTGCATTTCATGCATCATTTGCATAGCAGGTTTCTCTTTCGCCAGATGTCTTATTGGTATTTCTTCTCTGCTTCAGCCAAGCTGACTTATTGATATAATACCCGTGCCAATAACTCAAAGATTATGGAGCATATAGAGCAAGAGAACAGAGATTTGAAGGACGAGATCGCCCGTCTGACTTCCATGATGGATTCAGTGTTAGCTGCTCAAAGCCAATCTTCTCCTGCTCAAAGCCAATCTTCTCCAATGCCTACAACTCCACCAATTGAGGTCATTGTCTCAGAAGGATAAAGAGACGTTCAAGGAGTACACTCAATGATGGAAAGAACTTGCCGCTCAAATTGCCCCTCCTTTAGAAGACAAGGAGATCACTAAGATCTTCCTCAAGACCCTGAGCTTATTTTACTATGTGCGGATGATTGCCAATGCCTCCAGTGATTTTACCGAGATAGTAAACATGGGGATTAGGATAGAAGAAGGTGTCAGAGAGGGACGATTATCTAAGGAGGAAGCATCGTCCAATAAGAGGTATGGTAATAGTTTTAGTAAGAAGAAGGAAAGTGAAGCTAATGCAGTGTCTGTTGGGAGGCAGATGATGCCTCATGTTAGAAGAAGTCAACCACCCGTCAACACCATCATCAAGTATCATCTATAATCCTAGTATTTTCTAACAATTAGTCAACACCAATTCAACAACAACAACGTCAACAACCGCCACCGCAACGAACAAACACCTACAACAATAACAATACCAACAATCATCAACAATAGCAAAACATTGAGAGGAAGAAGGTCTCTTTCGACCCTATTCCTATGACATACGCAAAATTGTATCCATCATTAGTTCTCAAGAACCTTTTGCAACCAAGAAACCCACCTCAAATCCCTGAACCACTTCCATAATGGTACAAACCGGAACTCCGATATGCCTTTCACCAAGGAGCACCCAATCATGATATTGAGAATTGCTACCCCTTGAAGTATGAAGTCCAAAAGCTGGTTAAGAGTGGAATGGTATCCTTTGAGGACCGTGCACTAAATGTCAAAGCTAACCCACTGCCTGCCCATGGAAATTCATTTGTTAATATGGTGGACGGATGTCCTGGGGAGTTCAAGGTATTTGATGTACGCTTCATTAGAAGGTCCTTGGTGACGATGCACAAGGATATCTGTTTGGTAAGAGATTGTGAGCATGACCATGATGGTTGTGCTATTTGCAGTGTCAATCCTAGAGGTTGTATGGTTGTGAAGAGAGACATCTAGAGGTTGATGGATGAAGGTATGATTCAGATTATCCAGTCCCGTCATGTAGATGATGATGTGAATGTTATTGTTCTCATTTTTAAAACTCCGAAAAGAGTAATAATCCAGTACGATAGTAGCAACAATAATAGTGTCAGCAATAGATTTATATCGCTGTTAGTTATACGGTCAGCGGGTCCCGTACCGTCTGCATGCGATAAGGCTGTCCCGTATCAGTACAATGCTACCATGCTAGAGAATGTTTAAGAGGTTTCTTTGCCTACGGCCAGTTCTGTAGTGAGCATAGTTGATGTTACTAAGGTGACCCGCAGTGGTCATGTCTTTGGGCCGATGTTCCCTAAGAATGTGGAAGATATATCTGTTAGTAAGAAAGTTGATATGCCAGTGGTAGATTCTATTAATGCTCCAAAGTGTCAGTCTGGTGAATCCAACGGTTTGAAGCATAACAATGATGATGAGGTGCTCAAATTGATAAAGAAGAAAGAGTTTAATGTGGTAGAGCAGCTGCTCCAAACCCCCTCCAAGATTTCAGTGTTGCCTCTACTTATGAACTCAGAAGCGCACAGAGAAGCACTGCAGAAAGTTCTAGAGCAAGCTTATGTAGAACATGATGTTACGGTGGATCAGTTTGATCATATTGTAGCTAACACCACTTCCTGCAACAATCTCAGTTTCTGTGATGAAGAACTCCCCGAGGAGGGTAGAAATCATAATTTGGCTCTGCACATCTCGATGAATTGCAAGGATGACGCTTTGTCAAATGTGTTGGTTGACACCGGTTCTTCATTAAACGAACTTCCGAAGTCAACTCTGTCAAGGTTGTCATACCAAGGAGCTCATATAAGGTATAATGGCGTAATCGTCAAAGATTTTGATGGTTCTCGCAAGACGGTAATTGGAGAGGTGAACCTTCCTGTGAAGATAGGTCTGAGTGACTTCCAAATTACTTTTCAAGTAATGGATATCCACCTTGCCTATAGATGTTTATTACGAAGGCCATGGATTCATGAGGCAGGAGCCGTTACTTCAACGTTGCATCAAAAGCTGAAATTTATAAAGAATGGGAAGCTTGTTATTGTTGGTGGGGAGAAGGCGTTGCTGGTGAGCCACCTGTCGTCTTTATCTTATGTGGAAGCTGAGGATGAGATTGGAACTCCATTCCAAGATCTATCTATTGCTGAGGAAAAGAGAGTTGGGGAACCTATGTCCTTATATAAAGATGCGCAAAGGATTATTGAAGATGGTCAGTCTGACCAATGGGGACGAATGGTAGAGGTCTCCGACAACAAGAGTAGAGCCGATTTGGGTTTCCAACGAGGTTCATCAGTGGTCAAAGCTGAAGATGTGCAACCCAATTTCCATAGCGGAGGGTTCATTCATGGTAATGAACAACACTTAGCTGCTGTGATAGAGGGTGATGAAGATGAAGACTGCACCAATTTTGTGACGCATGGAAAAGCTTGCGACAATTGGACTGTTGTTGATATTCCTGTTATTGTGCATCGATCTAAGTAATTGCTTTTATTTGTTTTTGAAAATCCTTCTCCTATGCCTAAGGGAGAAGTGGACATTGTTTGGGCATTTTTCAAATTTGATCATCAATAAAATATAATTCTATTCATGCACATCTATGATGTTTTCTTTTTTCTTTTTGCTTTATTCTAAGAATCGTAATCACAAAATACATGAATAAATAATATAATTGTCCATCTGCATAATATTTGGTCACAATTCACTTCTCCAAAATCAAAATACCAAATTATTATGCAGGTTGGTTTCTAAACCCATTGAATACAATGATCCTACTCCTTCTCCAAATTTTGAATTCCCTGTGTTCGAGACTGAGGAGGAAAGTGATGAAGAGGTATCTGATGAATTGTCTCGTCTTCTTGAGCATGAGGAAAATGCCATTCAGCCATTTGAAGAGCAAATTGAGTTAGTCAACTTGGGTTCCGAGGATGATGTGAAGGATGTCAAGATTGGGTCTCGATTGTGTCCTGATGTTAAGAACGGGTTGGTTGATCTTCTCCGAGAGTATTCAGATGTGTTTGGTTGGTCCTATTAAGACATGCCTGGTTTGGATTCTGATATCATGGAGCATAGATTTCCGTTGAAGCCAGAATGCCCGCCAGTCAAGAAAAAATTAAGGAGAACTCATCTTGATATGGAAGTAAAGATCAAAGAAGAAGTGCAAAAGCATATTGATGCCAGTTTCCTTGTTACTGCTGAGTATCCACAGTGGGTGGCCAATACTGTGCCTGTTTCGAAGAAGGATGGAAAAGTCCACATGTGTGTTAATTATAGAGATTTGGATAAAGCCAGTCTGAAAGATGACTTCCCTTTGCCACACATTGATATGTTGGTAGACAATACAACAAAATTTAAGGTCTTTTCATTTATGAATGGATTTTCCGGATATAATCAGATCAAGATGGCACCCGAAGATATGGAGAAGACCACATTCATTACACCCTGGGGAACATTCTATTATAGAGTGATGCCTTTCAGTTTAAAGAATGCTGGTGCAACTTACCAAAGAGAAATGACTAATCTTTTTCATGATATGATGCATAAAGAGATTGAAGTCTATGTTGATGATATGATTGCTAAATTTATTGATGAAGAGGAACATGTTGAGCATTTGTTTAAGCTATTCCAGCGTTTGAGGAAGTATAAACTCCGCTTGAATCCCAATAAGTGTACATTTGGTGTTCGTTCTAGTAAGTTGTTGGGCTTTATTGTCAGCGAGAAGGGTATTGAAGTTGATTCTGCCAAGGTCAAAGCAATACAAGAGATGCCTGCGCCTAAAATTGAGAAGCAAGTCAAAGGTTTTCTCGGCCGCTTGAATTATATCTCAAGATTCATTTCAGACATGACTGCCATGTGTGCGCCTATATTCAAGCTTCTTCAGAAAGATCAGTCTTGTGATTGGAACGAGGATTTCCAGAAAGCTTTTGATAGTATCAAAGAGTATTTGGTTGAACCTCTGATTCTGTCTCTGCCTGTGGAAGGAAGACCGTTGATCATGTATATGACTGTGCTTGATGAGAGTATGGGTTGTGTTCTAGGTCAGCAAGATGAAACTGGAAAGAAAGAATATGCAATTTACTACCTCAGCAAGAAATTCACCGATTGTGAGACTCAGTATTTTATGCTTGAGAAAACTTGTTGCGCATTGGCTTGGGCTGCTAAGCGTCTGCGTCAATATATGTTAAATCATACCACTTGGTTGATATCCAAAATGGATCCAATCAAGTATATATTTGAGAAGCCTGCTTTAACTGGGAGGATTGCCCGTTGGCAGATGTTGTTATCAGAGTATGATATTGAATACCGATCTCAGAAAGCAATTAAAGGTAGTGTCTTGGCTAACCATTTGGAAGGGCCAGAACCTAGTTCCCGTTGGGGCATGGTATTTAATGGAGCTGTTAATCAATATGGTAATGGCATTGGGGCAGTAATTATTACTCCTCAAGGCACGTATTTTCCGTTTACAACTAGATTGACTTTTAAGTGTACAAATAATATGGTTGAGTATGACGCTTGCATTATGGGGCTTGAAGAGGCCATTGATCTCAGAATTAAATATTTGGATGTTTATGGAGATTCAACTTTGGTTGTGAATCAGATCAAAGGTGAATGGGAGACGAATAAACCCGGTTTGATGCCATATAGAGATTATGCGAGGAGGATTTCAACTTTCTTTACAAAGGTTAAATTTCATCATATCCCTTGTGATGAAAACCGGATGGCAGATGCCCTTATAACGTTGACTTCAATGATCATAGTGAAATATTGGAATGAGGTCCCCAATTTGGCTGTGATGCCTCTTGATAGGCTAGCTCATGTGTTCACTGATCGATAACAGATGTCCTCCCTGTCAGATTTTGTTATCCCCGTACCCAGTAACTGGTAGTGGATAAAATATTTCTACTCCTCTTGTGTTGAAGTTCTTCTCTTTCCCAATTGAGTTGAGTGTGTACTTCCGTAGTGGAATCGTTGTTCCTGCTTGGTTTGAGTATTTCAGTTTTACTCTGACCTACCCATTTCCCCTACAGAAGTTCCTTTTGTCCCCCTGGTTGAGTCTTTCCATTCTTCATGGAAATCCCTTGTGTCCCCCTGCAGTTTTAAGTCATAGCATGGCCTATGCATAACCATTTACTCCCTTCAGAGTCTCTGTCTCCCTAGTGAGTTTTCCTTACGGAATGCATTATTCTCCTGTAGATTTCCAGTCTCTCCGGATTTCTTTTCCTTTGTGGCAACATTTCCACACAAAAATTTATTTTAACATTTCATTCATACGCATCACGAGGTCTCTCAGGGATCAAAATTTGTTTTTATATGTTGTTATTTAAGCCCATTCTACTGAGTCGATACAAAGGTTTTAACCTTCATCTCCTTAGTCAGAACGTCCTTAAATAGGGGTAGCTGTAAGACCCTAATTTGGACCCTCATGCTATCTCATCATATGCACTTGCATTGGGATCATACCTTGGCATCCTCCTTACCCCTCATTAATTGGGTTTATATTAGGAGAGATCACCAAACACCATTTGATTGTATCATACATTGTATTTTATCATTTGCTAACCAAAATACCAAAAATATGTCTTTGCATTTGTCCAACTATTTTGTAGGTAAGGCACATGATCACCTTTGATCTATCAAGCTCACATATAGGGTTTAAGACCCTCTTTGCCAAGATCACAATCAAATAATGGTCCACAATGGATTTAGACATCATATATGAGTCCCCATGAGCTTCATATGTTAGTTTTGACCATCAAATCATCAAAAGTTTGAAATTGGTTTGCCTTGGAAACCCTAGTTCATCTGGGTATCTTGTGTAACTTCTTCACCAAGCTGCTTCAACATTTGATCAAATATTTCAAGGGACACCTAAAATTTCATCATCTTATGCATATATGATCTCTCATGAGTCCCCAAAGTCAAGATAATTGCAAGCTAGCAAGATGGTTAATGGTGGTTGATCAGAGGAATTCATCTGATCAAAACTGGGGTCGCCTAGACCTTATCTCCTACAATTTTTATCATATGAAAATTATTCCAAGAGAAACGTTACTCTAAATTCCATTCCAAACAATTTTCATGTTGAGGTCTAGAGCTAGTTTTGCTGGTAAAGTCATTTCTTATGGTGAAAGATTATAGGTCATTTTGTCTAAACCCTAATTTGAAGATCAACTTCCCAAGGCCATGACTTGCTCAATTTTTATGAGATAAAAGATTTCCAAGTTTAACAATCAAATTTAAGGTGTATACTTCAACTTTGATGTTTGGAGGAAGAGCTAATTCCACTTTTATGAGCATGTGATATGAGGATACATTATAGGTCATTTTGGACCAATACCATTGAACAAGTGATTTTCTTCAACTTCAAAAATGCATAACTCCTTCATATTAAATCCAAATAAGGTCAAATTTATGACCATTTTTAAGGAATCTGAAATATCCACAACTTTGATGAATGAACTTTTCTAATTTGAAGATCACATAAAATATTAGCCAAGGTGGAATAAGTGAACATAAAGCTTGACACTTAGAATTTTTTTTGATATGTTAAAATTTCCAAACTTCAAACTCGAAATTCACCATGATACAAGCTTCAAATGGAAAAGTTTTCAACATAAGAGTTATTCCTATTGATCTAACCTTTCCAAAAAGTCCAATTTCATCCATTTTGGACAAGATTTGAATGGGTTGTGCATGGCTTGAATATGGCATCATCATTTGGAAAAATCAAAACTTCAAACAGCCATACACAATTGCCTTGAATTCCAAGTTGCTTTCAGACTCATTCACACTTGATTATGGACCTAAGAGAGTGACTTCATGGGCCTGTACACGCCCATGCAAGCACGCATCATCCATTTCCATATTTGGAAGTTTAATTTGAAGGTGTAAATAACATGAGCTACAACTATAAATAGAGGTCCCTATGCTCCGAATTAAGGATCCCCTCGCGCAAGCTTTTCTCCAATACCCCAAACCCTTCCATTTGAAAGGAGAAACCTGAGAATTTTCTTTGAAAATTGAGTTGGAATCTCACTGTTTTGAGATTCTAGTCTACTTCTGCAAGCTTTCTGAGTGAGATCAAGCAAGAGCAATCGAACTCTGCACTTCATTGAAGGTATTTTCAGAGTTTTTCATCTCTTTGATTCTCACTCAATTCTCCATAATAATCTTGGTTCCTGGTTGTCTGAAGTCCTACCAATGTAGGCAACAAGATTAAGTTTCTTTGAGGTCAAATCAAAGTAACTCAGATCATGTACCTCAAATTTCAACTCCATGTATCTCTCAATATACTTGGAGTTAGGATGAATTGAGGCCAGATTCGTGATCAGTGCCATTTTTACTTTAAAATCATGTCCTTCTTTTTTTTATTTTAGTGATGGTGATAAGTGGACAAGACCGGCGAGGCTCGCCTGAGAAGGTGATCAGAGTTTTTTTGCTCCGCTGGTAAGTTGGCATGGTCCGAAGCCACATGATCTATTCAAATTGTTTTAATCACGAGCATTGGTTTTGAATACCTTGTTTGTGGCGCGCTGACTCAAGTCCATGGTGGAATGCGCGTTTGGATCCACTTGATCTGCCACCTCAATTAATGAGGGAGATCAAGTGGTCCACGTTTTTTCTGATTTTTCAATTTTCATTATATTTGTGTTATTTTTATTAATTCATATTAATTTTAATATTGATCCAAAAAAATGAGAGTTTCAACAAAAAAATTTAAATAAATTCCTCTTTCATTTTTTGAATTAAAATTATTTTTTGGATCATTATTAATATTTTTCATGATTTAATTGATTTTGTGAATATTTTTAATTGTTTAAAAATACTTTTGAGTTTCCAAAAATTATGAAATTTTTTCTCCAAGGTCCTTTGACCTTGTTTGACCTATGATAAATCTCATGGCCATTTATTTGGTGTTTTGATGAGGTTTTAGGAAATTGACCAACCAGTATTTAATTTAATGTATATTTTGATTATTTTTAATTGTTTAAATGTCAAATAAATTGTGTAGAGCCATTTTAATTGACTTGTTGAGTTTGACTTGTGTTGTTGGGACTTGGTCAAGGTTGATTTGACTTTGTTAGGTTAAGATAATTGGATTTAGGGGATTGATGGAATGTACATTCCATCTCCCAAATGAATGGATGATCTTAATTTGGTAAAAGTCCTCATTTGACCAATTTGTGTTTGATTCCTTCCCCCTCCCTCTTCATATCATTCCCCTTCTTTACTCATTCATGTCATGGACCTATGATATCTCTATATCCTAAGGCTAGTTGATTGCAAAATTAACATGAGTATGGATGAGATTAGGTCCACTATTTTGCATATTCTTTTTGTGTGTGATATGTTTCAAGAGCATAGTCCAATATACTATGTCTCTAACATGCATTAACACCAAAATTCTATTGTCCAACCTCAAATAGTCGTGACTTCTACATAAGTCAAATTACAATTGCTTAGCATATCGCTAAATTTGTGACACAAAAGGCATAGCATTCTAGTAAGTGAGATTGTAAGTCTCCCCTCTTTCATGGTATTGTATGGAAACTTGGCATTATTTCCTTCCTTTGGAAGATGTCTTGGTTCAAGGATCCATGCTTGTGATAAGTGGGTTGAGTATTCTCCAAAGAATGACTTAAACAAAACAAACCAAAAGCAATACTAACTTCTAATTAACTAACAACTAACATTTAATTTTAAGTTAGTTACTTTTATGAACTTTAATTTTTAAGCTTTATTCATTTGCCATTATTTATACCATTCAATTTGTTTACTTAATATCATTTTCACTTTACCCACTTGGGCCATAATTTGTGATATATTGTGTTTGTATATACTTGTTTGTTTATGTGGTTTTTTTGACCTTAAAGTACATAATAAGAACAAAAACCCTAAAAAACATGTTGTGTGGACTGTTGGTTTGAGCTGAGGCTATTGGACTCACTATGCAAAAGGACTTGGCCAATGCCAACTTTTTTGAAACAAAGTGCTTGGGAATTGAACTTCCATCTGATGCAAGTGTTGAGATCCATTTGAGTTCATCTGCTACATTATCATAGTGAAGCTGTTATTCTGAACCTGTGCCTAATGCCATCTTTGAAGTCATCTGTTGCATGGGAAATTTTGAAGAAGATCATGGAGTTGCTAAGCTTCGATGTGGCTATCTTTATTTGATGCCATGCTTTTCACCTTGCTATTTGTGTATTGATGTTGCTTGATTCTAAAGTCCAAGGGAAATTTGGGTTTCTATATGACATACTTGTCTATTAGATTATCGCCCATTAGTTAGATCTTTTCAACCCTAAACTTTTAAATTTGTGCTTAGGATTAGCCCTTCATCTCCTCCCCACTTCTTTAATGTCAAATCTCTCACTCCTTTCAAAATCTTCTCTGCTTGTGTTTGTTTTCTGAACTTAGACCATATTGCAAATTAGAAACTTTGGCCTTATGCCATTGCATTTTCAAACTCCTTTTCTTAATCAAACTTATAAATAAACTTAACTATACTTGAGTTAAAATTTCAAAAGACAAAGAAATAACACTCATTCAAATCATTTTAGGCCTTTTGTGCCTTTGTTAAACTTAAATCTTTGATTAAAAGAAATACCCTCATTTTGAGATTGATACTACGAACTACGAGGTTTTGATCCCCCATTTTTATGTTAGTACGTAGGCACAAGTCCGAAGGTCTTGCTAAACACAAATATATAATTAATGGATTCTTTTCTCATCCCTCAACTCTATTTTATTGCAAACATCATTTTGTACAAAAACACATATGCACACAAAAAAGGGCTCCCTAGGAGTACTTAGGACACTTTAGGTGCTAACACCTTCCCTCTGTGTAACCAACCCCCTTACCTGTAATCTCTGGCATTTTATTAGTTTTGATTTGAAAACTTCTTATCTTTTGGGTTTTGTTCGTACTTTTCCCTTTTCCATTGGAAACAATAAAAGCGCGGTGGCGACTCTGGTTTTATAGATGTCTAGCTTATCCATAGCTTCATGATCATGAATTTACCGCTACAGTACATAGGATCAAGTCCGAAGGTCTTGTCAAACACAAAATATAATTAATGAATTATTTTCTCATCCTCACACTCTATTTATTTCAAACATCATTTTGTACAAAAACACATATGCACACAAAAAAGGGCTCCCTAGGAGTACCTAGGACACTTTGGGTGCTAACACCTCCCCTCTGTGTAACCAACCCCCTTACCTGTAATCTCTGGCATTTTATTAGTTTTGATTTGAAAACTTATTATCTTTGGGTTTTGTTCGTACTTTTCACTTTTCCCTTGGAAACAATAAAAGCGCGGTGGAGACTCTGGTTTTATTGACGTTAAGTTTATCCATAGCTTAGTGGTCATGAATTTACCGCTACAGAAATTAAGTGGCGACTCTGCTGGGGACATAGTCTCCAGTGGGTTTAGCCTACTTTTGTGTGTGTATATAATTGTATATTTGATGTATGTATATTTGTTTGTATGATATAATCTGCTTGTTGTGTTTAGTGATCTTTGAGTGGTGAGATAAGTTCAAACCCGAACTTGAGTGCAATTAAGATAGGAGGATAGTATAGTCATGTTCGACTTGTGTGGAGTAGTCCTTAACAAGTTGGCTTGAGACCCATCTAATCAGTGGAGACCTTTTTGGAGTTATTGGTGTCACACAAGTTATTTGTGGTTAGGCATTACTTTCTCTGATTTGGGGTCCGAGAAGCTGAGAATCGTAGAACATTTAACCTACCTTGGCCTATTTAGGATGTAGTGCAGAGACCGTCCAAGTGTAGAATTGATGACAGTTGTTACGCGATACTACACTCACACGAGTTTCTCTTGAGAATATTATGGGTTGATGAGTCAGTCATTCTAACCTATAATATCCGATAGATGGAATTAAGACTATGGGAACTTTTTAGAACATGATCACAGGTTTTTATCCTTAGTACACTCCTTTGGGATGGTTCTTACCCAGACTCTATGCTCGTGACTCACAACAAACCCTTGATTCTTGGTTGGTCCAATCAAGTCTTGTCGATATCAATGGAACTTGGGTGTTGATAAGGTGAAAACCATAATCCACTAAAATGGATGATTGATCTTGACAATGACTTGATTCGTCCCTTGACCTTTGTTTGTTTGCCTTGCGTGTGATCCCGTATTTGTGATTGTTGCATTCATACATTCATGCGCATCACAACATTCATCACATGAAAAATTTCAAGGAAATGAGGTCTTATTTGCAAATATTTTCAGACTATGGATTATGGACGAAGGAACATTAAGAAGTACAGTTTCAGATGTCTAGATTTGAAAGAGCTAAGGAAGTTGTCATCTTTTGTATTAGATCCCTTGGATTTCAAGAAACTTCATTGGAAGCTTCTATCTGTTTTGTCTACTGATGTGGTTTAAGGACTCTTTAGTGTGTTGGTTCAGTTCTATGACCCTTTATACAGTTGCTTTACTTTTCCCGATTATCAGCTTGTGCCTACGTTGGAGGAATATGCCTATCTCTTGGGAATACCTGTTTCTACCAAAGTCCCTTTTAGTGGATTGAAAGAGATTACCATATCTCATATTATAGCTGAAGCTCTTCACTTGAAGAAGTCTGAGATAGAGGCTCATTGGGTGAAGAAAGGAGGGCTGTTTGGATTGACTTATGAGTTCCTCATCAAGGAAGCTACTGCCTTTGCTTAAGCCGGTAGTGTGGATTCTTTTGAAGCCATCGTTGTGTTGCTCATCTATGGTTTGTCTTTGTTCCATAACATTGACGGTTTTGTTGATGTTAACACCATTAGAATCTTCTTGATTGGAAATCTTGTGCCTACTCTGTTAGGATATATGTATTTCTCTTGGCATTTAAGGAATTCTAAAGGTGGTGGGACTATTGTCTGTTGTGTTCCTCTTCTGTACAAGTGGTTTATTTCAAACTTGCCTCAGACGCCTGCTTTTGTAGAGAACAAACAATATCTACGGTGGTCTCAAAAACTCATGTCTCTCACTAATGATGATATAGTTTGGTATGATTCTTCATTGGGTAGCTTGGATATTATTGATTGTTATGGTGAATTCTCTAATGTGCCTCTCATTGGTACATAAGGAGGAATCAACTACAACCCTTCTTTGGCCCGTCGCCAACTTGGGTTCCCCTTGAGAGGCAAACCTAATAAAACTTTGTTAGAAGGTCTTTTCTATCAAGAGGGTAAAGATTCCTAACATTTGAAGCAGAAGATTGTTCACGCTTGGTCCGTGCAACTGTGTAGCTTTTGAAGCTTACACTACTTGGGTGAAGAAGAGAGCTTTGGAATTGAAGATGACGTATGCTTGTGAGAGACCTATGTCTATGGTTGTGGTTGAGCCATCAACTCTTCCTAACCAAGATGTAGAGGAGTTAGAAGACACACTCGCCAAGATGAACTGAGAGAAGGATATGTGGGAAAAGTGTTTCCATGCTTTGAGTAGAAAGCATAAGGAGTTGCAGCTTGAGTCTAAGGACAAGGATGCACTTATTGAACTTCTTGAAGACCGAGTAGTGAAGAGACAGAGAGAGCCTGAGTTTTCATCTACCTCTAGTATGCTTCAGCCTTCCATCGCTTGGAAGAAGATTTTTGATCGGCTTGTTCTTGAGAAGACTCAGATGAAGGCTTCCTTTTAGTCTGAGATTCGATGCATCCGAAGGAAGTACGCGCCTGCAGTCAGATCTTTTGTCATTGTTGTTAGGGATCCTTAGGATGACTAATTTCTTTTCCTCTTGTATTTTGTACTTTGGTTTCTGAAATTGTACTCAGTGTAATCCTTCCAATTATATAAATAAAAGAGATTTTTATGGCCAATAAAATTGTTACAACTGTTATTATTATATTTGCAAATAAAATAATAAGTTCCTTGAAAATAAAAACAATCAAACCATTGCATTTCATGCATCATTTTCATAGTAGGTTTTCTCTTTTGCCAGATGTCTTATTGGTTATTCTTTTGTGCTTCACCCAAGCTGACTCATCGATACAATACTCACGGCAATCATTCAAAAATCATGGAACATCTAGAGCAAGAGAACAAATAATTGAAGGACGAGATCGCTCGTCTGACTGCCATGATGGAGTCAGTGTTAGCTGCTCAGAGTCAATCTTCTCCAATGCCTGTAACTCCTCCTCCTTAGAGGACTTTCATTTCTGAGGTTGCTACCTCCACCATTCCTGCTACTGCTGCTCATTTTGTACCTGCCATGCCTACAGGATTCTCGTGGGGAATTCCACCCAATTTTATGCCCGAGGGTTTCGCGCCTACTTTTGTTTCCATGCTGGCATCTAGCCCAGTCATGTATGTGCCACCACTTGTTGTTCATACTATGCCTCATATTGAGGACACCATATATCATTCCGAGCCGTCTGAGGGTCCGGATGTTTATGAGAAGATGAATGAAATGAAAGACCAATTCCTTGAGCTGCAAAAGGAGTTGAAGACCTTGAGGGGAAAGGATCTGTTCGGTAAGAGTGATGTGGAACTTTGCTTGGTTCCGAATGTTAAGATCCCGATGAAGTTCAAAGTCCCTGACTTTGAAAAGTATAAGGGGAATACTTGTCCACTCAGTCATCTCGTCATTTATGCTAGAAAGATATCGATGTAAACTGATAATGATCAGTTACTGATTCACTATTTCCAAGACAGTATGACTGGTTCCGCTTTAAGGTGAGAAACTTAAAATTCAAGTTGCAAAGGCGTATGCCAAGAGGAAACATTATAGGTCATTTTGGGCCATCATCATTGAACAAGCAATTTCCTCAACTTCTAAAATGCATAATTGCCTCGTGCCAACCCAAATGATGTCAAATTTCTGACCAAATTGAAGAGGGATGAAAGACCTACAACTTTGTGGAAGGAACTTTTTCCATTTGAAGCTCATAGCAAACGTTATTCAAGGTGGAAGAATTGGTCATTTGACTTGGTACTTAGAAAATTTTAAAATATGTTTGATTTCTCAAATTCCACCGTAAAATTCATCATGATCCAAGCACCAAATAGAAACGTGTTCAACATCAAAGTTGTTCCCCTTGATGCCACCTTTTCAAAAAGTCCAAGATCAACTCACTTACATGTCCTTTTGCATAAGTTTTTTTTTGGAAAAATTTGAATTCAAATAAACATATCCTTTTGCATGCTTACATGTTATTGTTTCAATACTCAATATGCACGAATTTGAGTTGAATTGCATAATTAATTGGGCCCAAATCATTGCCCATTCATCCATGCACCAATGTTACTAATTTTGCAAATTTTCAAAGGGTGCAAAAATGAATCCCATTGCCTATTTAAACAAGTACATTACTTCAAAAATGAGACACACACATTTCCCAAGCTTTGCCAAGAGACCCCAGAACCCTACACCATAGAGTTCCTTGAGGATTTCTTAGAAATCGAGTTTGAATTTCACCTTATGTTTTGAGGTTCAAACTCCAAGGACTCATTGCCTTTTTCATCTCAATTGCTCACTGCAAGCAAGAGGAGGAAGAACTAAGCAAATTCAAATCGAGATAAAGCCAATTTGAAGCTACCCAAAGGTGATTTTTCAGAAACTTTGAGCCTTCGATTTTCTCTCAATTCTTCACCATTCTCTTTTATTTTTGGTTGGCTGAAGTCCTACCAATGTAGGCAACAAGATTGAGTGGCTTTGAGGTCAAATCAAAGCAACTCAGATCATGAACCTCAAATTTCAAATCCACGTATCTTTCAATATACTTGGAATTTGAAGATATGGTGGTCAGATTCAAGCTCATGAGCATTTTTCCTTTAAAATCATGTCCACACTTTTTATTTAGGTGAAGGTTGGTCGTGGACCAGTCCGGTGAGATCCACTGGAGAAGAAGACCGGAGTTAGGGCTCCGGTTGTGTGTTGGCACTATCCCAACCTTCTGATCCATTTGAAATGTTTTAATCTTGACCGTTCCTTGTAACTACCATCCCTATGACGCGTTGACTGAGGTGTATGGTATGAAGCGCGCGCTTGGCCATCAGATCTACCACCTCAATTAATGAGGGAGATCTGATGGCCCTTGTTTTTTTGTATTTTTTGAATTTTCCATTTAATCCACTTATATTATTTAATTCATAATAAATCCATTTTTAATCCAAAAAATATGGGACTTTTACCAAAAATCTTTAAATATTTTTATTTTCCATATTTTGAATTAAAATTAGTTTTTGGATTAATTTTAGTTTTTTTCATGATTTAAATGTTTTTGTACATGTTTTTAATTGTTTTAAAATACTTGACTTTCTAAAAATTGTGAAATTTTTTGTCTAAGGTCCTTTGACCTTGTTTGACCTATGATAAATCCCTTGGCTATTTATTTGGTGTTTTGAAGGGATTGAAGGTTTTGTCCAAATTAAAATGCATTTTAATTCATCTTTTAATGTGATTTTTAATTGATTAAATGTTTAAAAATATTGTTGAGTCATTTTTATGGTCTTGTGATGTTTGACTTTCGGTTTAGGCCTTGGTCATGGTTGATTTGAATTTCGTTTGATCAAAACCATTGGATTTAGGGGATTGGTGAAATGTATATTTCATCTCCCAAAATGAATGGATGGTATTGATCATATGAAATTCCTCTCATGATCAATTTATGTTTCTATCTCCCCCCTGTTCATATTTATCCCTATTCTTCCCCATTCCCTCATTGACCAATGAAATCTCTTTATGTCTAAATTTTAATTGATTCATCAATGACCTTGTGTCAGATCAATCAACATAAGTCTGAGTGATATAGGTCCTTCCCCTTTTTCTTTTAGTGTGTGGTATATTTTAGGAGTTTGGTTCTTTGTACCAAAACTCTAACATGCATTAACCCCTATATTTTTATAGTTCGGCCTCAGATAGTTGCGACTTCTACATAAGTCCAATTACGATTGCTTAACATAGAGCTAATTTTGATCAAGAAGGCATATCATTCTAGTAAGTGAGATTGTAAGTCTCCCATTCTTCATGGCATTGTGTGGATCCTTGAAATTTTTTTCTTTCATGAGAGTTAGTGGCATAGTTGTTGAATTATCCATGTTGGAGCCTGTAGCGGTAAATTCATGACCATCAAGCTATGGATAAGCTTAACGTCAATAAAACTAGAGTCGCCACCGCGCTTTTATTGTTTCCAAAGGAATAGAGAAAAGTACGAACAAAACCCAAAGATAAGAAGTTTTCAAATCAAAACTAATAAAATGCTAGAGATTACAGGTAAGGGGGTTGGTTACAAAGAGGGAAGGTGTTATCATCCAAAGTGTCCTAGGTACTCCTAGGGAGCCCTTTTTATGTGTGCATATGTGTTTGGTATAAAAGATGTTTGAGGAAAATAGAGTGTGGGGTTGAGAAAAGAATTCGTTGATTACATTTTGGCGTTTGACAAGACCTTCGGACTTGTGCCTACGTACCAACATAAAAATGAGGGATCAAAGCCTTGTAGTTCGTGGTAAAAATTTCAAAGTTGATGAATTGTTTTTAACTAAAGTTTATATGAAAAGGCACAAAGGGCCAAAAGTTTGAATGAAGTTGTTAGCTCTTTTTGTCTTTTGAAATTTTAATTCAATATGGTTAAGTTTATTTATAAGTTTGATTTAAGAAAAAGTTGGAATGTTCATTGGCATAAGGCCAAAGTTTCTAATGATTAAAATAAGCTCTAAGTTTAAAATCACAAGCAAACAAAGTTTTTAAAAGAGGGAGAGATTTTGAAATTTAAGAAACGGAAGGAGATGAAAAGGCTATCCTAAACATAAAATTAAAAGTTTAAGAGTTGAAAAGGTCTGATCAATGGGATGCAATCCAACAGACAAAAATGTGATATCGAAACCCATATTCCCTTGGACTTTGACAAGCAACAAGCAATAAGAAAATAAGTAATATCCAGGCATTATGAAGATCAAAGCATCAAATAAAGATAGCCACATCCAAGCAAGAAATCCCAAAAGCTAGTAGTCTTCTTTTTCTTCTCATGTATCAGATGAAATATTCCTTGATCAACTCAGAGCAAAGCATCAGACACACGACTAAAATAACAATTAAGCACAAAGAGAGAGTGGTAGATGACTTCAAACAAGAACCAAGGCTTCCATCATATGAAGGCTTAATTCACAATAGCTTGGTCTCAAAATGCTTGCTAATTCTAAGTCCAAGAGTTCATATCAAGATCAACAGTCCACCAAATGTTTTTTAGGGTTTTTGTTGTTATTAAGTATGTTAAGGTCCTAAGACCATAAAAAAAAATCAAAACAAACAAACAATTACATATAATCACAAGATATGGCTCAAATGAGCAAAATGAAAATGATATAAACATAAACAAGTTAAATGAAATCTAAATGACAATGAATGTTAAATGACTGAAATTTAAATTGCAAAAAGTAAATGACTTGAAAGTAAAACAATATTAAGAAGATCATTATCAGTCTGAGTAGACATTGAAATATGGACGCTTGCACTATCCAAACCCATATACCATTTTAAAGTATGGACGCTTAAGTCGTTGAAAGTATGGATGCTTGCACTATCCAAACCAATATACCATTTTAAAGCAGCTCCAGTTAAACTGTCTTGGAAATAGTGAATCGGCAACTGATCATTATCAGTTTAAGTAGACATTTTCCTAGCATACATCACAATATGGCTTAGCGGGAAAGTATTCCCTTTGTATTTTTCAAAGTCGGGGACCTTGAATTTAACCGGGATCTTAATATTGGGAACCAGGAAGAGTTCAGCAGCACTCTTCCCAAACAAATATTTCCCTCTCAAAATATTCAACTTCTTACGCAGCTCGAGGAATTGATCTTTCATCTCATCCATCTTCTCATACACATCTGGGCCCTTAGACAACTCAAAATGGTAGATAGTGTCCTAAGCACATGGCAGAGTGTGAACAACAGGAGGTGGCACTGACACGATCGGGCTAGATTCCAATAGAGAAACAAATGTGGGCGCATACCCTTCTGGCATAAAGTTTGATGGCATCCCCCAAGGAAATCCAGCAGGCATATAGGGAATAGATTGACTGGTAGCAGCAATAGGAAAAGTTGAAGTAGTCACCTCAGAGATAATAGTCCTCTGGAGAGAAGTTGCAGGAGTTGGTGATGACTGGTTCTCTGCAGCAATGACATATTCCATCAGCACCGTTAATCTGATAATCTCATCCTTCAGCTCTCGGTTCTCTTGCTCTATATGCTCCATGATCCTTGTTTGATTAGCGCGAGTGTTATAACGGTGAGTCAGCTTGGCTGATGCACAAAAGAAGAACTGATAAGATATCTGGTGGAAGAAAACCTGCTATGCAAATGATGCATGAAATGCAATGTTTTTTATTGTTTAATTTCAAGGAACATATGAAGTTTTATTTGCAAATATTAAATAATAATAACAACTTGATTAACCATAAAATCTATTTTTATTCATAAAATTTGGAAGGATTACACTAAGTACAATTTCAGAAACCAAATTATATATACAAGAGAAAAGGAAACTACCATCCCAAGGATCCCTTAGCAACTATATCAGATGATCTTGCTGTGGGTGCATACTTCCTCCGGATGCGCCACATCTTAGATTGAAAGCATGTCTTCATCTGAGCCTTCTCAAGAACTAGTTGATCAACGATCTTCTTCCAAGCATCGGAAGGATGAGGCATACTAGAGGAAGATGGACCCTCTGGCTCTCTCTGTCTCTTTACTGCTCGATCCTCAAGAATCTCAATAAGTCCGTCCATGTCTTTCGACTCAAGCTGCAACTCTTCATGCTTTCGGATCAAAGCATGGAACCATTCTCCCCATATATCTTTCTATTTCTTCATTTTGATGAGTGTGTATTCCAACTCCTGTACATCTTGGTTAGGGAGAGTTGATGAGTCACCCACAACCAAAGACATAGGTCTTTCACAAGCATACAACATCTTCAGCTCCAAAGCTATCTTCTTCACCCAAATATTATAAGCTTCCAAAGCTACACAGTTGCATGGACCAAGCTCGGATCTTTCTTTCCTATGTACATTATGCCAAGAATGTATCATCCTTTGCTTCAAATGTTGGGGATCTTTACCCTCTTAATAGAAAAGACCTTCTAAGTGAGTGTTATTAGGTTTATCTCTCAAGGGGAACCCAAGTTGACGACGAGCCAAAGTAGGGTTGTAGTTGATTCCTCCTTGTGTACCAATGAGAGGAACATTAGAGAATTCACCATAACTATAAATAATATCCATACTACTCAATGTAGAATCATACCAAACAATATCATCATTAGTGAGAGACATAAGTCTCTGAGACCACTGTAGACATTGCTTGTTCTTCAATAAAGCAGGCAATTGAGGCAAGTGGGAAATAACCCACTTGTACAAAAGAGGAACACAACACACAATAGTCCCTCCCCTTTAGAATTCATCAAATGCAAAGAATAATGCATGTCACCCAACAGAGTAGGAACAAGATTCCTAATCAAGAAGATTCTAATAGCGTTAACATCAACAAAACCGTCAATGTTAGGGAACAAAGCTAGACCATAGATGAGCAATACAAAGGTGGATTCAAAAGCATCCATACTACCGGCTTGGGAAAAGACAATAGATTTACTAATGAGGAACTCAGAAGTCAACCCAAGAATACCTCCTTTCTTCACCAAATGAGTATCAATGTCAAATTTATTTAGATGAAGAGCTTCAGCTATAATATGAGCCCTGGGAATCTCCTTCAATCCATAAAAAGGTACTTTGTCAGATACCGGTATACATAAGAGATGGGCATACTCCTCTAATGTAGGCACAAGCTGATAATCAGGAAAAGTGAAGAAGTGGTAGAAAGGGTCATAGAACTGAACAAAAACACTCAAAAGTCCTTCAATCACATCAGCAGATAACACAGATAAGAGCTTCCCATGACGTTGCTTGAAGTCCAAGGTATCTAATACAAAGGATGACAACTTCCTTAGCTCTTTCAAATCAGAACATCAGAAACTGTACTTCTTAGTGTTCCTTCGTCCACAATCCATGGTCTGGAAATATTTGCAAACAAGACCTTAGTTCCTTCAATTTTATTTTTCTGCGATGAATGATATGATGCGTATGTATGCATGAATGCAACAATCACACACAAGGGATCACACACAAGGAAACACAAACAAAGGTCAAGGGATGGATCAGGTCATTATCAAGATCAATCATCCATTTTGGTTTATTATGGTTTTTACCTCATCAACACCCAAGTTCCATTGATATTGACAAGACTTGATCGGATCAACCAAGAAACAAAGGGTTTGTTGTGAGTCACAGGCGTGGAGTCATGTTAAGAACCATTCCAAAGGAGTTTGCTAAGGATAAAAACCTATAGATCATGTTCTAAGAAGTTCCCAAGGTCTTAATCCCATCTATTCTATATTACAGGTTATGATGATTAATTCATCAACCCAAAATATTTTCAAGAGAAACTCGTCTGAGTGTAGTATCTCGTAACAACTGTTATCAGGTCTACACCTGAACAGTCTCCGCACTACGTCCTAAGTAGGCCAAGTTGGGTTAAATGTTCTACGGTCCTCAGCTTCTTGGACTCCAAATCAGAGAAAGTAATGCCTAACAACAAATAACTTGTGTGACATTAGTAACTCCAAAATGGTCTCCACTGAGTAGATACGTCTCAAGCCAACTTGTTAAGGGCTACTCCACACACGTTTAACATGACTATACCATCCTCCTATCTTAGTTGCACTCAAGTTTGGGTTAGAACTTATCTCAGCACTCAGAGATCACCAAGCACAACAGACAAATTATATCTCACAAACAAATATACAAACATCAAATATACAAATATACACATAAAAAAGTGGGCTAAACCCACTGAGGACTACTCCCCAGCAGAGTCGCCACTTAATTCCTATAGCGGTAAGTTCATGACCATCAAGCTATGTATAAGCTTAACGTCAATAAAACCAGAGTCACGACCACGCTTTTATTGTTTCCAAAGGAAAAGGGAAAAGTACGACCAAAACCCAAAGATAAGGAGTTTTAAAATCAAAACTAATAAAATGCCAGAGATTACATGTAAGGGGGTTGGTTACACAGAAGGAAGGTGTTAGCACCAAAAGTGTCCTAGGTACTCCTAGGGAGCCCTTTTTAAAATGTGCATATCTATTTGGTATAAAATATGTTTGAGGAAAACAGAGTGTGAGGTCTATAAAAGAATTCATTGATTATATTTTTGCGTTTGACAAGACCTTCGGACTTGTACCTAAGTACCAATAAAAAAATGAGGGATCAAAACCTCGTAGTTCGTGGTAAAAATTCCAAAGTTGGTGAATTGATTTTAACAAAAGTTTAGATGAAAAGGCACAAAGGGCCAAAAGTTTGAATGGAGTTGTTAGCTCTTTTTGTATTTTGAAATTTTAAGTCAATATGGTTAAGTTTATTTACAAGTTTGATTTAAGAAAAAGTTGGAAAGTTCATTGGCATAAGGCCAAAGTTTCTAATCATTAAAACAAGGTGTTAGTTTGAAATCACAAGCAAACAAAGTTTTGAAAACAGGGAGAGATTTTGAAATTTAAGAAATGGGAGGATATGAAGAGGATATCCTAAACATAAAATTAAAAGTTGAAGAGTTGAAGAGATCTGACCAATGGGATGCAATCAAACAAACAAAATGTGATCTAGAAACCCATATTCCCTTGGACTTTGACAATCAACAAGAAATAAGCAAATACGTAATATCCATACATTATGAAGATCAAGGCATCAAATAAAGATAGCCGCATCCAAGCACGCAATCCCAAAAGCTAGCAGTCTTCTTTGTCTTCTTGTGTATCAGATGAAATATTCCTTGATCAACTCAGAGGAAAGCATCATACACAAGACCAAAATAACAATTAAGCACAAAGACAGAGTAGCAGATGAATAAAAGCAAAATCCAATGCTTGCATCAGATGAAGGCTCAGGTCACAATAGCCTGGTCTCAAAATGTGGGCTTTGACCAAGTTCTTTTGCATAGGGAATGCTGCCTAATTCTAAGTCCAAGAGTTCAGATCAAGATCAACTGTTCACCATATGTTTTTTAGGGTTTTGTTGTTATTAAGTATTTTAAGGTCCTAAGACCATAAACAAAATCAAAACAGACAACAAATATATACAATCACAAGATATGGCTCAAATTAGCAAAGTGAAAATGATATAAACATAAACAAGTTAAATGAAATGTAAATGCCAATGAATGATAAATGACTGAAATTTAAGTTGCATAAAGTAAATGACTTGAAAATAAAGCAATATTAATAAGAATTAGTTAAATATTAGTCAGAAGTTAGTCAAGTGTTAGTGGTGATTTTTAATTGATTAAGTCATTCTTTGGAGAACACTCAACCATTCATTCACAAGTATGAATCCTTAAACCAAGACATCTTCCATGAGAAGGGCTCCAACTTGGATAATTCAACAAGTATGCCACTAGCTCTCATGAAAACAAAAAAGGTCAAGTCTCCATACAATGCCATGAAGAATGAGAGACTTACAATCTCACTTACTAGAATGCTATGCCATTAGGGTCAAATTTAGCTTTATGTTAAGTAGTCGTAATTGGACTTATGTAGAAGTCACGACTATTTGAGGTCGGGCAATAAAAAATTAGGTGTTAATGCATGTTAGAGATTTGGTATGAAGAACCAAACTCCTAAAACATACCACACACTAAAAAAAAAGGACAAGAGGGAGAGACCTATCTCAGTCATACTTGTATTGGTTCATCAGACACAAGGTCATTGATGAACCAATTAGCCTTAAGACATTAGACATTTCATTGGTCAAATGAGGGAATGGGGAAGAATAGGGATTAAGATGAAGAGGGAGGGGAAGACAGAAACACAAATTAATCATGGGAGTGTTACACCCCAAAATTTGCCCTCCTCATTCATGCATTCATTTAGCATTTCATATTGCATTTCATCATGTCAATCAGAATTAGATCCAAAAAAAAAAAAATATATATATATATATATATATATATATATATATATATATATATATATATTATATATATATATATATATATATATATATATATATATATATATATATATATAAATTTTTTACAAAAAAAAATAATAATAAATTATTTTTAATTAATTAAATAAATAATTAAATAAATAAAATATAATAAAAAAATTTGGACTTGGGTCTCTCTCATTTGAGCCCACAAAACCATGAAATTCAGTCTATAAATACCAAGGTTTCACTTGAGAGAACACAGAACAGAAGAGGAGAAGAAGGAAGAGAAGCAAAATACTCTGAGGTTTCCTTGGAACAAAACCCTGAGGAAAAAGATAGTGAGAGAAGACCTAACGGAGTTCAGAGCAGCCTCCAAACCCCGAAGGGAACTCAACTACACAGAATCACCTCTGCCTCACATAAACCCTAAAGATTGTTTTGTAAACCTCACGGGTGCAACTCAATTTCAATCAAGCTCTCCAATCAGGTTTGCCATTATTCCCATTACCTTTGCCCATGGGTTTAATATGTATATGAATGTATAAACAATGCCTTGAATGTTTAACCGTTTAATTTTTGAGTGTATGCCATAGGGTTTGAGGTTTCTGAAACCATACTGTTATTCATGAAAAAAATGCTTATGATGTTTCACTAACCCTTTTGTTGAATTTTTGTGAGGGCTCACATGACTTTTGCAGGGATAACTTGCGTGGTTTCCCACTTTATTTGTGGAATAACCCCTGGAGGTTCATTCCGATTACCTGTACTGACTCACTTTTCTTTGATGGCATTAGCTTGGAAGGATCTCAGGGTTTCTCATTCCTCTAATTGCTGTTACTTCGGATCTTTATCCGCGTGGTACTTTTACATTTTTCCCGCATTTTACTGCTTTCCTAGCTGGAAGACCTCGATAGGAGGCAACGTTTGAGCCCCTTGGTGGCATTTTACTTTGAGATACATGTTTTGTGTTTTGTATTCATATCCCTGCAGGTAGCGCGGTTCCTTCGTCAAGGACTGCCTTTTTTCCCTCGAGCATCCCAAACCCTAAAACCCAAAGCAACACGCTAACTCCTTCTACTACAGGCGAGTAAGTCTCCAAAGGTCGAGCATCCGGTAGATTGCGTAGTAACGTTGTTCGTCCAAAACCCAATCCATAACCCCGTAGTTAGCCGAACTACGTTTTGCTCTGATTCTCAGGCCAGATGAGATACGTAGGCATAAGACGCGATGTCTTAGCGAGCACACATCCCCCAACCCATAGGTCAGCCGAGCTACGAAGACTCTGATTCTCATATTCAGATGAGATACGTATGCAGTGGATGCGACATCCGCGCGAGTCATTTTCATTTAACCCTTTTTTTTTGTAAACAGCACAAGATAAACCCACACCCTTTAGACAAGAACTACAAAAGTGGATCCCGTAGAGTACTACGGATGCGTAGGGGTGCTAATACCTTCCCTTCGCATAACCGACTCCCGAACCCAAGATTTGGTTGCGAGACCCCGTCTTGTCCTTTCCTTTTTCAGGTTTACTTCGAGCGTTTCCTTTCCTTCCTTTGGGACGAATAACGCACGGTGGCGACTCTTCTGTCTTTTCCTTTCGCCGGTTGTTTTTTTTCGCACTGTATTTTTCAGGTTGCGACAGGGAGGAATTTCATCAAATCCAAACCATCCATTCATTTTGGGAGATGAAATATACATTTCATCAATCCCCTAAATCCAATGGTTTTGATCCAACAAAAGTCAAATCAACCTTGACCAAGGCCCAAACAGCAATTCAAACATCACAAGACCATAAAAATGGCTCAACAAATTTTTTAAACATTTAATCAATTAAAAATCAATTTAAAAATGAATTTAAATACATTTTAATTTGGTCAAAACCTAAAATCCCTTCAAAACACCAAATAAATGGCCAAAGGATTTATCCTTGGTCAAACAAGGTCAAAGAACCTTAGACAAAAAATTTCATTATTTTTGAAAAGTCAGAAGTATTTTTAAACAATTAAAAATATGCATAAAAACATTTAATTCATGAAAAATTTGAAAATTAATCCAAAAAATATTTTTAATTCAGAATATGAAAGAGAAAAATATTTAAACATTTTTGGTGAAAGTCCCATATTTTTTGGATTAAAAATAAAATTAATATGAATTAAACAAAATAAAAGGATTAAATGAAAATTCAGAAAAGAAAAAGAAATTAGAAAAAACAAGGGCAATCAGATCTCCCTCATTAATTGAGGTGGCATAACAGATGGTCAAGCACGTATCACCCACTATAGTCCACAGTCAACGCGCATGTACAAGTGGTATTTAAAAGCAATGGCTCCGATTAAAACATTTAAACGTGATCAGATGGCCAAGAGGCGTGCCAACATGCCACCAGAGCTAGGGCTCTGGTCGTTTTCTCCAGTGAGCTTCACCGGACTAGTCCAACTTCATCTCAATGAAAAATGAAAAACAAGAACACTATTTCAAAGAGAAAATGCTTAGGACCTCGAATCTGGCCTCAATTTTCTCCAATTCCAAGTATATCAAAAGATACAGGGATTTGAATTTGGAGGATCATGATCTGAGTTACTTCGATTTGACCTCATAGAAACTCAATCATGTTGCCTACATTGGTAGGACTTCAGCCAACTAAAAATCAAAGAGAATTGTGAATAATTGAGAGAGAATCGAAGAGATGAAGTTTCTAAAAATTCATCTTTAAGGGAGCTTGAATCTTGGTTGATCTTTCTTCCAATTCACCTTGGCTCGACTTCAGAAGCTTGTAGGAGTTGAATTGGATCAAAGACAGGCTTGGACTCTTGGAGTTACAACTTCAAAATTGAAGTGAAATTGAAACTCGATTTTCAATTTAAAACCTTCAAGTTTATCCTCTATTAGTGAGGGTTAGGATTGCAGGTTCAAAGCTTGGGCAAGGTGTCCCAATTCTGAGCATGAGGGGTCTTATTTATAGGCTATGCATTTGCTTTCCACACACTTCATTCAAAATTTGAAAAATAGAAATCTCACTTGCATGGATGCATGGATGTGTGATAGGCCCATCCAATGATGCCAAATGATCCATAATTCTGTGTTATCCAACCTGAAATAATGTCACATTACCATGCATAAAGGAAATGAATGTTAACCATAAATCTTACCAAATGGAACCTTATGAAGAACACATGCGTAAGTCCATAAATCTTGGTCCAAATGAGATGATCTTGGACTTTTTGGAAAGGTGAGATAAAGGGGAACAACTTTTATGTTGAATACTTTTCCATTTGAAGCTTGGATCATGACAAATTTTGAGGTGGAATTTTGTTGAATCAAACATAAATGAAAATTTTCTAAGTACCAAGCCAAATGTTCACTTCTTCCACATTGAATAACTTTTGCTATGTGATTCAAATGGAAAGAGTTCTTTAATAAACGTTTTAGATCTTTCAAACCTCTATAATTTGGTCACGTATTTGACCTCACTTGGATTTGTAATAAAGGAGTTATGCATTTTATATTTTGAGGACAATCTCTTTTTCAATGGTAATGGCCCAAAGTGACCTATAATATTTCCTCTTGGCACATGCATTTGCAAGTTGAATTTGAATTTATTAAAAGAATCAAAGTTTTATAGGACATATTTAATTGGATCATGAAACTTGAATGACCTTCATATCATAAAAGTTTAGCAAGTTATGGTCCTTGGAAGTTGACCTCCTAACTAGGGTTCAGACAAAATGACCTATAGTCTTTCACCATAAAAAATGACTTTCCAAGGAAAACTAGATCTTTACTTAAACATGAAAGTTGTTTTGAATGTCATAAAGAGTAAATTTTTACTTGGAATCATTTTCATATGACAAAAATTGTAGGAGATAGGGTCTAGTGAACCCCAGTTTTGACAAATTGACTTTCTCTGGTCAACCACCATGAACCAACTTGCAAACTTGAAGTTATCATGATATTTTGGACACATGGAGGATAATATATGCATAAGATATGTAATATGAAGTATCCCTTGAAATATTTGATCAGATGATGAAGAAACTTGTTGAGGAAGTCATAGAAGATACGTGGATAAATTTGGGATTCTAAGGCAAATAAGCTTCTAACTCTTGATCAATTCTTGATAAAAAGGATAAATGGAGATCATGGGGATACATTTATGATGTCTAGGGTAAATGTGAACCATATCTTGATTAGTCTCCTTGCATTGAGGGTCTCAAACCCTAGATATGAGCTTGATGGAGCATGGGTGGATGCATACACTACCTACAAAAGAAGTAAAGCTATACATAGACATATTTTTGGTATTTAGGTAAGTAAATAATGAAACAACAAAGAATGATACAATCAAATTTGCTTGGTGACCTCTCCCACTGAAAACCCAGTGAATGAGGGGTAATGAGGATGCCAAGGTGTGATCACAAAGCCAATGCATGTGATGAGATAGCATGAGGGATCTTAGGGCCAAAATTGGGGTCTTAAAGAGCCCTTCTCATGGAAGATGTATTGGTTTAAGGATTCATACTTGTGAATGAATGGTTGAGTGTTCTCTAGAGAATGACTTAACCAATTAAAACTCAACACTAACATTTAACTAACCATTGACCAACTCTTAAAAATATTGCTTTACTTTCAAGCCATTTACTTTATGCTCTTTAAAATCCAGTATCCTTATCATTCATTTCCATTTACATTTCATGCAACTTGTTTATGTTTCAAGTCATTTTCACTTTGCTCATTTGAGCCATATCTTGTTATTGTATATCTTGTTTGCTTGTTTTCGTTTTTTTTGTTGTCTTAGGACCTTAAAACACCTAATAACAACAAAAGCCCTAAAAAACATTTGTTGGACTGTTGAGACTTGATCTGAGCTTCTGGACTTAGAATTAGGCAACATTCCTTATGATAAAGGATTTGGCCAACGCCAACATTTGAGAATGAGCTATCTTGAGTTATGCCTTCATTTGATGCAAGACCTTGAGTGTCCTTGATTCATATACTACTCTGTCTTTGTGCTTAATTGTTATTTTGTTATTATTGTCTATGTCTGATGTTTTGTTTTGAGTTGATCAAGGAATATTTCATCTGATACATTGGAAGACAATGAAGACTGCTAGATATTGAAGTGCTTGCTTGGACGTGGCTATCTTTATTTGATGCCTTGATCTTTATAATATCTGGATATTGCCCATTGCTTATTGCTTGTTGTTTCATTAAAGTCCAAAGGAAAATGGGTTTCTATATTACATTCTTGTCTGTTGGATTGCATCCCATTGGTAAGATCTTTTCAACTCTTAACTTTTAAATTTTTGCTTAGGGTAGTCTCTTCATCTCCTTCCACTTCTTATATTTCAAAATCTCTCCCTCTTTTTAAAAACTTTTCTTTGCTTGTGATTTCAAAATTAGACATGTTTTAATGATTAGAAACTTTGGCCTTATGCCACTAAATTTTCAAACTTCTTTCTTAAATCAAACTTGTGAATAAACTTAACCATAATGACTTAAATTACAAAAGATAAAAAGAACTAACAACTCCATTCAATTTTTTGGCCTTTTGTTCCCTTTATTTTTAAAACTTTTTTTGTTAAAATCAATTCACTAACTTCTTTGAAATTTTTACCATGAACTACGGGGTTTTGATCCCTCATTTTTATGTTGGTACGTAGGCATAAGACCGAAGGTCTTGTCAAATACAAAAATATAATCAATGAATTCTTTTTCTCATCCCCACACTCTCTGTTTTATCAAAGATCTTTTATAACAAAAACATATGCACACATAAAAAGGGCTCCCTAGGAGTACCTAGGACACTTTGGATGATAACACCTTCCCTATGTGTAACCAACCCCGTTACCTGTAATCTCTGGCATTTTCTTAGTTTTGATTTGAAAACTTCTTATCTTTGGGTTTTGTTCGTACTTTTCTTATTTCCTTTGGAAATAATAAAAGCGCGGTGGCAAGTCTAGTTTTATTGACATTAAGCTTATCCATAGCTTGATGGTCATGAATTTACCATTAAAGAAATTAAGTGGCGACTCTGTTGGGGAGTAGTCCTCAGTGGATTTAGCCTACTTTTTATATGTATATATTTGTATATTTGATGTTTGTATATTTGTTTATGTGATATTATTTATATGTTGTGCTTGGTGATCTCTATGTGGTGAGATAAGTTCTAACCCGAACTTGAGTGTAATTAAGATCAGAGGATGGTATAGTCATGTTCAACTTATATGAAGTAGTCTTTAATAAGTTGGCTTGAGACCCATCTACTTAGTGGAGACCCCTTTGGAGTTATTGATGTCACACAAGTTAATTCTGAATAGACATTACTTTTTCCAATCTAAGAGTCCGAGAAGCTGAGGATCGTCGAACATTTAACCCAACTTGGCCTATTTAGGATGTAGTGCAGAGACTGTTCAGGTGTAGACTTGATAACAGTTATTACGTGATACTACACTCAGACGAGTTTCTCGTGAGAATATTACGGGTTGATGAGTCTTGATCCCATCTATCGGATATTATAGGTTAGGGTCAAGACTCATCAACCCATAATATTCTCAAGAGGAGTCCTAATAATATTTAGTTAGAGAATCTTAATTCCATCTATCGGATATTATAGGTTAGGATGACTGACTCATCAACCCATAATATTCTCAAGAGAAACTCGTCTGAGTGTAGTATCGCGTAACAACTGTTATCAAGTATACACTTGAATAGTCTCCGTACTACATCCTAAAGAGGCCAAGTTAGGTTAAATGTTCTACGGTCCTCAACTTCTCAGACCCCAAATCAGAGAAAGAAATTCCTAACCTCAAATAACTTATGTGACATTTATAACTCCAAAAGAGTCTCCACTGAGTAGATGGATCTCAACCATACTTTTTAAGAACTACTCCACACAAGTGGAACATGACTATACCATCCTCCTATCTTAATTGTACTCAAGTTCGGGTTAGAACTTATCTCACCACTCAGAGATCACCAAGTAAAACAAGCAAATTATATCACACAAACAAATATACAAACATCAAATATACAATTATATACACATAAAAAAGTAGGTTAAATCCACTTAATTCCCCAGCAGAGTCGCTACTTAATTCCTGTAGCGGTAAATTCATGACCATCAAGCTATGCATAAGCTTAACGTCAATAAAACCAGAGTCGCCACCGCGCTTTTATTGTTTCTAAAGGAAAAGGGAAAAGTAAGAACAAAACCCAAAGATAAGAAGTTTTCAAATCAAAACTAATAAAATGCCAGAGATTACAAGTAAAGGGGTTGGTTACACAGAGGGCAGGTGTTAGCACCCAAAGTCTCCTAGGTACTCCTAGGGAGCCCTTTTTTATGTGTGTATGTGTTTTTGTATAAAATGATGTTTGCAATAAACAAAGTGTGGGGATGAGAAAAGAATTCATTTATTATATATTTGTGTTTGACAAGACCTTCGGACTTGTGCCTACGTACCAACATAAAAATGAGGGATCAAAACCTCGTAGTTCATGGTATCAATTTCAAAGTGAGTGAGTTGCTTTTATCTAAAATTTAAATTTAAAAGAGGCACAAAGGGCCTAAAAGAGTTTGAATGAGTGTTATTTCTTTTATTCTTTTTGAAATTTTAAGTCAATATGACTAGATTCATTTACAAGTTTGATTTAAGAGAAGAGTTTAAAAATACAATGGCATAAGGTCAAAGTTTCTAATTTACAAAAAAGTCTAAGTTTAGAAATCACAAACAAAGAAGATTTAAAAAAAAGGGGGAGATATTTGAAATTTAAGAAGTGGGAGGAGACGAAGAGACTAATCCTAAGCAACTTAAAAGTTAAGAGTTGAAAAGATTTGACCAATGGGATGCAATCCAATAGAGAAGAATATCATATATAAACCCATGTTTCCTTTGGACTTTAAATCAAGCAATATCAATAATCAAGTAGCAATATGAAGAGCAAGGCATCAAATAAAGATAGCCACATACAAGCAAGCAACTTCACAGTCTTCTTCTTAATCATTCATGTATCAAATGACATACTCCTTGATTGGCTCAGAATAAGGCATTAGACACAGGTTAAAAATAACAATTGCATCAAGACCATGTAGCATATGAATTCATGTGGATCCCAATACTTTCATCAGATGAAGCTGAAATCACAAATACTTTGTGTCAGAAATGTTGGCATTGGCCAAGTCCTTTTGCATAGGGAATGTTGCCTAATTCTAATTCCAAAGCTCAGATCTAATCCAACAGTTCACATAAACATTTTTTAGGGTTTTTGTTGTTTATTAAGTATTTTCAGGTCCTAAGACCATAAACACAATCAAATATAGACAACCACAATATATGGCTCAAGTGAGCAAAGTGAAAATGGCATAAACATAAACAATTTAAATGATATGTAAAATGGTAAATGACTTGAATTTAAATTGGATAAAGTAAATGACTTGAAATTAAAAGCAAGATTAATAAAAAGTTAGTAAAATTTTAGTTGATTAGATGTTAGTTGAGTTTTGCTTTTCAATTGATTAAGTCATTCTTTGGAGAACACTCAACCCTCTATTCACAAGAATGGATCCTTGAACCAAGTATTCTTCCAAAGGAAGGAAAAAAGGCCAAGTTTCCATACAATACCATGAAAAAGGGGAGACTTACAATCTCACTTACTAGAATGCTATGCTTTTGGGTCAAAATTTAGCGCTATGTTAAGCAATCGTAATTGGACTTATGTAGAAGTCACAACTATCTAAGGTCGGCAATAGAAATTTTGGTGTTAATGCATGTTAGAAATATGGTATAATGAACCATACTCCTAAAACATACCACACACAAAAATAAAATGATCATAGGATGGACCTAATCTCATCCATACTTGCATTGGTTCATCTAACACAAATTATTGATGAACCAATTAGCCTTAGGATATTGAGACTTCATTGGTCAATGAAAGGGATGGGATAGAATGGTATTGAAGATGAAGAGGGAGGGGAGATGAGACAAACACAAATTGGTCATGGGAGGGATTTTATCAAATTAAAATCATTCATTCATTTTGGGAGATGAAATGTACATTTCATCAATCCCCTAAATCCAATTATTTTAATCCAAAAAAATTCAAATCAACCTAGAGCAAGGCCCAAACAACTAGTCCAACCTCACAAGTCAATAAAAATGGCTCAACATAATTTCTACACAATTAAACAATTAAAATCAAATTAAAATGCATTTAAATTAAATTATGTTTGATCAAAAACCTAAAACCTATTCAAACACCAAATAAATGGCCAAGAGATTTATCATAGGTCAAACAAGGTCAAAGGACCTTAGACCAAAAATTTCATAAGTTTTGAAAAGTCAGAAGTAGTTTTAAACAATTAAAAATATGCATAAAAACAATTAAATCATGAAAAATAAAAAATTTAATCCAAAAAATAATTTTAATTTAGAAAAGGAAAAAGGAAAATATTTGATTTTTTTTGGTAAAAGTCCCATATTTTTTGGATTAAAAATGAAATTAATATGAATTAATCAAAATAAAAGGATTTAATAGAAAAATCAAAAAATCAAAAAAACAAGGGCCATTTGATCTCCCTCATTAAGTGAGGTGGCAGATTATATGGCCAGGAGCGCGCATTCCACATGGACATGAGTCAAACACGCTGTAGGCATGGTAATCAGTTTGGACGCGTGAAATTAAAATATTTCAAATAGATGAATTGCCTGGATTGATCCAGCGCACCATCGAAGCCCTAGCTCCGGTCATCTTCTCCAGTGAGGACCACTGGAATGGTCCAACCAAAACCTTATGGAAAATGAAAAGTGAATACACTAATTTGAAGGAAAAATGCCCAGGAGTACGAATCTGGCCTCAATTTTGTGCAATTCCAATAATAAAAAATGATACAGGGATTTGAATTTTGAGGATCATGAACCGAGTTGATTCGATTTGACCTCAAATCAACTCAATCTTCTTGCCTACATTGATAGGACTTCAAACAACAAAAAATCAACAAGAATGGTGAAGAATTGAGGGAGAATCGAAGAGATGAAAATTCACCTTCAATGGAGCTTCAGATTGGCCCGATCTTGCTTTCAATTATGCTTGGCCTTGCTTCAGATGCTTGTTGGAGGTGAATTGGATCAAGGAGAAATATGGACTCTTGGAGTTTCAATCTCAAAACAAATGGAGAATTGAAACTCGATTTTCAAAGAAAATCTTCAAGCTTATCCTTCATTGGTGAGGGTTTGGGGTTGCAGGTTCAAAGCTTGGGCCTTATGTCCTTAATTATGAGCAATGAGGGTCTTATTTATAGCCAAGGATATTGATTTCCACACACTTCCAAATTTGGCAAATTTTGAAAATTCTCTTTGCATGCTTGCATGGGCGTGTGCTAGGCCCATCAAGTGATATAATTTGAACCATAATTGAGTGTAAACCATGCTGAAATCATGTTGGAAGGCCATGCAATTGTGTATGTAAAGTGGAAGTGGAAAACATCCAAATGGTTCTTCAACTTACACCCATGTGCAAATCCTTCATACTTTGGCCAAATAAGGTGATCTTGGACTTTTTGGAAAGGTGAGATCAAGGGGAACAACTTTCATGTTGAACACTTGTTAATTTTAGGATTGGGTAATGATAAATTTTGAGTTGGAAGTTTGGGAAATCAAACATATTTGAAAATTTTCTAAGTCCCAAGTCAAATGTTTACTTCTTCCACCTTGAATAACTTTTTCTATGGACTTCAAATGAGAAAAGTTCCTTCATCAAAGTTATAGCTCTTTAAAACCTATTCAACTTGGTAAAAGATTTGACCTCATTTGGATTTGGCATTTAGGAGTTATGCATTTAGAAGTTGAGGAAAATCACTTATTCAATCGTATTGGCCGAAAATGACCTATAATGTTTCGTCTTGGCACATGCATTTGCAAGTTGAACTTGAACTTCCTCCAAACAGAAAAGTTAAAGTAGACATCTTGAAGTTGATCATGAAATTTTAATGGCTTTCATCTCATAAAAATTGAGCAAGTTATGGTCTTGGTAAGTTGACCTCCAAACTAGGGTTCAGACAAAATGACCTATAATCTTTCACAATAAAAAATGACTTTACAAGAAAACCTTTCTCTAGACTTCAACATGAAAGTTGTTTGTAATGTCATATTGAGTAACTTTGATCTTTGAATCATTTTCATATGACAAAAATTGTAGGAGATAGGGTCTAGGGAACCCCAGTTTTGACCAGTTAACTTTCTCTAGTCAACCACCATGAACGAACTTGCTAGCTTGACATTATCTTGACTTTTGGGACTCATGGAGGATCATATATGCATAAGATGATGTAATGTGAAGTATCCATTGAAATATTTGATCAATTGTTGAAGAAACTTGTTGAAGAAGTCACACAAGATACCCAGATGAATTAGGGTTTCCAAGGCAAACAAACTCCAAACTCTTGATGATTTCTTGAACAAAATAACATATGGTGATCATGGGGATCCATATATGACGTTTAGAACCAATCTAAACCATTTCTTGATTGCACTCCTTGCATTGAGGGTCTCAAACCCTAGATATGAGTTTGATAGAGCATAAGTGAGCATATACACTACCTACAAAAGCAACAAACTATACATTGACATATTTTTGGTATTTTGGTTAGTAAATAAAGAAAAATGAAGTATGATGCATCAAATGTGCTTGGTGATCTCTCCCAATGCAAACCCAATGAATGAGGGGTAAGGAGGATGCCAAGGTGTGATCCCAAAGCCAATGCACATGATGAGATAGCATGAGGGATCTTAGGGTCAAAATTGGGGTCTTATAGCTTCCCCTATTTAAGGACGTTCTAGCTGAGGAGATGAAGGTTAAAATATTCGTATCGACTTAATAGAATGGACTTAAATAAAAACATATAGAAACCAATTTTGGTCCCTAAGAGACCTCATGATGCATATGATATGAATGTTAAAAAATAATCTCTGTAGGGAAAATGTAGCCACAAAGGAAAAGAATCCAGAGAGACTGAAAGCCCACAAGAGCATAATGCATTCCCCAAGGAAAACTCATTGGGGAGACAAAGACTCTGGGGATTAAAAGTTGCGCGTAAGCCAGGCTACGACTTAAAACTGGTGGGCGACACAAAGCAGTTGCAAGAAAATAAACCAATGGAAGGACTCAGCCGGGGATAGAAGGAAATCTACAGCAGAAACATGTATATCAGAACAAAGCTGAAATGCCTGAACCAAGCAGGGGATGACGACTTCACTAGGGGAATAACCACTCAAACTCAACTGGGGAAGAAAAGATCTTCGACACAGGAGTACCAGAATTACATCATCTATTACCAGTTACTGGATAAGCAGATAACATCATCTGACAGAGAGACATCCATTACCGGTTAGGGTAAACATATCAAGGATGACTCGCTATGGGAAACAAGAGGTGTATTCATTACCCGTTACTGAGTAAGAATAGCCTGCTGGGGAAAAGCCAAATAGGATTTACAACTACCAGTTACTGGGAAGAAGACCGAAGAGAGAGAATATTCGTCACTAGTTAAAGTGAACATATCAAGGATAAACTCAAAGGGAAGAATATCTGTCATCGGTTAAGATGAATATATCAAGGATAGACTGTCGGGGAAAATTAGGAATTGCATCTATCAGTTACTGAATATAATACCAAAAAGAGAATATTCATCACTGATTAGGATGAACATATCAAGGATAGACTTAGAGGGGGGAAATATGAATTATATCTATCAATTATTGGATAGAATACCAAAAGAGAGAATATCCGTCTCCGGTTAAGATGAACATATCAAGGATAGACTCCGTAGGGGGAAGCAGAATTTATAACTACCAGTTACTAGGCAAAAGACCACAACGAGGAGGAAACTCGTCATTGGCTAGGATGAACATATCAAGGTTAAACCGTCTGGGGAATGAAATAGGGATTACAACTACCTTTTTACTGGGTAGACTACCACAAAGAGAATATTCGTCACCGGTTAAGATGAACATATCAAGGATAGACTCAAAAGGAAAGAATATCTGTCATTGGCTAAGATGAACATATCAAGGATAGACTACCTGGGGAAACGTAAAACGAATCCGCTGGAAAAACAAGAGGAAGTAGATTACTATTACCGGGCATTGGGTAAGAGTAAGGTACTCACAAATTGAGAAGAATACTACCAGTTACTGGGTAACAGAATCTCAAGGGACCAAAAGCATTGATCTAGGTAAGATCTAGAAAGAGACGATCAAACAAAGACTCAACCCAATGAGGATATAACTCAGGGGGAGTGGTTCCATCCAGACAATCGACTGGGGAGGAAGCTGAAATAACAATCATCCACGAGGAAATAACTCGGTGGAGAGTGAGAAAGGTTTAGAAAAATCTACTTAAGGGGCTGACACTCTACAATTAAGGGAGGACAGACACACGAAATCTGCTTGGGGAAATGATATCACCATAGCAGAGGATAAAAAAGTGAAATAATAATGCAATAATGAAATATATGAATGTATATGTATATGTACGTCTATATATATGATTGATGATTATGCTGTCAAAGACGACCGCGAAGGATACAAATGTCATTGATTTGGATCATTGATACAACACTCGGCTAATCTCAACAGGATGGAGGCGTCTACTGGATAAAGAGATCTTAAGGATGAACATGAATCATCCATATCAAAGGCTCGATCCTGGTTGGGGAAAGAGGACAAATCTGTTGAGGATCTGCACCATCAACTCTGCGGGGAATTTTAGGTCAACACCATATCAAATGGGAGACAACCTTGTAGAGGACCAGAAATATTGCTCACGAACCAAGGCTAACAGGAATCAAACACAAACTCTACTGGCGACTTGAGGGGAGTAACAATTTGTGCTGAATTTATGCAAACCACTGAGAAAATGCGCCTACAACCCAAAATAGGGAGGCAATTAGGAACTCTACTAGGGAAACCAACAAAACTCGACTGGAGATGTTGAGTTACCGTTTGGAAAAGATGACCTAACCAGCTGTTTAGGGAAGACCAACAATGCTTCACATTTTAGGGCTCACCTGTTCTCAGAGTGCTCTTAAAAAGTAGTTGCCTTTATTATTTAAGAAAAACATGATTTTGATTTTTTAATTCAATTTCGAAAATGATCATCATAAAATTTAATTCTATTTGGCTGAAAGATAAATAAGAGTAGAAACAATTGGATAAAAAGCTCAACTTTATTTAATAGAATGGTAGCCTGTAAATGACAAGATTCCATAGATCTTTACAAGAGTTGAAAAATGGTAATTTACATGGAAAAGGGCTACATTGAATACAATGATCACTAATCCTTTTACCGACTTCAATATCCACTGTGCTCTTGGTTTCAGTTGAAGATGATGAATCAGAACCAAATGACTTGCTCAAGCATGTCTTCAAAACTGAAGATCAACCGAATGCAGTTACTTGCCATAATCCCTAATTTTTGCATAGATTTCCCCAAGGTGGGGTACTCAATTTATCGGGATAAATGTTTCTGTTTTATGTCTAACTTTTGCTTGGATCTCCCTTTCGGGTTTTCAATCCACCGAGACACTCATTTTTGTGTAAGCCGCACTTTCGGTTTTTCAACTTAGCGAGTTGTTCTTTTCTTTTTAGGCGAAGTATTTATTGATTGCATTGGTGTTCATAGGACGTGTGAACTATTCACCATCCATAGTTGTAAGAATCAAAGCACCGCCTAAAAAGGCTCTCTTAACAACATATGGGCCTTCATAATTAGGAGTCCATTTGCCCCTAGAATCTGGTTTAAAAGATAGAATTTTCTTGAGCACAAGGTCACCTTCTCTAAATATGCGAGGTCTGGCCTTCTTATCAAAAGCTTTCTTCATTCTCTACTAATATAATTGATCATGACACATGGTAGTCAACCTCTCCTCTTCAATCAAGTTCAACTGATCATACCTGGTCCGACACCATTCAACTTCTGTCAACTTGACTTCCATCAAAACATGCAATGATGGGATCTCAATCTCTACTGGGAGCACAACCTCCATGCCATAAAAAAGTGAGAAAGGGGTCGCCCCTGTTTAAGTGCGGATGGATGTACGATACCTATGCAAAGCAAATGGGAGCATCTCATGCCAATATTTGTAGGTCACAACCATCTTCTGGATGATTTTCTTGATGTTCTTGTTTGCAGCTTCAACAACCCCATTCATCTTGGGTCTGTAGGGAGAGGAATTAGGATGTGCAATCTTGAAGTCTTTGCAATGAGCTTCCACCATATTATTATTCAAGTTCGATCCATTATCAGTAATGATCTTACTTGGCACACCATACCGATATATAATCTGATTCTTGATAAATCTCACAACAACTTGCTTGGTTACATTTACACATGATGCTGCTTCAACCCACTCTATGAAGTAGTCAATGGCCACTAGAATGAAACAATGTCCGTTCGAAGCTTTAGGCTCAATCATACCAATCATATCAAATCCCCACATGGAGAAGGTCCACGGGGAGGAAATGAAATTCAACAGTGTCGGGGGAACATGAATCTTATCTGCATATATTTGACACTTGTGGCATTTCTTCACAAACTTGCAACAGTCAGATTCCATTGTCAGTTAATAGTAACTTGCTCACAACATCTTCTTAGCCATAGCATGACCATTGGAATAAGTACCAAAGGAACCTTCATGGACTTCAGTCATCAAAAGTAATTTGAAAATGACTCAGACCTATCTTCACCGGAAGGTCCACTTCTCTTATGACAGTCTTGCGAGAACCATCAAAATCCTTGACGTTCATGCCACTGTATCTCATCGGGGCGCCTTGGTAGGATAACCTTGATAGGGTCGACTTGGGGAGTACATTAAAAGAAGAACCGACATCAACCAACAAATTTGACAATGCATCTTCCTTGCAGTTCATCGATATATGCAGCGCCAAATTGTGGTTTCTGCCTTCCTCGGGAAGTTCTTCATCACAAAATCTCAAGTTGTTGCATGAAGTAATGTTAGCCATAATGTGATCAAATTGATCCACAGTTACATCGTGTTCCACATAGGCTTGCTCCAACACTCTTTGAAATGCTTCTCTGTGCACTTCAGAATTCATGAGCAGAGACAACACTGAAATCTTAATCAATCTCAACACTTCATCGTCATCATTAGGCTTCAATTTGCTGGATTCACCAGACTGACACATTGGAGCGCTAACTGGATTTACTGCGGGTATATCAATCTTTTTACCAACAAACACATCTTTTATCCCCTCTTTTGGAAAGATAGGTCCAAAAACACGACCACTAGGGGTCACCTTTGCTATATCGACAATGTTCACAACAAAATTGGTTGTAGGCAACAGAACCTCTTGACCATTATCTACCATGGTAGCATTATACTGACATGGAACAGCTCTATCGGATGCATACGGGACGGGGCCGCTAACCGTATCACTAACGGAGATACCGATCTATTGACGTTGTTACTGCTGTTGCTGTCAAACTGAATCACTACCCACTCTGAGGTCTTAAACATAGGAGGAATCACATTGACATCGTCATCCAAGTGACGAGATTGGAAAATCTGAATCATACCCTCATCCATCAGCCTTTGAATGTCTCTCTTGACGATGCGCACCCTCGAGGGTTTACACTACAAATCACACAACCATCATGGTCATGTTCATAATTACTAACCAGGAAAGTGTCCTTATGTATTGTTACCAAGGACTTTCTAGTAAAGCGAACATCATAGATTTTGAACTCTCTGGGACAACCATCTACCATATTGACAGAAGAATTACCATGAGCATGCAATGGGTTAGCTTTCACATTCGGTGCACGATCCTCAAAGGACACCATCCCACTTTTCACTAGCTTCTGGACCTTATACTTAAACGGGTAACAATTTTCAATATCATGGCGGGGAGCCCCTTGATGAAAGGCGCAACGGAGTTCCGGCTTATACCACCATGAAAATGGTTCTGGAATTTACGGCGGATTTCTTGGCGGAAGTAGGTTCTTGAGAACCAAAGACGAATAGAGTTCAACATATGACATAGGAATAGGGTCAAAAGAGACATTCTTTCTCTCGAAATTTTGTTGTTGTTGATTATTGGTGTTGTTGTTGTAGTTGTTTGTTCTTTGTTGTGGCTGTTGTCGGTGTTGTTGTTGAACTAGTACTGATTGATTGTTTGAAAATACTGGAATAACTGACGAGACTTGGTGATGATGCTGACGTGGTTGCGGATTTCTTTTGACATGAGGCCTCCTCTTCCTCCCTACTAATACTGCATTAGTTTCACCTTCCTTCTTTCTAGCAAAACTGTTTCCATATTTCTTGCTTGATGATACCTCTTCCTTAGACAAACGTCCCTCTTGGACTCCTTCGTCTAACCTCATCCCCGTGTTTACCATTTCAGTAAAATCACTGGGGGAACTAAATTATTCGTTCGTAATAAAACGAACTCAAAGTCTTAAGGAAAAACTTGGTTATCTCCTTCTCTTCAAACGGAGGATTGGTCTGAGCAGTAAGCTCTCTCCACCTATGGGCATACTCTTTGAATGTCTCTTTGTCCTTCAGAGACATAAACCTCAGCTGGTCTCAATCAGGCGCCATGTCCATGTTGTACTTATGCTGCTTCACAAAAGCTTCACCCAAATCATTAAACGTGTGAACACTTGCACTATCTAGCCCTATGTATCATCTAAAAATGGCACCAGTCAGACTGTCCTGGAAGTAGTGAATCAATAACTGATCATTATCAGTTTGCGTTGACATTTTCCTGGCATACATAACAAGATGGCTAAGTGGACAAGTATTTCCGTTATACTTTTCAAAGTTAGGGACTTTGAACTTCATCGGGATCTTGACATTCGACACTAAGCAAAGTTCAACAGCACTCTTATCGAATAGATCTTTTCCTCTCAATGTCTTCAATTCCTTTCGCAGCTCAAGGAACTGATCCTTCATCTCGCCAATCTTTTCTAAAACATTCGGACCCTCATACGGCTCAGAATGGTAGATGGTGTCCTCAACACGAGGCAGAGTGTGAACAATTGGAGGTGGAACAGACATGACCAGGCTAGATGTTGGCATAGAAGCAAATGTGGGCATAAACCCTTCAGGCACAAAGTTTGGTGGCATTCCCCGCGGGAATCCGGCAGGCATAGTCGCAACAATAAGCACAGTCGAGGTAGCAACCTCTGAGATGACAGTCCTCTGAGGAGGAGGAGTTGCAGGAGTTGGAGAAGACTGATTTTGAGTAGCTAGAACAGACTCCATCATAGCAGTCAGGTGAGAAATCTCATCCTTCAACTCTCGGTTCTCTTGCTCTAAGTGCTCCATGATTCTGGGTTGATTGGCGTGAGTATTGTATCGGTGAGCCAGCTTGGGTGAAGCACAGAAGAATAACTGATAAGACATCTGGCAGAATAAAACCTGTTATGCAAATGATGCATGAAATACAATGTTTTGTTTATTTTTGTTTTCAAGGAACATACTATTTTATTTGCAAATATATATAATAATAACAATTATAACAATCTGATTGACCATAAAATATTTTTTATTCATATAATTTGGAAGGATTACACTGAGTACAATTTCAAAAACCAAAATACAAATAAAAGAGAAAAAGAAACTAATCATCCTAAGGATCCCCTAACAATAGTGTCAGATAATCTGGCTGTAGGCACGTACTTCCTTCGGATGCGTTTATTTTCGGACTCGAAAGAAGTCTTCATCTGAGCCTTCTCGAGGACAAGCTGATCAATAATATTCTTCCAAGCACTGGAAGGCTGAGGCATACTAGAGGAAGATGGACCCTCTAGCTCTCTCTGTCTCTTCACTGCTCGGTCTTCAAGAAGTTCAATAAGCGCATTTTTGTCTTTAGACTCAAGTTGCAACTCCTCGTGCTTTTGGCTCAAAGCATTGAACCATTCTTCCCACATATCCTTCTCTTGTTTCATCTTGGCGAGTGCGTCTTCCAACTCCTGTACATCTTGGTTAGGGAGAGTTAATGGCTTAACCATAACCATAAACATAGGTCTGTCACAGGCATACGACATCTTTAACTCCAAAGCTCTCTTCTTCACCCAAGAAGTGTAAGCTTCTGAAGCTACACAGTTGCACGGACCAAGCTCGGATCTTCCTTTCCTATGCAAATTATGCCAAGCATGAACCATCTTCAGCTTCAAATGTTGGGGATCTTTACCCTCTTGATATAAAATACCTTCTAACTGTGTGTTATTAGGTTTGTCTCAATGGGAACCCAAGTTAACGACGAGCCAAAACAGGGTTGTAGTTGATTCCTCTTTGTGTACAAATGAGGGGAACATTATAGAATTCACCACAACTGTCAATAATATCCAAGGTACTCAATGCAGAGTCATACCAAACAATATCATCATTAGTGAGGGACATAAGTCTCTGAGACCATCGTAGACATTGTTTGTTCTCCACAAAAGCGGGCGTTAGAGGCAAGTGCGAAATAAACCACTTGTACAGAAGAGGAATACATCACATAATAGTCCCACCACCATTAGAGTTTCTCAAATGCAAAGAGAAGTACATATCACCCAACAAAGTAGTTACAGGATTCGCAATCAAGAAAATTCTAAGGGCGTTAACATCAACAAAACTATCAATGTTAGGGAACAAAGTCAATTCGTAGATGAGAAACACAAAGATGGCTTCAAAAGCATCCACACTAACGGCTTGAGCAAAGGCAGTAACTTTCCCTATGAGAAACTCATAAGTCAACCCAAACATTCTTCCTTTCTTCACCCAATGAGCCTCAATCTCATACTTCTTCAGATGAAGAGCTTCAGCTATAATATGAGATCTGGGAATCTCCTCCAATCCACTAAAAGGCACCTTGTCAGAAACGGGTATTTCCAAGATATGGGCATACTCCTCTAACGTAGGCATAAGCTGATAATCAGGAAAAGTGAAGCAACGGTAGAGAGGATCATAAAACTAAACCAACACACTCAAGAGACCTTCAACCACATCAGCAGATAACACAGATAGAAGCTTCCCATGACATTTCTTGAAGTCCAAGGGATCTAATACAAAAGATGATAGCTTCCTTAGCTCTTTCAAGTCAGCACATCTGAAAGGTCAAGGCAAACAAACAAAGGGGATCACACATAAGGCAAACTAACAAAGGTCAAGGGATGAATCAAGTCATTGTCAAGATCAATCATCCATTTTGGTAGATTATGGTTTTCACCTTATCAACACCTAAGTTCCATTGATATTGACAAGACTTGATTGGATCAACCAAGAACCAAAGGGTTTGTTGTGAGTCACGAGCATGGAGTCAGGTGAAGGACTATCCCAAAGGAGTGTACTAAGGATAAAAACCTGTAGATCATGTTCTAAAAAGTTCCCAGAGTCTTAATTCCATCTATCGAATATTACAGGTTAGGATGACTAACTCATCAACCCATAATTTTCTCAAGAGAAAATCGTCTGAGTGTAGTATCGTGTAACAACTGTTATCAAGTCTACACTTGAACAGTCTCCACACTACATTCTATGTAGGCCAAGTTAGGTTAAATGTTCTACGGTCCTCAGCTTCTCGGACCCTAAGTCAGAGAAAGAAATGCCTAACCACAAATAACATGTGTGACATTTATAACTCCAAAAGAGTCTCCACTGAGTAGATGGATCTCAAGCCAACTTGTTAAGGACTACTCCACACAAGTGGAACATGACTATACCATCCTCCTATCTTAATTGTACTCAAGTTCGGGTTAGAACTTATCTCACCACTCAAAGATCACCAAGTACAACAAATAGATTATATCACATAAACAAATATACAAACATCAAATATACAATTATATACACATAAAAAAGTAGGCCAAACCCACTGAGAACTACTCCCCGGCAGAGTCGCCACTTAATTTCTATAGCGGTAAATTCATGATCATCAAGCTATGGATAAGCTTAACTTCAATAAACCCAGAGTCGCCACCACACTTTTATTGTTTCCAAAGGAAAAGGGAAAGGTACGAACAAAACCCAAAGATAAGAAGTTTTCATATCAAAACTAATAAAATGCCAGAGATTACAGGTAAGGGGGTTGGTTACAAAGAGGGAAGGTGTTAGCACCCAAAGTGTCCTAGGTACTCCTAGGGAGCCCTTTTTTATGTGTGTATGTGTTTTGGTATAAAATGATGTTCGCAATAAATAGAGTGTCGGGATGAGAAAAGAATTCATTAGTTATTTTTTTGTGTTTGACAAGACCTTTGTACTTGTGCCAACGTACCAACATAAATATGACTGATCAAAACCTCGTAGTTCGTGGTATCAATTTCAAAGTGAGTGAGTTGCTTTTATCTAAAATTTAAATTTAAAAGAGGCACAAAGGGCCTAAAAGAGTTTTAATGAGTGTTAGTTCTTTTTTTCTTTTTGAAATTTTATGTCAATATGATTAGATTCATTTACAAGTTTGATTTAAGAAAAGAGTTTTAAAATACAATGGCATAGGGTCAAATTTTCTAATTTACAAAAGAGTCTAAGTTTAGAAATTACAAACAATGAATACCTTTTTAAAAAAGGGGGAGAAATTTGAAATTTAAGAAGTGGGAGGAGATGAAGAGACTAATCCTAATCATAAATTTAAAAGTTAAGAGTTGAAAAGATCTAACCAATGGGATGCAATCCAATAGACAAGAATGTCATATAGAAACCCACTTTTCCTTTGGACTTTAAATTAAGCAATATCAATAAGCAAGTAGAAATATGAAGAGCAAGGCATCAAATAAGGATAGCCACATCCAAGCAAGCAACTTCACAGTCTTCTTCTTAATCTTCCATGTATCAGATGACATACTCCTTGATTGGCTTAGTATAAGGCATTAGACACAGGTTCAAAATAACAATTGCATCAAGACCATGTAGCATATGAGTTCATGTGGATCCCAATACTTGTATCAGATGGAAGCTCAAATCACAATAACCTGGTTTCAGAAATGTTGGCATTGACCAAGTCCTTTTGCATATGGAATGTTGCCTAATTCTAAGACCAAAGCTCAGATCAAATTCAACTGTCTAAATAAACATTTTTTTAGGGTTTTTGTTGTTTATAAGTATTTTAAGGTCCTAAGACCACAAACAGAAACAAGATACACAATCAAATATAGACAACTACAATATATGGCTCAAGTGAGCAAAGTGAAAATGGCATAAACATAAACAATTTAAATGATATGTAAAATGGAAAATGAAATGGTAAATTACTTGAATATAAATTGCATAAAGTAAATAACTTTAAATTAAAAGCAATATTAATAAAAAAGTTAGTCAAATGTTAGTTGATTTGGTTTTAATGGAATTTTGCTTTTCAATTGATTAAGTCATTCTTTGGAGAACACTTACCCCTCTATTCACAAACATGGATCCTTGAACCAAGACATCTTCCAAAGGAAGGAAAAAAGGCCAAGTTTCCACACAATACCATGAAATAGTGGAGACTTACAATCTCATTTACTAGAATGCTATGCCTTTGGGTCAAAATTTAGCGCTATGTTAAGCAATCGTAATTGGACTTATGTAGAAGTCAGAACTATCTGAGGTCGGGAAATAGAAATTTTGGTATTAATGCATGTTAGAGATATGGTATAATGAACCATACTCCTAAAACATACCACACACAAAAAGAAAATGATCAGAGGATGGACCTAATCTCATCCATACTTGTATTGGTTCATCTAACACAAAGTTATTGATGAACCAATTAGCCTTAGGATATTGAGACTTCATTGGTAAATGAAAGGTATGGGATAGAATGGGATTGAATATGAAGAGGGAGGGGAGATGAAACAAACACAAATTGGTCATGGGAGGAATTTATCAAATTAATATCATTCATTCATTTTGGGAGATGAAATGTACTTTTCATCAATCCCTTAAATCCAATGATTTTAATTCAACAAAAGTCAAATCAACCTAGACCAAGGCCCAAACACATAGTCAAACCTCAGAAGTCAATAAAAATGGCTCAACATAATTTCTACACAATTAAACAATTAAAAATCAAATTAAAATGCATTTAAATTAAATTATGTTTGATCAAAATCCTAAAACCTCTTCAAAACACCAAATAAATGGCCAAGAGATTTATCATAGGTCAAACAAGGTCAAAGGACCTTAGACAAAAAATTTCATAATTTTTGAAAAGTCAGAAGTATTTTTAAACAATTAAAAATATGCACAAAAACCATTAATTCATGAAAAATATCAAAATTAATCCAAAAAATAATTTTAATTCAGAAAATGAAAGAGGACAATATTTAATTTTTTTTAGTGAAAGTCCCATATTTTGTGGATTTAAAATGAAATTAATTTGAATTAATCAAAATAAAAGGATTTAATAGAAAGAAGAAAAAAAAACAAGGGCAATATAATCTCCCTCATTAATTGAGATGGCAGATCAGATGGCCAGGAGCGCACATTCCACATGGACATGAGTCAAACACGCTGCAGGGACGGTAATCAGTTTGGACGCGTGAGATTAAAATATTTCAAATAGATGAGATGGCCTGGATTGATCCAGCGCACCACCGAAGCCCTAGCTCTGGTCATCTTCTCCTGTGAGGACCACCGGACTGGTATAACCAAAACCTTATGGAAGATGAATAGTGAATACACTATTTTGAAGGGAAAATGCTCATGAGCACGAATCTGGCCTCAATTTTGTCCAATTCCAAGTATATAAAAAGATACAGGGATTTGAATTTTGAGGATCATGAAGTGAGTTACTTCGATTTGACCTCAAAGCAACTCAATCTTCTTGCCTACATTGATACAACTTTATACAACCAAAAATCAACAAGAATGGTGAAGAATTGAGGGAGAACCGAAGAGATAAAAATTCTGAAAATTCACCTTCAATGGAGCTTCAGATTGGCACCACCTTGCTTTCAATTATGCTTGGCTTTGCTTCAGATGCTTGTTGGAGGTGAATTGGATCAAGGAGAAGTATGGACTCTTGGAGTTTCAATCTCAAAATAGATGGAGAATTGAAACTCAATTTTTAAAGAAATCTTCAAGCTTATCCTTCAATGGTGAGGGTTTGGGGTTGTAGGTTCAATGCTTGGGCCTCAGGTCCTTAATTCTGAGCAATGAGGGTCTTATTTATAGACAAGGATATTAATTTCCACACACTTCCAATTTTGGAAAATTTTGAAAATTCTCTTCGCATGCTTGCATGGGCGTGTGATAGGTGCATCAAGTGATGTAATTTGATCCATAATTGAGTGTAAACCATGTTAAAATCATGTTGGAAGGCCATGCAATTGTGTATGAAAAGTGGAAGTGAAAAACATCCAAATGGTTCTTCAACTTACACCCATGCGCAAGTCCTTAATACTTTGGCCAAATGCGATGATCCTTTACTTTTAGGAAAGGCGAGATCAAGGGGACAAACTTTCATGTTGAACACTTTTTCATTTGAATGACTTTTTCTATGGACTTCGGATGAGAAACGTTCCTTCATCAAAGTGGTAGATCTTTCAAGCCTCTTCAATTTGGTCACAAATATGACCTCATTTGGATTTGACATGAAAGAGTTATGCATTTTAGAAGTTGAGGAAAATCACGTGTTCAATGGTATTGGCCCAAAATGACCTATTATGTTTCCTCTTGGAACATGAATTTTAAAGTTTAATTTGAACTTCCTCCAAACATCAAAGTTAAAGTAGACGTCTTGAATTTGATCATTCAATTTGAATGGCTTTCATCTCATAAACATTGAGCAAGTTATGGTCTTGGGAAGTTGACCTTCAAACTAGGGTTCAGATAAAATGACCAATAATCTTTCACCATAAAAAATGAATTTCCAAGAAAAACTAGCTCTAGAATTCAACATTAAAGTTGTTTGAATGTCATTTTTAGAGAACCCCAGTTTTGACCAGTTGACTTTCTCTGGTCAACCACCAAGAACCAACTTGCTAGCTTGACATTCTCTTGCCTTTTGGGACTCATGGAGGATCATATATGCATAATATTACACAATATGAAGTATCCCTTGAAATATTTGATCAATTGTTGAAGAAACTTGTTGAAGAAGTCACACAAGATACCTAGATGAATTAGGGTTTCCAAGGCAAACAAACTCCAAACTCTTGATGATTTCTTGATCAAAATAACATGTGGAGATCATGGGGATCTGTAAGACCCTAATTTTGACCCTAAGATCCCTCATGCAATTTCATCATAAGCATTAGCATTGGGATCATACCTTGGCATCCTCCTTACCCCTCTTTCATTGGGTTTGTTTTGGGAGAGATCACCAAGCACCATGTGATTGTATCATACTTGTATATTATAATTTTACTAACCAAAATACAAAAATATGTCTTTGCATTTGCCTAACTCTTTTGTAGGTAGGGCATGATCTCCATTGATTCATCAAGTTCATATCTAAGGTTTGAGACCCTCATGACAAGGAGCATAACCATGAATTGATCCAAGAATGGTTATGAGCATCATATATGAGTTCCATTGATTCCTACATGTTATATTTATCAAGTTTTCTTCAAGAGTATGAGGGTGATTTGCCTTGGAAACCCTAGTTTGACTGGGTATCTTGTGTAACTTCTCCAACAAGCTATCTCACCAATTGATCAAATTTCTCAAGGGACACTTCAAAATTCATCATCTTACGCATATATGATATACCATGAGCCAAGAAAGTCAAAAGAATTGAAGGTTAGCAAGTTGGTTGATGGTGGTTGGCCACATGAATTCATTTGATCAAAACTGGGTCTCCCTAGACCCTATCTCCTACAATTTTCACCATATGAAAATGATTCCAAGAGAAAAGTTACTCTAAAATATTCCAAACAACTTTCATGTTGATACGTAGAGCTAGTTTTGCTTGGAAAATCATTTTCTATGTTGAAACATTATAGGTCATTTTGTATAAACACTAATTTGAAAGTCAACTTCCTAAGGCCATAACTTGCTCAATTTTTATCAGATGAAATATTTCCAAGTTGCAAAATCCAATTCAAGATGTCTACTTCAACTTTGATGTTTGGAGTGAGATCTAATTCAAATTTTATGACCATGTGATATGAGGTTACATTATAGGTCATTTTTGACCTATACCATTGAACAAGTGATTTTTCCAAACTTCAAAAATGCATAACTATATCATTAGAAATCCAAATGACATGAAATTGGTGACCATTTTGAAGGTATTTGAAATATCTACAAATTTGATGAAGACACATTTCTCATTTGAAGCTCACATAAAAAGTTAAGCAAGGTGGAATATTGAGATATATGGCTTGACACTTAGAAAATCTTTCAACATGTTGAAATTTCCAAACTTCCACCTCAAAATTCTCCATTTTCAAAACTCCAAATGAAAAATTGTTCAACATCAAACTTGATCCCCTTGATCCAAGCTTTCCGAAGAACCTAAGTTCATGCATTTTGGACAAAGATTGCTAGGTATGCGCATGGCTTTAACAGAGTTGCATCTTTGGCAAGAATCAATCTTCAAAATTTCAGTTCACTTTGCCTTGCCAATTAAGCTTCCATTCAGACTTCATTTGGATTCATTTTGGACCTTTTTGCATTGCACCATGGGCCTGCACATGCCCATGCACTCGTGCCATAAACAATGCTAAATTTGGACAAAATTTGAACTGTGCAAATATCATTCATTCATGCTATAAATACATGCTCTCTCTGCTTATTTGAAAGACAACTTGCTCTCCAGCTTTGCCCCCCATTGAAACCCTCTCATTCCAAAGGAAAACCTGATAAATTTTAACTTGAAATTTTAGTTTGAATCTCAACTGTGGGAGGTTCAAGAACTCTAGGATCCAAAGCCTTGCAACCTCTCTAATCACTTCCTGCTAGCTTCTCAAGTGTGATCAGATCGTGTTTGGAGCAAGCAACATCAAGAACTGCATAGCATTGAAGGTAACTTTTTGAAAACTTAATCTCTTCATTCTCTCTTAATTATACTCAATTCTCTTGGATCTTTGGTTGTCTAAAGTCCTACCAATGTAGGCAAGAAGATTGAGTTGCATAGAGGTCAAATCGAAGCAACTCAGTTGACACACCTCAAAATTCAACTCCTCATATCTTTTTATATATTTGGAGTTGGATGAAATTGAGGTCAGATTCATGCTCTACGCTATTTTTTCTTTCAGATCATGTCCTCTTTTTTTATTTTGGTGATGGTTGAAGGTGGACCAGTTCGGTGAGGTCCACCGGAGAAGAAGATCGGAGCTACAGCTCCGACCGTGTGTTGGCAGGTCTCCAACCATAGGATCCATTTAAAATGATATAATCTCACGCGCTGGTTCTGATTACCATTCATGTGGCGCATTGAATCAAGTCCACGATGGAACGCGCGCTGAGGACCACTTGATCTGCCACCTCAATTAATGAGGGAGATCAAGTGGTCCACATTTTTTCTGATTATTTGAATTTCATTTTAATTGCTTTATTTTCATTAATTCATATTAATTTTAATATTGATCCAAAAAATATGAGAGTTTCACCAAAAAAATTCAAATAATTTCCTCTGTTGGGGAGTAGTCTCCAGTGGGTTTAGCCTACTTTTTGGGTGTATATATTTGTATATATGTGATGTTTGTGTATATGTATGTGTGATATAATCTGCTTGTTGTGCTTGGTGATCTCTGAGTGGTGAGATAAGTTCTAACCCAAACTTGAGTGGAATTAAGATAGGAGGATGGTATAATCATGTTCAACTTATATGGAGTAGTCCTTAACAAGTTGGCTTGAGATCCATCTGCTTAGTGGAGACTCCTTTGGATTTGGAAATGTCACACAAGTATTTGTGGTTAGGCATTACTATCTCTAATTTGGGTATGAGAAGCTGAGGACCGTAGAAAATTTACCCCCTCTTGGCCTATTTAAGACGTAGTGCGGAGACTGTTCAAGTGTAGACTTGATAACAGTTGTTACACGATACTACACGTAGACGAGTTTCTCTTAAGAATATTATGGATCGATGAGTCAGTCATCTTAACCCGTAATATCCGATAGATGGAATTAAGACTCTGGGAACTTTTTAGAACATGATCTATAGGTTTTTATCCTTAGTTCACTCCTTTGGGATGGTTCTTACCCAGACCTCATGCTCATGACTTACAACAAACCCTTGATTCCTGGTTGTTCCAATCAAGTCTTGTCAATATCAATGGAACTTGGGTGTTGATAAGGTGTAAACCGTAATCCACCAAAATGGATGATTGATCTTGACAATGACTTGATTCATCCCTTGACCTTTGTTTTCCTTGTGTATGATCCCTTATTTGTGATTGTTGCATTCATGCATTCATGCGCATCATAACATTCATCACACGAAATTTTCAAGGAAATAAGGTATCATTTGCAAATATTCTTAGACCATGGATTGTGGACGAAGGAACACTAAGAAGTACAGTTTCAGATGTCCCGACTTGAAAGAGTTAAGGAAGCTAGTATCTTTTGTATTAGATCCCTTAGATTTCAAACAATGTCATGGGAAGCTTCTGTCTATCTTGTCTGCCAATGTGGTTGAAGGACTTTTGAGTGTATTGGTGTAGTTCTATGATCCTCTCTACCGTTGTTTCACTTTCCCAAATTTTCAGCTTGTGCCTACATTGGAGGAGTATTCTCATTTTTTGGGGATACATGTTTCTAGTAGAGTGCCTTTTAGTGGATTGGAAGAGATTCCCAGATCTCATCTTATTGCTGAAGCTCTTCACTTGAAGAAGTCTGAGATAGAGGCTCATTGGGTGAAGAGAGGAGGATTGTTTGGGTTGCCATTTAATTTCCTCATCAAGGAAGCTACTTCCTTTGCTCAAGCCGGTACTATGGATGCTTTTCTAGCTATCCTTGTGTTGCTCATTTATGGATTAGCTTTGTTCCCTAACATTGACGGTTTTATTGATGTTAACGCCATTAGACTTTTCATGATTGGGAATCATGTGCCTACTTTGTTGGGTGATATGTATTTCTCTTTGCATCTAAGGAATTATAAGGGTGGTGGAACTATTGTCTGTTGCATTCCTCTTCTGTACAAGTGGTTTATTTCGCACTTGCCTCAGACACCTGCTTTTGTGGAGAACAAACAATGTCTAAGGTGGTCTCAGAGACTTATGTCTCTCACTAATGATGATATAGTTTGGTATGATCCGTCTTTAAGCAGTTTGGAGATTATTAATAGTTGGGGTGAATTCTCTAATGTGCCTCTTATTGGTACACAAGGAGGAATTAACTACAACCCTGCTTTGACTCGTCGTCAACTTTGGTTCCCCTTGAGAGACAAACCTAATAACACTTTGTTAGAAGGTTTTATCTATCAAGAGGGTAAAGATCCCCAACATTTGAAGCAGAAGATTGTGCATGCTTGGCATAATATGCATAGGAAAGGAAGATCCGAGCTTGGTCCGTGAAATTGTGTAGCTTTGGAGGCTTACACGCTTTGGGTGAAGATAAGAGCTTTGGAGTTGAAAATGCCTTATCCTTGTGAAAGACCTATGTCTATGGTTGTGGTCGAGCCATTAACTCTCCCTAACCAAGATGTAGAGGAGTTGGAAGACGCGCTCGTCAAGATGAAGCAAGAGAAGGATATGTGGGAAGAGCGTTTCCGTGCTTTGAGCAAGAAGCATGAAGATTTGTAGTTGGAGTATAAGGACAAGGATGCACTCATTGAGCTACTTGAAGATCGAGTAACAAAGAGATAGAGAGAGCCAGAGGTTATATCTTCTAGCATTCCTCGGCCTTCCATTGCTTAGAAGAAGATTGTTGACCAGCTTGTCCTCGAGAAGACTCATATGAAGGCTTCTTTTGAGACCGAGATCCGTCGCATATAAAAATTATTTCAATTATTGATATATATGTTTGCAAATGATATAGTAAGTTCCTTGAAAACAAAAATAAATAATCAAGCATTGCATTTCATGCATCATTTGCATAAGCAGGTTTCTCTTTCGCCAGATGTCTCATTGGTGTTTCTTCTATGGTTTAGCCAAGCTGACCCACCGGTAAAACACCCGCGTCAATCACTTAAAAATTATGGAGCATATAGAGCAAGAGAACAAAGAGCTGAAGGACGAGATCTCCCGCCTGACTGCCATGATGGAGGCAGTTCTTGCTGCTCATAGTCAATCTTCTCCAACACCTGCAACTCCTCCTGCGAGGACAATTATTTAAGAGGTGGCTACCTCTATCATGCCTACTGCTGCCGCTCATTTTGCACCCACTATGCCTGCCAGATTCCCGTGGGAATGTCGTCCAACTTTGTGCCTGAAGGCTTTGCACCTACATTTGCTTCCATGCCGACATCTAGCCCGATCATGTCCGTGCCACCTCCCGTTGTGCACACCTTACCTCGTGTAGAGGACACCATTTATCACTCCGAGTTGTCTGAGGGTCCGGATGTCTACGAGAAAATGGATGAAATGAAGGATCAGTTTCTTGAGTTGCGCAAGGAATTGAAGGCATTGAGAGGTAAGGACTTGTTTGGTAAGAGTGCTGTTGAGTTATGTTTAGTGCCCAACGTCAAGATCCCGGTGAAGTTCAAAATGCCTGACTTTGATAAATATAAGGGGAATACTTGCCCACTCAGTCATCTAGTGATGTATACTCGCAAGATGTCTACTCAGACCGATAATGATCAATTGTTGATCCATTATTTCCAAGACAGTCTGACCGGTGCTACGCTCAAATGGTATATGGGATTGGATAGTGCAAGCATTCACACTTTTAATGACCTGGGAAAGGCTTTTGTGAAGCAGTATAAGTACAACGTGGACATGGCGCCTGATAGAGACCAGTTGAGGTCTATGTCTCAGAAGGATAAAGAGACATTCAAAGAGTATGCGTAGAGATGGAGGGAATTGGCTGCCCAGATCACTCCTCCTTTGGAGGAAAAAGAGATAACAAAGATCTTTCTGAAAACCCTGAGTTCATTTTATTATGAACGAATGATTGCTAGTGCCCCCAGTGACTTTACCGAAATGGTAAACATGGGGATGAGGCTTGAGGAAGGAGTTCGAGAAGGACGTTTGTCGAAAGATGAGCCATCGACAAGCAAGAGGTATGGTAGTAGTTTCAGCAAGAAGAAAGACAATGAAGCAAATTCGATAAGTAGTGGGAGGCAGAGGAGGCCTCATATCAGAAGGAATCCAACATCCCGTCAACACCACCATCAAGTATCTTATGTTATTCCGATATTTTCTAATCAACAATCAACACCAGTTCAACAACTACAACGTCAACAACAACAACCGTAATAACGAGCAAACACCTACAACAATACCAACAACAATCATCATCAACAAAACTTTGAGAGGAAGAAGGTCTCTTTCGACCCGATTCCTATGTCTTATGCAGAATTGTGTCCATCCTTGGTTCTCAAGAACTTGATTCAACAAAGAAACCCGTCGCAGATTCTAGAACCACTTCCTTTGGTGGTACAAGCCTAAGCTCCGTTGTGCTTTTCATCAGGGAGCACCTCGAAATGATATTGAGAATTGCTATCCACTCAAGTATGAGGTTCAAAAGCTGATGAAGAGTGGAATGGTGTCCTTCAAGGATCGTGTGCCGAATATGAAAGCAAATTCGTTCCCTGCCCATGGGAACTCTTCCGTGAATATGGTGGATGGTTGTCCTGGCGAATTCAAAGTTTTTGACATGCGTTTTATCAGGAGGTCCTTGGCGCAGATGCATAAGGATGTTTATTTGGTAAGTGATTTTGAGCATGACCATGATGGTTGTGCTGTTTGTAGAGTTAACCCGAGGGGTTGTAAAGTTGTGAAAAGGGACATCCAGCGACTGTTGGATGAAGGCATGATTTAAATTGTTCAAACCCATCATGTAGATGACGATGTCAATGTCATAGTGCTCGTTTTCAAGCATCCGGAGAGATTGGTAATCCAGTACGATAGCAGCAACAGTAACAATGTCAGCAACAGATCAGTATCACAGTTGGTAATACGGTTAGCGGGCCCAGTCCCGTATTCATCTGATAAAGCTGTTCCGTACCAGTATAATGCTACAATGATAGAGGGTGGTCAAGAGGTTGTGTTGCCTATGACTAACTCTGTGGTGAGAATTGCTGATGTTACCAAGGTGACCCGCAATGATCGTGTGTTTGTGTCGGTGTTCCCAAAGGATAAGGAAGAATTTGTTGTGAGTAAGAAGATGGAAGTGCCTATTGTAGATCTGGTTGGTGCTTCAAAGGGTAAGTCTGGTGAATCGAGCAATGTGAAGGCCAACGACGGTGATGAGGTACTTCGGTTGATTAAAAGAAGTGAGTTCAATATGGTGGAGAAACTGCTCCGAACCCCCTTAAAAATCTCAGTGTTGTCTCTGCTCATGAATTCTGAAGCGCACAGAGAAGCACTGCAGAAAGTTCTAGAACAAGCTTTTGTAGAACATGATGTTACGGTAGACTAATTCGATCATATCGTGGCTAACATGACTTCTTACAACAATCTCAGTTTTTGTGATGAACAACTCCCTGAGGAGGGTAGAAATCATAACTTGGCTTTGTATATTTCTATGAATTACAAGGAAGATGCTTTGTCAAATGTTCTTGTTGACACCGGGTCATTGCTGAATGTGCTTCCGAAGTAAACTTTGTCAAAGTTATCTTATCAAGGAACGCCTATGAGGTATAGCGGTGTAATCGTCAAGGCCTTCGATGGTTCGCGCAAGATATTTATTGGTGAAGTGGACCTTCTGTCGCAACGCGAAAAACAACCGGCTGGAAAAAAACAAAACAAACAGAGCCGCCACCGTGCGTTATTTATCCCAAAGAAGGGAAAGGAAACGCTCGAAGTAAACCTGGAAAGGAAATGGTCTTACGACCGGAGATTGCAAGGATCGGGAGTCGGTTACGCAAGGGGAAGGTATTAGCACCCCCTCACGTCTGTCGTACTCGACGGGATCCACGCTCAGAAAGAACAAAATAAGGTTGCTGAATAAATGCTCAAAGAATGCACACACACTGGAATAAACAGGCGGAAAAGGATGGAGGAAGAGGACTCGGCAGGATGTCGCATCCTGGGCCTACGTAGTTTGTCAGAAACAAACATCAGAGTCGATGTATATCGGGGATATGGGAAATGGGCTCGCTAGGATATCACATCCCATGCCTACGTATCTCATCTGGAATGAGAATCAGAGCTACCGTAGTTCGGCTAACGCACGCCGAAACAAAACACAACACAAAGACGCTGAGACGTCAACAGAAACACATAAATGGAAACAGACTGCCAATGGCTGGGCTTACGTCCGACTCCGAACAAACAAACACCAATAGGATACGGAATGCCAATCGCTGGTCTTACATCCATCTCCTAACACACACAAAAACGTTATCAAACAGACAAGCTAATAGGGAGTCTGGAACTCGAGCCTAATAGCTGTCAAGCAAACACACACAAAAAAGAAAAGGTTGCCTAGAGAGATCTTGCATGATCTCCTGCCTACGTACCTCATCTGGTATGAGGATCAGGGTGACGTAGTTCCCCTTAACAGGGGAGAAACTTCTATCCTAACCAGAGACTAGGGAGATAACAACTAAAAGGGAGACTACGACTCGAGCCTAGAAGTTGTCATGCAAATGATCCCTATATTGAAGTATCTAACAAGAGTTTGACTCACACAAGTAGTGAGTCAACTCAAGTCTATCTCTACGTACGTTCAACTTCCAGTTGATCATACGACTCCTACAGAAAGGAGACGAGAAGCAAAACAGATAACCATCAAAAGCAAACAGCACACACTATACGCAAACAAACGGCTCATACAAGGTTGGGCCTTAGTCAAGGGGTCATATCGACCTTGACAAACAAGCCAAATGGAAAGGGTGTCTGAGGCTCTTAACCACTGACATTGACTGTCAGGGTGAGCAGATGAAATGGGAGATGAGGGTTAGACCTCATAGCTCTTAACCCGGACTGGGTGAGCTCAAGACAAAGAAGGTGTGGGAGTCCAGAATGTGGGACTCTATTCCACATGACTGACACAACAAGATTTTGGGTGTTTATTCAAAATGCATCAGCACGTAGTGCGAGCAAGATGAATGACTCAACTGAATAGCAGGGGATGGATTGCACATCCCTTTTATCTGCCAATGCCTCTTCACTTAGGAGGTCTTTGAAGTACATGGCATAAATATAAACAATCAAAAACATTGCCTCTTAAGGAGGGCTTCAGACAAGCGCCTGCCAAAGTAAATGACAGGTCTTCTAGACTACATGGAGAATAGGAAGTTACCTAGGAGGTATGCCAACCACAAGCAAAGCAAAGCAACTCAAATAATGAGTTAAAGCGGCTAAAGTACCTGTAAGAAAAGCTAAAACATCAGTATTATGTTTAGACAAAAACCGACAGTTATAACAATCAGACAATCCCAATATGTACAACATGTAAGCCATAGAAGGCAAACACACAAGTGATTCAATACCAAAGGACCTACAAAATGACCAAGGGTTAGTAAACAATGCAATTAGCAAAGCTCAAATGAGGAAGCAACATCAACCATGGAGATGAATGCTTGATCCTGAAATTCAAAGCTCAAATTGTGAGTTCAAACCCCTAGGGCAAAGCCTAGGGTCAAAGGTGAAGTAAAAAGTCAAAACAGAAGCTAAAACTCAACATGAAGCTCATTTAATGAATCAAGAACATGGCCTAAAAAATACCAAGTCAAAAGCACTAAGCAAGGTCACTTCATGAGCATGAGAAGGCAAGGCAAGCAAAAGGTGCATACAATTGACCATCAAGAATGAAAATTCCACATTAAAACAGAAATGACTCAAACAATCCTGGAAATTTTTATGAGCAATCAACATGTCAATCATAATCACCATTCCAAAAATCAGAATCAACAGAACTCAATTGGCAAGGCAATGAAAATGAATAAGATCCATATCAAATTGTGTGACACACATTGTCACACCTAAAGTACATGTGTCCCAAACAGTGAAGACAATACCAAAAAATGCCAAATAAAATCACACAAATCCATCAACATGTTAAGAATCATCATGCAAAATTTTAGGGAATTGGATCATTATTGAGCATTTCATGATAGAAAGAATGAGGCAATGTCACAAAGGCATACATGTTCACATAATCAACCACAATTCAAAATCCAGAAATGGTAAAATCATAAAATCAAAACCAAAAAATAATAGACATCTCAAGGATCATGTAGAAAAGAACCTGGAATTATTTTGATCATTATACTATTTTTGGTGATTTTTTGAAGTAGCATGGAGAAAATGAAATAAAAATTTAAATAACATGAAAATAATAAAAAGAAATGAATAAAATGGAAATTGCTTCATCCGGATTCGAACCGTGCGCCTCAAAACGCACAACATCATTAAATGATGTGGCAATCCACATCATTGGTCAAGCTAGCGTGGACAAGGTCAAAGAAAGCTGATCCAATGAATTTGACAACATGCGCCATGCAAGCAGTGAATCAGCAAGAATTAAAACAAAAACAAGCAGAATGGAAGACTCGAACCCGCGCTATGGACTTGAAAGGCGCATCTACAGTGCCAATTCATGAAACGAACCAGTAAAACCCTAGGCCTGTATAAGCAGGGCGGCGCACGGTGGAAACCACCGTCTTCTTCATGAAGACGGTGGATAAACAATATGAATCTACCAATTTTTTTCCAGATTTACGCAATACTTATACCATTCGAAAGCTTATGCTATGTACAACAAGAATCCAATATCAATTCATGCTAATTTATCACATACATTGCAAATCGAATCAAAACAGTTTGATGCATAAAACTTCAATCAAGCATATCTCAGTCAATAGGCCACCATTTCACACGAAATTTCCATCAGATTAATCAGCATGATAAGAACTACAAGATCATGGCAAAATATTTGAGAATTAAGAGGTTCAAAAAACCTACCTCTTGAAGATCAACTTCTGGATTCAGCAATTTCAAGGCCCGGCAAGCTTCAAATCCACTCCTCTATCACTGTTATGAAGCTTTATGAAGAAATTGGAGCTTATAGTGGCTTAGATCTTGCTCAAATCTGAACTTCCATACTTGTGTTCTTGAGCTTGCACCACACGAATCTTGGCCAAATGCTGCAATTAAGAGCTTGATCTACACCAAATCAATGTCACAGAACAAGAATATGCAAGAAAATAGCAAGGTTATGTGGAAGAAATTTGAATTTGGATTGAGAGAAGAATTTGGAGGGAAGAAGATTTTAGATCTAGAAATGGTGAATTCTCCCAAATTCTGTTAGGATTATGTATTTATATGATGTGTTAATCCTACTGAAAATGTTAATTAGCATTGGTTAATTGTGATTAAGTGAAAATAAGGTGTGTGAGCAAATTTGGAAAATTGGAGGTGTATGGAGCATCCATACGTGAACAGTAACCAATGAGAGCTCAAATTCACTTAAAAACACCTCATGCACACAATGGCAATGTCATTTTATCCATACAATGCACCAATTTTGAATTTATCATTTTCCCTCCAAAAAGGTCATGAATGTGCAAATGATTATATGATGAATTTTCATGCAACGTGATGGATGATTTGGAAAATACATGTCATGACAAGCAAAATGCAAAAAGAAGCACTCAATTTGGAGTTATGAGTCAAAAGTTATGCCCTTTTGAAGTTTCAAGCACACTTGGCAATGATTTGATCATATCTCCTCAACCATTCATCACAAACTCATGATCTTAGACCTTTTGGAAATGGGAGAGAAAGATCTTCAACTTTCATGTTGGACAAAAATTCGTTTGAAGCTTCTTTGATGATGTAAGATCAAGTTGAATTTGGACCAAAATCTTTCCATTTTTGGAAACTTTCAATTACAGGTCACTTTCCATTTTTGGAAACTTTTGATCTGAACTCCAATTCTTCAAGATATGCATTTGACATGATGAATAAACATTGTTGGAACATGAATGGGATGAAACAAATCAATTTCCCAGTTCAAAACCCACAGTTGACTTTCTGTTGACTTTTATGGGCCTCCAAATAACTTGGCAGTGCTTTGATCAGCTTGAGCCTCAACCACTTGAGGGATTGGCTCCAAAATGATACCCTTGCTCAAATTAGCTCAATAATATAACCATATGATCCACACCATCAACAAATACCTCCTCTCCTGGAGAAACCCGGACTGGTAGAATGGCACTGATTAGGGTTGACCAGAGGTCAAAACCCTAATCCAGAGGAATCTAAGCATGAACAATGAACCCCTTGAGGATGACATAACCATGATGATGGTAACATACCCTTGCAAACAAGAAAATGCTCAACCTCCTTGAGGAACCAATAAAACCCTAATTGAAGAGCAACCTCAGATGATTGATCATCAATTCAATAAGTCCCTCAGGCATGAATCTCTTAACCTCTCTATCTTCTGAGAAAGACTTAGGAGGATGACTTGTCTTATTTCAAATGATATGCAATATGTACATGCCTAATGCCCTAAAATATGAAATGCAATCTACTAAACTAGTCCCAAGAGAGGAGGGCAAATTTTGAGGTGTTACAGCTGCCCCTATTCAATCCACTATGAACTTGTCGATATGAATAGCCTCGGCTTTCAGAGGATAGGGGTGAAGAGTGATTGAATACCAAGAACAGACGAACAATTTGCGCTCCGCTGGGGATTATTATATTTTTTGCTTTTCTTGAACCCCGAAACTTTTTTCTCTTTTTCCTTTTCTTGAACCCCAAACTTCTTTGATCTTTTTCCTTTTCTTGAACCCCAAACTTCTTTGATTGATTTTTTTTAGTTTTTCTTGAACCCCATAATTTTTTGATTTTCACGGATGATCCCCGATCACCGCATCTGAACCCCGACTGTCACTCTCGTTTGCCAAACAATGAACCCCGTTCTCCATTTGAACCCCAGTCGCCTGACGATAACTCACGATCGCCGTTGTGAACCCCATTCTCCAGAAAACAACCCGTGCCTCCCTTTCTCCATTTGAACCCCGCTCTCCAGAAAATGCCCAACACTTCCTTCTCTCCATTTGAACCCCGTTCTCCATTTTCTTGTGATAATTCCGCTGGCCATGCCGGAAATAACACCAAAACACCACTCTGATGGCGACATATCAGAGGGTACGCCTTCACGAAAGGAAGGTAATCATATGCATTTCTTCCTCCGAAGATACCCATAACGACTTCTATTGGCCTCGCCAAAGTCTAAGGTGACACATGATCAGAAGACAATCCTGAGGACCTCATCCCGGATATAATCTTCAACTCCAATCTCCATTTGAACACCATTCTCCAGAAAATGCCGCAACACTTCCTTTTCTCCACTCTTCGATTTTCGCGCTGATCGCGTAAATTTCTTTGATTTTATTTCCATCTCCGCCCGACGAAAAATTTTCCTCCAATATCGCACTACTGGGGAACATTGTTGCTCTAACGTCATGATGCTAAACTCCTCAGAGTAACATCTTCTAACTTCTATCTCGCACGACAGAAATCTCCTCCAGTATCACACTACTGGGGAATACCGATGACCCAACCTCACGATGCTAAGCTCCTCAGAGTAACATCTTCCAACTTCCATCTCGCACGACTGAAATCTCCTCCGGTATCGCACTACTGGGGAATACCATTGACCCAACGTCAGGATGCTAAGCTCCTCAGAGTAACATCTTCCAACTTCCATCTCGCACGACAGAAATCTCCTCCAATATCGCACTACTGGGGAATACCATTGACCCAACGTCAGGATGCTAAGCTCCTCAGAGTAACATCTTCCATCTGGCGAAACCAATCCTCAAACGGTAACCACGGCTTGAGACTAGTTTATGCTTGCAATGCTGATGCATGATTTTTTACGGCGTAATGCTCCACAACCATTGAAATGCTACGCAATTTATGATGCAATATGCTATGCTTCTCTAAATGATGAATGCATAAAAAGTATCCCCCTCAAGGGACTCTTCTGGGGAGCTCGAGGCACTCTGCTGAGGAACTTGACAAGACTCCAATATCCACCCTGCTGGGGAATAACCCTGCTGCTGGGGAAATGACCACCCTCACCAGGGATGACCTCCGCTGAACCCGATCCGTTTGGGGACTTCGCTGGGGAAGAAACCACCAACGCACTCTGCGGGGAAACATCAATCTTCGACTTGCTGGGGGAAACTAACAAGCTCCGTCGTGCTAGAGGAAACAACTACCAACAGACACCTCTACTAGGAAATAGCAACCTTCAGGCCTGGCTGTTGAGGAAATACCAGTCTCGAAACTGCTGGGGAGATAACAATCCCGACTCTGCTAGGGAAGACACAGACCTCGAATCTGCTGGGGAGGTAACAATCCCGACTCTTCTTGGGGAAATAAGGAAAGTCTGGCACAGAACACCCGTCGACTCGTCGAACCCTGGTATTCAATCATCTAAATCCAGTGTCAGCTTTCCACTTTTGAGAGCTCCCAAACTCGTCTGAACTTTTCTGATTCATCACCTTGTATTCCCGACTTCTCCGTACTCCACAGAGATCGAACTCCCTGGATTCATACAAACTTTCCATTCCTTAGACTTTGAAGAGTCTTCTTGATTAATGCTCCAGGATCGTCGTACGTCTTCCGTCGTCTTTAATCCCTTGTCCCTGATTGGACTCCACGGGGATCTCTTGTCAACAACTTCACATCACAACCTGCAAGTGAGTGAAAATATCTAACAGCACCTGCAAAAGAGATCGTTAGATAAAAATGTGCCCCAGGCATGCCAAATTTCAACACCTAGGTCACTCAACCTTCCGAATAAGATTTCAGGCTTTCAATCTTATACACATGCATTGGAAGGGACCCGTATGTCTTAAAATGCAAATATTCTTTATCAAAATAAACAGATGTTTTTGCAATCAAAGCGGTAATGAAAACAAAAACAAAATTATTTGACTGAATATGCATTTTATTGATTGAAAAAGGTGTGGCTCGAAACTGAGCAATACAAAGGACGCAATCCCTGAAAAGAGGTAATTGCGCGCAAAAGGAAAAATCTATCCTAATGGCAATGTGAACCCGTGATCTCATCGAGTTCCAACTCGGTTACACCCCTTATGTCCTCAGACTCTCCGTGCTTTCTGCCTTCTGAACAAGACGCTTTCGACCGAACCCTATCGGGGATTATCCACTTGTCGTATTCAAAACACAAATGATCATGCCAGACGCAGTTGTTTGTTTCAATCCCTCTTTTGCCTGGACCGCCTTTTCGGGTTTTCAGTCCACCGGGATACCCTTTTTTGCCCAAGTCGCCTTTTCAGGTTTTCGACTTGCCGGGTGTACAATTTTTTCTTTTTATCCCTAATTTTTTCCCGAACCTTTTTTCATTTTTTTTTCGGTTCGTCGGGATGCCCATTTTGCCTGGACTATTTTATTCTTTTCGTCCAGCGGGTCTCTTATACGAAGTATTTTTTAACTGCGTCCGCATTCACAGGGGATGGAAAATCCTCACCATCCATGGTCGTCAACAACAAGGCTCCGCCAGAGAAATCCTTCTTGACCACAAATGGACCATCATAATTGGGTGTCCTTTTGCCCCTACGATCGTTCTGAGGAGGAAGGATCCTTTTCAACACCATGTCTCCTACGTGATACACACGAGTTCGCACCTTTCGGTCAAAAGCACGCTTCATTCGCTGCTGGTACAACTGCCCATGACAAATGGCTGCCAGCCTCTTTTCCTCAATCAAGCTCAACTCCTCATACCGAGTCCTTACCCATTCCGCTTCTTGCAATTTCACGTCCATCAGGACTCTCAACGAAGGAATCTGAACCTCAACCGGTAACACGACTTCCATCCCATATACGAGAGAGAAAGGCGTTGCCCCAGTAGATGTACGCACCGAGGTTCGGTACCCATGCAATGCAAACGGCAACATCTCGTGCCAATCCTTATAGGTCACGACCATTCATATTAACGGCCCCATCAAACATCAGAATCCGTTCGGATTCAGGGTCAGGCCCCTCCTTCGGAATTGGTTCCTCACAATCTTTCGATTTGAGAACCACTATGTCCTCATCAGGGAACTCAAACTTCCTCGATTGATAATCATCAATGGGCTGCTGGGCGAGGTAATCGGATAGTACACTCCCCTTTATTGCTTTCTAAGAGGTATATTGAACATCGTATTCAATCAAAATCATTTGCCCTCTCGCAACCCGTTCGGTCAATGCTGGCTTCTCAAATATATACTTGATCAGATCCATCTTGGAAATCCATAAAGTGGTACGAACCAACATATATTGTCTCAGTCGGCGAGCAGCCTATGCCAAAGTACAGCAAGTTTTCTCGAGCAGTGAATATTTTGTTTCACAGTCGGTAAACTTTTTGCTAAGGTAAATTGCATGCTCTTTTCGACCAGACACGTCATGCTGACCCATTACACCTCATAGACCCCTTCGAGGGCTGTCAAGTACAGAGTTAACGGTCGTCCCTCCACAGGAGGCATCAGAATCGGAGGTTCCTGCAAATATTCTTTTATCTTTCAATGCCCCTTGGCAATCATTATTCCACCTGACCATTCGATCTTTTCTCAACAGCTTGAATATGGGTTCACACGTGGCTGTTAGATAAGATATGAACCGTGAAATGCAGTTCAATCTACCTAAGAAACCACGAACCTCTTTTTCTGTTCTCGGTTCAGGCATTTCTCGTATTGCTTTTTCTTTAGCAGGATCAACCCTGATTCCTCTTTCGCTCGCAATAAACCCCAGCAACTTACCGGACCACACTCCGAAAGTGAACTTATTCGGATTCAACTTCAGTCTGAATTGTCTCAGCCGGTCAAACAACTTGGCCAGGGCTACCAGATGCCCCTCTTCTGTTTGGGACTTTGCTATCATGTCATCAACATAGCATTCGATTTCATAACGAATCATATCATGAAACAAAGTCACCATAACTCTTTGATACGTGGCACCGGCGTTCTTGAGACTGAATGGCACCACCTCCACTCTTGACACTCGCCTCCTAGGCGGCCCCAACCTTTACTTCCTTTCATACCTCCTCGGTACAAGCTCAACTCGCTCCTCGTGCGGTTGAATCACCTTCTCCTCCTGTTTCAACAACCTGGCTAATTCCTCCGGCAGTTCACAATCGTCTTCGCCTTCTTCTTTGGCATGATAGATCGGATTGTCGAAGTCATATGAGGGTGTAACAGGATTGTTATCAATGAGATCCGGAGAATACGAAAGTCGAAACGAAGCCAATCAAAAGGAAGGAAAAATGAAAATAAACATTGCCATTTTTTATTTTTGTTTTAAACTGCAAAAATAAATGAAAAACAGGGAGCACCGCTTTTACTACAAAAACATCCATTTATTAATGATGCAAAATGTTGCAAAATGAAACACACGAGGTGGCCCTTACAATGGACCAATACGTTTCAGGCAAAACGTATGGCTTTCATGCAAACAGAATTGAAAAACAGAAATATTACTCTTCACGATGAGTGACATTGATGATCTTTGAGGCCTTCCAGTTCCCTGGTACGCACGATTTTATCCACGAGTCAAGCTCGCAGTCACTATCAATCTCTTCACCCACCGCACAGGTGTGACCTGGATCCAGCATTCCAGCGCTAATGAACGTGAACGGTTGACGACGTCCTCTGTTTTGCCTAGACGAGTCTTGGCTTTCCTGATAACCAATCCCGAACCTATCTGCTTTCACCACAATGTTTATCATTCTTCCCCAGCCTGGGACCCCTCCATTTCTCACCACTTCCACGGCTTGTTTGTAAGAAAAAATGGACAGCTTTTTCTCTTTCTCAGCGATAATGGCATTCTCCACCTTGACGGTTTCAACTGCCTGACATGGTGTTTCAAAATTTTCACCATCCCTTTCAACATATTTGAACGATGACAGTTGGTTGACAAAGATATCTTCTTCCCCCCAATTAACTTTCTCAAATCGGAGACGTCCCCCATCCATCATTCTCTGAATCCTCTCCCTCAGCATTACACACCCATTCGCAGTGACGGTGCAAGCAGCACAACAATTATCACAGCCAGGGAAAACTCCACTCTTCATCAGATGTCTCTTGACCACAGACATTGGAGTCCTTAGCCGATCCACGTTTGTCACCTCTATTTTTCTCTTATCTTCTGACATCACGTTCACCCCCATAGGACCATGCACCGGCATGGGGTTAGCATTAACATTCGGTGTCGGTGCAAAATTGATGGCTTTAGAATCCACCAAATCTTGAACGACATGCTTAAAAGCTTTACAATCCTCAATGCTATGCCCGGGTGCACCAGAATGGAACTCGCACTTGATGTTCTCATTGTAACCTGCAAGCCTTTGGTCTGATCCTACAGGAGCCAACGTCCTCGGCTGAACCAACCCAAGACCCTCCAACCTCTTAAACAGAAGAGCATACGCCATGGGTGGCTTATCGAACTGACGATCAATCATCCTTCTTCTCGCTTGGCACCCAGCTCTCTGTGTTCTCTGTTGAGGTGGCTGCTGTTGCTGTCGTGCAGATCGATTACCAGTAGGAATCGTCACTGTAGCAGCATACGGGTGATAACGATCCCTACCACGTCCCTTTTGGGCAGACACATCACTTGATTCAACCTCCTTCTCGTGCTGACTATTGCCAGAGGGCATCTTTACTCCAGACGACGGAGCATTTCCCTGTATTTCCCCCATTCTCAGCCAGTTTTCAATCCTCTCCAACCTCTCAGCGATTGTTTTCTGCCCCAAGGCGAACCCTTGCATAACACTGATCAACTCTCCCATCTTCTCTTTCAGCTCGAGAACATCGGCGTTGGATGGATTCATCATTCCTGTGTCAATCAAACATGTTAGAAACTGACACCTGCAAAACAGAAGACAAGTTATTATGACTCACACATGAATGCAATGTCTATCCATATGAGTAACATTTTGTCTTTCGATCCTGGTTTCATCGAGGCAGATAATAATTCGCCAGCCACATTCGATCATCAACCATCTGGTTTCACCATACAAAGATAAGAATCATGATTTAGCAAAGATATCACCCAACCATGTGTGTGTGATGTGAGTGTGCACAGGAAGCAAATAAAGCTTGAAGATCAATCACTCAATGATAACAACCACTGTATATCAAAAGTGCACAACACGTGCAAAAGTCATACATCAGGCTGATACAAATCCGGTTACAATTCTCCGGAATCATAAAGAAAATACAAGCAAGTGAATTCCGTCAACATGCCTGACGGTAATCCAACAAAACAACAACAAAAGTCTACACTGAAGAAGGCCCCACAGAAGGCTCTGCATCATCAACCATCTTGGTAAACTTCACAGCAAACCTGAGCTCAGTATTCTCCTGCTGCAGTCTTTCTATCTCCTTCTGGTGAATCTTCATCTGTCGGAAGTAATGATCCCTCTCAGCAAGATAATGATCTCTCTCAGCAATAATCTTCGCTTTCTCCGCTTCCCATTCTGTAGTAAGGATTTTGGCTCTAACTTCCCTCTGAGTCTTCACAAGAATTTGTCTCCTCTTCTCATCCTCAATGACCTTCGAAGCTCTAGCCAACTTCTCCTTGGTGATGTCATGCTCCTTCGCAGATGACTCCAAAGCTTGGCTAATCTTGCGGTAATAAGCGGTGTCTAGCTCAAAGCACTTCACCTCAATGGCATGTCTCTTATCCTGGTCTTCTATTTTCCCTTTGATTTCCTGATTAGCCATTTGGATTCTAGCAACACTCATCTCCAACTCAGTCTTCTCTGCTCGCAACTGATCTTTGGCCTTCTTCATCTCAAGGAACTCCTCCATGCTGACAGAAGAACGTGGCCCCTCAATCAAAGGACACCAAGGATCACCCCCAGGAAATGGTAGATGCGTGAGCTCAATCCTCTTTCTGAGCCAATCATCAAACAGAGGAAAAGACCTATTATTAACCCTACCAAAAGGAACCTTGCCCTTTCTCTGAATGTTACGCCATGCCCCAGACACTTGCCTCAACCGTGTCAGATTACCCTCAGCCGGGAAATAGAAAGTCTTCTGAATCTCACGCTCGAGAGGAGGAACCTCCACAGCGAACCCCATCTGTCTCCTAAGAAGCGTCGGGTTGTGATTAATGCAACCCTGAACTCCTATGAGAGGCACATTGGGAAGACTCCCACAACTGTAGATGAAATCTCGTCCGACCACACCATTGTGAGTCCAAGCTATGTCCTTGGCTCGCAAACCCATCAGTTTGGTCGCCCAATTAATTGTGTAGTCCTGAAGAACAAATACAAAGGCACCTCTGGAAGGCAAATACCCCATGAACCATTTGTGTAACAACTGAGCACAACATCTGATCAATCCCCCACGCCGCTTCTCGTTCCGATTATGGACCGAGTAATAGATATCCCCAATCAGGGTAGGAATAGGGTTCCTCTGAGCAAACAACCTGATGGCATTAATATCCACAAATTTCTTCTGATTAGGGAACAAGATGATTCATTGAATGCTCACAGCAATCAAAGCACAGACAGCCTTCCAGTTACCTACACTAGCATGCTCCTTGGCTTTAGCCTCCAGGAAACTCAGATGAAAACCAGGCAACTTTCCCTTCTCCTTCAAACCCCCCTAGTCACTTCTGGGCTCAAATAAAGAGCGCGAGAGATCTCTGCAACATCAGGTTCTTCCTTAGTGACATAGAATGGAATCTGATCTCGGATCTGAATACCCAGGATACTGGCATAGTCCTCAATCAATGGTCCCAACAGGTAATCCGGGAGAACCAAGCATCTCAAACTCGGGTCATAAAACTGGAGAAGGGTATGGATGGCACTCCTATCACTGTCTGTGAGCCTGAAAACCAACTTCAGAATACCACCATAAGTCTCACGGAACATCCCCACCTTGTTAGGTGTAATCAATGTTATCATATCCTTCAGCACACTAATCTCTGGATCAAAGAAACTGTAGACAACATCGTCTTTCAAGCCGATCCTCATATCTGGAACAAGAACGTCTCTCAACCAGGATCTCAATCAAGAATGTCCCCTGCATATGGATAAACATGAGTTAGATGCAGATAAATGCAAAATGGGAATGATGCTGATGCATGAATGCAATGCACTGTGTCATCCTCCAAGTCATCTGAACAACCACTATACTGGATTCCGGTTTCTGAACCGATCACAACCATCTGAGGTATTGAGTAACCATAAATCCATCTCAGGAAGTTCCGAAATAAACGGAACCTGAGGATATACCACCATCATCACTGGAAAGTCACTGATCTGATAACAACACAACCATCTGTGCCAACCTAGGGAATCCTGAAATAAACGGATTCCCACTGATAAATACCGCGGACAGAACTCCGGCGTCTCAGAAATAAATACCCATAAATCCAACTCATAAATAGGACTCTGATCAAGAACTGAACCATTAGTCACCATCAAAGTCACCATCGAAACATGCATCTGCAGGAATCCAACCCTCCCCTCACAAGTGAATTCTATAAGGTCATCCTAAGGCGGATAATGGTCTCGACAATCGGACAAGATACTCAACGGGTGTGCTGTTGCAGCTCTCATAAGATCGTCTAAACCAAAGATCCGGGAAAGAACAGACACCGAAGTCAACAACTCAGATGAGGTAGCCCAACCAAAGTGGAATACTCCACCCGGAAGAACTCTCTCAAAAGAACCTCGTCCGACTTGTGGTATGTCACGTCGCAACAACATGCTGATCCAACATGTGAGGAAACGTGAAACCACGCTAATCCTAGGTGTATACTCGGGCCTGGATTTTGGCCCCACTCAGAACACCCACCCCAAATCAGAGGAACCAAACCTGTACATAATCCAGCACAATGATAATATGATGCATGCAAACATATATGCAAATATATACACAATACAATAATCATAAATGCAATAAATAAAGCAGCACAAGCAACCAAAACTATCCTAGAGAGCGCTAGGATCAACTCGCTTAGGGAAGATGGACCAGCCAGAGGTCAACTTCTATATCCCCAACAGAGTCACCAGCTGTCGCAACGCGAAAAACAACCGGCGGGAAAAAAACAAAACAAACAGAGCCGCCACCGTGCGTTATTTATCCCAAAGAAGGGAAAGGAAACGCTCGAAGTAAACTTGGAAAGAAAATGGTCTTACGACCGGAGATTGCAAGGATCGGGAGTCGGTTAGGCAAGGGGAAGGTATTAGCACCCCCTCACGTCCGTCGTACTCGACGGGATCCACGCTCAGAAAGAATAGAATAAGGTTGTTGAATAACTGCTCAAAGAATGCACACACACTGGAATAAACAGGCGGAAGAGGATGGAGGAAGAGGACTCGGCAGGAAGTCGCATCCTGGGCCTACGTAGTTTGTCAGAAACAAACATCAGAGTCGACGTAGTTCAGGGATATGGGAAACGGGCTCGCTAGGATATCGCATCCCATGCCTACATATCTCATCTGGAATGAGAATCAGAGCTACCATAGTTCGCCTAACGCACGCCGAAACAAAACACAACACAAAGACGCTGAGACGTCAACAGAAACACATAAATGGAAACAGTCTGCCAATGGCTGGGCTTACGTCCGACTCCGAACAAACAAACACCAATAGGATACCGAATGCCAATCGCTGGTGTTACATCCATCTCCTAACACACACAAAAAGGTTATCAAACAGACAAGCTAATAGGGAGTCTGGAACTCGAGCCTAATAGCTGTCAAGCAAACACACACAAAAAAGAAAAGGTTGCCCGGAGAGATCTCGCACGATCTCCTGCCTACGTACCTCATCTGGTATGAGGATCAGGGCGACGTAATTCCCCTTAACAGGGGAGAAACTTCTATCTTAACCAGATACTAGGGAGATAACAACTAAAAGGGAGACTACGACTCGAGCCTTGAAGTTGTCATGCAAATGATCCCTATATTGAAGTCTCTAACAAGAGTTTGACTCACACAGGTAGTGAGTCAACTCAAGTCTATCTCTACGTACGTTCAACTTCCTCGAAAGTTGATCATACGACTCCTATAGAAAGGAGATGAGAAGCAAAACAGATAACCATCAAAAGCAAACAACACACACTATACGCAAACAAACGGCTCATACAAGGTTGGGCCTTAGTCAAGGGGTCATATCGACCTTGACAAACAAGCCTAATGGAAAGGGTGTCTGAGGATCTTAACCACTGACATTGACTGTCAGGGTGAGCAGATGAAATGGGAGATGAGGGTTAGACCTCATAGCTCCTAACCCGGCCTGGGTGAGCTCAAGACAAAGAAGGTGTGGGAGTCCAGAATGTGGGACTCTATTCCACATGACTGACACAACAAGATTTTGGGTGTTTATTCAAAATGCATCAGCACGTAGTGCGAGCAAGATGAATGACTCAACTGAATAGCAGGGGATGGATTGCACATCCCTTTTATCTGCCAATGCCTCTTCACTTAGGAGGTCTTTGAAGAATATGGCACAAATATAAACAATCAAAAACATTGCCTCTTAAGGAGGGCTTCAGACAGGCGCCTGCCAAAGAAAATGACAGGTCTTCCAGACTACATGGAGAATAGGAAGTTACCTAGGTGGTATGCCAACCACAAGCAAAGCAAAGCAACTCAAATAATGAGTTAAAGCAGCTAAAGTACCTGTAAGAAAAGCTAAAACATCAGTATTATGTTTAGACAAAAACCGACAATTATAACAATCAGACAATCCCAATATGTACAACATGTAAGCCATAGAAGGCAAACACACAAGTGATTCAATACCAAAGGACCTACAAAATGACCAAGGGTTAGTAAACAATTCAATTAGCAAAGCTCAAATGAGGAAGCAACATCAACCATGGAGATGAATGCTTGATCCTGAAATTCAAAGCTCAAATTGTGAGTTCAAACCCCTAGGGCAAAGCCTAGGGTCAAAGGTGAAGTAAAAAGTCAAAACAGAAGCTAAAACTCAACATGAAGCTCATTTAATGAATCAAGAACATGTCCTAAAAAGGACCAAGTCAAAAGCACTAAGCAAGGTCGCTTCATGAGCATGAGAAGGCAAGGCAAGCAAAAGGTGCATACAATTGACCATCAAGAATGAAAATTCCACATTAAAACAGAAATGACTCAAACAATTCTGGAAATTTTTATGAGCAATCAACATGTCAATCATAATCACCATTCCAAAAATCAGAATCAACAGAACTCAATTGGCAAGGCAATGAAAATGAATAAGATCCATATCAAATTGTGTGACACACATTGTCACACCTAAAGTACATGTTTCCCAAACAGTGAAGACAATACCAAAAAATGTCAAATAAAATCACACAAATCCATCAACATGTTAAGAATCATCATGCAAAATTTTAGGGCAATTGGATCATTATTGAGCATTTCAGGATAGAAAGAATGAGGCAATGTCACAAAGGCATACATGTTCACATAATCAACCACAATTCAAAATCCAGAAATGGTAAAATCATAAAATCAAAACCAAAAAATAATAGACATCTCAAGGATCATGTAGAAAAGAACCTGGAATTATTTGGATCATTATACTATTTCTGGTGATTTTTTGAAGTAGCATGGAGAAAATGAAATAAAAATTTAAATAACATGAAAATAATAAAAAGAAATGAATAAAATGGAAATTGCTTCATCCGGATTTGAACCGTGCGCCTCAAAACGCACAACATCATTAAATGATGTGGCAATCCACATCATTGGTCAAGCTAGCGTGGACAAGGTCAAAGAAAGCTGATCCAATGAATTTGACAACATGCGCCATGCAAGCAGTGAATCAGCAAGAATTAAAACAAAAACAAGCAGAATGGAAGACTCGAACCCGCGCTATGGACTTGAAAGGCGCTTCTACAGTGCCAATTCATGAAACGAACCAGTAAAACCCTAGGCCTGTACAGGCAGGGCGGCGCACGGTGGAAACCACCGTCTTCTTCATGAAGACGGTGGATAAACAATATGCATCTACCAATTTTTTTCCAGATTTACGCAATACTTATACCATTCGAAAGCTTATACTATGTACAATAAGAATCCAATATCAATTCATGCTAATTTATCACATACATTGCAAATCGAATCAAAACAGTTTGATGCATAAAACTTCAATCAAGCATATCTCAGTCAATAGGCCACCATTTCACACGAAATTTCCATCAGATTAATCAGCATGATAAGAACTACAAGATCATGGCAAAATATTTGAGAATTAAGAGGTTCAAAAAACATACCTCTTGAAGATCAACTTCTGGATTCAGCAATTTCAAGGCCCGGCAAGCTTCAAATCCACTCCTCTATCACTGTTATGAAGCTTTATCAAGAAATTGGAGCTTATAGTGGCTTAGATCTTGCTCAAATCTGAACTTCCATACTTGTGTTCTTGAGCTTGCACCACACGAATCTTGGCCAAATGCTGCAATTAAGAGCTTGATCTACACCAAATCAATGTCACAGAACAAGAATATGCAAGAAAATAGCAAGGTTATGTGGAAGAAATTTGAATTTGGATTGAGAGAAGAATTTGGAGGGAAGAAGATTTTAGATCTAGAAATGGTGAATTCTCCCAAATTCTGTTAGGATTATGTATTTATATGATGTGTTAATCCTACTGAAAATGTTAATTAGCATTGGTTAATTGTGATTAAGTGAAAATAAGGTGTGTGAGCAAATTTGGAAAATTGGAGGTGTATGGAGCATGCATACGTGAACAGTAACCAATGAGAGCTCAAATTCACTTAAAAACACCTCATGCACACAATGGCAATGTCATTTTAGCCATACAATGCACCAATTTTGAATTTATCATTTTCCCTCCAAAAGGGTCATGAATGTGCAAATGATTATATGATGAACTTTCATGCAATGTGATGGATGATTTGGAAAATACATGTCATGACAAGCAAAATGCAAAAAGAAGCACTCAATTTGGAGTTATGAGTCAAAAGTTATGCCCTTTTGAAGTTTCAAGCACACTTGGCAATGATTTGATCATATCTCCTCAACCATTCATCACAAACTCATGATCTTAGACTTTTTGGAAATGAGAGAGAAAGATCTTCAACTTTCATGTTAGACAAAAATTCGTTTGAAGCTTCTTTGATGATGTAAGATCAAGTTGAATTTGGACCAAAATCTTTCCATTTTTGGAAACTTTCAATTACAGGTCACTTTCCATTTTTGGAAACTTTTGATCTGACCTCCAATTCTTCAAGATATGCATTTGACATGATGAATAAACATTGTTGGAACATGAATGGGATGAAACAAATCAATTTCCCAGTTCAAAACCCACAATTGACTTTCTGTTGACTTTTATGGGCCTCCATATGACTTGGCAGTGCTTTGATCAGCTTGAGCCTCAACCACTTGAGGGATTGGCTCCAAAATGACACCCTAGCTCAAATTAGCTCAATAATATAACCATATGATCCACACCATCAACAAATACCTCCTCTCCTTGAGAAACCCTGACTGGTAGAATTGCATTGATTAGGGTTGACTAGAGGTCAAAACCCTAATCCAGAGGAATCTAAGCATGAACAATGAACCCCTTGAGGATGACATAACCATGATGATGGTAACATACCCTTGAAAACAAGAAAATGCTCAACCTCCTTGAGGAACCAATAAAACCCTAATTGAAGAGCAACCCTCAGATGATTGATCATCAATTCAATAAGACCCTCAGGCATGAATCTCTTAACCTCTCTATCTTCTGAGAAAGACTTAGGAGGATGACTTGTCTTATTTAAAATGATATTCAATATGTACATTCCTAATGCCCTAAAATATGAAATGCAATCTGCTAAACTAGTCCCAAGAGAGGAGGGCAAATTTTGAGGTGTTACACCTTCCCGTTAAGATAGGTCCGAGTGATTTTCAGATTACTTTTCAAGTAATGGATACCCACCCGGCCTACAGTTGCTTGTTGGGAAGGCCATGGATTCATGAGGCAGGAGCTGTTACCTCCATATTGCACTAGAAAATCAAATTTGTAATGGCAAGCTGGTGATTGTTGGTGGAGAGAAGGCGTTGTTGGTTAGCCATTTGTCATCTTTCGCTTTCATTGAAGCTGAGGATGAGGTTGGAACTTCGTTCCAGGCCTTATCTATTGCTGCTGAAAAAAGAGTTGGGGCACCTATGTCCTCATTGAAAGATGCTAAGAAGATTGTGGAGGAAGGCGATGTTGATCAGTGGGGGCGCATGGTAGAGGTCTCTGATAACAAAGGAAGAACCGATTTGGGGTTTCAGAAAGGTTCATCAACTGCAAGGACTGAAGATATGCAACTTAGTTTCCGTAGCGAAGGGTTCATTCATGGCAATGAACAACACTTAGTTGCTGTGCTAGGGGATGATGAAGAGGAAGATTGCACAAATTTTGTGATGCATGGAAAGGCTTGCAACAATTGGACTGCTGTTGATGTTCCTGTTATTTTGCATCAATCTAAGTAATTGCTTTTATATGTTTTAAAAATCCTTCTCCTATGCCTAAGGGAGAAGTGAACATTGTTTGGGAATTTTCAAATTGATCATTAATAAAATTAATTATATTCATCCACATCTATGATGTCTTGTTTTTACTTTTTGCTTTATTCTGAAAATGATAATCACAAAAAACATAAATAAATAATATGATTATCCATCTGCATAATATTTGGTCACAAATTTCACTTCTCTAAAATCAAAATATCAAATCATTATGCAGGTTGGTTCCTAACCCCATTGAATACAATGATCCTTCTCTTTCTCCAAATTTTGAAGTCCCTGTATTTGAGGCCAAGGAGGAAAGTGATGTAGAAGTAAGTGATGAATTATATCGTCTTCTTGAGCAAGATGAAAATACCATTCAGCCGTTCGAAGAGCAGATTAAGTTAGTCAATTTGGGTTCCGAGGATGATGTGAAGGAAATCAAGATTGGATCTAGACTGTGTCCAGATGTCAAGAAGGGGTTGATTGATCTTCTTCGAGAGTATTCAGATGTGTTTGCTTGGTCCTATCAAGACATGCCTGGTTTGGACTCTGAGATTGTGGAGCATAGATTTCTGTTGAAGCCAGAATGCCTTCCAGTCAAGCAGAAGTTAATAAGAACGCATCCTGATATGGCTGTGAAGACCAAGGAGGAAGTGCAGAAGCAGATTGATGCCGGTTTCCTTGTGACCAATGAGTATCCACAGTGGGTGGCCAATATTATGCCTGTGCCGAAGAAAGATGAAAAAGTCCGCATGTGTGTCGATTATAGAGATTTGAATAAAGCCAGTCCGAAAGATGATTTCCCTCTGCCACACATTGATATGTTGGTAGACAATACTGCTAAATTCAAAGTCTTTTCGTTTATGGATGGATTTCCAAAATATAATCAGATCAAGATGGCACCCGAAGCAATGACTACTCTTTTTCATGATATGATGCACAAAGAGATTGAAGTTTATGTCGATGACATGATTGCTAAATCAATTTATGAAGAGGAACATTTTGAGCATTTGTTGAAGCTATTCCAGCGATTGAGGAATTATAAACTCCGCTTGAATCCCAATAAGTGTACTTTTGGTGTTCGTTCTGGTAAGTTGTTGGGCTTTATTGTCAGCGAGAAGGGTATTGAAGTTGATCCTGCCAAGGTCAAAGCAATACAAAAGATGCCTGTGCCCAAAACTGAGAAGCAAGTCAGGGGTTTTCTCGGATGCTTAAATTATATTTCCATATTCATTTCCCACATGACTGCCACATGCGCGCCTATATTCAAGCTTCTTCGGAAAGATCAATCTTGTGATTGGACCGAAGACCTCCAGAAAGCTTTTGACAATATCAAAGAATATCTGCTTGAGCCTCCGATTTTGTCTCCACCTGTTGAAGGAAGACCCTTGATCATGTATTTGACTGTGCTCGAAGATAGTATGGGTTGTGTCCTTAGTCAGCAAGATGAGATTGGAAAGAAAGAATTTGTGATCTACTACCTCAGTAACAAGTTCACCGGCAGTGAGACTCGGTATTCTATGCTTCAGAAAACTTGTTGCGCATTGGCTTGGGCTACTAAGCGTTTGCGTCAGTATATGTAGAATCATACCACTTGGTTGATATCCAAAATGGATCCAATCACATATATATTTGAGAAGCCTACTTTAAATGGGAGGATTTCCTGTTGGCAGATGTTGTTATCAGAGTATGATATCTAATACCAATCTCAGAAAGCGATCAAAGTTAGTATCTTGGCTGACCATTTAGCTCACCAACCAATTGAAGATTCCCAGTCAGTGTAGTATGATTTTCCTGATGAAGAGATTTTGTACTTGAAAATGAAGGATTGTGATGAGCCATTGCTTGAAGAAGGGCCAGAACATGGTTCTCGTTGGGGCATGGTATTTGATGGAGCTGTTAATCACTATGGAAATGGCATTGGGGAAGTGATCATTACTCCTCAAGGCACGCATCTAGCCTTTACAGCTAGATTGACTTTCAAGTATACAAAACAACATGGCAGAATATGAAGCTTGCATTATGGGGCTTGAAGAGGACATGAATCTCGGAATCAAGTATTTGGATGTCTTTGGAGACTCACTTTGGTTGTGAATCAAATCAAAGGTGATTGGGAGACGAATCAACCCGGCCTAATACCATATATAGATTATGCGAGGAGGATTTCAACTTTCTTTACAAAGGTTGAGTTTCATCATATCCCTCGAGATGAGAACCAGATGGCAGATGCTCTTGCAACGTTGGCATCAATGATTGTGGTAAAATATTGGAATGAAGTTCCCAATTTGTCTGTGATGCGTCTTGATAGGCCAACTCATGTGATTTCTGTTGAAGAGATCAAAGATGAGAAGCTGTGGTATTACGATATCAAATGTTTCCTCCAAAGTCAGATTTACCCGCCTGGGGCATCTTTGAAAGATAAGAAGACCTTGAGAAGATTAGCCGGTAATTTCTACTTGAACGGTGATATACTTTACAAGAGAAACTTTGACATGGTTTTGCTCAGATGCATGGATAGACACGAAGCAAACTTGTTGATGACTGAAGTGCATGAAGGTTCCTTTGGTACTCACTCCAATGGGCATGCAATGGCGAAGAAGATGTTGCGAGCATGTTACTATTGGCTGACAATGGAATCTGACTGTTGCAAAATTTGTGAAGAAGTGCCACAAGTGTCAAATTTATGCTGATAAGATTCATGTTCCTCCGACACTATTGAATGTTATCTCTTCCCTATGGCCCTTCTCCATGTGGGGAATTGATATGATTGGGATGATTGAGCCCAAAGCTTCGAATGGACATCGTTTCATTTTGGTGGAAATTAACTACTTCATAAAATGGGTTGAAGCGGCATCGTATGCAAATGTGACCAAGCAAGTTATTATAAGGTTTATCAAGAATCAGATTATATGATGTTATGGTGTGCCAAGTAAGATCATTATTGATAATGGATCTGTAAGACCCTAATTTTGACCCTAGCATCCCTCATGGCAGCATGTTATTGCACAAGTGCATTGCCTCAAGGATCATAGCATGTTTGGCTCCTTAACCCTAGAGTTAAGACTTGTCTGAGTGATTTGATATCACCAAGCATGCTTGTATTTTATTTTATTGCTTTTGTTATTTGATTACTAACCAAAAGCACAAAAATATGTCACTAACTCTTTTTGTTTTGAAGCTCAAGTGATCATATGCTCCACAATGCAATGGCTAGATGAAGATGAGAAAAAGCATGAAAATGGTCCCAAAAGTTCCTAATCATCATATATGTATCCCAAGTATCTCAATTTTCCAATTTGATCAAGATAACCCAAATGTCTAGAAGATTGTTTCCCAAGGAAACCCTAATTTCATTGTGCTGTGACTATGCCTTGCCCATGAAGCAATCTCAACCTATGATCAAATTTAATCAAGGGAAGTTCTTTAATTTATAATTTTGTGCATGTATGAGCCTATTTTATGCCCCTCAAAAACATTAATCATAGGTTTGAGTTATCATAGTGGTTGATGTAAATCTCACCTCATCCTTGGTGTTGGATTATAAGCCTTCCATGCTTATTATAGGGTTAACCCCTCACTAGCATGTTGAAGCCTTCCTCACATGGTGGATTGTTGGTTTAGGTTGATTTTTCTCCCTTTAATAACAAAATACCTTAAGGATTTTGATTAAAATCAATTCACCAATCTTAGAAATTTTTACCACGAACTATGAGGTTTTGATCCTCCTTTATGATGGTACGTAGGCAATGGGTTCATCCATTCAAACAACAAAATTTGTAAATATAATCTATTCTTTTCTCATCCCTCCAATCTTTTGCTCAAATCTTTTCACAAATACCAACCTATAACATATATTTGCAAGAAAAGGTTCCCTTAGAGTACTAAGGATGTTTTGGATGCGTAAAATCTTACCATTTCATAACCAATCCCCTTACCTAGATCTCTAGCATTTTTATTAGTTTTTGATTTGAAAAACTTCTTACTTGGCCTTTGTTCGCTTTTTAGCCTTTCCTTTGGATAAATAAAAGTGTGGTGGCGACTTGAATTGTATGTTGACTTTTGGTTTAGTCAATAAACCTAAAAGTAACGAAAACCCCACTACAGGATCGAACTTGAATAACAATATGATGAATGAAGCTGTTGAAGCTGCAAACAAGAACATTAAGAAGATTATTCAGAAGATGGTTGTCACGTACAAGGATTGGCATGAGATGCTCCCATCTACTTTGCATGGGTATCGTACATCCGTTCGCACTTCAACAGGGGCAACCCCTTTCTCACTTGTGTATAGTATGGAAGTAGTGCTCCCCGTAGAGGTTGAGATTCCTTCATTGCATGTGCTCATGGAAGCCAAGTTGACTGAGGCTGAATGGTGTTAGACCAGGTTTGATCAGTTGAATTTGATTGAAGAGAAGAGATTGACTGCCATGTGTCACGGTCAATTATATCAGCACAGGATGAAGAAAGCTTTTGATAAGAAGGTCAAACCCCGTGTGTTCAGGGAAAGTCACCTTGTGCTCAGGAAGATCTTGTCGTTCAAACCAGATTCTAGGGGAAAATGGACTCCCAATTATGAAGGCCGATATGTTGTTAAAAGAGCCTTTTCAGGCGATGCTTTGACTCTGACAACTATGGATGGTGAAGAGTTCACTCGTCCCGTGAGCACAGATGCAGTCAAGAAATACTTCTCCTAAAAAGAAAAGAACAACTCGCTAAGTTGAAAACCCGAAAGGGCAGCTTAGGCAAAAAAGAGTGTCTCGGTGGATTGAAAACCCGAAAGGGCAGTCCAGGCAAAACTTAGAGACATAAAAACAGAGAATATTTCCTGATAAGTTGAGTACCCCACCTTGGGGCAACTTATGCAAAAATTAGGGATTATGGCAAGTAACTTCAATCTTTTGATCGTCCAATTTTAGAGACTTTGTAGAGCACAAGGGTTGATGTCGACTCATCATCCTAGCAGCGGTCAAGAGCACAGTGGATATCAAGAGTTGGTAGAAGGACTAGGGATCATTTGTATTCAATGTAACCCTTTTCCATGTAAATTACCATTTTCAACTTTGTAAAAATCTATGGAGTCTTGTCATTTACAGACCACCATCCCATTAAATAAAGTTGAGCTTTTGTCCAATTGTTTCTACTCTTGTTTACTTCAGCCAAAAGTTTAACTTTTATTATGATCATTTTGAAAATTTAAAATTTTAATCAAAATCTTTTTCTTAAAGCATATAAAAGCAAGAAATTTTCAAAGCAAATTAAAAAAGAAGTATCAACAGCACTTCAAAAGAGCAGCAAGTCCTTAAGTGCTAAGCATCAAAGGTTCCCTAAGCAGTTGACCCTTCGGGTGTCCCTAGTTGTTTGTGTTGATCCAGTTCCCCTGCGAAGTGTTTGTTCCCTAGCGGAGTTCTGATCCTTTTCCCAGCTAAGTTGGTTGATTCAGTACCTTGCGGTGCGTTATTTCCCGACAGTGTTTTTGTATTCCCCAACAGGGTTGATCTTCAGCAGAGTAAGATCTTTCCCCAGTAGATCGCATTGGTTTCCTCACCAGTCGCCATCCGACTCGCTCCTAGTTAGAGTTCCCACCTGGTTTTTTAGCAGCTATTTGTGTTTATCTTCTGTATGGTTGTCTCCCATTTGATATGGTGTTGAACTAAAATTCCTTGCAGACTCGATAACTTCTCCTCTCCTCAACAGATCTCCTCCCCCGGCTAGGTTTGAGCCTGTGGTTTGTTGATTTCTTTGTTCTCCAGCAGTTGTCTCCCTCTTTTGTGGATTGGCCGTGGATTGTACCGATGGTTCAATTTCTTTGCGACACCTTTATATCCTTTGTGATCGTTTTGTCAGCATAATCATCATCATATATATATATATATATATATATATATATATATATATATATATATATATATATACATACATATACATTCATATAATTTCATAATTACATATTTGCATATTTGATTGACTTGTCGATTTGATATTCTCATTTGCTGTATGGCGGTACTTTATCCCCATACAAATTTCGGTGTTTGTCCTCCCTCAATTGAAGAGCATCAACCCCTTAGGCAGAAAGACTTTAACCTTTCTCTTATTCCCTACTGAGTTTGTTTCCTCGTGGATGATTATTATTTTAGTTTCCTATAAAATCAATCTTCTTCTCATCTTCCAGCTCTCTCTCGAATCCTTATCGCATCTCTAAACAACCTTCACCAAATCTTCAACAACCTGCAACAGAATTTGGTTTTGGCTAGCATCAATCTCCAACAGATTTTTCAAGAGATCGAGAGCAGCAAGAAAAACGAAAAAGAGAAAGAAAACTAACAGAAAAAATTCACAATCGGAAGGAACTCTGAAACACTTCACAACCACGATCTGGAATCGTCTTCAACCAATCCTTCAGCCTCAACCTTCAACCACTGCGAATCCATCCAAGAACTCCTCTTCACCATAACCGCAACCAACCATAACTTGTAATAGAATTCCTGATTGAACCTCAGCATTTCACCATAACTGAATGCTATTTCCTCCGCTTTCCGAGACTGTAACAGTGGTAGATCTCGAGAATTCGCCATTACTTCTTCTCCATCCCGACGATTCATTAGCGCCGGTGCTTCTGAAGATCCCGACGACCTCATTCATCAACTCGTCTCCGATCTTCATTCCTTTTCCAACAAAGAACCACAACAACGCATTTCTGGAAGCAAATCAAAAGAGCAGCAAGGAGGATTGAAGAATCGCCGGACCGTACGTTGAATATCGGATCGATGGATCTCCCTTCGCTGCCAGTGGTAAGAGCCGGATCTTGATATCTTCGTTTCGCTAGGAGGAGTTGTTTTCTCTTTGTTGATAGATTAGGAGGTGGAGAGTGGTGTGAGGTAGGGTCGCATGACCGCGAATAGTCGCCGCCGCCGATGACCGGCGCGGCTAGGGCATCGTTTTGGGCGTCCTGCTCTGTCTTTCTTCTATTTTCTACTTCTGGTTAGTTAACGAATGAGCAGGGAGGCAGCATCCTCATTCTATCCAATTGCATTGGCATCTTCATCACTACCAGGCCCAAGCGTTTTGTTTCATTACTGCACCCCCTCTAATCGATCCACAAGGCCCATTCTGATGATCATATGGTTAGTAATTGTTGGTTATTTGTTTAGGATTAATGGATTGTTAATTTTAGAGGTTAGTAGCAGTATTAATTAGGATTTTAATGGCTGTTAGTTAGAATAATATTGGTTAGAATATTAGATTTTTAAGATCATATCTAGGAGTTAATTAGGTTAATATTTTAGTATTAAAAACATTAGAAACAATTAGGAATTTCTGTTAGAATTAGAAATAACTCCAGGAGTAGAATATATTAAGAAAATGCTGTTAGAATTAGCTTAATTTTAGGATTAGTCTAAATAGAGTTTAGAAGCTAATTAGGAATTTTAGTTGATAATGAAAGTTATTAGAAACATTAGTTTTAGGATTAATTGTGGAAATAAAATTGATTTTAGAACTAGTTAATTTGATTAGAAATTTTGGATTAACTTTAAAGATAGGATAATATGTTGATTAGTGTAATATACTTTTATAAGTATTAGAATTAATAGAGATTAGGCTAATTTTAGAATTCTAGATTTTCATTAGGAATATTAAAAATAGGTTAAGATTGGATTTTAGAAGTTTAGAATTAGTTTAGGATTTAATTGTTTTAAAGAGAACTTACTTAGAATAGAATTTTAGTTCAATATTAATCCATGACTGGTGAAATGACGATTCTACCCCTAGGCTTAGAAATAATTCAATCTTGCATGCTCCCTTAATTTTAGGACATGTTATTACTTGAGTAAATGAATTTCATGTGGAGTTTGAGCTTCCGTTTTGGATTTTTGTTCCTCTTTGACCCTAGTCTTGTACTAGTGGTTTGTGCTCTCACATTTGAGTTTTGTTTCAGGTTAAAAGCACATGTGCTTATGCTTGATGATACTTATCCAATTGGAGTTGGCTTGTTGATTGTTTAGGACTAACTTTGGTTTTGTTTCGTAGGTTTTGAAACTTGAGTTTGTGCCTTATGGCTTGCATTTTTTGTGCACTGATAATTGTTATCTGTTTGTGTTATGGACTTGTAATTGTCTGTTGGCTTTTTGTTTGAGCTGAGTACTGATCATATTGGATTGATTTCAGGTACCTTAGTTGCTATAGTTCCCTTGTGAACTTGATTGTGCTTTGCTTGATAGCTTGAGCACTGAGGTATATTGATCTCTTCTCCATGTAGTCTGGAAGACCTGGCTTGTTACCTGGCGAGGCACCTGTCTGAAGTCCTCCTTAAGAGGCAATGTTTGTGTTTGTTTACCTTTGTCCTTGTACATATTCAAAGACCTCCTAAGTGAAGAGGCATTGGAAGATACCAGGGATGTGCAATCCATCCCCTGCTATTCTGTGTGTCATCTGCTTTGCTCACACTACTGTGTTGATGCATTGCAGATACTAGCCCAAGATCATTGTACATTGTGTTAGTCATATGTGTAGGAGGGTTCCCACCTTCTGAACCCACACATTCTTGTCTTAAGCTCTCCCAGGCCAGGGATAAGAGCTGTGAAGTCTCATCTTCACTCACCTTTCATCAGCTTCACCCTAACTCTCAATGTTAGGGTTAAGAGCTAACATTACCCTGTTACAGTGGTTTGTTTGTTGAGGTTGATATGACCCCTCGACTAAAACCTAACCTTGATTGAGCCCATTGATTGCATATAGTGTGTGCTATTTGTGCTTGTGTGTTTGCTTTAGCTTGCTTCCTGTGCAAGTTAGGTTTAGTTTGGCTTGCTCCCTGTGCAAGTCATGTTTGGGATAGCTTGCTCCCTGTGCAAGTTAGCTAGAAACCTTAACTTAGGGATGATTTTGCATGATAACATCTAGGCTCGAGTCGTAGTCTCCCTAGTTGTGTCTCCCTCTGTTATTTGGTTAGGCCAGTCCTTTATCCCTCCGTAGGGGAACTACGTCGCCCTGATCCTCATACCAGATGAGGTACGTAGGCAGGAGATGAGCTGATCTCTCCGGGCGCCTGTGTCTTTGTTTTGTCTTTGTGTGTGTTAGGAGATGGATGTAAGCCCAGCGATTGGCATTCCGTATCCTAGTGTTTGTTGTGTGCTTGGAGTCCGGTATAAGTCCATCAAGTGGCATCTGGTTTCCAGTGTGGGTGTTTGGTTCGGAAGCTGATGTAAGTCCAGCGATTGGCATTCGGGTTCCATGTTTGCCCATTTTTGTGTGGAGTTTGACGTAAGCCCAGCGATTGGCAGTCTATTTCCTGTGTTGTTTTGTTTGCGTGCGTGAGCCGAGCTACGGATGCTCTGATTCTTCTTCGTCCAAGAAGATACGTATGCATAGGATGCGACATCCTAGCGAGGATGTGTTGTTTCCCCGGTCCGAACTACTTTGACTCTGATGTCTATGCTTGATAGACTAAGTAGGCCCAGGACGCGATGTCCTGCCGAGTCGGTCTTGTTTGTTTTCTTGTGTCTCTTTCAGCCTGTGTAGATGTGTGTTTGAGCAGTGTTTTAGCAACCATTTTCCTTCCTATTGTGCGTGGATCCCGTCGAGTACGACGGATGCGTAGGGGTTCTAATACCTTCCCTTCGCATAACCGACTCCCGATCCCATTCTCTTTGGTCGCGAGACCATGCTTTTTCCAGGTTTACTCTGAGCGTTTCCTTTCCCTCTTTTGGGATAAATAACGCACGGTGGCGGCTCTGTTGTTCTTGTCTTCCCGCCGGTTTTTCGCGTAATGCGACAGCTGGTACTTGTCAATCCTATTTTCAGCAGTTTTCCCCAGCAAGGTTATTCTTACCCAGTAACCGATAATGAATACTCCCTCCTGACTTTTCTCAGCGAGTCATCCTTGATATGTTCATCCTAACCGATGATGGATGTCCTCTCTGTCAAATCTTTATTATCTCCTTACCCAGTAACAGGTAGTAAATAATAGATTTCTGCTTCTCCTGTGTTAAAGTTTATTTCTTTCCCTGTCAAGTTGAGTGCATATTTCCTTAGTGAAATTGCTTTTCTTGCATGATTCAAGTACTTCAGTTTTATCTTGACTTACTCGTATCTCCTGCAGATGTTGTTGTTTCCCCGGATGAGTCTTTCCATTTTGTATGGAATTCCTCAAGTCCCCCAGTAGTTTTAAGTCGTAGCCTGGCCTACGCATAACTTTTTTCCCCCCATAGTCTCTCTTTCCCCAGTGAGTTTTCCTTACGAAATACATTATACTCCTGTGGACTTTCGGTCTCCTTGATTTCTTTTTCTTTGTGGCAATATTTCCCCACAGAGCATTAAATTTTACATTCATACCATATGCATCATGAGGTCTCTTAGGGACCAATTTTTTTTTTCTATGTGGTTATTTAAGCCCATTCTACTGAGTTGACATGGAGATTTTAACCTTCGCCTCCTCAGTTAGAATGGCCTTAAATAGGGGTAGCTGTAAGACCCCAATTTTGACCCTAAGATCCCTCATGAAATTTCATCATAAGCATTAGCATTGGGATCATACTTTGGCATCCTCCTTACCCCTCTTTCATTGGGTTTGGTTTGGGAGAGATCACCAAGCACCATGTGATTGTATCATATCTAAGGTTTGAGACCCTCATGACAAAGAGCACAACCATGAATTGATCCAAGAATGTTTATGAGCATCATATATGAGTTCCATTGATTCCTACATGTTATATTGATCAAATTTTCTTCAAGAGTTTGAGGGTGATTTGCCTTGGAAACCCTAGTTTGACTGGGTATCTTGAGTAACTTCTCCAACAAGATATCTCACCAATTGATCAAATTTCTCAAGGGACACTTCAAAATTCATCATCTTATGCATATATTAGCTACCATGAGCCAATAAAGTCAAAAGAATTGAAGTTTAGCAAGTTGGTTGATGGTGGTTGGCCAGACGAATTCATCTGATCAAAACTGGGTCTCCCTAGACCCTATCTCTTACACATTTCACCATATGAAAATTATTCAAAGTTAAAAGTTACTCTAAATTATATTCCAAACCACTTTCACGTTGAAACCTAGAGCTAGTTTTTCTTGGAAAATCATTTTCTATGTTGAAACATTATAGGTCATTTTGTCTAAACCCTAATTTGAAAGTCAAATTCCCAAGGCCATAACTTGCTCAATTTTCATGAGATGAAATATTTCCAAGTCTCAAAATAAAATTCAAGATGTCTACTTCAACTTTGATGTTTGGAGTTAGAGCTAATTCAACTTTTATGAGCATGTGATATGAGGTTATATGATAGGTCATTTTTGACCTATACCATTGAACAAATGATTTTTCCAAACTACAAAAATGCATAACTCTATCATTCCAAATACATATGACATTAAATTTGTGACCATTTTTAAGGTCTTTTAAAGAGCTACAACTTTGATGAAGACACGTTTCTCATTTGAGCTCACATAAAAAGTTAAGCAAGGTGGAATATTGACATATATGGCTTGACAATTAGAAAAAATTTCAACATGTTGAAATTTCCCAACTTCCACCTCAAAAATATCCATGTTCCAAACTCCAAATGAAAAAGTGTTCAACATCAAACTTGTTCCCCTTGATCCAAGCTTTCCAAAGAATCCAACTTCATGCATTTTGGACAAAGATTCCTAGGTATATGCATGGTTTTAACATAGCTTCATCTTTGGCTAGAATCAAGCTTCAAAACTTCAGTTCACTTTGCCTTGCCAATCAAGCTTCCATTCAGACTTCATTTGGATTGATTTTGGACCTTTTTGCATCGCATCATGGGCCTTCACATTCCCATTCACTCGTGCCATCAACATTGTTAAATTTGGACAAAATTTGAAGTGTGCAAATATCATTCATTCATGCTATAAATACATACTCTCTGTGTTCATTTGAAAGATACCTTGTGCGCCAACTTTGCCCCCATTGAAACCCTCTCATTCCAAAGGAAAACCTGATAAATTCCAACTTGAAATTTGAGTTTGAATCTCAACTATTGGAGATTCAAGAACTCCAGGATCCAAAGCCTTGCAACCTCTCTAATCACTTCCTGCTAGCTTCTAGAGTGTGATCAGATCGTGTTTGGAGCAAGCAACATCAAGAACTGCATAGCATTGAAGGTAATTTTCAAAAAACTTCATCTCTTCGATTTTCTCTTAATTCTACTCAATTCTCTTGGATCTTTGGTTGTCTGAAGTCCTACCAATGTACGCAAGAAGATTGAGTTGCTTAGAGGTCAAATTGAAGCAACTCAGTTGGCACACCTCAAAATTCAACTCCTCATATCTTTTTATATATTTGGAGTTCGATGAAATTGAGGCCAGATTCGTGCTCTACGCTATTTTTTCTTTCAGATCATGTCCTCGTTTTTTATTTTGGTGATGATTGAAGGTGGACCAGTCCGGTGAGGTCCACCAGAGAAGAAGACCGGAGCTACAACTCCGGTCGTGTGTTGGCACGTCTCCAACCATATGATCCATTTAAAATGATCTAATCTCAACGTTGGTTCTGATTACCATTCATGTGGCACATTGACCCAACTCCACGATGGAATGCGCGCCGAGGACCACTTGATCTGCCACCTCAATTAATGAGGGAGATCAAGTGGTCCACATTTTTTCTGATTATTTGAATTTCATTTTAATTGCTTTATTTTCATTAATTCATATTAATTTTAATATTAATCCAAAAAATATGAGAGTTTCACCAAAAAAATTCAAATAATTTCCTCTTTCATATTCTGAATTAAAATTATTTTTTGGATCATTTTAGTATTTTTCATAATTTAATTGATTTTGTGTTTATTTTTAACTGCTTAAAAATAATTTTAAGTCTCTAAAAATTCTGAAATTTTTTTCCATGGTCCTTTGACCTTGTTTGTCCTATGATAAATCTCATAGCCATTTATTTGGTGTTTTGATGAGGTTTTATGAATTTGACAAACCATACTTAATTTAAATGCCTTATTTTAATATTTTTAATTTGAATAAATTCCAACTAATTTTGTTGACCCATTGTGATGGCTTGTTTGTGTTTGACTCTTGTTGTTGGGCCTTGATCAAGGTTGATTTGACTTTGTCAAGTTAATATCATTGGATTTAGGGGATTGATGGAATGTACATTCCATCTTCCAAAATGAATGAAGGATATTAATTTGGTAAAAGTCCTCCTTTGATCAATTTGAGTTTTGATTCATTCCCCTCCCTCTTCATCTCATTCCTCTTCTTTATGCATCCATCTCATTTGTCCTATGATATCTCAAAGTCCTAAAGCTAGTTGATTGAAAAATTAACATGAGTATGGATGCGATTAGGCTACACCTTTTGCATATTATTTTTTTGTGTGGTATGTTTCATGAGCATAGTCCATTATACTATCTCTCTAACATACCTTAACACCAAAATTCTATTTCCCAGACTCAAATAGTTGTGACTTCTACATAAGTCCAATTACAATTGCTTAACATATCGCTAAATTTTTTACACAAAAGGCATAGCATTCTAGTTAGTGAGATTGTAAGTCTCCCCTCTTTCATGGTATTGTGTGGAAACTTGGACTTTTTCCTTCCTTAGGAAGATGTCTTGGCTCAAGGATCTATGCTTGTGATAGGTGGGTTGAGTGTTCTCCAAACAATATCTTAAAATGAAAAGCAAAAGAAAAACAATACTAATTTTTAATTCATTAACAACTAATTTTTAATTCCAAGCCATTTACTTTAATGTCATTTAATTCTAGCTTTTACTCATTTGCCATTGTTCATATCATTCTAATTATTTATGTTAATGCAATTTTCACTTTGTCCACTTGGACCATATTATGTGATATATCTTGTTTGTATATACTTTTCTTGTTTGTGTGGTCTTTGACCATTAATGTACATAACAACAACAAAAACCCTAAAAAACTTTTGTGTGGACCGTTGGCTTGATCAAGGACAAATGGACTTAGAACTTAGGCAACATTCCTATGCTAAAGGACTTGGCCAATGCCAACTTATTGAGAAATCAAGTGTTTGCAATTTAAACTTGATCAGATACATCATTCAAGATCCCTCTAAGTTCATCTGCAACATGATCATTGTGTAGTTGTTATTTTGAACATGTGACTTGTGGAATTCATCTGATACATGGGCTACTTTGAAGAAGATCATGGAATGGATAAAGCTTGGATGTCGCTATCTTTATTTGATTCCTTTGATCTTCAAGATCATATTATTGTGCATTTGTGTGTTGCTTGATTCTAAATGTCCAAGGGAATTCTAGGTTTCTATTGACATATTTGTCTATTGGATTGCTACCCATTTGGTCAAATCTTTTCAACTCTTAACTTTTAATTTTGTGCATAGGATTAGTCTCTTCATCTTCTCCCCATTTCTTTAATTTCAAAATCTCTCCCTCCCTTTTCAAAATCTTCTTTGATTGAACTTATTTTGTTCCAAACTTTGACCACTTTGCAAAACGATAGAAACTTTGTCCTTATGCCATTGCATTTTCAAACTTCTCTTTCTTAAATCAAACTTGTAAATAAACCTAACTATACTTGACTTAAACTTTCAAAAAACCAAAAAAGAAATAACTCATTTAAACCATTTTTAGGCCATTGTGCCTTTCAAATTTAATTTTTGTTAAAAGCAATGCATCCACTTTGAAATTTGTATCACGAACTACGAGGTTTTGATCCCTCATTTTTTATGTTGGTACGTAGGCACAAGACCGAAGGTCTTGCCAAACACAAAAATATAATTAATAAATTCTTTTCTCATCCCCCCATTCTATTTGTTTGTAAACATCATTTTGTACCAAATACATATGCACACAAAAAGGGCTCCCTAGGAGTACCTAGGACACTTTGGGTGCTAACACCTTCTCTCTATGTAACCAACCCCCTTACCTGTAATCTCTGACATTTTATTAGTTTTGATTTGAAAACTTCTTACTTTTTGGGTTTTGTTCGTACTTTTTCCCTTTTCCCTTGGAAACAATAAAAGCGTGGTGGCAACTCTTGTTATTTAATCTTTAACTTATCCATAGCTTGATGATCATGAATTTACCACTACAGGATCCATATATGATGATTAGAACCAATGTAAACCATTTATTGATTTCACTCCTTGCATTGAGGGTCTCAAACCCTACATATGAGCTTGATAGAGCACAGGTGAGCATATACACTACCTACAAAAGCAACAAACTATACATTGACATATTTTACGTATTTTGCTTAGTAAATAAAGAAAAATGAAATATGATACAATAAAATATGCTTGGTGATCTCTCCTAATGCAAACCCAATGAATGAGGGGTAAGGAGGATGCCAAGGTGTGATCCCAAAGCCAATGCATATTATGAGATAACATGAGGGATCTTATGGTCAAAATTGGGGTCTTACAGTGAAGATGCATAAAGATATTTGCTTGGTTAGTGATTTTGAACATGACCATGATGGTTGTGTGATTTGCAGTATGAACCCTCGGGGATGTGTTATTGTCAAGAGGGATATTCAAAGGCTGATGGATGAAGGTCTTATCCAAATTTTCCAGTCCCTTCATTGGGACAATGATATGAATGTGATAGTACTAGTGTTCAAGACCCCTGAGCGGGTAGTTATTCAATTTGATAGCAGTAGCAACAATAATGTCAACAGATCGGTATCACCGTTGGTATTACGGTTAGCAGGCCATGTCCCCTATTCATCCGATAAAGGTGTGCCTCACTAGTATAATGCCACAATTATTGAAAATGGTCAAGAGATTCCTCTACCAGTTGCAGACTCAGTGGTAAATATTGCGGATATTACGAAGGTGACCCATAGTGGTCATGTGTTTAGTCCAATACTTCTGAAGGTTGTAGAAGATGTTTCGGTAGGGAAGAAGGAAGAGATTCCTGCAGTGAATCCAATTAGCACTCCAATGTTTCAATCTGGTGAATCCATCAAATTGAAGGCTAATGATGATGATGAAGTGTTACAATTGATTAAAATAAGTGAGTTTAACATTTTGGAGTAACTGCTCCAAACACCACGAAAGATCTCTGTGTTGTCATTATTAATGAATTCTAAGGCACACAGAGAGGCAATGTAGAAAGTGTTGGAACATGCTTATGTTGAACACGATGTAAATGTGGATCAGTTTGACCATATTGTTGCCAACATCACTTCTTGTAACTACTTGAGTTTTTGTGATGAAGAGCTTCCTGAGGAATGCAAAAATCACAATTTAGCGCAACACATTTCAATGAATTGCAAGGAGGATGCTCTGTCCAATGTTTTAGTTGACATTGGGTCATCATTAAATGTGTTGCCAAAGTCAACTCTATCAAGATACTCATATCAGGGCGCCCCAATGAGGTACAATGGCATGGTTGTTAAAGCGTTTGATGGTTCTCGTAAAACTGTCATTGGAGAAGTGAACCTTCCAATGAAGATAGGTCTGAGTGACTTCTAATTAATTTCCAGGTAATGGATATCCACTCGACCTACAACTGCTTGTTGTGAAGGCCATGGGTTCGTGAAGCGGGAGTTGTGACATCTACTCTACACCAGAAGCTGAAATTTGTGAAGAACGGAAAGCTTGTCATTATTGATGGAGAAAAGGCATTGTTGGTGAGCCATTGGTCATCTTTTACCTATGTTGATGCTGATGAGGAAGTTGGAACGTCATTCCAAGCTTTGTCTATTGAAGATCAATTGACGAAAGATGGTGCACCCATGTCTTCTTTAAAAGATGCACAAGAGGCTATTTAGGATGGCAGTATTGATAAGTGGGGTCGTTTTGTGGAAGTAGTCGAGAACAAGAATAGGATAGGACTCGAATTTCAACCAGGGTCATTCAACGTCAAAGTCAAGGTTGTACAACCAATTTTCCGTAGTGGAGGGTTCATTCATGAGAATGATCAACACTCAGCTGCAATTATTGAAGATAATGATGAAGACGAAGTTTGTAACATGTTTGTGATGCATGGCTAGACTTGCAACAACTAGGTTATTGTTGATGTTCCTACTGTTATTCACCATTCTAAGTAATTTTTTTAATTATTTTGTGAAAAATCCTTCTCCTATGCCTAAGGGAGAAGTGAACATTGTTGGGCATTTTCCTTATTATCATCAATGAAATACAATTTAATTCATCCACATCTATGATATTTTATTTTTACATTTTACTTTTTCTGAAAAATGGTAATCACAAAAAACATAAAATAAATAGTAATCTTTCCATCTGCATAATATTTGTTTGCACTCTGCTTCTCTAAAAACAAAATATCAAATCATTATGCAGGTTGGTTCTCAAACACATTGAATATAATGATCTTACTCCCTCTCCAAACTTTGATTTCCCTATGTTTGAAGTTGAGGAAGAGAATGATGATGAAGAAGTATCTGATGAATTATCTTGTTTTCTTGACAAGGAGAAAGCCATTTGGCCATTTGAAGAGAAGATTGAATTAGTCAACTTGGGTTCCGAGGATGATGTGAAGGAAGTCAAGATTGGGTCACAATTGTGTCCAGAAGCTAGGAAGGGGTTGATTGATCTTCTTCGAGATTATTCTGATGTGTTTGTTTGGTCCTATCAAGACATGCTTGGTTTGGATTCTGATATTGTGGAGCATAGATTACCGTTGAAGCCAGAATACCCGCTGGTCAAGCAGAAGTTGAGAAGAACTTATCCCAATATGTCATTGAAAATCAAATACGAAGTGCAGAAGCAGATCGATGCTGGTTTTCTTGTTACCTCCGAGTATCCGTAGTGGGTGGCCAACGTTGTGCCTGTTCCTAAGAAAGATGGGAAAGTCCGCATGTGTGTTGATTACAAAGATTTGAATAAAGCCAGTGCAAAAGATGATTTTCCTATACCACACATAGATATGTTGGTAGGCAATACAGCTAAATTCAAAGTCTTTTCATTTATGGATGGATTTTCCGATTATAATCAAATCAAGATGGCACCCGAAGATATAGAGAAGACCACATTCATTACACCCTGGGGAACATTGTGTTATAAAGTGATGCCTTTCGGTTTAAAGAATGCTGGTGCAATGTACTAGAGAGCTATGACCAATCTTTTTCATGATATGATGCATAAAGAGATTAAAGTTTATGTTGATGATATGATTTCTTAATACAGTGATGAAGAAGAACATGTTAAGCATTTGTTAAAGTTATTCCAACATTTGAGGAATCATAATCTCCGCTTGAATCCCAATAAATGTACTTTTGGAGTTCATTCTGGTAAGTCGTTGGGCTCCATTGTCAGCGAGAAGGGTCTTGAAGTTGATCCTGCCAAGGTCAAAGCAATACAAGAGATGCCTGCGCCCAAGACTGAAAAGTAAGTCAGAGGTTTTCTCGGCCGCTTGAACTATATCTCAAGATTTATATCGCATATGACTGCCACATTTGCACCTATATTCAAGCTCCTTCGAAAAGATCAGTCTTGTGATTCGACTGAAGATTTCCAGAAAGCTTTTGATAGTATGAAAGAGTATTTGCTTGAGCCTCTGATTCTGTCTCCACCTGTTGAAGGAAGACCTCTGATCATGTATTTGATTGTGCTTAATGAGAGTATGGGTTGTGTTCTTGTTCAGCAAGATGAATTTGGAAACAAGGAATATGCAACTTACTACCTTAGTAAGAAGTTTACCGACTGTGAGACTCAGTATTCTATGCTTGAGAAGACATGTTATGCATTGGCTTGGGCTGCTAAGCGTCTGCGCCAATATATGTTGAATCATACTACTTGGTTGATATCCAAAATGGATTCAATCAAGTACATTTTTGAGAAGCATGCTTTAACTGGGAGGATTTCCCGTTGGCAGATGTTATTATTTGAGTACCATATTGAATATCGATCTCAGGAAGCTATTAAAAGTAGTGTATTGGCTGACCGTTTGGCTAACCAACTTATTGAGGATTATCAGTCAGTGCAATATGATTTTCCTGATGAAGAGATTTTGTACTTGAAGATGAAAGATTGTGATGAACCATTGCTTGAAGAAGGGTCATAACCTGGTTCCCGATGGGGCATGGTATTTTATGGAGCTGTCAATTCGAATGGTAATGGCATTGGGGAAGTGATTATTACCCCTCACGAAACTCATTTTCCATTTATAGCTAGATTGACCTTCAAGTGTACAAACAATATGGCTGAGTATGAAGCTTCCGTTGTGGGGATTGAAGAGGCCATTTATCTCGGAATTAAATATCTTGACGTCTATGGAGATTCAGGTTTAGTTGTGAATCAATCAAAGGTGAATGGAAGACGAATCAACCTGGTTTAATACCATACAAATATTATGCGAGGAGGATTTCAACTTTCTTTACAAAGGTTGAGTTTCATCATATCCCCTAAGATGAAAATCGGATGGAAGACGATGTTGCAACGATGGCTTCAAGATTGTGGTGAATTTTCGGAACGAGGTTCTTAATTTGACTATGATGCGTCTTGATAGGCCAACTCTTGTGTTTGTTGTTGAAGAAGTCAATGATGAAAAGCCATGGTATTATGATATCAAATGTTTCCTCCAAAGTCATATTTACCCATTTGGGGCATCTTTGAAAGATAAGAAGACTTTGAGAAGATTAGTTGGCAACTTCTACCTTAATGGTGATGTGCTTTCCAATAGAAACTTCGATATGGTTTTACTCAGATGCGTGGAGGTTCCTTTGGTACTCATTCTAATGGACATGCTATAGCAAAGAAGAAGTTGAGATCAGGTTACTATTGGCTGACAATGGAATCTGACTGTTGCATGTTTGTGAAGAAATGCCACAAGTGTCAAATTTTTGCAGATAAGATTCATGTTCCTCCGACACTGTTGAATGTCATTTCTTCTCCATGGCCTTTCTCCATGTGGGGAATTGATATGATTGGAACGATTGAGCCCGAATCTTAGAACGAACATCATTTAATTCTTGTGGCCATTGACTACTTCATAAAGAGGGTTGAAGTGGCATCGTATACGAATGTAACCAAGCAAGTTGTTGTAAGGTTTATCAAGAATTAAATTATATGTCATTATGGTGTGCCAAGTAAGATCATTACTGATAATGGATCTAACTTGAACAATAATATGGTGGAAGCTCTTTGCAAAGACTCTAGGATTGCACATCATAATTCTTCCCCCTACAGACCCGAGATGAATGGGGCTGTTGAAGCTGCAAACAAGAACATCAAGAAGATAATCCAGAAAATGGTTGTGACATACAAAGATTGGCATGAGGTGATCCCGTATGCTTTGCATGGGTAACGTACATCCATCCGCATTTCAACCGGGGCAACCCATTTCTCTCTTGTTTATGGTATGGAAGTTGTGCTCCCATTGGAGGTTGAGATCCCATTATTGTGTGTCTTGATGGAAGACAAGTTGACTGAAGTTGAATGGTGTTCGACCATATATGACAAGTTGAATTTGATTGAAGAGAAGATATTGACTTCCATGTGTCATGGTCATTTATATCAGCAGATAATGAAGAAAGCATTTGATAAGAAGGTCAAGCCTCGTGTGTTCAGAGAAGGTGACCTCGTGCTCAAGAAGATTCTATCTTTTCAAACCTGATGCTAGGGGAAAATGGACTCCTAATTATGAAGGCACATACATTATTAAAAGAGACTTTTCATGTGGTGCTTTGATTCTTACAACTATGGATGGTGAAGAGTTCACTCGTCCTGTGAATGTCGATGTAATCAATAAATACTTCACCTAAAAAAAGAAAAGAATACTTCGATAAGTTGAAAACCCGAAAGGGCGATCCAAGAAAAAGTTAGACACATAAAATAGAAATATTATCCCGGTAGATTGAGTACCCCACCTTGGGGAAATCTTGGCAAAAATTAGTGATTATGGCAAGTAACTGCATCTGGTTATTCATGATCTTTAAAGCAATTTCGAGCAGTCATTTGGTTATGATTCGTCATTCTCAACCAAAGATAAGCATAGTTGATTTTGAAAATTGTAGGAAGAGTAGTGATCATTGTATTCCATGTAGCCCTTTTCCATGTAAAATACCATTTCTCAAACTTTGTAAAGATCCATGGAGTCTCGCCATTTATGGACTACCATTCTATTAAATAAAGTTGAGCTTTTATCCAAGTTCTATTCTTATTTGTTTCTGTTTTAAAATTGAATTTTTATAATGATAATTTTGAAATAAATAAATGAATAATTATTTTTCTTAAAATAATAAAAACATGCACTTTAAGAATAATCTATTTCAGCAAGGAATGTCAACAGTAATATAGAATGAGTAAGTCTTGAATTATGAAGCATTGTTGTCTTCCCTAAGCAGTTGGGTTGGTAATTTTTTCCTTCCCAACAGTTCGTCGTTCGTTCCCAGCATGGTTAATAAGTTGCTCCCCATGCGAACTATTATCCCTGGTTGAGCTGATGATTGATCCCCTTTGCAATTCGTCTTCCCTAGCTGAGGTGTTCATGTTTTGCATCCCCCAGTTTGTGACTTAATGATTGGACCATGGGTATCCCAGAACCTTTATTTGGTTTCCATATCCCCATTTGCATTTGTTTGTGTTGCATAACCGCGACAGTTTCTCCCCTATGTGAGTCAGATCCGGTTATCTTTGCCTTGGAATTGGTTTATTTCGCAATTTCCAAGAATATTTTTTATTATTAAGGAATGTGATGGTTTTTGGTTTGCTCCAATAGGTCACATCATTCCTAATATTTACTCGATTCCCCACTCAGTGTTTTATCTCTTGAATCCCCGGTGGAGTTCGTGTTCTGATGGAAGTTCCCTCATTCCCGGTAGTGTTTGGTTCTGAGAAATATTTATTATGTCCCATGCATGGTTTCCTCCCATTTGGTAGGGTGTTGACTTAAAATTCCCTGCAACATTGACTTGTTTGGATCCTCAGCAGATCCTTCCCTATCCTCAACATATTTGGTTGTTTATCCTTCAGTAGTGCTCTATTCCCCCCGCGAAGTTTTCCATGATTGATTGGAAGCATGTCTTCCCCAGACAAAATTGATTTATTCGGAGCTAGATGATTTATTTTCATCCCTAGCAGATTCCCCAGTTGGTGTTTCCATCTTGTTGAGATTAGTCGAGTGTTTTGTAGTGATGATTCAAATCTTCGTTATTTGTATCCTTTGCATTGTTTTGTCAACATAATCATAATCACATACATACATATTCATGAAACACAACATCATATATTTCATTGTGCATTTTATCGGATTGATTTTTCTTCTGATCCCCTATTTTTGGTGATATTATTCCCGCATGCAGATTTGGTGTGTTTGTCCTCCTTCAATTGTAGAGTGTCAGCCCCTTAAGCAGAAAGAGTTTATCCTTTCTCATTCCCCACTGAGTTATATCCTCGTGGATGATTATTATCTCAGTTCCCCCCCCCCCCCCAGTTTATTATCTGGATGGAACCACTCCCCTTGAGTGATATCCTCATTGGATTGAGTCTTTGCTTGACCGTTTCTTTCTAGTTATTGCCCAAATAGATATTTGGTCCCCCGAGAGTCTATTACCCAGTAACTGGTAATAATCTACTTGATGATTAGTACATTACCTTTACCCATTACCCGGTAAAAGGTAATCTACTTCCTTTGTTTCCCCAGCGGATTCGTTTTCACGTTTCCCCGACAAGTTTATCCTTGATATGTTCATCCTAACCGATGACGGATATTATTCCTATTTAGTTTTCTACCAGTAAAAAGGTAGTCGTAATCCCTATTTTATTCCCCAGAGAGCCTATCCTTGATATGATCACTTTAATCAGTGACAAATTTTCTCTTCATTATGGTCTTCTGCCTAGTAACCGGTAGTTGTAATTCCTACTTTCCCCTGCTGAGTCTATCCTTGATATGTTCATCCTAATCAGTGACGAATATTCTCTCTTCGGTATTCTACCCAGTAACCAGTAGTTGTAATTCCTATTTCTCCCCGATAGTTTATCCTTGAGATGTTTACCCTAATCGATAACGGATATTCTTCCTCATTCCCCAGGTGGTCTATCCTTGATATGTTCATCCTAACCGATGACAGATATTATTCCTTTGAGTTTATCCTTGATATGTTCACTTTAACCAATGACGAATATTCTCTCTTTGGTCTTCTGCCCAGTAACAGGTAGGTGTAAATCCTATTTGATCTTTTTTCCCCAGTAGGTCATTCTTACCCAGTAACTGATAATGAATATGCCTCTTTTTCCTCAGTGAGCCATCCTTGATAAGTTTACCCTAACTGGTAATAGATGTCCCTCTGTTCGAGTGTATTATCTTCCCACCCAGTAACTGGTAATAGATAATATATCTCTTTCACTCATGTGTTGAAGTTCATTCTTCCCCAGTTGAGTTTGGGTGTGTATTTCCTCAGTAAAGTTGTTGATCCCCTATTTGGTTTGAGTATTTTAGTTTTGTTTTGATCTATTCCTTTCCCCCGCAGGTTTTCCTTATCCCTGAACCGAGTCTTTCCATTGATTTATTTTCATGGACATCCCCTCGAGTCCACCAACAGTTTTTAAGTCGTAGTCTGGCCTACGCATAACTTTTATCCCCCAGAGTCTATGTCTCCTCAGTGAGTTTTCCTTATAGAATGCGTTGTACTCCTGTAGACTTTCAGTCTGTTCCGGATTATTTTCCTTTTTGGCAATATATTCCCGCAAAGATTATTTTTAACATTCATACCATATGCATCATAAGGTCTCTTAGGGACCAATTTTTTTTCTCGATGTTGTTATTTAAGTCCATTATACTAAGTTGATACGAAGATTTTAACCTTCACATCCTCAGCTAGAATGTCCTTAGGTAGGGGAAGCTGTAAGACCCTATTTTTGACCCTAAGATCCTCATGATATCTCATCATTTGCATTGGCTTTGGGATCACACCTTGGCATCCTCCTTACCCCTTATTCACTGGGTTTGCATTGGGAGATATCACATAGCACATTTGATTTTATCATACTTTATTTTCTTTTGTTTACTAACCAAAATACCAAAAATATGTCAATGTATAGCTTTGTTTCTTTTGTAGGTAGTGTATGCTTCCACTTATGCCCTATCAAGCTCACAACTAGGGTTTGAGACCCTCATTACAAGGAGATAAATCAAGATATGGTTAACATTGGTTCTAAACATCATATATGGATCCCCATGTTTTTAATTTATCATTTTAATCAAGAATTCATCAAAAGTTTGAAGCTTGTTTGCCTTGGAATCCCTAATTCATCTGGGTATCTTGTGTGACTTCCTCAGCCACTTTCTTCAACAATTGATCAAATATTTCAGGGTATACTTAATCTTACATCATCTTATGCATATATGATCCTCCATGAGTCCTAAATATCAATAGTATTTCATGTTTGCAAGATGGTTCAAGGTGCTTGACCAAAGAAAATCAATTGGTCAAAACTGGGGTTCCCTAGACCCTATCTCCTACAATTTTTGTAATGTGAAAATGATTCCAAAATCAATGTTACTCTTTATGACATTCCAAACAACCTTCATGTTTACATCAAGAGCTATTTTTTCATGGAAAGTCATTTTTTATGGTGAAAGATTATAGGTCATTTTGTCTGTGCCCTAGTTAGGAGGTCAACTTCCAAGGATCACAACTAGCTCAATATTTATGAGATGAAGGCCAACAAAGTTTCATGATCAATTTCAATATGTCTTCTCCAACTTTTATTCTTTGATAAACTTCAAATTCAACTTTCAAGGGCATGCGCCAAGAGGAAATATTATAGGTCATTTTGGGAAATTCAACTTCAAAGTTTCATCATCATTGAACGTACACTTTTCCTTAACTTCTAAAATGCATAACTCACTCATGCCAAATCCAAATGATGTCAAACTTTGGACCAAGTTGAAGAGGGATGAAAGATATACAACTTTGATGAAGGAACGTTTTCCATTTGAAGCTCGTAACAAAAGTTATTCAAGGTGGAAGAAGTGGTCATTTGACTTGGTACTTAGAAATGTTTCAAATATGTTTGATTTATCAAACTTCTACCTCAAAATTCATCATGATCCATGATACAAATGGAAAAGTGTTCAACATCAAAGTTGTTCCCCTTGATGTAATCTTTCTAAAAAGTCCAATATCACCTCATTTGGACCAAGATTGAGGAACTTATGCATGGTTCCTTTCATAGGTTTGTTTTTGAAAATTTTAAATTCAAATAACCATTTCCTATTGTATGCTTACATGTTATTGTTTGAGTACTCAATGTGAACGAATTGAAGTTGAATTGCATCATGAATTGGGCCCAAATCATTGCCCATGCATCCATGCACCAATGTTACTAATTTTGGTAAATTTTCAAAGGGAGCAAAAATGAATCCCATTGCCTATTTAAACAAGTCTGTTGCTTCAGAAATGAGACACGCACATTGTCCAAGCTTTGCTAAGAGACCCCAGAACCCTACACCATAGAATACCTTGAGGATTTCTTACAAATCGAGTTTGAATTTCACCTTTTTTTTTGAGGTTCAAACTCCAAGGATTCGTTGCCTTTTTCACCTCAATTGGTCATTGAAAGCATGAGGATGAAGAACCAAGAAAATTTAGATCGAGATCAAGCCAATTTGAAGCTACCAGAAGGTGATTTATCAAAAACTTTGAGTCTTTGATTCTCTCTCAATCTTCACTATTCTCTTGGATTTTTGGTTGGCTGAAGTCCTACCAATGTAGGCAACAAGATTGAGTTGCTCATGAACCTCAAAATTCAAATCCATGTATCTTTTAATATACTTGGAGTTGGAAGAGATGGAGGTCAAATTCGAGCTCCTAAGCATTTTTCCTTTAAAATCATGTCCACACTTTTTATTTTGGTGAACATTGGAGGTGGACCAGTCCAGTGAGGTCCACCAGAGAAGAAGACCGAAGTTAGGGCTCTAGTCGTGCGTTGGCACTCTCCCAACCTTCTGATACATTTGAAATGTTTTAATCTTGACCATTCCTTGTAATTACCATCCCTATGACGCGTTGACTGAGGTGTATGGTGTGAAACACGTGCTTGACCATCAGATATGCCACCTCAATTAATGCGGGAGATCTGATGGCCCTTGTTTTTTTTGTATTTTTTGAATTTTCATTTGATCCACTTATTTTATTTTATTCATAATAAATCCATTTTTAATCCAAAAAATATGGGACTTTTACCAAAAATCTATAAATATTTTTCCCTTCCATATTTTGAATTAAAATTATTTTTTGGATTAATTTTGATATTTTTCATGAATTAAATGTTTTTGTGCATATTTTTAATTATTTTAAAATACTTATGACTTTCTAAAAATTATGAATTTTTTTGTCTAAGGTCCTTTGATCTTTTTTGACCTAGGATAAATTCCTTGGCCATTTATTTGGTGTTTTGAAGGGATTTGAGGTTTTGTCCAAATTAAAATGCATTTTAATTCATTTTTATTGTGATTTTTAATTGATTAAATGTTTAAAAATATGGTTGAGCCAATTTTATGATCTTGTGGTGTTTGAATTTCTGTTTGGGTCTTGGTCATGGTTGATTTGACTTTGTTTGATCAAAATCATTGGATTTAGGGGATTGATGAAATGTACATTTCATCTCCCAATATGAATGGATGGTATTGATCAGATGAAATTCCTCTCATGATTAATTTGTGTTTCTATATCCCCCTGCCTCTTCACATTCATCCCTAATCTTCCTCATTCCCTCATTGATCAATGAAATCTCTTTATGTCTAAATGCTAATTGATTCATTAATGACTTTGTGTCAGATGAATAAACACATGTCTGACTGAGAGAGGTCCTTCCCCTTTTTATTTTAATTTGTGGTATGTTTTAGGAGTTTGGTTCTATGTACCAAATCTCTAACATGCATTAACACTGTCATACCCCAATTTTGACCCTGAATACATTTTTCATGACATTAACATCACACGCATATCATAACATGCATTTCATCTTGCAAAATGCCTAAATTGTCAATTGCATTAATTTTCGGATCTACAGGCAAACCTATTAGTTAAACTTTCCTTGACTTTCTAGCATTGTCAGGTCATGTCTGAACCTGTTGTTGAAACACTTTGATTTTTTCAATGTTGTCAGGTCATGTATGAGCCTGTTGATGGAACTTTCTTTGTATACTTTCCAGTATTTCTAGGTCATGTTTTAACATGTTAATGGAACCTTTTGATATCCCCCACGTTTTAATGTCTTGTTTGAACCTGTTAATTGTGCACTCTTTGAATATTAGTTTTGTCAAGTCATGTATGAACCCGTTGTTGAAAATTCTTTGAATATTTCGGTGTTGTCAGGTCATGTACGAACCTGTTGTTAAAATCTCTTTGCATATTTCCCAGTTGTCTTTCCTCCAGCAGAATTGTTATCCCTAACAAGTTACTACCCTCGTGTGTTTCTTGTGGGCCATTGTTGTCTTGCCTCCATCATTCCCCACAGATTTGTATGTCTTGCATAAAATATTTGTTAGGGTTTATCTTATGTCTGATCATATCCTCAAACAAAAAGAGTCCTTCATGCATACATTCATAATATATCATATCATGTAATCTGCATTCAGAGACAAAATTCGGGTCTTTTTAGTATTTAATTATCTCCTACCGCGATCATATGAAAAGTAACCTTCTTCATATTCTCTGGTTGAAGATACTTAAATAGGGGCAACTGTCATACCCCAATTTTGACCCTGAATATATTTTTCAGGACATTAACATCACACGCATATCATAACATGCATTTCATCTTACATAATGTCTAAATTGTCAATTGCATTAATTTTCGGATCTACAGGCAAACCGGTTGAATCAATTGTCAAATGTGCGTCAAAATAGAGGGCGAAAAAATTTCAAAATCAAGTTTGCAAACATAATTTTTAATCTACATTTCACGTAGTTTGCCCTAATGTGCTCGATTTATTTTACGGCTAATTTTTCGATCATATTTTGACTCGTCTGAGCGTTTTAACCAGGATTTTTTTTTTTATATATTTCAAAATCTAATCAAAACCTGTATATTTCTTAGAGGTTTATTTCGAACTGATTATTTTGGTGCATTCAGTTTAATTTTTCGAGCATTTTTACACCCGACTTTTACTCATTTTGAGTCTTGTTTTATTTTTATTTTTCAAGTCTAAATAATTGAAATAATTAAGTAGATTTGTTTATATTTTTATTTTTATTTTTGTTTATTTAAAATAATTTGATTTTTTTAAAAATTTAGTTATTTCAATTTCCTTTTACCATAAATAATCAATAAGTGAATCCCTTTTTCATAAAAAGAATTGGTTTCTATGCATATGGAAAAAAGCCAAAACAATGCAGGCCACACCCTATCTCCCACATGGCACATAGCTGAAGAAGGGAGATTCCATTTTGAAAGAACAAAGAGTGGTTACAGGTTTCCAAAAATGTCTATCCCTACCAACTAAAATGTGATCTTACTCTTTTTATATATTGATATACATACAACTCCCTCCTATGGACTAAAGGACCAAGACACTAACCAAAAAAACTTTTAACCACACACACATATCACTCTATACGGATACTTTATCTTCTGCCCTTAAAAGGGACCCTCCTCTTGATACTCCAAAAAAAAAACTTTTCATTAGTTTTTTGAAAAAAGACTCTTTTACAACACCCATCTATAACCTCTCATCTCCTTCTAACAACTTACTGCAACTACTCCCTGAAAACTCTTTACTAAACATCACTCAACCACGTCGACACTACTTAAGCACCTCCCTTCACACCGGCGGTGCATGAACAAACGCAACCAGCACCAAACAACAACTCAGCCGCAAACCGCATCCGCGCAACAACCACAAACCGCTCTCGCTCCACCACCACAACATCGTCGCCGAAGATATTGGAAGATCACGAAAACAACTTTGGTATTTTCTAACTTAATTAATATTTATATACTTGAGTATGTTCCCATGAATGTTGCATTATAATATGAATCCATACATATATACCTATAAAGTGTTAACTGTTTTGAGGCTTTGTTGGAGTTTAATATTGTTTTCTTATTTTCTTTCATTTTGCATCTTGATTGTTGTTAGAACAAACACGCTTGTCTAAACTTCATGGGCTAGCATACTTATCTTGGTTGCACAAGTTTTATCTTGTTTTGGAAATTCCATGGAACATAGAAACTTTAAAAAAAGAAAGGAGTTTTTTTTTTAATATAACTGGTTGTTGTTGTTTTCATTCATAACAGAGAAGTAAGATAGAGATATTGTTGATTAACTTTCATGGTTTTATTTTTCCATCGCCATGTGTCAACTTGTGATTAGTGGCTTTTGAGAATTGAAAAAAGTTATTCTATCCCTTGACCTACACCAACAAACTCAGTAATCCGATGCTTCCACTTCTTCGTAGAAACCGTTGCCGGCAGCGAATTTCGACACATTATAACAGCTCAAATGCTCCGAAAAACTGTCGTCGTACTTTGAGAATTTGAGAATCACCGCATTGTTATGACTCTCGTTTGTTTTCATTCTCTTTCTTTGTTTTCCTTGATTTTTCCTTTCACTTTTATTATCTTATTAACTGGATTTTAAAGTTTGATTTCTTTTGTTTCTTAGTTTGTTTTGATTCATTGAAAAGTTGAATGAAGTTCATGGAAGAAGTTAAGAAAAGATAGGAATATATCTCTCAGTGTCATTTTCAGCTTGTGTTTTCACTACAGTATTGATATGCTTACCTTTTTTATGCTTACTTCTTTTTTGTTCATGTTAGTATTAAAGTGAGTTTATGATTATAATCATGGTATTGTATCATGCCTTCTACTATATTATGAGTATTGATGTGTTTTTACTATGAGATATCATATTAATATTAGTATGGTTACATGTTTAAAATACCATTTTATATTGTCAACCAGAGAACCCCTTTCTTAAATATATATGCTATTAAGTGTAATGAAAAGAAAAAGAGAGCTATATTATGAAAATGAGGAACAATTCCCCTTTTTTATTATTCTTTTAATTTATGTTTTTTTTCATTTAGGGCTAATATTTTATGGGCTTGGATTCAAAAGGCCATTTAATATCACACCTCATTTATTACATGAACTATCCTTTGTGTATTTCTTTCTATGGTTAATGTAAATTAGCAACTAATTGCTTGATTAATATTTTATCTAATTAGTTAATTAGAGCCTAATTGATTAATTACTTTTTCTTTCTAAGTGTATTACTTGTGTCATACGGTGAACTGACTTGGGGTGTTTTGCTTTTTATCGCAATGTCGCGGATAGCAAGAGTCGCCACCGACTTTTCTTTTATCCAATAAGGAAAGGTGGAAAAGAACAGGAAAGACCTCAATAGATTTTGGGTTCGGGAGGTACATTATACAAAGGGAAGGTGTTAGCACCCTTTGTATCCATGGTTATCCATGGGCTCTTAATTGCTGGATCACTTATATTTTTGTCTGAAAAGTGTTCGTGAATTGTTTAAAAAAATGTTTCGAAAAGAGAGTTTAACTTTGTAATGATTCTAGTATGAATGTATACAAAGTATTTATCTCATTTGATTTTGAAAACGGTTTAGAAAAATGTAACTTGGTAATGATTCTAGTATGAATGTATACCAAGTGGTGATTTTCTAGGATTTGCAAAGTGTGAGGGGTGGAAAATGTTTTAGGTTATGATCCAGCAATTGAGAGTTATACCTTCCTAAGGTCGTTATGAACGTTTCCTATCCTTATGAGGGTAAAACTGTCCTTACTATTGAGAAGTAAGTAATTTTACCCTTTGGATGTTTAAGGGTCATCGTAGGGTCATCGATAGGTCATTGAAGGCAACAGTTGTAAAGATACCTTAGCATTCGAAGGGACGATCATCATTTAACCGTAGGCTACACCGAAGGGTCATCGAGGGACAAAATCGTATTTTCGAAGGCAACATCCGAGGGACCATGGTTTATTTTATGATGATTTAATCGAAGGGTCTTTGCTAAGTGTATCCCTACATTCGCGGGACATGACCGTAATACCGTAATATCGTAAAGCAAAAGAGAGGTCCAAGATCACATATTTAAAGGCCATATTGTAAAGTTAATTAGGTGATTATGATGAATCTCCACATTAAAATCAATACATTAAAAATAATACATTAAAATTAATACATTAAAATTAATTATTAAAATTAATTATTAAAATTAACACATTAAAATTAAATAAGCAATTTAGGGTGAGCCTCCACAAGGGTATCCCACAAATAAAGTGGAAGACCTAACGGCGGTCTTTTTTTCTGGGACATACGAACCTTTGCAAAATTCAACAAACGGGTTAGCATACCAAATCAGGGTGCAATCGAGGATTACACCGCAAAAGAAATCACAACAGTAACAGGATCAAATAAACAATGCCTGGCTATGATAAAACATGAATGAAAAGTCATAACAGAAAAGCTGGCTACTGTCAGGTTCGCGCCTGCCTCGCCTAGCGAAGGCCTAGCGAATACTCGCTACATGCTCGCTTAGCGATGTGCTAGCGAGCGGCTGCGGGTTTTGAATTTCAGAATAGTATGACTTCAACCTGCGGCATGCCTTATGGCATCCAACACATAATTACATGGTTCAGCATTCACAATATTCAGGCACACTTAAATTCACATGCAAAACCTCAAATATGTTTATGAATTCAATTATAATATCACATGCAAGTTACGAACATAAAGCGGTATCACATGCAAATTAAGAAAATAAAGCGATAATAGTAGTGCAAACCTGTTTGCAATGGAGTGGTAATGCTGAATTGACGGGCCGGATTGAGTTGGACGGAGGTAGCTTTGCGGCCGCCGGCTTTTCCTTCAGGGTTTTCCGTTTGTGAGCGCTAGGGTTTGCTTGCTAGGGTTCTCCTTTTCCTTTTTTCGTTTTTCTTTTTATTACTGAAGTGCTGGTATTTATAATGCCCTTTTTCATGACCTAATGGGCTCAGAACGAAGCCCGAAATTTTTTGTTGTCTGTCAGCCTCGCTAGGCGAGCTGGTAGCGAACGTTTGCTTCGCTAGGCGAGCGTGTAGCGAATGTTCGCTAGGCGAGCGTGTAGCAAACGTAACGTTCGCTAGGCGAGCGTGTAGCGAACAGGCCAGTTTGGGCCATTTTCTGGATTGGGCCATTCGTGAGCTGGGCCTTTGTCCCTTTAAGATCAGTGCCATAAAATGAGTCGGAATGCCCCTGAAAAATGTCTTGAACTATTGATGGGCAAATTTTGGGGTATGACAGCTGCCCCTGTTCAATATTCTTGAACCGAGAGAGTCAGAATGGTATGTGCCGTTCGTGGTCTGGAGGTGAAAGATTATTGAACACTAGAATGCCCCAACAATTTGCGCTTGTCCATCAGTCTTGACGGAGATGGGCTTGAAGATGCCATCCAGGAAGTTTGATGAGGAGATTTCCAGATTCTGTCGTACGTTAGACGATATCTGGAGACATGGGTGTCACACCGGGTCGTACATCAGACCGTATAGTGAGTCATCCATTATGCTGTCGACTTCGCCGGGGAGTCGGAGTATGCTATATACTGCTGGGGATAAGGGATCAGAATGGATCATACACTGGACCGTATCTGAATACCAGAGTGAGCTGTTCGTTAGGCAGATGACTTTGCCGAGGATGAAAAGTCAGAATGGATCGTACGCTAGATCGTCTCTGAGTTGAAGATCCAAATGGGTCTTATGATAGACTGTATTGGAGTTGCAGGATGAGCCGTCCATTAGGCTGAATCTGATGATAAAAGGGGGTAGTCGTACACTAGACTACACTTCAGAAATGTACCGTACACTAGGTAGCATCTGAGGAGACGAAGGTCAAATTGGGTCGTACATTAGACCGTATCCGAGCAGACTGAGCCGTCCATTAGGCTGAATCTGATGATAAAAGGGGGTAGTCGTACACTAGACTACACTTCAGAAATGTACCGTACACTAGGTAGCATCTGAGGAGACGAAGGTCAAATTGGGTCGTACATTAGACCGTATCTGAGCAGACTGAGCCGTCCATTAGGTTGAATCTGATGATAAAAAAGGGGGTAGTCGTACACTAGACTACACTTCAGAAATGTACCGTACACTAGGTAGCATCTGAGGAGACGAAGGTCAAATTGGGTCGTACATTAGACCGTATCTGAGCAGAATGAGCCATCCATTAGGCTGAATCTGATGATAAAAAAGGGGGTAGTCGTACACTAGACTACACTTCAGAAATGTACCGTACACTAGGTAGCATCTGAGGAGACGAAGGTCAAATTGGGTCGTACATTAGACCGTCTTGAAATAGTTGAAGGAATCATATGTTGGGCTGAATCAGAATGAACCGTATGTTAGGCTGTATCTGATGATATCTGTATATGTTGTACTTGCAATAAATGTCTGGGATGAGTTTAAAGATGCCATCGTTAGGAGGATATCGGAGTGTTGTCAGAATGAATGTTCCCATGAATGGTATCTGGAATACGTATCCGAACTTTTGTACATAATTGATAAAGGTGTATGTCTGAATGAACCTTTTACTTTGACTATATCAGGAGGATAATTAACCTGCCCAGAAACGTTAGCTTCATGCTATGTCATGATGCATGAGATGTTTCATGTTATGCTAAGAAATAAATGCGAATGTTGTATGCATGCGTATGCTGTGAAATGATGTAATGAATGAGTTATGCGTATGAGAAGTTCTGCTTGGAGACTCTACTGGGGAAAATAAATCCCCATCTACTGATTGGAGATACTTGTAATGATGACCCTTTCTCGGCAGGGGGTTGTTGATTTCGGTCTGATGGTGGAAATATTCAACAGAGCCTGGCTGGGGATGGAAGAGAGGATCAATCTGTCTGATGATATCGACTTCTTCTGGGAAATAGCTGGCTTTGCCCGGGGAATAATGCCAATTTCTCCTGAGGAAAAACAAGCTTGCTAGGGAGAATAAGATTGGTAGCGGATTCATTGGAAGCATGGTTAGACCTCTCCTTGATCCTGAATTCGGGTAGTAATTGCTATTGCCATTCCATGCATGTATTTTGATAAACATTGATCATATTCAAATGCATATATTAATTCAAATCAAATCAATGGACATTTATGCAAACAAAACAGAGAAGGATTTTTTCAAAAATAATAAAAATAATTACTTAGAGAAATGAACAATAACAGGAACATTGACAGTGATCCAATTGTTGCAAGCTTTTCCATGCGTCACAAAATTGATGATGTCTTCATCTCTGTCCCCCTCGATCACTGCAACTGAGTGTTGCTCATTACCATGAATGAACCCTCCTCTACGGAAACTCGGTTGCACATCTTTGATTGACGACCCTTGTTGGAAACCCAAACCGGCTCGAGTCTTGGTCTTGGTGACCTCTACCATCTGACCCCACTGATCAGAATTACCGTCTTCAACAATCTTATGCGCATCTTTAAAAGAGGACATGGGTGCCCCAACTCTCTTTTCTTCAGCAATAGATAGAGCTTGGAACAGAGTTCCAATCTCATCCTCAGGTTTAACATATGAGAAAGACAATAGGTGACTCACCAACAGAGTTTTCTTTCCACCAACGATAACGAGCTTACCATTCTTCACAAATTTCAACTTCTAATACAGAGTTAACGTCACAGCTCTCGCCTCATATATCCATGGCCTTCCTAATAAGCAGCTATAGGCCGGGTTGATGTCCATTACCTGGAAAGTAATTTGGAAACCACTCAGACCTATCTTCACTGGAAGGTCCACCTCACCAGTAACAGTCTTGCGAGAACCATTAAAAGCTTTGACGATCACGCCACTGTATCTCATCGGAGCTCCTTGATATGATAATTTGGAGAGAGTTGACTTGGGGATTACATTCAAAGAAGAACCAATATCCACCCACACATTGGACAATGTATCCTCCTTACAGTTCATTGATATATGCAATACTAGGTTGTGATTCCTACCCTCCTCGGGGAGTTCTTCATCACAAAAGCTCAGATTGTTGCAGGAAGTAATATTAGCCACAATGTGATCGAACTGGTCTACTGTTACATCATGTTCTACATAAGCTTGCTCCAATACCTTTTGCAATGCTTCTCTGTGTGCTTCAGAATTCATGAGCAGAGACAACACTAAAATTTTGGAAGGAGTTTGGAGCAGCTGCTCCACCACATTAAATTCACTTTTCTTTATCAAATGGAGTACCTCATCATCATCACTAGGCTTCAAACTGCTAGATTCACCAGACTGACACTTCGGAGCACTAACCAGATTCACTGCAGGCACTTCAACCTTATTACTACATTCCTTTACATCCTTCGAGAAAACAGGCCTAAAAACTCGATTGCTATGAGTCACCTTCGTAACATCAGCAATGCTCACAACAGAACTGGTCGTAGGCAACGGAACCACTTGACCATTCTCTAACATAGTAGCGTTATACTGACAGGGAACAGCTTTCTCAGATGTATACGGGATGGGCCCGCTAACCATATTACCAACGACGATACTGATCTATTGATGATGTTACTGCTGCTACTGTCAAACTGGATTACTACCCTCTCGGGGGCCTTAAACACAGGAACAATCACATTCACATTGTCACCCAAGTGACGGGACTGAAAAATCTGGATCATACCTTCATCTATTAACCTTTGGATGTCTCTCTTAACAATCGCACACCCTCGGGGGTTAACACTGCAAATTGCATAAACATCATGGTCATGCTCGCACTCACTAACCATACAGATATCTTTATGTATCGTTACCAAGGACCTTTTAATGAAACTGAAATCATATATCTTGAACTCTTCGGGGCAGCCATCTACCATATTGACAGAGGAATTACCATGAGCAGGCAATGGGTTTGCTTTCACATTCGGCACACGGTCCTCAAAGGACACCATCCCACTCTTTACTAGCTTTTAAACCTCATATTTCAGTGGGTAGAAATTCTCAATATCGTGGTCGGGAGCTCCTTGGTGAAAGGCACAACGGAGTTACGGCTTATACCACCATGGAAGTGGTTCTGGGATTTGAGGCGGATTTCTCGGTTGAAGCAGGTTCTTGAGAACCAAAGATGGGTATAATTCAGCATAAGTCATAGGAATAGGTTCGAAAGAGACCTTCTTCCTCTCAAAGTTATGTTGTTGTTGATTATTGTTTTGTTGTAGTTGTTTGTTCTTTGTTGTGGCTATTGTTGACGTTGTTGTTGAACTGGCATTGATTGATTGTTTAAAAATACCGGAATAACAGATGAAACTTGATAATTATGCTGACGTGGTTGCTTACTGTTACCATACTTCTTGCTTGATGATACCTCTTCCTTAGACAACCGTCCCTCATAGACACCTTCTTCTAATCTTATCCCCATATTTACCATTTCGGTAAAGTCACTGGGGGTACTAGCAATCATTCGCTCATAGTAGAACAAGCTCAGGGTCTTGAGAAAAATCTTGGTCATCTCCTTTTCTTCCAACGGAGGGTTGATCTGAGCCGCTAGCTCTCTCCATCTTTGGGTGTATTCTTTGAATGTCTCCTTGTCCTTCTGAGACATCGACCTCAACTGGTCACTATCCGGCGCCATATCCACATTGTACTTATATTGCTTCACAAAAGCCTCACCAAATCATTGAACGTGCGGACACTCGCACTATCCAAACCCATGTACCACCTCAGAGCGGCACCAGTCAAACTATCTTGAAAGCAATGAATCAGGTAGGCATGGCAGGAGCAAACTGAGGGGCAGACACGGTTGAAGTAACAACCTCTGAAATGACAGTCCTCTGAGGAGGAGGAGTTGCAGGCGTTGGAGAAGATTGACTCTAAGCAGCTAGAACTGACTCCATCATGGCAGTCAGGCGAGAAATCTCGTCCTTCAATTCTCAGTTCTGTTGTTCCAATTGTTCCATGATTCTCGGATGATTGGCGCGAGTATTATATTGATGAGTCAGCTTGGCTGAAGCACAGAAGAATAACCAATAAGACATCTGGCGGAAGACAAACTTGTTATGCAAATGATGCATGAAATGCAATGCTTTGATTGTTTTTATTTTCATGGAACATACTATTTTATTTGCAAATATATAATAATAACAATTGTAACAATTTCATTGACCATAAAAATCTCTTTTATTCATATATATTGGAAGGATTACACTGAGTATAAATTTCAGAAACCAAAATACAAATACAAGAGGAAAGGAAACTAGTTATCCTAAGGATCCCCTAACAACAATGTGAGATGATCGGGCCGCAGGCGCGTCCTTCCTTAGGATGCATCGAATCTTGGACTCAAAAGAAGTCTTCATTTGAGCCTTCTCGAGGACAAGATGATCAACAATCTTCTTCCAAGAACCGGAAGGTTGAGGAATACTAGAGGAAGATGGACCCTCTGGCTCTCTCTTTCTCTTCACTACTCAGTCTTCAAGAAGTTCAATAAGTGCATCCTAGTCTTTTGACTCAAGCTGTAACTCCTCATGCTTTCGGCTCAAAGCATGAAACCGCTCTTCCCACATATCCTTCTCTTGCTTCATCTTGGCGAGTGCGTCTTCCAACTCCTCTACATCTTGGTTAGGGAGAGTTGATGGCTTAACCACAACCATATACATAGGTCTCTCACAAGCATAAGGCGTCTTTAACTCCAAAGCTCTCTTCTTCACCCAAGAAGTGTAAGCTTCCAAAGCTACACAGTAGCATGTACCATGCTCGGATCTTCCTTTCCTATGCATATTGTGCCAAGCATGCATCATCTTCTGCTTCAAATGTTGGGGATCTTTACCCTCTTGATAGAAAATACCTTCTAACTGAGTGTTATTAGGTTTGTCTCTCAAGGGGAACCCAAGTTGACGACGAGCAAAAGCAGGGTTGTAGTTGATTCCTCCTTGTGTACGAATGAGGGGCACATTAGAGAATTCTCCATAACTGTCAATAATATCCAAGCTGATTAACGAATAAGCATATCAAACTATATCATCATTAGTGAGAGACATAAGTCTCTGAGACCAATGTAGACATTGTTTGTTCTCCATAAAAGCAGATGTTTAAGGCAAGTGCGAAATAAACCACTTCTAAACAATAGTTCCACCACCTTTAGAACTCCTGAGATGCAAAGAGAAGTACATATCACCCAACAGAGTAGGCACAAGATTCCCAATCAAGAAAATTCTAATGGCGTTATCATCAACAAAACCGTCAATGTTATGGAACAACGCCAAACCATAGATGAGCAACACAAAGATGGCTTCAAAAGCATCCACGCTACCGGCTTGAGCAAAGGCGGTAGCTTCCTTAATTAGGAACTCAGAATTCAACCCAAACATTCCTCCTTTCTTAACCCAATGAGCCTCAATTTCAGAATTTTTCAGATGAAGGGCTTCAGCTACAAGATGAGATCTGGGAATCTCCTTCAATCCATTAAAAGGAACTTTGTTAGAAACAAGTATTCCCAAGAGATGGGCATACTCCTCCAACATAGGCACAAGCTGATAATTGGGAAAAGTGAAGCAACGGTAGAGAGGACCATAGAACTGAACCAACACATCAAGAGTCCTTCAACCATATCAGCAGATAACGTAGATAGAAGCTTCCCATGACGTTGTTTGAAGTCTAAGGGATCTAATATAAAAGATGATAGCTTCCTTAACTCTTTCAAGTCCGGACATCTAATAATGTACTTCTTAGTGTTCCTTCGTCCATAATCTATGGTCTGAAATTTTTTGAAAATAAAACCTCAGTTCCTAGAAGTTATTTTTCGTGTGATGAATGTCATGATGTGCATGAATGCATGAATGCAACAATCACAAATAAGGGATCACACACAAGGCAAACAAACAAAGGTCAAGGGATGAATCAAGTCATTGTCAAGATCAATCATCCATTTTGGTGGATTATGGCTTTCACCTTATCAACACCCAAGTTCCATTGACATTGACAAGAGTTAATTGGATCAACCAAGAATGAAGAGTTTGTTGTGAGTCACGAGCATGGACTCAGGTTAAGAACTATCCCAAAGGAGTGTACTAAGGATAAAAACTCGTAGATCATGTTCTAACTCATCAACCCATAATATTCTCAAGAGAAACTCATCTGAGTATAGTATCGGGTAACAACTGTTATCAAGCCTACACTTGAACAGTCTCTGCACTACATCTTAAATAGGCCAAGTTGGGTTAAATGTTCTACGATCCTCAGCTTCTCGGACCCCAAATAAGAGAAAGCAATGTCTAACCACAAATAATTGTGTGACATCAACAACTCCAAAAGAGTCTCCACTGAGTAGATGGGTCTCAAGCCAACTTGTTAAGGACTACTCCACACAAGTTGAACATGACTATACCAGCCTCCTATCTTAATTGCACTCAAGTTCGGGTTAGAACTTATCTCACCACTCAAAGATCACCAAGCACAACAAGAAGATTATATCATACAAACAAATATACAAACATAAAATATACATTTATATACACATAAAAAAGTAGGCTAAACCCACTGGAGACTACTCCCCAGCTGAGTCGCCACTTAACTTCTGTAGAAGTAAATTCATGACCATTAAGCTATGGATAAACTTAACGTCGATAAAAACAGAGTCATCACCTCACTTTTATTGTTTCCAGGGGAAAAGGGAAAAGTACGAACAAAACCCAAAGATAAGGAGTTTTCAAATCAAAACTAATAAAATGCCAGAGATTACAGGTAAGGGGGTTGGTTACACAGAGGGAAGATGTTAACACCCAAAGTGTCCTAGATACTCCTATGGAGCCCTTTCTTATGTGTGCATGTGTTTTGGTATAAAATGATGTTTGCAATAAATAGTGTGGGGATGATAAAAGAATTCATTAATTATATTTTTGTGTTTGACAAAACCTTCGAAATTGTGCCTACGTACCAACATAAAAATAAGGGATCAAAACCTCGTAGTTCGTGGTATCAATTTCAAAGTGAGTTGGTTGCTTCTAACAAAATTTTAAGTTTAAAAGAGGCACAAAAGGCCTAAAAGAGTTTGAATGAGCGTTAGTTCTTTTTGTCTTTTGAAATTTTAAGTCAATATGATTAGATTCATTTACAAGTTTGATTAAAAAAAGGAGTTTGAAAATGCAATGGAGTAAGGCCAAAGATTCTAATTTACAATCAAGTCTAAGTTTATAAATCACAAGCAAACAATATTTTGAAAAGATGGAGATATTTGAAATTAAAGAAGTGGGAGGGGATGAAGAGACTAATCCTAAGCAAAATTTAAAAGTTAAGAGTTGAAAAGATCTGACCAATGGGATGCAATCCAATAGACAAGAATGTCATATAGAAACCCAATTTTCCTTGGACTTTAGGATCAAGCAATATCAATACATAAATAACAAGATGAAGAACAAGGCATCAAATAATGATAGCCACATCCAAGCTAGCAACTTCATGATCTTTTTCTTAAGCTCCCATGTATCAGATGACATACTCCTTAAATGGCTCAGAATAAGGCACTAGACACAGGTTCAAAGTAAAATTTGCATGAAGACCATGTAGCAGATGAACTTAAAAGGATCTGGATACTTGCATCAGATGAAAGTTCAATTCACAAGCACTTGGTTTCAGAAATGTTGGCATTGGCCAAGTCCTTTTGCATAGGGAATGTTGCCTAATTCTAAGTCCAAGTCTCAGATCAAATTCAGCAGTCCACACAAATATTTTTAAGGTTTTTGTTGTTTATTAAGTATCTTAAGGTCAAAAGACCACAAACATAAACAAAATACACAAACAAGTATATACAATCACAATATATGGCTCAAGTGAACAAAGTGAAAAAATGGCATATACATAAACAGTTAAATGGTATGTATAATGACAAATGATAAATGACTTGAATTTAAAGTGCATAAACATAAATGACATGAAAGTAAAAGTTAGGCAAATGTTAGGTGATTAGAGAACACTCAACCTTCTATTCACAAGCATGGATCCTTGAACCAAGACATCTTCCAAAGGAAGGAAAAAAGGCCAAGTTTCCACACAATACCATGAAAGGGGGGAGACTTACAATCTCACTTACTAGAATGATATGCTTTTGGTTCAAAATTTAGCGCTATGTTAAGCAATCGTAATTGGACTTATCTAGAAGTCACAATTATCTGAGGCCGGACAATAGAACTTTGGTGTTAATGCATGTTAGAGATATGGTATAATGAACCATACTCCTAAAACATACCACACACAAAAAGAAAATGGAAAAAGGGAGGAACCTAATCTCATCCATACATATGTTGGTTTTTCAACCAACTAGCCTTAAGATATAGAGATATCATACGTCAAATGAATGAATAGGATATAAATGGATTGAAGATGAAGAGGGGGGGGGGGGGAATGAAACAAACACAAATTGGTCATGGGAGGAATTTTATCAAATTAAAATCATTCATTTTGGGAGATGAAATGTACATTTCATCAATCCCCTAAACCTAATTATTTTAATCCAACAAAAGTCAAATCAACCTTGACCAAGGCCCAAACAACATAGTCAAACTCAACAAGTCAACAAAAATAGCTCAACACAATTTATTCACAATTACACAATTAAAAATGCATTAAATTAAATTATGGTGGGTCAAAAACCTAAAACCTCTTCAAAACACCAAATAAATGGCCAAGATATTTATCATAGGTCAAACAAGGTCAAAGGACCTTGGAGAAAATTTTTCATAATTTTTGGAAACTTAAAAGTATTTTTAAACAATTAAAAATATGCACAAAAAAGACTAAATTGGGAAAAATATTAATATTGATCCAAAAAATGATTTTAACTCGGAAAATGAAAGAGAAAAATGTTTGAATTTTTTTGGTGAAAGTCCCATATATTTTGGATCAATATTAAAATCAATATGAATTAATGAAAATAAGGCAATTAAAATGAAAATCAGAAATTATAAAAAAACGTGGACCACTTGATCTCCCTCATTAATTTAGGTGGCAGATCAAGTGGCTTCAAGCGCGCGTTCCACAAGGTCATTAGTCAGCGCAGCAAGGATTGTAATCAAAACCAACGCGTGAGATTAAAATAATTTGAATGTATCATGTGGTTTAGAAGCACGCCAACGCATCGCCGAAGCCAGAGCTCCGAGCTTTTTCTCCGGTGGACCTCACCAGACTGGTCCACCTTCAACCATCACCAAAATAAAAAAGGAGGACATGAATTTAAAGAAAAAATGTTCAGGAGCTCTAATCTGGCCTCAATTTTGTCCAACTCCAAGTATATAGAAAGATACAGGGAGTTGAATTTTGAGGATCATGATCTGCGTTGCTTCGATTTGACCTTAAAGCAACTCAATCTTCTTGCCTATATTGGTAGGACTTCAGATAACCAAAAATCAACAAGAATAGTAGAGAATTGAGTGAGAATCAAAGAGATAAAAAATTCTGAAAAACACCTTCACTGCAGCTTCAGATTGGCACGATCTTGCTCTCAATTATGCTTGGCCTTGCTTCAGATGCTTGATGGAATAGAAATGGATCAAAGAAAGGGATGAACTCTTGGAGTTTCAACATTGTGAGATTCAAACTTGACTTTCAAAGAAAATCTTCAAGCTTATCCTTTGAATGTGAGGGTTTAGGGTTGCTGATTCAAAGCTTGCGTGCCAGGGTCCTTAATTCTGAGCAAGAGCCCTTCTATTTATAGCCAAGGAGATTGATAAATGCACACTTCCATTTTTATCCAAAGTTAAAATTCTCACTTGCATGCTTGCATGGGCGTGTGATAGGTCCATCAAATGATGCACTTAGGTCCAAAAATGTGTGTAAGCAATGCTAAAATCATGTGGAAAGGTCATGCATTTGTGTATGAAATATGGAACTTCAAATCTTCCAAATGGTCCTTCAACTTTATGACATGCGCAAGTCATTCATTCTTGTCCAAATGATATGAATTTGGACTTTTTTGAAAGGTTAGATCAAGAGGAACAACTTTTATGTTGAACACTTTTCATTTGAAGCTTGTATCATGATGAATTTTAAGGTGGAAGTTTGGAAAATCAAACATATAAAAAAAAATCTAAGTACCAAGCTATATGTTCACTTCTTCCACCTTCGATAACTTTTTCTATGAACTTCAAATGATAAAAGTTCCGTCATCAAAGTTATATGTCTTTCGAATCCATTCAATTTCGTCACAAATTTTACCTCATTTGTATTTAGCATGAAGGAGTTTTGCATTTTAGAAGTTGAGGAAAATCACTTGTTCAATGGTATTGGCCCAAAATGACCTATAATGTTTCCGCATATCACATGTATTTGCAAGTTGAATTTTCACTTACATCTAACATAAAAGTTGAAGTAGAAATCTTGAATTTGATCATGCAACTTTAAAGGATTTCATCTCATAAAAAATGAGTAAGTTATGGTATTGGGAAGTTGACCTCCAAATTAGGGTTTAGACAAAATGACCTATAATCTTTCACCATAAAAAATGACTTTCAAAGAAAAACGAGCTCTAGACCTAAACATGTGTCATTTGGAGTAACTTTCCTCTTGGAGTAATTTTCAAATGACAAAAATTGTAGGAAATAGGGTCTAGGGAACCCCACTTTTGATCATTTGACTTAATCTGGTCAACCACCATGAACCAACTTGCTAGATTGATATTCACTTGACTTTTGGGATTCATGGAGGACCATATATGCATAAGATAATAAAATGTGAAGTATCCCTTGAAATATTTGATCAATTATTGAAGGAACTTGTTGAAGAAGTCACACAAGATACCCAGATGAAGTAGGTTTTCCAAGGCAAACCAACTCCAAACTCTTGATGATTTATTGATCAAAATGACATGTGAAGATAATGGGGACCCATATATGATACTTAGAGCAAATTTAGATCATTTATTAATTGAGCTCCTTGCAATGAGGGTCTTAAACCCTAGATATGAGCTTGATAGATCAAAGGTGAGCATGTGCACTACCTACAAAAGACTTACACTATACAATGACATATTTTTGCTATTTTGGTTAGTAAAAAATAGAGAAAACTGAAATATGATATAATCAAAAGTGCTTGGTGATCTCTCCCAATGAAAACCCAATGAATGAGGGGTAAGGAGGATGCCAAGCTGTGATCCCAATGCTAATGCATATGATGAGAATAGCATGAGGCATCTTAGGTTCAAAATTGGGGTCTTACAACTAACTCTTCTTAATATTTCTTTAATGTCAAGTCATTTAATTTATGCAATTTAAATTTCAGTCATTTATCATTCATTTCCATTTACATTTCATTTAACTTGTTTATGTTTATGTCATTTTCACTTTACTCACTTGAGCCAGATCTTGTGATTCTATATATTGTTTGTGTACTGTGATTTTTGCTTATGGTCTTAGGACCTTAAATCATATAATAACAACAAAAACCCTAAAAAATCATCTGGTGGATTGTTGATCTTGATATGAACTTTTAGACTTAGGATTAGGCAACATTCCCTGTGCAAAAAGGACTTGGCCAATGCCAACATTTTAAGACTGAGTTATCCTTAATAGAGCCTTCATTTGATGTAAGCCTTGGGATTTTGTTTGAGTTCATCTGCTACTCTGTCTTTATGCCTAATTTTTATTTTGATCTTGTGTCTGATGCTTTGTTCTGAGTTGATCAAGGAATATTTCATCTGATACATTGAGAAGACAAGGAAGACTGCTAGCTATTGGAATGATTGCTTGGATGTGGCTATCTTTATTAGATGCCTTGATCTTCATGATGTATGGATATTGATCATTACTTGATTAAAGTCCAAATTCAGATGGGTTTCTATATGACATTCTTGTCTGTTGGATTGCATCCCATTGGTCAGATCTTTTCAACTCTTAACTTTTAAATTTATGCTTAGGATATCCTCTTCATTTCCTCCCACTTTTCTTAAATTTCAAAATCTCTCCTCCCTTTTCAAAAACTTTATGTGCTTGTGATTTCAAACTTAGACTTTGTTTTAATAATTAGAAACTTTGGCCTTATGCCATTGAATTTTGAAACTCTTTCTTAAATAAATTTGTAAATAAACTTAATCATATTGACATAAAATTTCAAAAGACAAAAAGAACTAATAGCTCCATTCAAACTTTTGGGCCCTTTGTGCCTTTTCTTATTAAAACTTTTGTTAAAATCAATTTACCTGCTTTGAAATTTTTACCACGAACTATGAGGTTTTGATCTTTCACTTTTATGTTGGTACATGGCACAAGACCGAAGGTCTTGTCAAACACAAAAATAACAATGAATTCTTTTCTCACCCCCAACACTCTATTTTTCTCAAACATCATTTATACCAAAAACAGACGCGCACATAAAAAAGGGCTACCTAGGCACTTTGGGTGCTAACACCTTCCCTCTGTGTAACCAACCCCCTTACCTGTAATCTCTAGAATTTTATTAGTTTTGATTTTGACAACTTCTTATATTTGGGTTTTGTTCGTACTTTTCCCTTTTCCTTTGGAAACAATAAAAGCGCGGTGGCGACTCTATTTTTATTAACGTTAAGCTTATCCATAGCTTGATGGTCATGAATTTACCGCTACAAGAAACCATTGCCTGAAATAAATGACTCGTTGGACAATGATGCTCTCAAAAGGATATACTCTAGGTGTGACGTCTCATGTCAACCGTAAACAAAGGCTAACTCCAAGTAGGTCTCCATGACTATAGTCACGATACTATCATGTATCTATGATCAAGCTCGGGTATAGAGCTTCTCTCGTGGAACATCATCCTTCACCCATAGAGAGTATCACAATAATATCCAGAACATGGTTAGCAAAACAATGAAAAAATAAAGTAATAAAGATAAATGCAATAAACAACATAAAAACTAAAATTAAACAAAGACAATAAACAAAGAAAACTAGGATTGGCTCTCTATAGAAACTAGGATGTAGTGAGTCTCCAGTAGATGGGCATACTCTTCCAACATGGGCATGAGCTGATAATCTGGAAAAGTGAAGCACCTATAAAGAGGATCATATAATTGGACCAAGACACCCATGAGTCCTTCCACAACCTGAACAGATAACACGGACAAAAGCTTCCCATGATGTTGCTTTAAATCCAAGGGATCTAATACAATGAATGACAACTTCGTTAACTCCTTCAAATCGGGAGATCTGAAATTGTACTTTTTAGTATTCCTTTGTCCATAATCCATGGTCTGAAAATTATTTGCAAATACGAACTTAGTTCCTTAAAAATTTATTACGGTGATGAATGTTATAAGGCGCATGAATGCATGAATGCAACAAGCACACACAATGGATCACACACAAGGGAAATAGAAAGAAAGGTCACGGGATGGATGAAGTCATCATCAAGATCAATCATTCATTTTGGTGGATTATGGTTTTCACCTTATCAACACCCAAGATCCATTGATTTTGATAAGACCGCTCAGATCAACCGAGAATGAAAGGGTTTCTTGTGAGTCACGAGCATGGAGTCAGGTTAAGCACCATCCCAAAGGAGTGTACTATGGATAAAAACATGTAGAGCATGTTCTAAAAAAGTTCCTAGAGTCGTGATCCCATCTATATGATACTATAGGTTTAGATGACTGACTCATCAACCCATAGTATTCTCAAGAGAAACTCGTTTGAGTGTAGTATCGCGTAACAACTGTAACCAAGTATACACTTGAACAATCTCCGCACTATGTCCTAAATAGGCCAAGTTGGGTTATATGTTCTACGATCCTCAGCTCCTCGGACTCCCAGGTCGGAAAAAGTAATACCTATCCATGATTTACTCGTGTGACATTAGTAATTCCAAGGGGGTATCCACTGAGTAGATGGGTCTCAAGCCAACCCGTTAAGGACTACTCCACAAGATTCGAAAATGACTATACCATCCTTCTATCTTAATTGCACTCAAGTTCGGGATATAACTTATCTCACCACTCAGAGATCACTAAGCACAACAGACAGAATATCACACAAACAGTATATGCAAACATTAAATATCAACAAAATATTGCACACAAAAAAGTAGGCTAAACCCACTGAGGACTACTCCCCAGGAGACTCACCACTTTATTTCTATAGCGGTGCATTCGTGACCATCGAGATCTGGATAAACCCGATGTCATTGAAAAGTCAGAGTTGCCACCACGCTTTTATTGTTTCTAAAGGAAAGGGGAAAAGTACGAACAAAATCAAAAGATAATAAGTTTTCAAATCCAAACTAAAAAAATATTAGAGATTACAGGTAAAGGGATTGGTTACACAAAGGGAAGGTATAAGCACCCAAAGTGTCCTAGGTACTCTGAGGGAGCCCTTTTTTGTGTGAAAAAGTATTTGTTGAAAATATGTTTGATAAAAATGGAATGGGGGGATGAGAGAAGAATTTATTTATTATATTTTTGTGTTTGACAAGACCTTAGATCTTATGCCTACGTACCAACATAAAAATTATGGATCAAAACACTGTAGTTCGTGGTAAAAATTTCAAAGAAGTTGGTGGATTGGTTTTAACAAAAGATTAAAGATCTTTTGATATCAATGGAAGAATACTTAACTAAACATCCACCGATAAATGTGTGCTTTACAACATTTAAGAGGGAGGGCTCCAACTTGAATTCAATCAACAAGTATGCCATTGACCCCTAATAAATGGAAATACTTATAATTAAAATATCATGGAATGGGAGAATTATGTCTCAACCAAAGATAACTCAAAGCTAAAAACTCTCTTATGCAAAAGTTTTAAAGAAAAAGGGTGTAAAGGCCAAAAGAGTTAGATGAAGTTGTTAATTCTTTTTGTCTTTTGAAATTGGATTCAATATAATTAAGTTTATTCACAAGTTTGATTAAAGAAAAAAGTTTTGAAAATCAATGACGTAAGGTCAAAGTTTCAACTCATTAAAACATGTCTAAGTTGAAAACACAAACAAAGTTTTTAAAAGGAGGGAGAGATTTTTAAATTTAATAAAGAAGGGAGGAGATGAAGGAACTACCCTAAACAAAATTAAAAGTTAAGAGTTGAAAAGATCTAACTAATGGGAAGCAATCCGCAAGACAAGAATGTCAGATAGAAACTCATTTCCTTTGGACTATTGATCAAGCAACAAGAATAATCAACATCCAAGAAAATAATAATGAAGACCAAGGCATCAAATAAAGATAGCCATAACATCCAAGCAAGCACTCCAATAGCAAGCAGTCTTCAAATGCATCATGTGAAATATTCCTTGGAAAACTCAACAAAATAATCATCAGACAATCAACAATAATAACAATATAATAATTAAGCATAGATACAAAGTGACTGATGAACCCAAGTGGAAATCAAGGCTTGCATCAGATGAAAGGTACTGTCAAGGATGACTCAGTCTCAAAATATTGACATTGCCCAACTCCTTTAGAGCATAAGGAATGTTGCATATTTCTAAGTCCAAGAGTTCATATCAAGTCAGGGGCACAGGTCCAATAGTACACCAATATATTTTTAGGGTTTTTATTGTTTATTATGTATTTTAAGGTCCTAAGACCACAAACAGAACAAAATCAAAATCACACAATATTTACAAGCACAAATGGTATGACTCAAGTGAGTAAACTGAAGATGACTGAAACATAAACATCTTGCATGAAATGTAAATGGCAATGAATGATAAAGGTACTTGACTTTAAATTGCACTAAGTAAATGAATTTAAAAGAAAATGTTAGTGAAGATTTCAATTGTTTAAGTCATTCTTTGGAGAACACTCAACCATTCCTTCACAAGTATGAAGACATGAACCAAGACATCATCTATGAGAAGGGCTCCAACCTGGATAAATCAACAAGTATGCCACTAGCTCCCACAAATGTAAAAAAGGTCAAGTATTCACACAATGCCATGAAGAATGGGAGACTTACAATCTCACTTACAAGAATGTTATGCCTTATGGGACATATTTAGCTCTATGTTAAGCAATCGTAATTGGACTTATGTAGAAGTCACAAATATCTGAGGTCGGGCAATGAAAATATTGATGTTAATGCATGTTAGAGACATGGTACAAAGAACAATACTCCGAAAACATACCACACATAAAAATGAAGTGGGAGGGACCTATCTCAATCAGGCTCATGTTGATTCATCTGACACAAGGTCATTGATGAATCCACTAGCAATTGATACTTGAGATTTCATTGGTCAATGATGGATTGGGGAAGAATCGGGATGAAGATGAAGAGGGAAGGAGAAATAGAAACCCAAATTGATCACGGGAGGAAATTCATCTGATTAATAATATCCATTTATTTTGAGGGATGAAATGTACATTTCATCAACCTCCTAAATCCAATAGTATTGATCAAATGGAAGTTCAAATCAACCAAGATCAAGGCTAAACAGAAAGTCAAACATCACAAGGTCAACCAAATGGATCAACGATATTTTTAAACAATTAAACAATTAAAAATCAATTTTAAAATGAATTAAAATTCATTTTTTAATGGACAAAACCTCAAATCCCTTTAAATCACCAAATAAATGGCCAAGGGATTTATTCTAGGTCAAACAAGGTCAAAGGACCTTAGACAAAAAAATAGAATTTTTGGGAGGTTAGAAGTATTTAAAAATATTTAAAAACAAGTCAAAAAATCATTTCATTCACAAAAAATATCAAAATTAATCTAAAAAATAATTTTAATTCAAAATATGGAAGAGGAAAATATTTAAATATTTTTGGTGAAAGTCCTATATTTTTTGGATTAAAAATGAAATTTCTATGAATTAAATAAAATAAATGGATAAAATAGAAAATCAGAAATTAAAATAAAATGGGAAAAAACATGGGCCATCAGATCTCCCTCATTAATTGAGGTGGCAGATCTGATGGCCACGTGCTAAGGTGCATGATATGCTCAAGTCAATGGCGTGGCAAGCATGGTCATCACAACCAATGGATGAGATTAGAACGTGGGAGAAGATCATATGGTCGGGACTGATGCCAATACACCACTGGAGCTAGGGCTCCGGTCATCTTCTCCGGTGGACCTCACCGGACTGGTCCACCACCAACTTGCACCAAAATGAAAAGTCTATGCACTAATTTAAAGGAAAAATTGTCAGGGATCTAAATCAGTCCTCAAAACTCTCTAATTCTCATTATATTGAAAGATACATGGAATTGAAAATTGAGGATCATGAACTGAGTTGCTTCGATTTGACCTCAAAGCAACTCAATCTTGTTGCCTACATTTGTAGGACTTCAGCCAACCAAAAATCAAATGAAATGATGAAGAATCGAGGGAGAATCGAAGAAGAAAAGTTTCACAAAATTCACCTTCTGTTTGCAGTGAGGGAGCTTGATCTTGATCTCAATTTGTTTTGGCTTTCTTCTACCATCTTGCAAGAAGTGAAATGAGTGATTAAGAAGCTTGGATTCTTGGAGTTTCAATTCCAAAACAGAATGAGAATTGAAAATCGATTTCTAAATAAATCTTCATGATTATCCTTTCAATGGGGTTTAGGGAAGAAGCATGTCGAATCTTGGGCAAGAGGGATCCATTTTTGAGCTCAAGGAACATGTATATATATCATTGCAAGTTGCTTTCCACACCTTTCCACAAAATGTCAAAAATAGAAACATGGTGTGCAGGCTTGCATGGGCGTGTGATAGGCCCATCAAATGATGCTAAAAGATCCAAACTTATGTGTAAACCAACCCAAAAAAATAGCATGCTTTATTAAAATGTAAATTGATCATGGAACTTACCAAATGGAGCCATGCATTACACCCATGCGCATATCCTTCAAAAATGCTCCAAATGCCATGATCTTGGACTCTTTGGAAAGGTAACATGAAGGGGAACAACTTTTCTATTCAAAACTTTCCATTTGGAGATTGTATCATGATGAATTTTAAGGTGTATGTTGGATAAATCAAACATAGTCGAAAATTTTCTAAGTTAAAAGTCAAATGACCATTTTTCCACCTTGAATAACTTTTGCTATGAGCTTCAAATTAAAATGGTTCCTTCATAAAAGTTGTAGCTATTTAAATCCTATTAAATTTCGTTCAAAATTTGACACCATTTGAATCTTGCATGATGGAGTTATAGATTTTAGAAGTTGAGGAAAATTGCTTGTTCAATGATGATGACCCAAAGTGACCTATAATGTTTCCTCTTAGTACATGCCCTTTAAAGTTGAATCTGACATTTTCAAATAAGAAAATTTGTAGAATAAATCTTGAATTTGATCATGAAACTTAGATGGCCTTCATATCACAAATATTGAGCAAGTTATGGTCCTTTTAAGTTGACCTCCTAACTAGGGCACATACAAAATGACCTATAATCTTTCACCACAAAACATGAGTTTCCAAGAACAAATAGCTCTTGATGCCAACATGAAATTTGTTTGGAATGTCATAAAGAGTAAAGTTTCTCTTGGAATAATTTTCATATGACAAAACGTGTAGGAGATAGGGTCAAGGGTACCCTAGATTTGACTAGTTGACTTTCTCTGGTCAACCTCTTTGAACCAACTTGTAAACACAAAGTTATTGTGCTCTTTGGGGCTCATAGAGAATCATATATTCTTGAAATGATGTAAAATTAAGTATCCCTTAATATCTTTGATCAAATATTGAAGAAACTTGCTAAGGAAGTCACACAAGATACCCAAATAAATTAGGGCTTCCAAGACAAACAAGATCAAACTCTTGACGAATTCTTGATCAAATTGACAAATAGAGAACATGGTGTATCCATATATGATGTTTATAAACATGGTGAACATTTCTTTGATCGATCCCTTGCATTGAGGGTCTCAAACCATAGATGTGAGCTTGATGAGGCACATGTGAACTCACACACCACCTACAAAAGAAATGTAGCTACACTAGACCTATTTTTTGTATTTTGGTTAGTAAACAAATAAAAAAAAGTATGATAGAATCAAATGTGCTTGGGGATCTCTTCCAATGCAAACACAATAAATGAGGGGTAAGGAGGATACCAAGGTGTGATCCTAAAGCGAATGCAAATGATGAGATAACATGAGGGATCTTAGGGTCAAAATTGGGGTCTTACACTTCCAACGATAACCGTTTCATCCTTGTTACCATTAACTACTTCACGAAGTGGGTTGAAGTTGCTTCCTATGCAAATGTCACAAGACAAGTGGTTACAAAGTTTATCAAGAAAGAGATAATATGTATCTACGGTGTTCCTAGCAAGATTATTATAGACAATTCCAATGACCTCAACAATAAGATGATGAGTGAGTTGTGCTAAGGGTTCAAGATCGAGAATCACAACTCTTCACCATAACGGCCAAAGATGAATGGCACCGTCGAAGCAGCTAACAAGAATATCAAGAATATTGTCTAGAAGATGGTCAAGACGTACAAGGATTGGCACAAGATGCTCCCATTTGCTTGGCATGGCTACAGAACTTAAATTTTTACTTCTACTAGGGTAACTCCTTATTCTCTAGTATATGGAATGGAGGTCGTTCTTCCTATTGAAGTTTAAATCCCATCTCTGAGGGTTATCGTGGAAGCAGACCTTGATGAAGCTAAATGGGTGCAATCCAGATATGATCAGCTGAATCTCATTGAAGAGAAGCGCTTGACGACCATTTTCCATGGTCAGTTGTACCAACGACGCCACAAGAGAGATTTTAATAATAAGATTCATCCTCGCTCATTCCAAGTCGACGAGCTTGTGCTCAAAATACTTTCTCTTATACACTCGGATCCTCGAGGCAAGTAGACTCTCGACTATAGAGGACCATTCGTTGTCAAAAAGGCCTTCTCAGGAGGGGCTCTTATTCTCACCATAATGGACGAGGACGACTTTCCGATTCTAGTGAACTCAGATATAGTCAAAAAATATTATGCCTAGAAAAATGAATAGAAAGCCCGTTAGATTGGAACTCGTCAGAACCAATCTAGGAAAAAATGGATATCCTGATGGACAAAAAAATTATCCATGCAAAAGTTAGGGATTAAACAAAAAAATATATAAGCCCGCTAAGTTGAAAACCTAAGAGGGTGACTTAGGCAAAAATGGCATCCATGTGGACAAAAGAATCAAAGAATACCATGTAAAAGTTAGGGATAAGGGTATTTGACTATATCTTGGTGTTTTTTTTAGAACATTTTCCCTCTCATCTTGACTCATAGCTCGACCTTAGGTGGCATCAGATCGGTCCAATCACCATCAATAGAAGCAAAGTATCGAAGCTCAATGCCATAACAAATGATAGTCAATGTTGTGATCAGTGGAAAGCCAAACAAATTTCTCATTTCCATTTAATTTGTTTTTGAATTCTTTGTAATTTCCTCTTTAAGGATCTTTTCATCCTTGTATACACTCTACATGTACAAACTTTTCACTATCAATAAAACTCAGTCGTTATTTAGTAAATTCTCCTATTTTTAGTTTTCCGCATTTTTGTTTGTAAAATAATTGCTGATCCTTATTGCATAATGCCATAAAACTTTGAGAATAATAAAAGGCTTAAATCATAAGGAAAAATTTTATGCATTGGTTTGATTATTGAAACACCCTAGTGGATTGTCAGTAGTCTATAGTTAGCACTCGTTATACACTTTTATCTCTATTATTGCTCATACCGGTCATGTTTCCTTATTTCCCGAAGCAGAGTGAGATGGTAGTCCTCAACCATAGGATTTTCCCCCCAATAGCGGTGGTAACTTGGAAGATCTTCCCCTGCAGAGTTCTCTGATATGGATGCCGACGTGTCAAATTCTATCTTTCATTCAGCCAATTTTACCTTGCTATTCAATATTGCATTACATATGCATCATAAGTAAACAATCAAGCATTGCTATTATACAATCATGCATATCGAGCCTCCATCTTGCAATTGATATACCTCTTAGCAGAATATTTCAGTTTATTCCCAACAAATCAAACCAACCAGTTTATCTGTCGCTCTTTGCAACCCTTTTTTCTCGGGAAAATTTTCGGTTACTTCTGTATTTACTCCTCTTTTACCTTGAATACCTGAAAGGCTAACACAATTCTCACCTTCAGGTTAAAGATGGTTACATAGGGGAAGTTGTCATACCCTAAAATTTACCCTCCCCTTTTTCCTTTTCTGCATTCCCATTTGCATACATCTAACCATATCATACATGACCATTGCATTTGGTCATGACATCACAAGCATAGCCACATTGTGGTTTGTATCTTAACACTAGGGTTTTACTTTGTTATACTTATCAACTAAACCTAACTTCATGAAGAGATGGAAATTGTTTTCTCATGTTACTCAAGTAGGTGATCATGCATCAAAAGCAAGGCAAAGTTGATGTCTTTAACCAAGGGAAATGCAAGTTTGGTTATAGTTGTTTCAAAAGGGGTTCATGTGTTTATTTTCATGCCACATCACTCAATCTCCAAGCCAAATCAGGCATCACTCAAGCCCTAATCAAGATTTTATCGAGGTATCCCCACTCCATCATCATCATGGTATAAAATGCAAGAAAACTTCAAATTAGCAAAAGAGGTGCAATATGGTTTAACCTAATGCCATGCCTTTGATCCAAACTCCATAAATCCTTCATTTTTTCCCAATTGCCAATCTTCTTTGATAAAAATGTGCCTTTTGGGATCCTCTACACCTTTTATTCAAGGGTAAAACATCAATTCATCCATTTAGGACTTCATTTGTGCAAAGGACCAAGTTGCCAAAGTGGGTCAAAACCTTGCCATGACCCCTACTTTCCACCCTTACCATTTTCAACTAAATTACTCTTTTGATCCCATTCCTTTTGAATTTTTTAAGCTTATGTCAAAGATCATTTGGCCTAAGTTTGGCTCAAAATGCACATCAATATTAGGGAACAAAGCTAACCCATAGATGAGCAAAGAGAAGTACGTGTCACCCAAGAGAGTTGGAACAGGATTCCCAATCAAGAAAATTCTATTGGCATTAATATCAACAAAACCATCAATATTAGGGAACAAAGCTAATTCATAGATGATCAAGACAAAGATGAATTTAAAAGCATCCATACTACCGACGTGAGCAAAGACGATGGCTTTACCAATGAGGAACTCAGAAGTCAACCCAAGAATACCTCCTTTCTTCACCAAATGTGCATCAACCTTAGATTTCTTCAAATAAAGAGCTTCAACTATGATATGAGATATGGGAATCTCCTCCAATCCACTAAAAGGTACCTTGTCAGATACGGGTATTCCCAAGAGACGGGCATACTCCTCTAACGTAGGTACTAGCTGATAATCGGGAAAAGTGAAACACACGTAGATAGGGTCTTAAAACTGAACCAAAATACTCATAAGTCCTTCAACCATATCAGTAGATAATGAATACAAAAGCTTCCCATGATGTTGCTTGAAGTCCAAGGGATCTAATACAAAGGATGACAACTTCCTTAGCTCTTTCAAATCAGGACATCTGAAACTGTACTTCTTAGTGTTCCTTCGTCCACAATCCATGGTCTGAAAATATTTGCAAATAAGACCTTAGTTCCTTAAAAAAAATTGTGATGAATATTATGATGCACATGTATCCATGAATTCAACAATCACACACAAAGGATCACACACAAGGTAAACACAAACAAAGGTCAAGGGATGGATCATGTAATTATCAAGATCAATAATCCATTTTGGTGGATTATGGTTTTCACCTTATCAACACCTAAGTTCCATTATTATTGACAAGACTTGATCGGATCAACCAAGAATCAAAGGGTTTATTGTGAGTCACGAGCATGGGGTCAGGTTAAGAACCATCACAAAGGAGTGTACTAAGGATAAAAACCCGTAGATCATGTCCTAAGAAGTTCCCAGAGTCTTAATCCCATCTATCGGATATTACAGGTTTGGATGACTGATTCATCATCCCATAATATTCTCAAGAGAAACTAGTCTGAGTGTAGTATCGTGTAACAACTATTATTAGGTCTACACCTAAACAGTCTCTGCACTACGTCCTAAATAGGCCAAGTTAGGTTAAATGTTCTATGGTCCTCAGCTTCTCGGACCCTAAATGAGGGAAAGTAATGCCTATCCACAAATAACTAGTGTGACATTAGTAACTCCAAAAGGGTCTCCACTGAGTAGATGGGTCTCAAGCCAACTTGTTAAGGACTACTCCACACAAGTTGAACATGACTATACCATTCTCCTATCTTAATTGCACTCAAGTTCGGGTTAGAACATCTCTCACCACTCAGAGATCACCAAGTATAATAGATAGATTATATCATACAAACAAATATACAAACATCAAATATACAAATATATACACATAAAAAGTAGGCTAAACCGACTGAGGACTACTCCCTAGCAGAGTCGCCACTTAATTTCTATAGCGGTAAACTCATGACCATCAAGCTATGGATAAGCTTAACATCAATAAAACTAGAGTCGCCACCACGCTTTTATTGTTTCCAAAGGAAAAAGTAAAAGTACGAATAAAACCCAAAGATGAGAAGTTTTCAAATCAAAACTAATAAAATGCCCGAGATTACAGGTAAGGGGGTTGGTTACATAGAGGGAAGGTGTTAGCACCAAAAGTGTCCTAGGTACTCCTAGGGAGCCCTTTTTTATGTGTGCGTATGTGTTTGGTATAAATGATGTTTGAGAAAGATAGAGTGTGGGGATGAGAAAATAATTCATTGATTATATTTTTGTGTTTGATAAGACCTTCAGAATTGTACCTACGTACCAACATAAAATGAGAGATCAAAACCTCGTAGTTCGTGGTAAAATATTCAAAGTTGGTGAATTGCTTTTAACAAAAGGTTTAATAAGAAAAGGCACAAAGGGCCAAAAGTTTGAATGGAGTTGTTAGTTCTTCTTGTCTTTTTGAAATTTTTAGTCAATATGATTAAGTTTATTTGCAACTTTGATTTAAGAAAAAGTTTGCAAATTTAATGGCATAGGGCCAAAGTTTCTAATCATTAAAATAAAGTCTAAGTTTGAAAATAAAAGCAAAGAAGTTTTCGAAAACAGGGAGAGGTTTTGAAATTTAAGAAGTGGGGGATATGAAGAGACTATCCTAAGCACAAATTAAAAGTCAAGAGTTGAAAAGATCTGACCAAAGGGATGTAATCCAACAAACAATAATGTCATATACAAAACTCATTTTTCCTTTGGACTTTGAATCAAGCAATAATCAATAAGAAATTAGCAATATCCAGACATCATGAAGATTAAGGAATCAAATAAAGATAGCAACATCCAAGTAAGCAATCCCAAAAGCTAGCAGTCGTCTTTGTCTTCTCATGTATCAGGTGAAATATTCCTTGATCAACTTAAAGTAAAACATCAGACACAAGGTTAAAATAACAATTAGCACAAAGACAGAGTAACATATGAATTCAAACAAGATCCAAGGCTTGCATCAGATGAAGGCTTAACGTACAATAGCTTGGTCTCAGAAAGTTGGCATTGGCCAAGTCCTTTTTTGCACAGGGAATATTGCCTAATCCTAAGTCCAAAAGTTAAAATCAAGATCAATAGTCCACCAGATGTTTTTTAGGGTTTGTTGTTATTATTAAATATTTTAAGGCCCTAAGACCACAAACAAAATCAAAACACACAAACAACATATACAATCACAAGATATGGCTCAAATGAGCAAAGTGAAAATGACATAAATATAAACAAGTTAAATGAAATCTAAATGGCAATGAATGATAAATGACTAAAATTTAAATTGCATAAAGTAAATGACTTAAAAGTAAAGCAATATTAAGAATTAGTCAAATGTTAGTCAAGTGTTAGTAGTGTTTTTTTATTGGTTAAGGCATTCTTTGGAGAACACTCAACCATTCATTCACAAGTATGAATCTTTAAACCAAGACATCTTCCATGAGAAGGGCTCTAACTTGGATAATTCAACAAGTATGCCACTAGCTCCCATGAAAGGAAAAATGGTCAACTTTCCACATAATGCCATGAAGAATGGGAGACTTACATTCTCACTTACTATAATGTTATACCTTTAGGGTAAAATTTAGCTCTATGTTAAGCAATCGTAATTGGACTTATGTAGAAGTCACAACTATCTGAGGTCGGGCAATAAAAATTTAGGTGTTAATGCATGTTAAGGATTTGGTATGAAGAACCAAACTCCTAAAACATACTACACATTAAAAGAAAAGATCAAGAAGGAAGGACCTATCTCAGTCATATTTGTATTGGTTCATCTGACACAAGGTCATTGATGAACCAATTAGCCTTAAGATATTTGAGATTTCATTGGTCCAATGAGGGGATGGGAAAGAATAGGGATGAAGATGAAGAGGGAGGGGAAGATAGAAACACAAATTGGTCATGGGAGGACTTTCATCAAATCAAAACCATCCATTCATTTTGGGAGATGAAGTGTACATTTCATCAATCCCCTAAATCCAATGGTTTTGATCCAACAAAAGTCAAATCAACCTTGACCAAGGCTTAAACATAAAGTCAAACATCACAAGACCATACGAATGGCTGAGTATCATTTTTAAAAAATTAATCAATTACAAATCGAATTAAAAGTGAATAAAAATACAATTTAATTTGGTCAAAACCTAAAACCTCTTCAAAACAACAAATAAAAGGCCAAGAGATTTATCCTAGGTTAAACAAGGTCAAAGGACCTTAGACAAAAAATTTCACAATTTTTGAAAAGTCAGAAGTATTTTTAAACAATTAAAAAATGCATAAAAACATTTAATTCATTAAAAATATCAAGTTTAATCCAAAAAATAATTTTTATTCAGAATATGAAGAGAAAAATATTTAAATATTTTTGGTGAATGTCCCATATTTTTTGGATTAAAAATGAAATTAATATGAATTAAACAAAATAAAAGGATTAAACATAAAATAAGAAATTAATATAAAATAATAAAAAACAAGGGCCATCAGATCTCCCTCATTAAATTAGGTGGCAGATCTGATGGTCACACGTGCGCGTTCCATGGTAGTCTTGAGTCAACATGTTGTACGCGTGGTAATTCAAACCAAAGGTCCTGATTAGAACATCCAAACATGATTAGATGGCCAGGAGGTGTGCCAACACACCACCAGAGCTAGGGCTCCGGTCATCTTCTTCGGTGACCTCCACCAAATTGGTCCAACTTCATCTCAATGGAAAATGAAAAATAAGGACACTATTTCAAAGAGAAAATGCTCAACATCACGAATCTGACCTCAATTTTCTCCAATTCCCAGTATATAAAAAGATACAAGGATTTGAATTTTGAGGATCATGAACTGAGTTGCTTCGATTTGACCTCAAAGAAAATCAATCTTGATTCCTACATTGGTAAGACTTCAGCCAACCAAAAATCACAAAGAATAGTAAAGAATTGAAACAGAATCGAAGATATAATGTTTTTAAAAATTCACCTTCGAGGGAGCTTGAATCTTGCTTGATCTTGCTTCTAATTAGCTTTGGCTTGACTTCAGAATCTTGAATAACTTTTGCTATGGGTTTCAAGTTGAAACAGTTCCTTCATGAAAGTTGTAGCTATTTCAAAACTCTTCAATTTAGTCACAAATTTGACCTCATTTGGATTTGGCATGAAGGAGTTATGCATTTTAGAAGTTGAGGAAAATTGCATGTTCAATGGTAATGGCCCAAAGTGACCAATAATGTTTCCTCTTGGCACATGCATTTGCAAGTTGAATTTTAATTTCTTCCAAGAATCAAAGTTGAAGAGGACATCTTGAAATTTATCATTAAAGTTTAGTGGTCTTCCTATTATACAAATTCAGAAAGTTATGGTTCTTGGAAGTTGACCTCCTAACCTTAGAGTTCTCATGATATTTGGGACTCATGGAGGATCATATATGCGTAAGGTGGTATACGGTTAAGTATCCCTTGATATATTGGACCAAATGTTGAAGAAACTTACTGAGGAAGTCACACAAGTAACCTAGATGAACTAGGGTTTCCAAGGCAAACTAACTTCAAACTCTTGATCAAATCTTGACCCAAATGATAAATGAAGAATATGGGGATCCATATATGATGTCTAGAACCATTGTGAACCATCTCTTGATTGATTTACTTGGATTGAAGGTCTCAAACCATAGTTGTGAGCTTGATGAGGCATTGGTAGATGCACACACTTCCTACAAAAGAAACAAAGCTATACTTAGACATATTTTTGCTATTTTGGTTAGTAAGCAAAGAAAAATAAAGTATGATACAATCAAATGTGTTTGGTGCTCTCTCCCAATGCAAACCCAATGAATAAGGGGTTAGGAGGATACCAAGGTGTGATCCCAAAGCCAATGCAAATGATGAGATAACATGAGGGATCTTAGGGTCAAAATTGGGTCTTACAATTGCATCATAAGGATACGTAGGTAGGAGAATTCAGATTCTTCGTGAGCTACCTTATTTAAATCAATCATTCTCCATTCATTCAATCAATACCATCTTTTTGAGATCAAATATACTTCTCCTTGGACTCCTTGTACATCCCTTTAGGATGATATAGCGACAGTCCACGTCGTGAATCAAGAGTTGTTTGGATCGGCCCTAAACATTTAATTCATTATTTTTTGGCTAAGACGACAGTTTTCTCTTCGATTCAGAGTCCATCCCATTCATGGATCCAAGATATTATTCTTCTTTGATCTCGAACTGATTGTTCCCCAGCCAATGATATATTGTTCCTTGTACTCAACAATACTTTCTTTTGAGCCCCGCATATACTCTTTTCGGACGATATAGTGGCAGTCCATCTTGTGAATCAAGAGTTGTTTGGCTCGTACCCAGACATTTAATTCACCTTATTTTTTGCCATACCATATAGTGGCAGCCCAACTAGTTCACATATGGGTTCCCTTGATACCATTCTATTGGTGCAATTTATACTTTTCATCACTATCATTCTCTCTTTATTCTCGTGGTTCCACGAACTACGATTGCTCTATCTTTCTCATTGTACGATGAGAATATGTAGGCACGAGGATGCGAATCCTTGGCAAGCATACTCCAAATTATTCCACTTTCTGCCTTAGGGAACCATTCATATCTTTCACAGCTCATGATATGCCTTCGATCATTGAACCTTTCACCCTAGTGACATACTACCTCTTTGACACTGAAATAATATTTTCTTTGGGATATCCATATTGTAGAGGGAAATTCATGATCATCGAGCTATTGACAAGCTAGAGATCAATTAACAAGAGTCGCCACCGCGCTTTTATTATTTCCAAGGGAAAAGGGAAAAGTACGAACAAAACCCAATAAGTAAGAAGTTTTCAACTAAAAACTAATAAAAATCAGAGATCACAGGTAAGGGGGTTGGTTACACAGAGGGAAGGTGTTAGCACCCAAAGTGTCATAGGTACTCCTAGGGAGCCCTTTTTGTGTGCATATGTATTTTGTACAAAGTGATGTTTATAAACAAATAGAATGAGGGGTTGAGAAAAGAATTCATTAGTTATATTTTTGTGTTTGACAATACCTTCAGACTTGTGCCTACACACCAACATAAAAATGAGGGATCAAAACCTCGTAGTTTGTGATACAAATTTCAAACTGGGTGCATTGATTTTAACAAAATTTAAGTTTTAAAGGCACAAAGGCCTAAAATGGTTTGAATGAGTTAGTTCTTTTTGGCTTTTTGAAAGTTTAAATCAAGTATAGTTAAGTTTATTCACAAGTTTGATTTAAGAAAATAAGTTTGAAAATGCAATGGCATAAGGCCAAAGTTTCTACCTTTTTGCAAAAGTGGTCAAAGTTTAGAACAAAAATAGTTCACACAAAGTATATTTTTGAAAATGGAGGGAGAGATTTTGAAATTAAATAAATGGGAAGAAGATGAAGAGACTACCCTATACACAAAATTTAAAAGTTTAGAGTTGAAAAGATCTAACCAAATGGGTAGCAATCCAATAGACAAAAATGTCAATAGAAACCCAGAATTCCCTTGGTCTGTTAGAATCAAGTAACACACAAATGCACAATTATATTATCTTGAAGAGAAAATGCATCAAATAAAGATGGCCTCATCCAAGCTTATCCATTCCATGATCTTCTTCAAAAATAGCCCATGTAACAGATGAATTCCACAAGTCACAGGTTCAAAATAACAGCTTCACCAGTGATCATGTTACAGATGGATCCTAGAAAGGTCTTCAAAGATGTATCAGATGAAGTTCAAATTGCAATCTCTTGGTTCTTCACAAATTGGCATTGGCCAAGTCCTTTAGCTTAGGGAGGTTGCCTAGATTCTAAGTCCATTTGTCTAAGATCAAGCCAGCAGTCCATTCAAAACTTTTTTTATGGTTTTTATGATTATTATGTACATTAGTGGTCAAATACCACATAAAAAAACAAAGTATATACAAACAAAATATATCACACAATATGGTCCAAATGGACAAAGTGAAAATTGCATTTGTAAGAACAAAATTAGTTCTACAATAGAATTCTAGGATTTTGATGATAACAAAGGATGAAACCAAAAATGGCACCCTAACGAAATTTCTCTAAGTGTGAAGGACTCTGAACAGCAACGAAGGACTCTGATCTTTTTATAAGATACAAACTATGATCATATACAAAGCACTAGAAGATCAGACGCATCTGAGGAAGAAGTGTGCTCAAGAAGTTCGGAATCTGAAGAAAGCAAGATAGTAGAAAGAACCAAAAGCTCTAAACATCCACGGGTCTCAGTTCTGATGATCTGGAAGACCAGTACTCTGAGAAGCTCTGATGTAACCTCAAACTAATCTCCTTCTGACGCAGAACTCCGAGATAACAAAGACTCTGATGAAGATTCACCAAATCCAGAAAGAGTAACGGAAAGAAATTCTTCAAATGGAAAGGGAGTATTTTTAGAAAGAAATTATTCAGGGAGACAAATTGGTTATGGCAAGAAACACAAAAGTAATGACATTGAATGCTCATCAAAGACCAATATTCTGTCATCACTCCAACGGTCCTTCTCACTACTATATAAAGGACAACCTACCACATTGAGAGACACAACAATGCACAGAAAAATCATTCATATTCTCTCTCAGTTTTTCACGAGCTGCTGCTCATACGTGAAAACTCTTGCTTAAATATTCTGTTGTAATACTTGCTTACTCTTAGAAGCACCTTCTATTACAAACTTATTTTTTGTTAAATTGCTTTTGTTCCTCAAGTGACTCTGCATAGTCTGTATACTTGAGAGGACTAAGAGATCATTCTCTTAGACGTTTGGTTGTATTAATCTTTCAAGATTAGTGGATTAAGTCCTTTTTTGAAGGCGAAATCACCTTGGCTGGGTGGACTGGAGTAGCTTTGTTTTATAAGCGAACCAGTATAAAATTTTGTGTGTTCTTACTTTTGAAAAATCTTTTAATTTCTAAAATAATTCAAACCCCCCTTTCTTGTTTTTCTCACCTTCAGTTGGTATCAGAGCTTCGTCTCTGTTATTGATTTTCTAATCAAACACTTAACAGTGTAGAGAGATCCAGAACGAGAAAAACTATGGCCAACACCAATGAAAGAAATAGTTACAACGCTAAGCCTCCAGTCTTTGATGGAGAGAAATTTGATTACTGGAAAGATAGAATTGAAAGTTTCTTTCTGGGCTACGATGCTAATCTCTGGGACATTGTCACAGTTGGATACATACCTCCTGTAACAGATGCTGGAGTTGCTATTCCAGAAGCAAAATGACAGATGATCAGAAGTGCGAATTCAAGCATCATCACAAAGCCAGAACGATACTTCTCAATTCCATATCCTACAATGAGTATGAAAAAATCACCAACAGGGAAACAACTAAAGAAATACTCGACTCCCTGAGGATGACTCATGAAGGAAACTCTCAGGTCAAAGGAACAAAGGCTCTGGCTCTAATCCAGAAATATGAAGCCTTCAAAATGGAGGATGATGAAGCTGTAGAGGTAATGTTTTCTAGATTTCAAACTCTAATTGCAGGTCTCAAGGTGTTAGATAAAGGATACACAACTGCGGACCATGTCAAAAAGATAGTCAGAAGCTTGCCAAAGAAGTGGAGACCCATGGTCACAGCCTTAAAGTTATCAAAGGATCTGAACAACATCAGCCTTGAAGAACTTGTCAGTTCACTCAGAAGTCATGAGATAGAACTGGAGGAAGATGAGCCTCAAAAGAAGATCAAGTTTATAGCACTAAAGTCCAGATCTGAAAGGCGCAAGTCTGACAAAAACAAAGCCTTCCAGGCCGAAGAAGAAGACGTTGATGACTCTGAAAAGGAAGATTCTGACGATAAGGAAGAATTATCCCTTCTGACCAAAAGAGTAAAACAACTCTGGAGAAAGAGGAATAATAACTTCAAAAAACCAAGATCCAAAGGAGATCGATCAGAATCAACCTCAAAAGGTAAACCTAACAAAGATGTTATGTGTTATGAATGTAAGGAAAAAGGTCACTACAGAAACGAATGTCCCAAGTTGATGAAAGACAGTTCCAAAAAAGAGAACTTCAAGTAAAATTCCTTTAGAACCAAAAAGGGACTGATGGCTACCTGGGACGACAGTGAATCTGACTCATCAGAATCAGACCCTGATGAACAGACAAATATGGCACTCACGGCTACCACATCCAAGAATACTTCAGATGAAGAATCTGAATCTGAAGAGGTATTTTCTGAACTTTTTCGATCTGACCTAGAATCATGCCTATCTGAAACTCTAAACTCATATCAGAAACACAAATGAAAATTTAAAGCTATAAAAGGTGTGCTTGAAGAAACACTTGAAGAATGTGGCAAACTTGAGATAAGAATTTTAGAACTTAAAGATGAAAACAGAACCTTGATATTAGAAAGAGATTCAACAAATAAAAATTGTTCAAAATTTGAAGAAGCGTTATCTCAAGCTCCACAAACTTCAAACACAATAATTTATAAATATGAAAAATCTTTTCAAAAGTTTCTCAAAAATGGGATAGAGAGGAGCAGAATGGCATCCATGATTTATGGGGTCAGTCAGAACAATAGAAAAGGAATTGGATATGATCATAGTGAAGATAAAACTTATACTAATGACCAACCTAAATCTCCATTTTTCTATCACTATACACATACACAAGCACAACAATTTAATAATGCTAGAAAACCCAAAGTGTTAAGAAACTCTGGGAAAACTAATCACAAAGGACCCAAAAGATTCTAGGTACCAAAGGATAAGATTGTTTATATTGCAGATATCTTATGCAGCAGAGTTAAAACACCAGTTATGGTACCTAGACTCTGGATGCTCGCGACACATGACGGAAAGAAAGTATATGTTCCAAAACCTGGAACTTAAAGACGCTGGATTCGTAGGTTGCGGAGGGGATCAGAAAGGAAGGATCAAAGGCTCTTGAACTATTGGTAATGGTACTCTTCCCTCTATATCTGATGTTTTATATGTAGAAGGATTAATACATAATCTGTTATCAATAAGTCAATTAAGTGATAACGGGTATGATGTAATCTTCAATAAAAAAACATGTAAAGCCATAAATCAAAATAATGGTTCTGTCCTATTCACTGGCAAGAGGAAAAACAATATTTATAAAATAAATCTTTCGGATTTAAAAGAATAAAATGTAAAATGTTTGATGTTTGTTCATGAAGAGCAATGGGTATGGCATAGACGCTTGGGCCACATTAGCATGAGAAAGCTATCTCAGCTAAATAAACTCGAGTTTGTCAGAGGTCTACCTAAACTGAAGTTTTCTTCAAACGCTCTATGTGAAGCTTGTTAGAAAGGAAAATTTTCAAAATCATCTTTTAAAAAGAAAAACATTGTTTCTACCTCTAAGCCTCTGTTACTTCTTCACATTGATTTATTTGGTCTTGTGAAAACAGCATCAGTCAATGGAAAGAAATATGGACTAGTCATTGTTGACGATTTTAGTCGCTAGACATGGGTAAAATTCTTAAAGCACAAGAGTGAGTCTCACTCTGTATTCACTAGCTTCTGTTCCAAAGTGCAATGGGAAGGTGTTAGGCACCCAAAACATCCTAGGTACTCCTAGGGATCCCTTTTCATACTTGTTGTAAGGTTGTTGTTTTGTGAAAATTTGTTGTGCAAACATAATTGAAGAGATGAGAAGAGGATATACAAGTTTATTTACATTTTGTGTTTGGATGGATAAACCCATTGCCTACGTACCATCTTTAAAAAAGGTAGGATCAAAACCTCGTAGTTCGGGGTAAAAATCTCAAAAAAATGAGTTGGTGAATTGATTGGTCCAAAAGCCTTAAGGTCTTTTGTTATCCAAGGGAGAAAACTCAACCTAAAACCACAAATCTACCATATGAGGATAGCTTCAACATGCTAGTGAGGGGTTAACCCCATAATAAGCATGGAAGACTCATTGTCCATCACTAAGGATATAGGTGAGTATTACATCTACAACAAGGATAACTCAAACCTAATAGCTAAAGGTTATGGAAAAGTTTTGATTAAGAGAGTGGCCATTGAAACCACAAAAGAGATTTGAATGGGTTATATTTACCAATGAAAAGTATATACAAAATATGGTCAAAGTTGACTTAGAGATTCAATTCAAAATAAGTGTTATGAAAAGAGAGTTTGAAAATCAAAAGCATAAGGCTTAGGTTTCTAATGTTGAAAACAAGTATTAAATGTTTATACAAAAGCTTTGGCTTGGGTTAGAGTGGAGAGAAGAAGAAGAATGGCTAGAGTCCTAAACATGCAAAGAGGTGAGGGATAAGAAACAAAACCACAAAATGAGTTCCTCTCTTGAGATCATGTGGATGATCCAAGTAGCTCCCATCCTTTGGAATAAGCGATCACATAAACATAAACTCAAGCAATCAACAACCAAATGAACTCTTGGAAGGTTCCTCAGTGTATCTTGAATCTTTCTCTCTTAGAAGCACATGGCAATGGTTCCCCAATTTGGCTCAAGTTGGAATCCCTAGCACAAAGAAACACACACATCAAAAGGTTCTATTTACAAATCAAAGAATGGACAAGAGGGAGTTTAGAATATGGTCCTTTCAATGTTCATCTTCAAGCTTTAAGCATTCTAAAGGCATGAGGCCTAGTTGCTCTTTGACATTTATAGCACTCTAAAGGCATGAGGCCTAGTTGCTCTTTCACTCCATTTTGCATAGGGAAAGTCCTAAAATCTACGTACTTTTTTCCATTTTTGCATTTGGTTCACAACAATCAAACAAAACACAAACACAATAGTATATACACAATTATGTGCTCAAGTGAGCAAAAGGCAAATTGCATTAACATAAACATGTGCTCAAGTGAGCAAAGGAAAAAAGCAAATGGATAATATGTGCAAGAAGAGTAAATTGCATAAAAGTAAAGAGCAAAAGTAAATGTTAATGGTTAATAGTTAGTGTTAGTAGTTAGTGTGCCATAAGGCAAATTTAGCGCTATGTTAAGCAATTGTAATTGGACTTATGTGACGTCACAACTATCTGAGGCCGGTCAATAATAATGTAGGCAACAACACAAGTTAGAAGTCTTGATTAGTGAACCAAGTTCCCACAACTTGCCATGCTAAAAAGAAGAAGAAAATTGATCTTGTATTGGTTTAAGTCTTTTGCATGTTTAGGAAATAACCTATCCTTAATGCAAAGCTATTCACTTGATCAATTGATCAAGATGAATTAGATTTGAATCAAGGAAGATTAAGTCTCCCTAATCAATGCTAACTTATCAACCTTTAACTTATTGATCAAAAAGAAAGAAGAAGAAGAAGGAGATGAATAATGGAAAAGGAAATGGAAAGAATAAAGTGCATAAGGTGAAATAAAATGTACCAATCCATGTGTGTTGACCAAATGACATTGAGAGTCAAAGTCAAATAATGAGGAACCAGAAATGGGATGGAGATTGGAGGTCAAATAATAATCAAAATATTTTTTGGAATTTTTAATATCAAAATAAACTTGAATTAAAAATAAAAGAAAGGTCAAACTTCAAAATCACTTCAAATCAACCTTGAAAGGTCCAAGTGATTTATCCCAAGTTCAACAAGGTCAAACAAAGTTTGACAAAATATTTCAGCATTTTTAAAAGTCAGAAACTATTTTTAATCAATTAAAAGTGAATAAAAATAACCTAATTGAACTAAAATCTCAAATAAATCTCAAATCAATTAAAAAATTGATGAGAATATTTTTCATAGATCCATCATCATTCAAATAGGTTAGGAAAATATTTTTGTATTTTTTGAATATCAAAGACTATTTAAAATGAATTAAAAATAACCAGAAAAGAGAAAATTCACAAAAAATATCAAATGACAAAATAAAAAATATTAAAAATTAAAATTAGAAACTAGAATTTATTTGGAGAAGAATGAAATTGGTCTCATATTTTTTGGAATAAAAATGAAGAAGATATGAATTTTTGAAAATAAAAGAAATTAAATGAAAAAAATAGAAAAATCAAAAAAACCAGGAGCGTCTGATCAAGCCTCATTAATTGACGTGGCTGATCAAACGCTCCATATGCGCGCTTCCATGGTAGGCTTCAGTCAAATGCGTCACATATGGTATTAAAAAGAGTCATAAGAAACAAAGGTGGAGATTAGATCGTGGTCAATTAATCCAAGGGCTGTGAAGCCATCCACGTGTGGACGGTGGTGGAAACCACCGTCTTCTCAGGTGAGAAGCCAGAATCCGGCCACCAGTTGCAGGTTTTCAAACCTTAACCAAACCACACGATCCTTATATCGAAATGAAGCTGGGGTGATGTACATCACCCCTGTAACCTTGAATTGCACTCAAACTTTCTATAGAATAAGAAATCTGAGCTGGAAGATTCAGGTACAAAAATTACAGTTCATTAAAACACGAAATTAAAGCCACCACTGGCTTGCCTCTCAAGTGAGGACTTCAGAAAACACATTGGCCAGGCAAATAGATCATGGAACAAGGAGATTCGAAGCGAAAACCAGTTGGACCATACCTTTGAATTGAGAAGTTTTTAGCTGATTTCTTTGCTTCCTTTTGTAAAACAGAAGTACAATGGATTATGAGAGAGAGGTCTAGGAACTTTAGATCCAAAGATTCAACAAGATTTAGTTGAATTTCAGATATAAAAATTGAAGAAAAGTGAAATAGTTCCTTTGGTAATGGTTATGGATTCAGTTGTGTAGCATCTCAGGCGCCATTAGGTTGGATTTCAAGTGAAGCAAGCAAGTGTATTTATAGCAAGAGCTGATACAATGCATGATCAAACTTGTGTGCATGTGAATTGGGTCCTCCATGCATGGGCCTGTACAGGCGCATGTGAGGCCCAAAACTTGGTGCAAATGCAAGCTGAAATGAATGTGAGATGGTTTTGACGTGTAGTTTGGAGTGAATTGGCTTGTGTGATGAATTTCAACATGTTATGCATAATCATGCCGAAAACTTCTCATCTTCGAAAATGCCATTTGCCAAATCCAAACATGAGCATGTGAGTAATGGTTGGAAAGGTATTGATGTAAGGAACAAATGTTATGTTGGGAAAAAATCCATTTGAAGTGTGGAAATTAGTGAATTTTGAGTTTAAAGTGTAAGGTGCAAAACATGTAAAGGCAAGGTTTCCAAATTTGGCCAATGTTCAAGCCCTTCTGTTTTGATGATGCAAGCTCCAAATGGAAAAACTCCAACATCAAAGTTGTAGATCTTATCAGTACAATCAAAATGGACTTAAATTATGCATCATTTGGATTTTTGATAAAGAAGTTATGGGCACTTGAAGTTGGACTTTTTTGACTTTCAATGCATTTGGTCCAAAGTGACCTATAGTGTTTTGCATTATCACATGTATTTCCTTTAAGATTTTGAACTTTTGTTCAACATAACCTTTGAAGTAGACATCTTAAGCTTTCCAATGCATTTGATCCCACCTCAAAATCATAAAACATGAATGAGTTATGTTCTTGGGAAGTTGACCCAAAATTAGGGTTTCAGTCAAAATGACCTATAATGTCTTGGAATGGATGATGACTTTCCAAACTACAAATCAATTTTTGATGAACATGAAAGTTGTTCATATTGTCCTTAAGAACATTGTTTCTTTTGGGATAATCTCCATTTGACCAACACATAAAAAGTTAGGTCACAGTGCATTTCAAAATAATCAGATGGATTGACTGATCAACTTCTCAAGTCCATGACTCATGTCTTGATGAATTGATGATCGAGGACACTCAAATATGTTAAAATATGCATGAAATGATGAATTAAAGAACTTCCCTTGATTTTATTTGATCATGAGCTGAGGTTGCTTCAGGAGCAAGGCATTGTGGATGATCTGATGAACTAGGGTTTCCTTGGGGAACAAACCCCAAACCCTTTGACTTGCTTTGATCAAAATGATGAATTGAGATGCTAAGGAGGCATATTTGATGGATGAGAGATTTGGGAACCATTTCCATGTTTTCTTTCCTCTTTTCTTGGCCATATCTTTGTACTTATGATCTCCTTGAAGCTTTTGACCTTATGATTGCTCAAGCTACACACAAGAAATGTTAGTGACATATTTTTGTGCTTTTGGTTAGTAAACAAAATAGGAAAAGAAATAATATACAATTCAAGCATGCTTGGTGATCTCAAACCACTCACAAGAGGTCCCACCCAAAGGTAAGGGGAACCAAGATGCTTATGATCCTTGAGGCAATGCAAATGCAATGTTATGATGCCATGAGGGATCTTAGGGACAAAATTGGGGTCTTACAGATGCCCCTATTTAAGGTCATTCTAGCCGGAGAAGTGAAGGTTAAAATCTTCGTCTCGACGAGGTAGAATGGGCTTAAATAATAACAGAGAGACGAATTTTGGTCCCTAAGAGACCTCATGATGCAAATGTATGTATGCAAAAGGTAACACTCTGTGGAGATATGTGTCCATAAAGAAGGAAAAGAAATAAGGAGAAACTGATAATACATATGAGTAATTTACTCCATGGGACAGAGACTCTGGGACTCTCATGGGGATAAGGGAGGAATAAAATGCGTGAGTAGGTCACGACTTCAAAGCTTGGGGAGCAAAATTCCAAAAGGAGTAAATCCATGGAAAGACTCGAGCTGACTCAAAGATGCGTGTATTGGGGAATATGCCAATACAACAAAATTATCCACTTCGGATACTTCGGATGAAAATCCGGACTCAGATGGGGAGAATCCACCACGGGACTCCACTGGGGAAACACCAGGATGAGGTATTACCGGCTACTGGGTAATAAGCTCAAGGAGACATGTGATTCGAACATCGGTATGAGGGTGAAGGGACAACATGCTCGGGGAGAATGAATATCAAAGACCGGTATAAGGGTGAGAGATATCAAACATCCGAGATCATCTGAGGAAGACCTAAAAAAGGTACACTTTAACTCAGGAAAATCTGACTCCGCAGGGGGACACAAGGTCATAATAGGGAGCAGAAGGAAGGAACACCAAGGATACCGGTTACTGGGCATATAATAGGTGACCAACCAAAACGTGAATTGGGGAATATTCCCAAGACACTCATCATCCAAAAGAGGGCTAAAAGCAAACTCGATTATAGGATGGACATTCGATTCCAAAAAGGGATACGAATCTTACTCAACTGGGGAAGAACAAAAGGCTTCGACCAAAGAGTGCATGAGATATATTATCTATTACCGTCAGAACATAGATAATATACTCGCATGGAAGATTATCCACAACCGGTTACTGGGTTAATAAAGGATAAATCGACCGTCACAGAAAGGCATCGGGATACCGAAACTAGGTATATAATGATGACCATTCAAGGAGAGCAACAACCATTACCGGCAATCGGGATATGAAAGATGACTTGCTGGGGATAAATTGCTTGATAAGAGCAATTATCCAAGATATAAACCACCGGGGGTGAAGGACTTATCAATACCGAATATTGGATAATGATAACAGTCAAAGAGGGGATTACATCTACCGGATACTGAGTAGAAAACCACAGAAGAGTAACCGTCATCGATTAGGATGAACAAAAGGTTAACTCTGCAAGGGGATGAAATAGGGTTTACAACTACCGGTATAAGGGTAGAAAACCACAGACTCTGCCGGGGATAAGATGAATGATTACTGACTACTGAGAAATTATTCATTTATACCACAGGGAAGCGTAGGAAATAGTCACAAGAGGCCAATCTAGGATCAAACTAAAGAGGCAAGCTGAATCAAGACTCGTCCTAGTGAGGATATAACTCAATAGGGAATCCCATCCCAATATATGTGTTGGGATGAAACAGAAGCAATCATCATCCACGAGGATATAACTCGGTGGGGAATATGGGAGGAAAGGTAAACACTTTCTACTTAAGGGGATGACTCTATATGAGGAGTTCAGACACCGACATCTGCTTGGGGAAATGTATTACCAACTAGCAGGGGATCGCAAACAAAGATATATGGCAAAGAATGCGATATGAATATCTGAATGTTTGAAAACTATATGCACACATGTGTAGTTTTATATATGATGAATGCTGACAAACAGGTATCTTTAACACCAACAAGTCCATCAAACAAGTACAAACATCCGGTACTACATCTCAAAAGAGAAAGCCAGGATAACAAAGATCTCCGCTGGGGAATGAGCAAAACATTCTAGCTGGAGGCAAAGATCATCAAAAATCCGTCATGGAAACACTCTACTGGGGAAATCAACAAAGGGGATCATGGAACTCTGTGGGGAACAACCACCAAATCAGAAATTTCCAAAGGTCATCAAACACTGTCCCAAATAATGAAATCACATCTTCCGAGGAGGAAGAATCACTATTCTGCTGAAAGAAGGAGGGAGGAATAAATCTTCCCAACACTCTACTAGGGGCAGAAACCACAAAAGGCTCAGGAGGAAGAGGACACCAACATGCCAGGAACATGAACAACTGCCTTACCCTATCAAGAATCTTACCATCCTTGGGAGAGCACTGAAGGCATTCCCAGTATCCTTATGTCATTGTGAATGTTCACTTTGTTTAAAAACAAATTATGAAAAATTTGATTATTTAAAACAATGACATTTTTTTCAATTAAAACATGCAAAACATTTTTTGAATAGAAACAAATAAGAGTGCAAATAATTGGATAAAGGCTTAAGTTTATTTGATGGAATGGTAGTTTGCAAATGGCAAGACTCCATAGATCTTTACAAATTTGAAATTGGTGATATATATTGGAAAAGGGCTACATTGAACATAATGACCATTTCTCCACCAATTCTGAATCCGATTTATTTGAAGCTTTGGTTGATGGTGAATGGGCGAGAATCTTTGACAGATAACAGTTGTAGAACAAAGTCTTGTCAGGATGCAGTTACTTGCCAAATCCCTATTTTTTTCCTAGATTGCCCCAGGGTGAGGTACTCAATCTAGCGGGATACATACATTCATTTTTTTTATGTCTCTAACTTTTTCCTGGATCGCCCTCTCAGGTTTTCAATCCACCGAGACGCTCATATTTTCCTAAGCCTCCCTTTCGGGTTTTCAACTTAGTGAGCTATTCTGTTTTTATTTTTAGGCGAAGTATTTCTTGACTGCATCTGAATTCACAGGATGAGTGAAATCCTCCCCATCCATAGTCGTAAGTATCAAAGCACCGCCTGAAAAGGCTCTTTTAACAACATATAGACCTTCATAGTTTGGAGTCCACTTTCCCCTGGAATCGGGCGCGAAAGACAAGACTTTCTTGAGCACGAGGTCACCTTCTCGGAACACATGAGGCTTGACCTTCTTATCAAAGGCTTTCTTCATTCTTTGTTGATATAACTGACCGTGGCACATGGCAGTCAATCTCTTCTCTTCAATCAAATTCAACTGGTCATAACGACTCTGAACCCATTCAACATCAGTCAACTTGGCTTCCATCAAGACTCTCATTGATGGGATCTCCACCTCTATTAGGAGCACAACCTCCATGCCATAAACGAGAGAGAAAGGGTTGCCCCTGTTGAAGTGCAGTCAAATGTACGATATCCATGTAAAGCGAACGGCAGCATCTCATGCCAATCTTTATACGTGACAACTATCTTCTGGATAATCTTCTTGATATTCTTATTAGCAGCTTCAACAGCCCCATTCATCTTGGGTCTGTAAGGAGAAGAATTATGATGCGCAATCTTGAACTCACTACATAGCTCTTTCATCATCTTGTTGTTCAGGTTAGATCCATTATCAGTAATGATCTTATCTGGCACACCATAACGGCATATGAGTTGATTCTTGATGAATTTTACAACCACCTGTCTGGTTACATTAGCATATGATGCCGCTTCAACCCACTTTGTGAAGTAATCAATTGCTACAAGAATAAATCTTTGTCCATTGGACGCTTTTGGTTCTATCATGCCAATCATGTCAATTCCTCACATGGAGAAAAGCCATGGTGATGAAATCACATTCAGAACTGTCGAGGGAATATGAATCTTATCCGCATAAATCTGACACTTATGGCATTTCTTCACATATTTGCAGCAGTCAGACTCCATTGTCAGCCAATAGTAGCCTACTCTCAACATCTTTCAAGCCATGGTGTGTCCATTGGAATGAGTACCAAATGAACCCTCATGGACCTCAGTCATCAACAGGTCTGCTTCGTGTCTATCCACGCATCTGAGCAGAAACAAGTCAAAGTATCTCTTGTAGAGTACATCACCATTGAGGTAAAAACTTCCTGATAATCTCCTCAGAGTATGATTTAACATATACTGGCGTAAGCGCTTAGCGGCCCAAGCCAAAGCACAACATGTCTTCTCAAGCATTGAGTATCGAGACTCACAATCAGTAAACTTCTTGCTCAAGTAGTAAATATCATACTCTTTCTTTCCTGATTCGTCTTGTTGACCAAGGACACAACCCATTGAGTCTTCAAGAACAGTCAGATACATAATCAATGGTCTTCCTTCCACGGGCGGAGACAGGATCGGAGGCTCAGACAGATACTCTTTAATACTGTCAAAAGCTTTCTGGCAATCCTCGGTCCAATCATGAGACTGATCTTTCCGGAGGAGCTTGAATATTGGTGCACATGTGGCAGTCATGTGGGATATGAATCTGGAAATATAATTCAAGCGGCCAAGAAAACCTCGGACTTGCTTCTCAGTTCTGGGCGTAGGCATCTCTTGTATTGCTTTGACCTTTGCAGGATCAACCTCAATACCTCTTTCACTGACAATAAAGCCCAATAGCTTACCAGAACGGACCCCAAATGTACACTTGTTAGGATTCAGACGAAGCTGATATTTTCTCAAACGCTGAAAAAGCTTCAACAAGTGCTCTACATGTTCAACTTCCGTTCTTGTTTTAGCAATCATATCATCAACATATACCTCGATCTCCTTATGCATCATATCATGAAACAAGGTAGTAATAGCTCGTTGATACGTGGCTCCGGCGTTCTTCAAACCGAAGGGCATCACTCGATAACAGAATGTTCCCCAAGGTGTGATGAATGTTGTCTTCTCCATATCCTCGGGTGCCATTTTAATCTGATTATATCCGGAAAATCCATCCATAAATGAGAAGATGTTGAATTTAGCCGTATTATCTACCAACATATCAATGTGTGGTAGAGGGAAATCATCTTTCGGACTAGCTTTATTCAAGTCTCTATAGTCCAGACACATCTGGACTTTACCGTCTTTCTTAGGCACGGGCACAATATTGGCCACCCATTGAGGATATGTAGAAGTCACCAGAAACCCCGCATCAATTTGCTTTTGAACTTCCTCTTTGATTTTTACTACCATATCAGGATGAGTTCTTCTGAGCTTCTTCTTCACAGGCACGCACTCAGGCTTTAAAGGTAGGAAATGTTGCACAATATCAGTATCTAGACCAGGCATGTCTTCATATGACCAAGCGAAGACGTCAACATATTCTCGTAGTAATTCAATCAACCCCTTCTTAACAGACTCTTCCCGGAGTGCCCCAATCTTCACTTCTCGCACACAATCCTCAGACCCCAAGTTGACTGTTTCTAGATTCTCAAGATGCGGCTAAATGATTTTCTCTTCATGCTCAAGTAGGCGGGTAATCTCGTCAAGAATCTCTTCATCATCATCTTCTTCCGCCTCAAATACAGGGAATTCAAAGTTGGGAGATGGTGTTGGATCATTATGTTCAATGGGTTTGATTAACCTGCATAATGATTTTGGATATAAAGAGCTTTTAGAATTCAAACAAGGCAAATCATTATGCAGATGAAAAGATTGATTTTATTCTATTTTTAGGGTTTTATGTGATCACCAATTTCATGCAAAAACGAAAAGGGAAAACAATTGGAAAAACAAACATTTAGCATGAATCTATTGAATGAAAATATCATTATATTTATGCGCCAACAATGTCATCACTTCTCCCTTTGGCATGAGAGAAGGGTTTTTAAACACAATGAACATTACTTTGACTTATGGATAACTGTTGGAATATCCACAGCGACCCAATTATTGCAGATCCCTCCAGGGATGACAAAGTTGCCGGAATCCTCTTCGTCCTCTTCCAAGATAGCAGCAACCTCCTCGTCTTGATTGGTGTGGATGAAACCTCCACTCTTGAACAACCCTTGCGTATTGGAAACCCCAGAAGAATAACCTATGCCAGCCCGGGACTTGTTGTCTTTTAACTCAATAATTTGCCCCAAACCAGCAGTTGCGCCATGCTCAATGGCCAACTTTGCATCTTTGTAGGAAACAAATGAAGAAGTTCCCTTCTTAATAGGCTCTGCAATAGATAAAGCTTGGAACGGAGTTCCAACTTCATCCTCAGCATCTATATAAGAGAAGGAAGACAAATGACTGACCTGGAGAGCCTTTTCTCCCCCTACCTCCACCAGCTTCTTATTCTTTACAAATTTCAATTTCTGGTGTAGGGTGGACGTCACGGCGCCCGCCTCGTGAATCCATGGTCTTCCCAAAAGACAGTTATACGATGGGTGAATATCCATAACCTGGAAGGTAATCTTGAAATCACTTGGTCCGATTTTGACTAGGAGATCAACTTCACCAATCACAGTTTTGCGAGACCCGTCGAAAGCCTTCACAACTACTCCACTCTGCCTCATGGGAGGCCCTTGATATGACAGCTTCGCAAGAGTGGATTTCGACAATACATTCAATGATGACCTAGTGTCCACCAGAAAATTGGACATGGCGTCGTCTTTGCAACCCATAGATATGTGTAATGCCAAGTTGTGGTATCTTCCCTCCTCGGGGAGATCGGAGTCACAAAAACTCAAGTTGTTACAAGCGGTAATGGTTGCAACAATACTATCTAATTGTTCTATTGTGACATCGTGATCCACGTACGCCACTTCCAACACCTTCTGCAGAGCTTCTCGGTGTGGTTCTGAATTCAAAAGCAATGATAACACAAATATTTTGGATGGCGTTTGTAGAAGCTGGTCAACAACGTTGTACTCGCTCCTTTTGATGAGCCTCGGCATCTCATCACAGTCTTCTTTCGTATTGCCACTTGGTCTAGCAGAAGCAGGAGTTCTTAACGTAGAGGAGGGCTTAACAACAAGTGCCACATTCGGAGTGCTCACGGCATTCCCAATCGGGCGCTCAACAAAATCAGCATCAACACTTCCTCGAACATCAGCTTGAGGCTTCGACGGTGTTGAAAATACACGATCGCTACGGGTCAAACCACTGACATCAGCAATGTTAACAACAGATGAAGAGGGCAAGGACACCTCTTTCCCATTTTCCATTGCCACAGCGTTGTAGCGATAGGGAACCGCTTTCTCAGAGGAGTACGGTACAGGTCCGACTGGTTTGATGACCAGAGCAGGAGAAACCTTTTGCTTTCTACCCTCATACTTGATGACAATAGGCTCAGGTATCCGGAACACCGGGGAAATTACATTGACTTCGAGCTCTTCTTTGTCAACATTTCTATTTTGAAGGATCTCAATGACTCCTTCGTCCAACATCTCTTGCACATCTTTGCGCACCTGGTGACATCCTCTCTTATTGACGGAACATACTCTACATCTGTCGTGATCATGCTCATAATGGCTATAGTCACGCAGCAATCTATGCATCTCAACCAGCGATTTCCGGATATGACTGACATATTTCACCTTGTACTTGCCAAGGCAGCCCTGGACCATATTGACATACTTCCCATGCTCGGGCAATGGGTTCTTCTTCACATTCGGACCTACGTCCTCGAAAAACAGAATCCCACTTCTCACAAGGTCTTGCACCTTGGTCTTCAGGGGATAACAATTCTCTACGTCGTGTCCGGGAGCACCGGAATGATACACACAATGAAGTTCAGGCTTGTACCCCCACTAGGGGTTAGTAGGTACAGCGGGAGGGTTTCGCGGCGTTGATAACATGAAACTATATCACATTTTAGACTTGATTTAATTAAATTATATTATTATTTGATTCAATTTATTTTATATTATTCGATATTACTTGGTATTCTCTTATTATTTATTTCAGGTAACATTATTTGAAGCATGTATGAAAAGGAAAGAAAAGGGGTGCAAAAAGAGGATTCTCTAGGAAAAGCATCTCACTAAAGCCCAACCCACGTTTGGGGCAAGCAAAATGACTGTGACGACCGCCACACTCACGTGCCGAGCGTCACGCCCCTTTACCTAGAGTTACGACCGTAACACATAGTGTGACGGTCGTCACACCCCCACTCCTATATTTTGGCTTTGACGCGCATAACAGAAGGACGTTCTCTCCTATTTTTCCTCTTGACTCGTTGACACTTTGGAACCCTACTGAAGATGCTTTTGAGGAAACGGTTATTTTATGGATGAATATAAATAGACCCCAAAAGATCCAATTGGACACCTCTACGCCGTGCAATATTTTTCCTGCTTTCTAATTTTCCAGCATTCTATTTTCTTAGCATTTTATTTTCTTTTCTTTGCTAGCTTAATTTCCTAAGCATTCAATTCATTTTCTCACGATAGTTTCTACACCGGAAACTATTGTGTAATTTTTACTGGATTTAACCTTACGTTAGATCATAGTATTTTATTTCTTTGTTTTTACCTTCCTGTCTGATCAAGAATTGTGAAGAACAAATCCAACCGACTTGTGGTAGAGTGTTCGAGCATCGAGGCTTGGAACAAAACCAAGATTTCTAGTAATTTTCCAGGTTCATTAATTAATTGAGTTATTGTTTTAATTTACATATGCTTTGTGCTCAATTTACAGAGTTAATACCAAAGTTTTTATACGAGAGTAAAAGACATAAAGAAGTTAAAATCTATAGAACGACGGTTTGAGCTTTTAACTGGACAGTGTAAATTGAACATTAACTTTAAATAAGGGCGAAAGCAATTTTTAAAGTTAATTAAATTCTAATCATTTTCAAAAATTATTTTTAAAGCTTAAATGTGAGGACGAGAGTTAAGCATTTAAGTTTAATCATATAGTCTAAGTCAACAGAGCGAGAGTTTGAGACGAGGGCGTTTAAACGGTTAGTATTTTCTTAAAAAGAGTTTCTATAGATTCTATTGTTTCAAAAAGTGATTTTAGATATAGCGAAATAGTGAGAGCGTACGTTAATATAAAGTCATAGTCTGATTCAACAGAGCGAGAGTTTGAGGACAAGACTTTTAATTAATAGTGTATACGGAAAAGACTTATTTAAAAATTAAGAAAAAGATCAACGAAGATTTGATTCCCTAATTACGACGAACTACATACCGATATCCGTGTTATTTGATATTTTATCTATATCTAAATTTAGTTTTACTATTCCCCTTAATCATCAAAGTATCATCCGCCTTAGCTTTACGCAGTAACCCTAGAAAAACGGTATATCGATTCATTAAGTCCCTGTGGGATCGATATCTTTTAAAACTACGTGATTAGATTGTGCACTTGCAGTTAATACCCTGATAGACTCACCAAGTCACGATCAAATTTTTTGGCGCCGTTGCCGGGGACTTTTATTTAGTCGATATCGTAACTCTCCTGTTACGCTGTAGAGACTAAGGCAATTTTTATTTTTCCTTCTTTTTCGTTGATTTGTATGCCACACACTCGCTCACAAGGCGAACCGTACTACTTACGAATCAACGACGTTGAACGATATCTCCGATTATTATGACGAATTTGGGAGTATCGTGCTACAAACAATCTTCCTCCAATCAAAATTCCCGATCTCAAAAATCTTCTTCCTTCGACGATACCAGCAATGGCAGAACCAGCTCATGCTCTTCGAGATTACGCTGCTCCATCGCAAGATGAGCCGCATTCGAGTATTTCTCCACCCGTAATCGAAGCGAATAACTTCGAACTTAAACCTTCGCTGTTGCAGGCAATGCAACAGAACCAATTTTCTGGAAATCCTACCGAGGATCCAAACCTTCATTTATCCGTATTTGTCCAATACGCTGATACCGTTAAAGCTAATGGTGTCACTTCAGAGGAAATTTGACTTCGTCTTTTTCCTTTCTCGTTAAGAGATAAAGCTAGAAGATGGCTTCAGTCTCTTCCTTCCAACTCAGTCACCACATGGAATGAGTTGAAGAAAGTCTTTCTTGCCCGATATTTTCCCCCAAGCAAAACAGCTATGTTGAGAGCCCAGATAAATGGATTTAAGCAAAAAGACAATGAGTCTCTTTTCGAAGCATGGGAAAGATACAAAGACATGATGAGACTTTGTCCGCACCATAGGTTAGAGGACTGGTTAGTAATTCATACCTTCTATAATGGTCTCTTGTACAACACAAGGTTAACAATAGACACCGCCGCCGGTGATGCGCTTATGGATAAACCTTGCACCGACGCTTATCAACTTATCGAGAGCATGGCCCAAAATAATTATCAGTGGGGAAGCGACCGAACAATGGTAGAAAAACCTCAAACGAAAGGTGGGATGTACGAGATAAGTAGCCTTGATCATGTTAAAGCAAAAGTGAATGCTCTTGCCCAGAAAATTGAAAGTTTAAATGTATCACCTCCAGCCACCGTGGTTGCCGTAACTCAAAATTGTGAAGTCTGTGGAATTCAAGGTCACACGCCTACAGATTGTCAACTCCTAATAGGAATCCAAGCAGAGCAGGTGAACTATGCTCAAGGAAATCCTTACTCGCATACCTATAACTCAAACTGGAAGAACCATCCTAATTTTTCATATAAAAGTAACAACGCTTTATATGCACCAGGACAAGCTCCTAGTCAAGCCCCAGCTATACCTCCTGGATATCAAAAGCCGACCCCATCTACACCTAACAACAACGTTCCTAGGATATCCAATTTGGAAATCATGATGGAGAACTTCATAGCTTCTCAACAGCAAACCAATAAAGAGTTCTTAAACCATAATGTACACACTAACGAACAGATTAAACAACTAGCAAGTAAAGTAGATGCCCTGGCTACCCATAACAAAATGCTGGAAACACAAATCTCACAAGTAGCTCAACAACAAGCGCCTACTGCTGCCCCAACTGGTACATTTCCTGGACAGCCCCAACCTAATCCGAAAGGCCACGCTCATGCAATTATATTAAGAAGTGGAACAGAGGTAGAAGGGCCATCTGACCCAAGGATTGAGAACCAAAACTCTAAAAAGTCAACTGAGGAAAAAGGTAGACCTAAGGAAAAGGAAGAGTGCAATAAAGAAACCGTAGAAAACAAAGAACCTTATGTAGTTCCGCCACCTTACAAACCACCTATCCCTTATCCTCAAAGGCTAATTAAAACCAAAGACGCGGGCCAATTTAAAAAATTTGTTGACCTACTGAAACAATTAAACGTCACCATTCCTTTTACAGAAGCTATTACACAGATGCCCTCATATGCTAAGTTCTTAAAAGAAATTTTATCTAATAAAAGGAAACTTGAAGACAGCGAAACCGTTACACTCACTGCAGAGTGTAGCGCAATAATCCAAAATATGCCTCCTAAACTTAAAGATAAAGCTTTTGCGATTTAGGAGCCGGTATCAGTGTTATGCCCTTGTTCATATGCAAGAAACTTGAAATGGGAGAAGTAAGACCAACTAAAATGTCTGTGCAATTAGCAGATCGTTCTGTTAGATATCCCGTAGGAATTCTTGAAAACGTTCCCGTGCGCATAGGTCAATTCTACATTCCCACCGATTTTATAATTATGGACATAAGAGAAGATGAAGTTACCCCCATTATATTGGGAAGACCCTTCTTAGCAACCGCCGGTGCTATCATAGACGTAAAACGAGGACGACTCACTTTCGAAGTAGGAGAAGAGAAAATTGAGTTCATTCTTTCCAAATTTTTGAAAGCACCTGCAATAGAAGACACATGTTACTTCACGGATATCATCGATGAATGCATAAAAGAAACAGAATTCAAAAATGACGAATTGTCCGACTATCGTGTAGAAGACAGACTGAACCAATGTTTAGCAATAACATCAGATCCTACGCAATGCCTTAAGAAACCAACCCTCGACCTGAAAACACTTCCCAAAAATCTGAGATATGAATTCCTAGACTTAGAACTCGAACGACCAGTGATAGTCAATCCAGACCTAGGAAAACTTGAAACCGAAAAACTCTTACATATCTTAAGAAAATATCCAACCGCACTAGGATACAACATCACTGATCTTAAAGGGATAAGTCCTTCTATTTGTATGCACCGCATCATGCTAGAAGAAGACTGTAAAACTTCTAGGGAACATCAGAGGAGACTAAACCCGATCCTGAGTGAGGTAGTGAAAAAGGAAGTAACGAAGTTATTAGAGGCAGGTATCATATATCCTATATCCGATAGCGAATGGGTTAGTCCTGTACACGTAGTACCAAAGAAAGGAGGTATAACAGTGATCGAAAATGATAAAGGAGAAACTATAACCAAACGAATTGAATCAGGATGGAGAATGTGCATTGACTATAGGAAGCTAAACAAAGCAACCCGAAAAGATCATTTTCCTTTACCATTCGTAGACCAGATGTTAGAAAGACTAGCCAAGCATTCTCATTTCTGCTATTTGGACGGTTACTCAGGCTTCTTCCAAATACCAATTCATCCTGATGACCAAGAAAAGACAACGTTCACATGTCCCTTTGGTACCTTCGCTTATCGACGAATGTCGTTTGGCTTTTGCAATGCTCCTGCAACCTTCCAAAGGTGTATGATGGCAATATTCGCCGATTTCCTCGAAAACATCATGGAAGTCTTTATGGATGACTTTTCCGTATGCGGGCAAAGTTTCGAAGAATGTCTTGAAAACCTAGAAAGAGTTCTAGAACGATGTGTAAAAGTAAACCTAGTACTTAATTGGGAAAAATGTCACTTTATGGTACAAGAAGGAATTGTTTTAGGACACATCATATCAAATAGAGGAATTGAAGTAGACAAAGCCAAAATAGAAGTAATCGAAAACCTTCAACCTCCGAAAACTGTGAGGGAAATACGAAGCTTCTTAGGACATGCCGGTTTTTACCGACGATTCATTAAAGATTTCTCTAAAATAACTAACCTTTAACCGGATTATTAATGAAAGATGCTGAATTCATCTTCGACAATAAATGTTTAGAAGGATTTCAAACACTTAAACAAGCATTGATCTCCGCGCCCATAATGCAGACCCCGGATTGGAATGAACCTTTCGAAATAATGTGTGACGCAAGTGACTGCGCCGTGGGTGCTGTTTTAGGACAACGAAAGGATAAAAAACTTCACGTCATATATTATGCGAGTAGAACTCTAGATGAAGCACAAATGAATTACGCCACGACCGAGAAAGAACTTTTAGCAGTAGTATTTGCACTGGATAAATTTCGTTCCTACTTGGTCGGAGCTAAAATAATCGTTTACACTGATCACGCTGCCATTAAGTACCTCTTAACAAAAAAGGACGCCAAACCTAGACTCCTAAGGTGGATCTTGTTGCTACAAGAACTTGATTTGGAAATCAAAGATAAAAAAGGAACTGAAAACGTAGTAGAAGATCACCTCTCTAGACTTGAAAACCTAGAACCGGAAAGAACATCGATCAACGATGATTTATCGTACGATAAACTTATAGCTAATTTGGAAGAAAATAGAGTTGATGAACAGGTAGAGACCACCTTGGTTGTATGCGTTACACCATGATACGCTGTTTTTGTTAATTATTTTGCCGCCGGAGTGGTTCCACTTGATTTATCCTACCAACAAAAGAAACGATTCTTCCATGACATAAAACATTACTACAGGGACGACCCTTTACTTTTCAAAAGAGGCCCCGATGGTATTTTCCGTCGCTGTATACCTGAAGAAGAGGTAGAAAGTATAATCCAACATTGTCATTCCGCTCCCTATGGTGGACACGCAAGTACATCCAAAACCTGCTCTAAAATCCTACAAGCCGGTCTTTATTGGCCAAACATATGGAAGGATGTGCACGCCGCTGTCAAGAAATGTGATAGGTGTCAACGCACAGGAAACATATCTAGACGTGATGAAATGCCGCAAAAAGGAATTTTGGAAGTAGAAATTTTCGATGTGTGGGGAATAGATTTCATGGGACCTTTTCCACCTTCTTTTGGTAACAAGTACATACTCGTAGCGGTAGACTACGTATCAAAATGGATTGAGGCTATAGCTTCTCCAACAAACGACACACGAGTAGTAATTAAACTCTTTAAGAATATAATCTTTCCAAGATTTGGTGTCCCAAGAATAGTCGTCAGTGACGGTGGATCTCATTTCATATCTAAGATACTCGAAAAATTATTGTTTAAATATGGTGTAAAACATCGAGTAGCAACACCTTACCATCCTCAAACTAGTGGACAAGTGGAAGTGTCTAATAGAGAAATTAAACAGATATTGGAAAAAACAGTCGCTACATCAAGGAAAGACTGGTCATCAAAATTACCCGAAGGTTTATGGGCATATCGAACCGCTTACAAAACTCCCATAGGAACAACTCCATTTAAGCTTATTTATGGTAAATCGTGTCACCTCCCAGTGGAGCTAGAACATAAGGCCTATTGGGCTATTAAAAATTTAAATTTAAACTATAAGGCCGCCGGTGAAAAGCAAATTCTAGATATAAACGAATTAGAGGAACTTAGACAAGACGCATACGAAAATGCCAGAATCTACAAGGAAAGAACGAAAAAATGGCATGATAAACGTATATCAAGGAAAACTTTCAAACAAGGCGATGTAGTCCTATTTTTTAACTCTAGACTTAAGTTATTCCCAGGAAAACTACGCTCTAGGTGGTCAGGCCCTTTCCAAGTCACTAATGTCTTTCCTAGTGGGCCTGTAGAAATTAAAGGAAAATCTATTGAATCATTTATCGTAAACGGGAAGCGTCTAAAACATTATCATTATGATGAAAACAATGAAGACTCGCAAGTCCTGCACTTAGATGTATTGTCTCCAAAATTAATAGATTAACATTTAATAGTTTTATGTCGAGCTTGCGACATTAAACAAAGCGCTTTGTGGGAGACAACCCACAAATTTTTATTTTTCTTTGACTATTCTTTTGATTTTATTCAGTATTCATTCTTCATTTTCTTTATTTTATTAAATTTTTCTTCTTTTCTTCTTTCGGCATCTGGCCAAATCCTGACTAAATTCTTGTTTTCTTTTCTTTAGTTAACACTAACCTGATGGGACATATTGATCGCATGGGTATCAAATTCCTAGGGAGAGCTCAGAGACAAAAATTTGAAGAACTTGCTGAGAGAGAGATGCACCCAAGTTTTTATGCTGATGATTGTGCAATGACCGTTCTTGGGCTAAGAGATAGTGTCCTATATCTGCTGAGTCAAATAGGGTGGGAAACCACTCCTATTCAGAGACAATTTGTTACTTACCGGAGGCTAACTCTAGAATTCCTTAGCTCCCTGATTTATTTACCAAACCATGGAAAAGGAATAAACCGAGGTTTCATTCAATTCAGGATGTTCAATATGGAGTATCAGTATAACATTCAAGAATTTACTAACCTCTTAGGGTTCCCTACTTCTTTTGACACATTCACCATGAGCCAAGAAGACCTCTTTGAATATCGAGAGCTTGAGTATTTTTTGGAAGTTTGACGGGAAATGACGACCCTGAGGAACATGAGTTTCTTTCTGGAAACATACATAACCCAGCGTTCCTTTATTTCCACAAGATCCTAGCACACACTCTTTTTGGGAAAAGATCAAACATCACCACAGTATCACGTGATGAACTCTTCATAATATTTTGTGCTTCCCAGAACCGTCCAGTGAATGGTGCCACTTATATGTTGGCGAGTTTTGACCTCCTCATTCAAGATGACCGTGCACCGATTCAAATAGGAGGATTGATAACTATGATTGCTAATGCTATTGGATTGCGCCAACCCATGCTTGATTTGAACCCTTTTTGTTGTATTCAGCCTATGAATATACTTTTCCTTTTCAACACTATGTTTATTTGAAACCTTGGACCTTAAGAGTTTGAACTATTTATTAACAACCAAGCTTTTTACCTATTCACCATGCCTAGCCCAATGACTAGTGTCCATAACCGAAATAATTGGCTCTACAACGTGGATGGAATACTTTCTCCTGTTAGATCTATTGAAACCATCCAAGATTATGAGATTCTTGACAACCAGATCCCTTATGCTGAGTCTGATCCGCAGACACCAACTGGTTACCATGATGCTGCCTCTCCACCTCATCCTATCCCGTCTGCAGAATCGGCAATACCTGATCTTAGACATCATATGCCCGGAACTGATTATAATACCACTATTCAAGCTTTGATATTAGAACAAGATGCCATTAGAGAAGAGTTAACTAACATGGGACATGAATTTCTGGAATACATGAGTAGAATGACAAATCAAAAGCTTTCTTCATTATCTTCTGGTGTAACTGACCATGGCACATGGAAGTTAACCTCTTCTCTTCAATCAAATTCAGCTGATCAAATCTAATCTGACACCATTCAACTTCAGTCAACTTGGCTTCCATCAAGACACACAATGATGGGATCTCAACCTCTACTAGTAGGACAACTTCCATGCCATATACAAGTGAGAAAGGGGTGGCCCCTGTTGAAGTGCGGATGGAAGTACGATACCCGTGCAAAGCAAATGGGAGCATCTCATGCCAATCCTTGTATGTCACCACCATCTTCTAGATGATCTTCTTGATGTTCTTATTTGCAGCTTCAACAACCTCTTTCATCTTGGGTTTGTAGGGATAAGAATTATAATGTGCAATTTTGAAGTCTTTTGCAAAGAGCTTCCACCATATTATCATTCAAGTTAGATCCATTATCAATAATAATCTTACTCGGCACATCATAGCGGCATATAATCTGATTCTTGATAAACCTCACAATCACTTGCTTGGTTACATTCACATACGATGCTGGTGCAACCCACTTTATGAAGTAGTCAATAGCCACCAAAATGAAACGATGTTCGTTCGAAGCTTTCGGCTCAATCATGCCAATCATATCAATTCCCCACATGGAGGAGGGCCATGGAGAGGAAATGAAATTCAATAGTGTCAGAGGAACATGAATCTTATTTGCATAAATTTGACACTTGTGGCATTTCTTCACAAACTTGCAACAGTCAGATTCCATTTTCAGCCAATAGTAACATGCTCTCAACATCTTCTTAGCCATAGCATGTCCATTGGAATGAGTACCAAAGGAACCTTGATGGACTTCCGTCATCAACAGGGCTACTTCATGTCTATCCACGCATCTGAGCAAAACCATGTCGAAATTTCTCTTATGAAGCACATCACCATTCAGGTAGAAGTTGCCAACTAATCTTCTCAAAGTCTTCTTATCTTTCAAAGATGCCCCAGACAGGTAAATCCGACTTTGGAGGAAACACTTGATATCAAAATACCAAGGCTTCTCATCTTTGATCTCTTCAACAACAAATACATGAGTTGGCCTATCAAGATGAATCATAGTCAAATTGGAAACTTCATTCGAAAACTTCACCATAATCATGGAAGCCAACGTTGCAAGAGCATCTGCCATCCAATTTTCATCTCGAGGGATATGATGAAACTCAACCTTTGTAAAGAAAGTTGAAATCCTCCTCGCATAATCTCTATATGGTATTAAACCGAGTTGATTTGTCTCCCATTAACCTTTGATTTGATTCACAACCAAAGTTGAATCTCCATAGACGTTAACATATTTGATTTTGAGATCAATGGCCTCTTCAAGCCCCATAATGCAAGCTTCATACTCAGTCATATTATTTGTACACTTGAAAGTCAATTTAGCTGTGAATGGAAAATGCGTGCCTTGAGGAGTAATAATCACTTCCCTAATTCCATTACCATACTGATTAACAGCTCCATTAAATACCATGCCCCAGCGGGAACCAGGTTCTGGCCCTTCTTCAAGCAATGGTTCATCATAATCCTTCATTTTCAAGTACAAGATCTATTCATCAGGAAAATCATACTGCACTGACTGGTAATCTTCAATCGGTTGGTGAGCCAAATGGTCAACCAAGACACTACCTTTGATCGCTTTTTAAGATCGGTATTCAATATCATACTCTGATAACAACATCTGCCAACGGGCAATCTTCCCAGTTAAAGCAGGCTTCTCAAAAATATACTTGATTGGATCCATTTTGGATATCAACCAAGTAGTATGATTCAACATATATTGACGCAAACGCTTAGCAGCCCAAGCCAATGCACAACAAGTCTTTTCTAGCACAGAATACCGAATCTTACAATCGGTGAACTTCTTACTGAGGTAGTAAATTGCATATTCTTTCTTTCTAGATTCATCCTGCTGACCAAGAACACAACCCATACTTTCATCAAGCACAATCAAATACATGATCAATGGTCTTCCTTCCATAGGCGGAGACAAAATCGGAGGCTCAAGCAGATCCTCTTTGATACTGTCAAAAGCTTTCTGGAAATCCTCGGTCTAATCACAAGACTGATCTTTCCAAAGGAGCTTGAATACAAGCGCACATGTGGCAGTCATGTGTGAAATGAATCTTGAGATATAATTCAAGGGGCAGAGAAAACCTCTGACTTGCTTCTCAGTTTTGGGCCCGGGCATTTCTTGTATTGCTTTGACCTTGGAAGGATACACTTTAATACCCTTCTCGCTGACAATAAAGCCCAACAACTTACCAGAACGAACACCAAATGTACATTTATTAGGATTCAAGCGGAGTTTATACTTCCTCAAACGTTGGAATAACTTCAACAAATGCTTAACATGTTCTTCTTCATCGCCAAATTTAGCAATCATATCATTAACATAGACTTCAATCTCTTTATGCATCATATCATGAAAAAGAGTGGTCATTGGTCTTTGGTAAGTTTCACTAGCATTCTTTAGACCGAAAGGCATCACTCTATAACAGAATGCTCCCAAGGTGTAATGAATGTGGCCTTCTCCATATCTTTAGGTGCCATTTTGATCTGATTATATCCGGAAAATCCGTCCATAAATGAAAAGACTTTGAATTTAGTTGTATTGTCTACCAACATATCAATGTGTGGCAGAGGGAAATCATCTTTCAGACTAGCTTTGCTCAAATCCCTATAATCAACACACATACAAACTTTTCTATCCTTCTTCGGAACAGGCACAATGTTGGCCACCCATTACGGGTATTCAATAGTAACAAGGAATCCGTCATCAATTTTCTTTTTCACTTCTTCTTTCATCTTCACTGCCAAATCAGGATGAGTTCTCCTTAACTTCTGCTTGACTGGCGGGCATTTTGGTTTCAACGGAAATCTATGCTCCATTATCATAGAATCCAAACCAGGCATGTCTTGATAGGACCGGGAAAACACATTTGAATACTCTCAAAGAAGATCAATCAACCCCTTCTTGACCTCTGGACGCAGTTGAGACCCGATCTTGACTTCCTTCACATCATCTTTGGAACCCAAGTTGACTAACTCAATCTTCTCTTTGAATGGCTAAATGGCTTTTCCCTCGTGTTCAAGTAGACGAGATAATTCCTCAGTCACTTCTTCATCACTTTCTTCCTCAGCCTCAAACACAGGGAATTAAAAGTTTGAAGAAGGAGTAGGATCATTGTATTCAATGGGTTTAGAAACCATCCTGCATAATGATTTGATATTTTGATTTTAGAGAAGTGAATTGTGACCAAATATTATGCAGATGGATAATTATTATTTATTTATGTTTTTTTATGTGATCACCATTTCCAAAAAAGCAAAAAGTAAAAATAAAAACATCATAGATTTGGATGAATAGAATTGCATTTTATTAATGATCAAATTGAAAGATGTCAAACAATGTTCACTTCTCCCTTAGGCATAGGAGAAGGATTTTTTCAAAAATAATAAAAATAATTACTTAGAGAAATGAACAATAACAGGAACATTGACAGTGATCCAATTGTTGCAAGCTTTTCCATGCGTCACAAAATTGATGATGTCTTCATCTCTGTCCCCCTCGATCACTGCAACTGAGTGTTGCTCATTACCATGAATGAACCCTCCTCTACGGAAACTCGGTTGCACATCTTTGATTGACGACCCTTGTTGGAAACCCAAACCGGCTCGAGTCTTGGTCTTGGTGACCTCTACCATCTGACCCCACTGATCAGAATTACCGTCTTCAACAATCTTATGCGCATCTTTAAAAGAGGACATGGGTGCCCCAACTCTCTTTTCTTCAGCAATAGATAGAGCTTGGAACAGAGTTCCAATCTCATCCTCAGGTTTAACATATGAGAAAGACAATAGGTGACTCACCAACAGAGTTTTCTTTCCACCAACGATAACGAGCTTACCATTCTTCACAAATTTCAACTTCTAATACAGAGTTAACGTCACAGCTCTCGCCTCATATATCCATGGCCTTCCTAATAAGCAGCTATAGGCCGGGTTGATGTCCATTACCTGGAAAGTAATTTGGAAACCACTCAGACCTATCTTCACTGGAAGGTCCACCTCACCAGTAACAGTCTTGCGAGAACCATTAAAAGCTTTGACGATCACGCCACTATATCTCATCGGAGCTCCTTGATATGATAATTTGGAGAGAGTTGACTTGGGGATTACATTCAAAGAAGAACCAGTATCCACCCACACATTGGACAACGTATCCTCCTTACAGTTCATTGATATATGCAATACTAGGTTGTGATTCCTACCCTCCTCGGGGAGTTCTTCATCACAAAAGCTCAGATTGTTGCAGGAAGTAATATTAGCCACAATGTGATCGAACTGGTCTACTGTTACATCATGTTCTACATAAGCTTGCTCCAATACCTTTTGCAATGCTTCTCTGTGTGCTTCAGAATTCATGAGCAGAGACAACACTAAAATTTTGGAAGGAGTTTGGAGCAGCTGCTCCACCACATTAAATTCACTTTTCTTTATCAAATGGAGTACCTCATCATCATCACTAGGCTTCAAACTGCTAGATTCACCAGACTGACACTTCGGAGCACTAACCAGATTCACTGCAGGCACTTCAACCTTATTACTACATTCCTTTACATCCTTCGAGAAAATAGGCCTAAAAACTCGATTGCTATGAGTCACCTTCGTAACATCAGCAATGCTCACAACAGAACTGGTCGTAGGCAACGGAACCACTTGACCATTCTCTAACATAGTAGCGTTATACTGACAGGGAACAGCTTTCTCAGATGTATACGGGATGGGCCCGCTAACCATATTACCAACGACGATACTGATCTATTGATGATGTTACTGCTGCTACTGTCAAACTGGATTACTACCCTCTCGGGGGCCTTAAACACAGGAACAATCACATTCACATTGTCACCCAAGTGACGGGACTGAAAAATCTGGATCATACCTTCATCTATTAACCTTTGGATGTCTCTCTTAACAATCGCACACCCTCGGGGGTTAACACTGCAAATTGCATAAACATCATGGTCATGCTCGCACTCACTAACCATACAGATATCTTTATGTATCGTTACCAAGGACCTTTTAATGAAACTGAAATCATATATCTTGAACTCTCCAGGGCAGCCATCTACCATATTGACAGAGGAATTACCATGAGCAGGCAATGGGTTTGCTTTCACATTCGGCACACGGTCCTCAAAGGACACCATCCCACTCTTTACTAGCTTTTAAACCTCATATTTCAGTGGGTAGAAATTCTCAATATCGTGGTCGGGAGCTCCTTGGTGAAAGGCACAACGGAGTTACGGCTTATACCACCATGGAAGTGGTTCTGGGATTTGAGGCGGATTTCTCGGTTGAAGCAGGTTCTTGAGAACCAAAGATGGGTATAATTCAGCATAAGTCATAGGAATAGGTTCGAAAGAGACCTTCTTCCTCTCAAAGTTATGTTGTTGTTGATTATTGTTTTGTTGTAGTTGTTTGTTCTTTGTTGTGGCTATTGTTGACGTTGTTGTTGAACTGGCATTGATTGATTGTTTAAAAATACCGGAATAACAGATGAAACTTGATAATTATGCTGACGTGGTTGCTTACTGTTACCATACTTCTTGCTTGATGATACCTCTTCCTTAGACAACCGTCCCTCATAGACACCTTCTTCTAATCTTATCCCCATATTTACCATTTCGGTAAAGTCACTGGGGGTACTAGCAATCATTCGCTCATAGTAGAACAAGCTCAGGGTCTTGAGAAAAATCTTGGTCATCTCCTTTTCTTCCAACGGAGGGTTGATCTGAGCCGCTAGCTCTCTCCATCTTTGGGTGTATTCTTTGAATGTCTCCTTGTCCTTCTGAGACATCGACCTCAACTGGTCACTATCCGGCGCCATATCCACATTGTACTTATATTGCTTCACAAAAGCCTCACCAAATCATTGAACGTGCGGACACTCGCACTATCCAAACCCATGTACCACCTCAGAGCGGCACCAGTCAAACTATCTTGAAAGCAATGAATCAGGTAGGCATGGCAGGAGCAAACTGAGGGGCAGACACGGTTGAAGTAACAACCTCTGAAATGACAGTCCTCTGAGGAGGAGGAGTTGCAGGCGTTGGAGAAGATTGACTCTAAGCAGCTAGAACTGACTCCATCATGGCAGTCAGGCGAGAAATCTCGTCCTTCAATTCTCAGTTCTCTTGTTCCAATTGTTCCATGATTCTCGGATGATTGGCGCGAGTATTATATTGATGAGTCAGCTTGGCTGAAGCACAGATGAATAACCAATAAGACATCTGGCGGAAGACAAACTTGTTATGCAAATGATGCATGAAATGCAATGCTTTGATTGTTTTTATTTTCATGGAACATACTATTTTATTTGCAAATATATAATAATAACAATTGTAACAATTTCATTGACCATAAAAATCTCTTTTATTCATATATATTGGAAGGATTACACTGAGTATAAATTTCAGAAACCAAAATACAAATACAAGAGGAAAGGAAACTAGTTATCCTAAGGATCCCCTAACAACAATGTGAGATGATCGGGCCGCAAGCGCGTCCTTCCTTAGGATGCATCGAATCTTGGACTCAAAAGAAGTCTTCATTTGAGCCTTCTCGAGGACAAGATGATCAACAATCTTCTTCCAAGAACCGGAAGGTTGAGGAATACTAGAGGAAGATGGACCCTCTGGCTCTCTCTTTCTCTTCACTACTCAGTCTTCAAGAAGTTCAATAATTGCATCCTAGTCTTTTGACTCAAGCTATAACTCCTCATGCTTTCGGCTCAAAGCATGAAACCGCTCTTCCCACATATCCTTCTCTTGCTTCATCTTGGCGAGTGCGTCTTCCAACTCCTCTACATCTTGGTTAGGGAGAGTTGATGGCTTAACCACAACCATATATATAGGTCTCTCACAAGCATAAGGCGTCTTTAACTCCAAAGCTCTCTTCTTCACCCAAGAAGTGTAAGCTTCCAAAGCTACACAGTAGCATGTACCATGCTCGGATCTTCCTTTCCTATGCATATTGTGCCAAGCATGCATCATCTTCTGCTTCAAATGTTGGGGATCTTTACCCTCTTGATAGAAAATACCTTCTAACTGAGTGTTATTAGGTTTGTCTCTCAAGGGGAACCCAAGTTGACGACGAGCAAAAGCAGGGTTGTAGTTGATTCCTCCTTGTGTACGAATGAGGGGCACATTAGAGAATTCTCCATAACTGTCAATAATATCCAAGCTGATTAACGAATAAGCATATCAAACTATATCATCATTAGTGAGAGACATAAGTCTCTGAGACCAATGTAGACATTGTTTGTTCTCCATAAAAGCAGATGTTTAAGGCAAGTGCGAAATAAACCACTTCTAAACAATAGTTCCACCACCTTTAGAACTCCTGAGATGCAAAGAGAAGTACATATCACCCAACAGAGTAGGCACAAGATTCCCAATCAAGAAAATTCTAATGGCGTTATCATCAACAAAACCGTCAATGTTATGGAACAACGCCAAACCATAGATGAGCAACACAAAGATGGCTTCAAAAGCATCCACGCTACCGGCTTGAGCAAAGGCGGTAGCTTCCTTAATTAGGAACTCAGAATTCAACCCAAACATTCCTCCTTTCTTAACCCAATGAGCCTCAATTTCAGAATTTTTCAGATGAAGGGCTTCAGCTACAAGATGAGATCTGGGAATCTCCTTCAATCCATTAAAAGGAACTTTGTTAGAAACAAGTATTCCCAAGAGATGGGCATACTCCTCCAACATAGGCACAAGCTGATAATCGGGAAAAGTGAAGCAACGGTAGAGAGGACCATAGAACTGAACCAACACATCAAGAGTCCTTCAACCATATCAGCAGATAACGTAGATAGAAGCTTCCCATGACGTTGTTTGAAGTCTAAGGGATCTAATATAAAAGATGATAGCTTCCTTAACTCTTTCAAGTCCGGACATCTAATAATGTACTTCTTAGTGTTCCTTCGTCCATAATCTATGGTCTGAAATTTTTTGAAAATAAAACCTCAGTTCCTAGAAGTTATTTTTCGTGTGATGAATGTCATGATGTGCATGAATGCATGAATGCAACAATCACAAATAAGGGATCACACACAAGGCAAACAAACAAAGGTCAAGGGATGAATCAAGTCATTGTCAAGATCAATCATCCATTTTGGTGGATTATGGCCTTCACCTTATCAACACCCAAGTTCCATTGACATTGACAAGAGTTAATTGGATCAACCAAGAATGAAGAGTTTGTTGTGAGTCACGAGCATGGACTCAGGTTAAGAACTATCCCAAAGGAGTGTACTAAGGATAAAAACTCGTAGATCATGTTCTAACTCATCAACCCATAATATTCTCAAGAGAAACTCATCTGAGTATAGTATCGGGTAACAACTGTTATCAAGCCTACACTTGAACAGTCTCTGCACTACATCTTAAATAGGCCAAGTTGGGTTAAATGTTCTACGATCCTCAGCTTCTCGGACCCCAAATAAGAGAAAGCAATGTATAACCACAAATAATTGTGTGACATCAACAACTCCAAAAGAGTCTCCACTGAGTAGATGGGTCTCAAGCCAACTTGTTAAGGACTACTCCACACAAGTTGAACATGACTATACCACCCTCCTATCTTAATTGCACTCAAGTTCGGGTTAGAACTTATCTCACCACTCAAAGATCACCAAGCACAACAAGAAGATTATATCATACAAACAAATATACAAACATAAAATATACATTTATATACACATAAAAAAGTAGGCTAAACCCACTGGAGACTACTCCCCAGCTGAGTCGCCACTTAACTTCTGTAGCAGTAAATTCATGACCATTAAGCTATGGATAAACTTAACGTCGATAAAAACAGAGTCATCACCTCACTTTTATTGTTTCCAGGGGAAAAGGGAAAAGTACGAACAAAACCCAAAGATAAGGAGTTTTCAAATCAAAACTAATAAAATGCCAGAGATTACAGGTAAGGGGGTTGGTTACACAGAGGGAAGATGTTAACACCCAAAGTGTCCTAGATACTCCTATGGAGCCCTTTCTTATGTGTGCATGTGTTTTGGTATAAAATGATGTTTGCAATAAATAGTGTGGGGATGATAAAAGAATTCATTAATTATATTTTTGTGTTTGACAAAACCTTCGGAATTGTGCCTACGTACCAACATAAAAATAAGGGATCAAAACCTCGTAGTTCGTGGTATCAATTTCAAAGTGAGTTGGTTGCTTCTAACAAAATTTTAAGTTTAAAAGAGGCACAAAAGGCCTAAAAGAGTTTGAATGAGCGTTAGTTCTTTTTGTCTTTTGAAATTTTAAGTCAATATGATTAGATTCATTTACAAGTTTGATTAAAAAAAGGAGTTTGAAAATGCAATGGAGTAAGGCCAAAGATTCTAATTTACAATCAAGTCTAAGTTTATAAATCACAAGCAAACAATATTTTGAAAAGATGGAGATATTTGAAATTAAAGAAGTGGGAGGGGATGAAGAGACTAATCCTAAGCAAAAATTAAAAGTTAAGAGTTGAAAAGATCTGACCAATGGGATGCAATCCAATAGACAAGAATGTCATATAGAAACCCAATTTTCCTTGGACTTTAGGATCAAGCAATATCAATACATAAATAACAAGATGAAGAACAAGGCATCAAATAAAGATAGCCACATCCAAGCTAGCAACTTCATGATCTTTTTCTTAAGCTCCCATGTATCAGATGACATACTCCTTAAATGGCTCAGAATAAGGCACTAGACACAGGTTCAAAGTAAAATTTGCATGAAGACCATGTAGCAGATGAACTTAAAAGGATCTGGATACTTGCATCAGATGAAAGTTCAATTCACAAGCACTTGGTTTCAGAAATGTTAGCATTGGCCAAGTCCTTTTGCATAGGGAATGTTGCCTAATTCTAAGTCCAAGTCTCAGATCAAATTCAGCAGTCCACACAAATATTTTTAAGGTTTTTGTTGTTTATTAAGTATCTTAAGGTCAAAAGACCACAAACATAAACAAAATACACAAACAAGTATATACAATCACAATATATGGCTCAAGTGAACAAAGTGAAAAAATGGCATATACATAAACAGTTAAATGGTATGTATAATGACAAATGATAAATGACTTGAATTTAAAGTGCATAAACATAAATGACATGAAAGTAAAAGTTAGGCAAATGTTAGGTGATTAGAGAACACTCAACCTTCTATTCACAAGCATGGATCCTTGAACCAAGACATCTTCCAAAGGAAGGAAAAAAGGCCAAGTTTCCACACAATACCATGAAAGGGGGGAGACTTACAATCTCACTTACTAGAATGATATGCTTTTGGTTCAAAATTTAGCGCTATGTTAAGCAATCGTAATTGGACTTATCTAGAAGTCACAATTATCTGAGGCCGGACAATAGAACTTTGGTGTTAATGCATGTTAGAGATATGGTATAATGAACCATACTCCTAAAACATACCACACACAAAAAGAAAATGGAAAAAGGGAGGAACCTAATCTCATCCATACATATGTTGGTTTTTCAACCAACTAGCCTTAAGATATAGAGATATCATACGTCAAATGAATGAATAGGATATAAATGGATTGAAGATGAAGAGGGGGGGGGGGGGGGGGGGGGGGGAATGAAACAAACACAAATTGGTCATGGGAGGAATTTTATCAAATTAAAATCATTCATTTTGGGAGATGAAATGTACATTTCATCAATCCCCTAAACCCAATTATTTTAATCCAACAAAAGTCAAATCAACCTTGACCAAGGCCCAAACAACATAGTCAAACTCAACAAGTCAACAAAAATAGCTCAACACAATTTATTCACAATTACACAATTAAAAATGCATTAAATTAAATTATGGTGGGTCAAAAACCTAAAACCTCTTCAAAACACCAAATAAATGGCCAAGATATTTATCATAGGTCAAACAAGGTCAAAGGACCTTGGAGAAAATTTTTCATAATTTTTGGAAACTTAAAAGTATTTTTAAACAATTAAAAATATGCACAAAAAAGACTAAATTGGGAAAAATATTAATATTGATCCAAAAAATGATTTTAACTCGGAAAATGAAAGAGAAAAATGTTTGAATTTTTTTGGTGAAAGTCCCATATATTTTGGATCAATATTAAAATCAATATGAATTAATGAAAATAAGGCAATTAAAATGAAAATCAGAAATTATAAAAAAACGTGGACCACTTGATCTCCCTCATTAATTTAGGTGGCAGATCAAGTGGCTTCAAGCGCGCGTTCCACAAGGTCATTAGTCAGCGCAGCAAGGATTGTAATCAAAACCAACGCGTGAGATTAAAATAATTTGAATGTATCATGTGGTTTAGAAGCACGCCAACGCATCGCCGAAGCCAGAGCTCCGAGCTTTTTCTCCGGTGGACCTCACCAGACTGGTCCACCTTCAACCATCACCAAAATAAAAAAGGAGGACATGAATTTAAAGAAAAAATGTTCAGGAGCTCTAATCTGGCCTCAATTTTGTCCAACTCCAAGTATATAGAAAGATACAGGGAGTTGAATTTTGAGGATCATGATCTGCGTTGCTTCGATTTGACCTTAAAGCAACTCAATCTTCTTGCCTATATTGGTAGGACTTCAGATAACCAAAAATCAACAAGAATAGTAGAGAATTGAGTGAGAATCAAAGAGATAAAAAATTCTGAAAATCACCTTCACTGCAGCTTCAGATTGGCACGATCTTGCTCTCAATTATGCTTGGCCTTGCTTCAGATGCTTGATGGAATGGAAATGGATCAAAGAAAGGGATGAACTCTTGGAGTTTCAACATTGTGAGATTCAAACTCGACTTTCAAAGAAAATCTTCAAGCTTATCCTTTGAATGTGAGGGTTTAGGGTTGCTGATTCAAAGCTTGCGTGCCAGGGTCCTTAATTCTGAGCAAGAGCCCTTCTATTTATAGCCAAGGAGATTGATAAATGAACACTTCCATTTTTATCCAAAGTTAAAATTCTCACTTGCATGCTTGCATGGGCGTGTGATAGGCCCATCAAATGATGCACTTAGGTCCAAAAATGTGTGTAAGCAATGCTAAAATCATGTGGAAAGGTCATGCATTTGTGTATGAAATATGGAACTTCAAATCTTCCAAATGGTCCTTCAACTTTATGACATGCGCAAGTCATTCATTCTTGTCCAAATGATATGAATTTGGACTTTTTTGAAAGGTTAGATCAAGAGGAACAACTTTTATGTTGAACACTTTTCATTTGAAGCTTGTATCATGATGAATTTTAAGGTGGAAGTTTGGAAAATCAAACATATAAAAAAAAATCTAAGTACCAAGCTATATGTTCACTTCTTCCACCTTCGATAACTTTTTCTATGAACTTCAAATGATAAAAGTTCCGTCATCAAAGTTATATGTCTTTCGAATCCATTCAATTTCGTCACAAATTTTACCTCATTTGTATTTAGCATGAAGGAGTTTTGCATTTTAGAAGTTGAGGAAAATCACTTGTTCAATGGTATTGGCCCAAAATGACCTATAATGTTTCCGCATATCACATGTATTTGCAAGTTGAATTTTCACTTACATCTAACATAAAAGTTGAAGTAGAAATCTTGAATTTGATCATGCAACTTTAAAGGATTTCATCTCATAAAAAATGAGTAAGTTATGGTATTGGGAAGTTGACCTCCAAATTAGGGTTTAGACAAAATGACCTATAATCTTTCACCATAAAAAATGACTTTCAAAGAAAAACGAGCTCTAGACCTAAACATGTGTCATTTGGAGTAACTTTCCTCTTGGAGTAATTTTCAAATGACAAAAATTGTAGGAAATAGGGTCTAGGGAACCCCACTTTTGATCATTTGACTTAATCTGGTCAACCACCATGAACCAACTTGCTAGATTGATATTCACTTGACTTTTGGGATTCATGGAGGACCATATATGCATAAGATAATAAAATGTGAAGTATCCCTTGAAATATTTGATCAATTATTGAAGGAACTTGTTGAAGAAGTCACACAAGATACCCAGATGAATTAGGTTTTCCAAGGCAAACCAACTCCAAACTCTTGATGATTTATTGATCAAAATGACATGTGAAGATAATGGGGACCCATATATGATACTTAGAGCAAATTTAGATCATTTATTAATTGAGCTCCTTGCAATGAGGGTCTTAAACCCTAGATATGAGCTTGATAGATCAAAGGTGAGCATGTGCACTACCTACAAAAGACTTACACTATACAATGACATATTTTTGCTATTTTGGTTAGTAAAAAATAGAGAAAACTGAAATATGATACAATCAAAAGTGCTTGGTGATCTCTCCCAATGAAAACCCAATGAATGAGGGGTAAGGAGGATGCCAAGCTGTGATCCCAATGCTAATGCATATGATGAGAATAGCATGAGGCATCTTAGGTTCAAAATTGGGGTCTTACAACTAACTCTTCTTAATATTTCTTTAATGTCAAGTCATTTAATTTATGCAATTTAAATTTCAGTCATTTATCATTCATTTCCATTTACATTTCATTTAACTTGTTTATGTTTATGTCATTTTCACTTTACTCACTTGAGCCAGATCTTGTGATTCTATATATTGTTTGTGTACTGTGATTTTTGCTTATGGTCTTAGGACCTTAAATCATATAATAACAACAAAAACCCTAAAAAATCATCTGGTGGATTGTTGATCTTGATATGAACTTTTAGACTTAGGATTAGGCAACATTCCCTGTGCAAAAAGGACTTGGCCAATGCCAACATTTTAAGACTGAGTTATCCTTAATAGAGCCTTCATTTGATGTAAGCCTTGGGATTTTGTTTGAGTTCATCTGCTACTCTGTCTTTATGCCTAATTTTTATTTTGATCTTGTGTCTGATGCTTTGTTCTGAGTTGATCAAGGAATATTTCATCTGATACATTGAGAAGACAAGGAAGACTGCTAGCTATTGGAATGATTGCTTGGATGTGGCTATCTTTATTAGATGCCTTGATCTTCATGATGTATGGATATTGATCATTACTTGATTAAAGTCCAAAGGAAGATGGGTTTCTATATGACATTCTTGTCTGTTGGATTGCATCCCATTGGTCAGATCTTTTCAACTCTTAACTTTTAAATTTATGCTTAGGATATCCTCTTCATTTCCTCCCACTTTTCTTAAATTTCAAAATCTCTCCTCCCTTTTCAAAAACTTTATGTGCTTGTGATTTCAAACTTAGACTTTGTTTTAATAATTAGAAACTTTGGCCTTATGCCATTGAATTTTGAAACTCTTTCTTAAATAAATTTGTAAATAAACTTAATCATATTGACATAAAATTTCAAAAGACAAAAAGAACTAATAGCTCCATTCAAACTTTTGGGCCCTTTGTGCCTTTTCTTATTAAAACTTTTGTTAAAATCAATTTACCTGCTTTGAAATTTTTACCACGAACTATGAGGTTTTGATCTTTCACTTTTATGTTGGTACATGGCACAAGACCGAAGGTCTTGTCAAACACAAAAATTACAATGAATTCTTTTCTCACCCCCAACACTCGATTTTTCTCAAACATCATTTATACCAAAAACAGACGTGCACATAAAAAAGGGCTACCTAGGCACTTTGGGTGCTAACACCTTCCCTCTGTGTAACCAACCCCCTTACCTGTAATCTCTAGAATTTTATTAGTTTTGATTTTGACAACTTCTTATATTTGGGTTTTGTTCGTACTTTTCCCTTTTCCTTTGGAAACAATAAAAGCGCGGTGGCGACTCTATTTCTATTAACGTTAAGCTTATCCATAGCTTGATGGTCATGAATTTACCGCTACAAGAAACCATTGCCTGAAATAAATGACTCGTTGGACAATGATGCTCTCAAAAGGATATACTCTAGGTGTGACGTCTCATGTCAACCGTAAACAAAGGCTAACTCCAAGTAGGTCTCCATGACTATAGTCACGATACTATCATGTATCTATGATCAAGCTCGGGTATAGAGCTTCTCTCGTGGAACATCATCCTTCACCCATAGAGAGTATCACAATAATATCCAGAACATGGTTAGCAAAACAATGAAAAAATAAAGTAATAAAGATAAATGCAATAAACAACATAAAAACTAAAATTAAACAAAGACAATAAACAAAGAAAACTAGGATTGGCTCTCTATAGAAACTAGGATGTAGTGAGTCTCCAGTAGATGGGCATACTCTTCCAACATGGGCATGAGCTGATAATCTGGAAAAGTGAAGCACCTATAAAGAGGATCATATAATTGGACCAAGACACCCATGAGTCCTTCCACAACCTGAACAGATAACACGGACAAAAGCTTCCCATGATGTTGCTTTAAATCCAAGGGATCTAATACAATGAATGACAACTTCGTTAACTCCTTCAAATCGGGAGATCTGAAATTGTACTTTTTAGTATTCCTTTGTCCATAATCCATGGTCTAAAAATTATTTGCAAATACGAACTTAGTTCCTTAAAAATTTATTACGGTGATGAATGTTATAAGGCGCATGAATGCATGAATGCAACAAGCACACACAATGGATCACACACAAGGGAAATAGAAAGAAAGGTCACGGGATGGATGAAGTCATCATCAAGATCAATCATTCATTTTGGTGGATTATGGTTTTCACCTTATCAACACCCAAGATCCATTGATTTTGATAAGACCGCTCAGATCAACCGAGAATGAAAGGGTTTCTTGTGAGTCACGAGCATGGAGTCAGGTTAAGCACCATCCCAAAGGAGTGTACTATGGATAAAAACATGTAGAGCATGTTCTAAAAAAGTTCCTAGAGTCGTGATCCCATCTATATGATACTATAGGTTTAGATGACTGACTCATCAACCCATAGTATTCTCAAGAGAAACTCGTTTGAGTGTAGTATCGCGTAACAACTGTAACCAAGTATACACTTGAACAATCTCCGCACTATGTCCTAAATAGGCCAAGTTGGGTTATATGTTCTACGATCCTCAGCTCCTCGGACTCCCAGGTCGGAAAAAGTAATACCTATCCATGATTTACTCGTGTGACATTAGTAATTCCAAGGGGGTATCCACTGAGTAGATGGGTCTCAAGCCAACCCGTTAAGGACTACTCCACAAGATTCGAAAATGACTATACCATCCTTCTATCTTAATTGCACTCAAGTTCGGGATATAACTTATCTCACCACTCAGAGATCACTAAGCACAACAGACAGAATATCACACAAACAGTATATGCAAACATTAAATATCAACAAAATATTGCACACAAAAAAGTAGGCTAAACCCACTGAGGACTACTCCCCAGGAGACTCACCACTTTATTTCTATAGCGGTGCATTCGTGACCATCGAGATCTGGATAAACCCGATGTCATTGAAAAGTCAGAGTTGCCACCACGCTTTTATTGTTTCTAAAGGAAAGGGGAAAAGTACGAACAAAATCAAAAGATAATAAGTTTTCAAATCCAAACTAAAAAAATATTAGAGATTACAGGTAAAGGGATTGGTTACACAAAGGGAAGGTATAAGCACCCAAAGTGTCCTAGGTACTCTGAGGGAGCCCTTTTTTGTGTGAAAAAGTATTTGTTGAAAATATGTTTGATAAAAATGGAATGGGGGGATGAGAGAAGAATTTATTTATTATATTTTTGTGTTTGACAAGACCTTAGATCTTATGCCTACGTACCAACATAAAAATTATGGATCAAAACACTGTAGTTCGTGGTAAAAATTTCAAAGAAGTTGGTGGATTGGTTTTAACAAAAGATTAAAGATCTTTTGATATCAATGGAAGAATACTTAACTAAACATCCACCGATAAATGTGTGCTTTACAACATTTAAGAGGGAGGGCTCCAACTTGAATTCAATCAACAAGTATGCCATTGACCCCTAATAAATGGAAATACTTATAATTAAAATATCATGGAATGGGAGAATTATGTCTCAACCAAAGATAACTCAAAGCTAAAAACTCTCTTATGCAAAAGTTTTAAAGAAAAAGGGCGTAAAGGCCAAAAGAGTTAGATGAAGTTGTTAATTCTTTTTGTCTTTTGAAATTGGATTCAATATAATTAAGTTTATTCACAAGTTTGATTAAAGAAAAAAGTTTTGAAAATCAATGACGTAAGGTCAAAGTTTCAACTCATTAAAACATGTCTAAGTTGAAAACACAAACAAAGTTTTTAAAAGGAGGGAGAGATTTTTAAATTTAATAAAGAAGGGAGGAGATGAAGGAACTACCCTAAACAAAATTAAAAGTTAAGAGTTGAAAAGATCTAACTAATGGGAAGCAATCCGCAAGACAAGAATGTCAGATAGAAACTCATTTCCTTTGGACTATTGATCAAGCAACAAGAATAATCAACATCCAAGAAAATAATAATGAAGACCAAGGCATCAAATAAAGATAGCCATAACATCCAAGCAAGCACTCCAATAGCAAGCAGTCTTCAAATGCATCATGTGAAATATTCCTTGGAAAACTCAACAAAATAATCATCAGACAATCAACAATAATAACAATATAATAATTAAGCATAGATACAAAGTGACTGATGAACCCAAGTGGAAATCAAGGCTTGCATCAGATGAAAGGTACTGTCAAGGATGACTCAGTCTCAAAATATTGACATTGCCCAACTCCTTTAGAGCATAAGGAATGTTGCATATTTCTAAGTCCAAGAGTTCATATCAAGTCAGGGGCACAGGTCCAATAGTACACCAATATATTTTTAGGGTTTTTATTGTTTATTATGTATTTTAAGGTCCTAAGACCACAAACAGAACAAAATCAAAATCACACAATATTTACAAGCACAAATGGTATGACTCAAGTGAGCAAACTGAAGATGACTGAAACATAAACATCTTGCATGAAATGTAAATGGCAATGAATGATAAAGGTACTTGACTTTAAATTGCACTAAGTAAATGAATTTAAAAGAAAATGTTAGTGAAGATTTCAATTATTTAAGTCATTCTTTGGAGAACACTCAACCATTCCTTCACAAGTATGAAGACATGAACCAAGACATCATCTATGAGAAGGGCTCCAACCTGGATAAATCAACAAGTATGCCACTAGCTCCCACAAATGTAAAAAAGGTCAAGTATTCACACAATGCCATGAAGAATGGGAGACTTACAATCTCACTTACAAGAATGTTATGCCTTATGGGACATATTTAGCTCTATGTTAAGCAATCGTAATTGGACTTATGTAGAAGTCACAAATATCTGAGGTCGGGCAATGAAAATATTGATGTTAATGCATGTTAGAGACATGGTACAAAGAACAATACTCCGAAAACATACCACACATAAAAATGAAGTGGGAGGGACCTATCTCAATCAGGCTCATGTTGATTCATCTGACACAAGGTCATTGATGAATCCACTAGCAATTGATACTTGAGATTTCATTGGTCAATGATGGATTGGGGAAGAATCGGGATGAAGATGAAGAGGGAAGGAGAAATAGAAACCCAAATTGATCACGGGAGGAAATTCATCTGATTAATAATATCCATTTATTTTGAGGGATGAAATGTACATTTCATCAACCTCCTAAATCCAATAGTATTGATCAAATGGAAGTTCAAATCAACCAAGATCAAGGCTAAACAGAAAGTCAAACATCACAAGGTCAACCAAATGGATCAACGATATTTTTAAACAATTAAACAATTAAAAATCAATTTTAAAATGAATTAAAATTCATTTTTTAATGGACAAAACCTCAAATCCCTTTAAATCACCAAATAAATGGCCAAGGGATTTATTCTAGGTCAAACAAGGTCAAAGGACCTTAGACAAAAAAATAGATTTTTGGGAGGTTAGAAGTATTTAAAAATATTTAAAAACAAGTCAAAAAATCATTTCATTCACAAAAAATATCAAAATTAATCTAAAAAATAATTTTAATTCAAAATATGGAAGAGGAAAATATTTAAATATTTTTGGTGAAAGTCCTATATTTTTTGGATTAAAAATGAAATTTCTATGAATTAAATAAAATAAATGGATAAAATAGAAAATCAGAAATTAAAATAAAATGGGAAAAAACATGGGCCATCAGATCTCCCTCATTAATTGAGGTGGCAGATCTGATGGCCACGTGCTAAGGTGCATGATATGCTCAAGTCAATGGCGTGGCAAGCATGGTCATCACAACCAATGGATGAGATTAGAACGTGGGAGAAGATCATATGGTCGGGACTGATGCCAATACACCACTGGAGCTAGGGCTCCGGTCATCTTCTCCGGTGGACCTCACCGGACTGGTCCACCACCAACTTGCACCAAAATGAAAAGTCTATGCACTAATTTAAAGGAAAAATTGTCAGGGATCTAAATCAGTCCTCAAAACTCTCTAATTCTCATTATATTGAAAGATACATGGAATTGAAAATTGAGGATCATGAACTGAGTTGCTTCGATTTGACCTCAAAGCAACTCAATCTTGTTGCCTACATTTGTAGGACTTCAGCCAACCAAAAATCAAATGAAATGATGAAGAATCGAGGGAGAATCGAAGAAGAAAAGTTTCACAAAATTCACCTTCTGTTTGCAGTGAGGGAGCTTGATCTTGATCTCAATTTGTTTTGGCTTTCTTCTACCATCTTGCAAGAAGTGAAATGAGTGATTAAGAAGCTTGGATTCTTGGAGTTTCAATTCCAAAACAGAATGAGAATTGAAAATCGATTTCTAAATAAATCTTCATGATTATCCTTTCAATGGGGTTTAGGGAAGAAGCATGTCGAATCTTGGGCAAGAGGGATCCATTTTTGAGCTCAAGGAACATGTATATATATCATTGCAAGTTGCTTTCCACACCTTTCCACAAAATGTCAAAAATAGAAACATGGTGTGCAGGCTTGCATGGGCGTGTGATAGGCCCATCAAATGATGCTAAAAGATCCAAACTTATGTGTAAACCAACCCAAAAAAATAGCATGCTTTATTAAAATGTAAATTGATCGTGGAACTTACCAAATGGAGCCATGCATTACACCCATGCGCATATCCTTCAAAAATGCTCCAAATGCCATGATCTTGGACTCTTTGGAAAGGTAACATGAAGGGGAACAACTTTTCTATTCAAAACTTTCCATTTGGAGATTGTATCATGATGAATTTTAAGGTGTATGTTGGATAAATCAAACATAGTCAAAAAATTTCTAAGTTAAAAGTCAAATGACCATTTTTCCACCTTGAATAACTTTTGCTATGAGCTTCAAATTAAAATGGTTCCTTCATAAAAGTTGTAGCTATTTAAATCCTATTAAATTTCGTTCAAAATTTGACACCATTTGAATCTTGCATGATGGAGTTATAGATTTTAGAAGTTGAGGAAAATTGCTTGTTCAATGATGATGACCCAAAGTGACCTATAATGTTTCCTCTTAGTACATGCCCTTTAAAGTTGAAACTGACATTTTCAAATAAGAAAATTTGTAGAATAAATCTTGAATTTGATCATGAAACTTAGATGGCCTTCATATCACAAATATTGAGCAAGTTATGGTCCTTTTAAGTTGACCTCCTAACTAGGGCACATACAAAATGACCTATAATCTTTCACCACAAAACATGAGTTTCCAAGAACAAATAGCTCTTGATGCCAACATGAAATTTGTTTGGAATGTCATAAAGAGTAAAGTTTCTCTTGGAATAATTTTCATATGACAAAACGTGTAGGAGATAGGGTCAAGGGTACCCTAGATTTGACTAGTTGACTTTCTCTGGTCAACCTCTTTGAACCAACTTGTAAACACAAAGTTATTGTGCTCTTTGGGGCTCATAGAGAATCATATATTCTTGAAATGATGTAAAATTAAGTATCCCTTAAGATCTTTGATCAAATATTGAAGAAACTTGCTGAGGAAGTCACACAAGATACCCAAATAAATTAGGGCTTCCAAGACAAACAAGATCAAACTCTTGACGAATTCTTGATCAAATTGACAAATAGAGAACATGGTGTATCCATATATGATGTTTATAAACATGGTGAACCTTTCTTTGATCGATCCCTTGCATTGAGGGTCTCAAACCATAGATGTGAGCTTGATGAGGCACATGTGAACTCACACACCACCTACAAAAGAAATGTAGCTACACTAGACCTATTTTTTGTATTTTGGTTAGTAAACAAATAAAAAAAAGTATGATAGAATCAAATGTGCTTGGGGATCTCTTCCAATGCAAACACAATAAATGAGGGGTAAGGAGGATACCAAGGTGTGATCCTAAAGCGAATGCAAATGATGAGATAACATGAGGGATCTTAGGGTCAAAATTGGGGTCTTACACTTCCAACGATAACCGTTTCATCCTTGTTACCATTAACTACTTCACGAAGTGGGTTGAAGTTGCTTCCTATGCAAATGTCACAAGACAAGTGGTTACAAAGTTTATCAAGAAAGAGATAATATGTATCTACGGTGTTCCTAGCAAGATTATTATAGACAATTCCAATGACCTCAACAATAAGATGATGAGTGAGTTGTGCTAAGGGTTCAAGATCGAGAATCACAACTCTTCACCATAACGGCCAAAGATGAATGGCACCGTCGAAGCAGCTAACAAGAATATCAAGAATATTGTCTAGAAGATGGTCAAGACGTACAAGGATTGGCACAAGATGCTCCCATTTGCTTGCATGGCTACAGAACTTAAATTTTTACTTCTACTAGGGTAACTCCTTATTCTCTAGTATATGGAATGGAGGTCGTTCTTCCTATTGAAGTTTAAATCCCATCTCTGAGGGTTATCGTGGAAGCAGACCTTGATGAAGCTAAATGGGTGCAATCCAGATATGATCAGCTGAATCTCATTGAAGAGAAGCGCTTGACGACCATTTTCCATGGTCAGTTGTACCAACGACGCCACAAGAGAGATTTTAATAATACGATTCATCCTCGCTCATTCCAAGTCGACGAGCTTGTGCTCAAAATACTTTCTCTTATACACTCGGATCCTCGAGGCAAGTAGACTCTCGACTATAGAGGACCATTCGTTGTCAAAAAGGCCTTCTCAGGAGGGGCTCTTATTCTCACCATAATGGACGAGGACGACTTTCCGATTCTAGTGAACTCAGATATAGTCAAAAAATATTATGCCTAGAAAAATGAATAGAAAGCCCGTTAGATTGGAACTCGTCAGAACCAATCTAGGAAAAAATGGATATCCTGATGGACAAAAAAATTATCCATGCAAAAGTTAGGGATTAAACAAAAAAATATATAAGCCCGCTAAGTTGAAAACCTAAGAGGGTGACTTAGGCAAAAATGGCATCCATGTGGACAAAAGAATCAAAGAATACCATGTAAAAGTTAGGGATAAGGGTATTTGACTATATCTTGGTGTTTTTTTTAGAACATTTTCCCTCTCATCTTGACTCATAGCTCGACCTTAGGTGGCATCAGATCGGTCCAATCACCATCAATAGAAGCAAAGTATCGAAGCTCAATGCCATAACAAATGATAGTCAATGTTGTGATCAGTGGAAAGCCAAACAAATTTCTCATTTCCATTTAATTTGTTTTTGAATTCTTTGTAATTTCCTCTTTAAGGATCTTTTCATCCTTGTATACACTCTACATGTACAAACTTTTCACTATCAATAAAACTCAGTCGTTATTTAGTAAATTCTCCTATTTTTAGTTTTCCGCATTTTTGTTTGTAAAATAATTGCTGATCCTTATTGCATAATGCCATAAAACTTTGAGAATAATAAAAGGCTTAAATCATAAGGAAAAATTTTATGCATTGGTTTGATTATTGAAACACCCTAGTGGATTGTCAGTAGTCTATAGTTAGCACTCGTTATACACTTTTATCTCTATTATTGCTCATACCGGTCATGTTTCCTTATTTCCCGAAGCAGAGTGAGATGGTAGTCCTCAACCATAGGATTTTCCCCCCAATAGCGGTGGTAACTTGGAAGATCTTCCCCTGCAGAGTTCTCTGATATGGATGCCGACGTGTCAAATTCTATCTTTCATTCAGCCAATTTTACCTTGCTATTCAATATTGCATTACATATGCATCATAAGTAAACAATCAAGCATTGCTATTATACAATCATGCATATCGAGCCTCCATCTTGCAATTGATATACCTCTTAGCAGAATATTTCAGTTTATTCCCAACAAATCAAACCAACCAGTTTATCTGTCGCTCTTTGCAACCCTTTTTTCTCGGGAAAATTTTCGGTTACTTCTGTATTTACTCCTCTTTTACCTTGAATACCTGAAAAGCTAACACAATTCTCACCTTCAGGTTAAAGATGGTTACATAGGGGAAGTTGTCATACCCTAAAATTTACCCTCCCCTTTTTCCTTTTCTGCATTCCCATTTGCATACATCTAACCATATCATACATGACCATTGCATTTGGTCATGACATCACAAGCATAGCCACATTGTGGTTTGTATCTTAACACTAGGGTTTTACTTTGTTATACTTATCAACTAAACCTAACTTCATGAAGAGATGGAAATTGTTTTCTCTTGTTACTCAAGTAGGTGATCATGCATCAAAAGCAAGGCAAAGTTGATGTCTTTAACCAAGGGAAATGCAAGTTTGGTTATAGTTGTTTCAAAAGGGGTTCATGTGTTTATTTTCATGCCACATCACTCAATCTCCAAGCCAAATCAGGCATCACTCAAGCCCTAATCAAGATTTTATCGAGGTATCCCCACTCCATCATCATCATGGTATAAAATGCAAGAAAACTTCAAATTAGCAAAAGAGGTGCAATATGGTTTAACCTAATGCCATGCCTTTGATCCAAACTCCATAAATCCTTCATTTTTTCCCAATTGCCAATCTTCTTTGATAAAAATGTGCCTTTTGGGATCCTCTACACCTTTTATTCAAGGGTAAAACATCAATTCATCCATTTAGGACTTCATTTGTGCAAAGGACCAAGTTGCCAAAGTGGGTCAAAACCTTGCCATGACCCCTACTTTCCACCCTTACCATTTTCAACTAAATTACTCTTTTGATCCCATTCCTTTTGAATTTTTTAAGCTTATGTCAAAGATCATTTGGCCTAAGTTTGGCTCAAAATGCACATCAATATTAGGGAACAAAGCTAACCCATAGATGAGCAAAGAGAAGTACGTGTCACCCAAGAGAGTTGGAACAGGATTCCCAATCAAGAAAATTCTATTGGCATTAATATCAACAAAACCATCAATATTAGGGAACAAAGCTAATTCATAGATGATCAAGACAAAGATGAATTTAAAAGCATCCATACTACCGACGTGAGCAAAGACGATGGCTTTACCAATGAGGAACTCAGAAGTCAACCCAAGAATACCTCCTTTCTTCACCAAATGTGCATCAACCTTAGATTTCTTCAAATAAAGAGCTTCAACTATGATATGAGATATGGGAATCTCCTCCAATCCACTAAAAGGTACCTTGTCAGATACGGGTATTCCCAAGAGACGGGCATACTCCTCTAACGTAGGTACTAGCTGATAATCGGGAAAAGTGAAACACACGTAGATAGGGTCTTAAAACTGAACCAAAATACTCATAAGTCCTTCAACCATATCAGTAGATAATGAATACAAAAGCTTCCCATGATGTTGCTTGAAGTCCAAGGGATCTAATACAAAGGATGACAACTTCCTTAGCTCTTTCAAATCAGGACATCTGAAACTGTACTTCTTAGTGTTCCTTCGTCCACAATCCATGGTCTGAAAATATTTGCAAATAAGACCTTAGTTCCTTAAAAAAAATTGTGATGAATATTATGATGCACATGTATCCATGAATTCAACAATCACACACAAAGGATCACACACAAGGTAAACACAAACAAAGGTCAAGGGATGGATCATGTAATTATCAAGATCAATAATCCATTTTGGTGGATTATGGTTTTCACCTTATCAACACCTAAGTTCCATTATTATTGACAAGACTTGATCGGATCAACCAAGAATCAAAGGGTTTGTTGTGAGTCACGAGCATGGGGTCAGGTTAAGAACCATCCCAAAGGAGTGTACTAAGGATAAAAACCCGTAGATCATGTCCTAAGAAGTTCCCAGAGTCTTAATCCCATCTATCGGATATTACAGGTTTGGATGACTGATTCATCATCCCATAATATTCTCAAGAGAAACTAGTCTGAGTGTAGTATCGTGTAACAACTATTATTAGGTCTACACCTAAACAGTCTCTGCACTACGTCCTAAATAGGCCAAGTTAGGTTAAATGTTCTATGGTCCTCAGCTTCTCGGACCCTAAATGAGGGAAAGTAATGCCTATCCACAAATAACTAGTGTGACATTAGTAACTCCAAAAGGGTCTCCACTGAGTAGATGGGTCTCAAGCCAACTTGTTAAGGACTACTCCACACAAGTTGAACATGACTATACCATTCTCCTATCTTAATTGCACTCAAGTTCGGGTTAGAACATCTCTCACCACTCAGAGATCACCAAGTATAATAGATAGATTATATCATACAAACAAATATACAAACATCAAATATACAAATATATACACATAAAAAGTAGGCTAAACCGACTGAGGACTACTCCCCAGCAGAGTCGCCACTTAATTTCTATAGCGGTAAACTCATGACCATCAAGCTATGGATAAGCTTAACATCAATAAAACTAGAGTCGCCACCACGCTTTTATTGTTTCTAAAGGAAAAAGTAAAAGTACGAATAAAACCCAAAGATGAGAAGTTTTCAAATCAAAACTAATAAAATGCCCGAGATTACAGGTAAGGGGGTTGGTTACATAGAGGGAAGGTGTTAGCACCAAAAGTGTCCTAGGTACTCCTAGGGAGCCCTTTTTTATGTGTGCGTATGTGTTTGGTATAAATGATGTTTGAGAAAGATAGAGTGTGGGGATGAGAAAATAATTCATTGATTATATTTTTGTGTTTGATAAGACCTTCAGAATTGTACCTACGTACCAACATAAAATGAGAGATCAAAACCTCGTAGTTCATGGTAAAATATTCAAAGTTGGTGAATTGCTTTTAACAAAAGGTTTAATAAGAAAAGGCACAAAGGGCCAAAAGTTTGAATGGAGTTGTTAGTTCTTCTTGTCTTTTTGAAATTTTTAGTCAATATGATTAAGTTTATTTGCAACTTTGATTTAAGAAAAAGTTTGCAAATTTAATGGCATATTGCCAAAGTTTCTAATCATTAAAATAAAGTCTAAGTTTGAAAATAAAAGCAAAGAAGTTTTCGAAAACAGGGAGAGGTTTTGAAATTTAAGAAGTGGGGGATATGAAGAGACTATCCTAAGCACAAATTCAAAGTCAAGAGTTGAAAAGATCTGACCAAAGGGATGTAATCCAACAAACAATAATGTCATATACAAAACTCATTTTTCCTTTGGACTTTGAATCAAGCAATAATCAATAAGAAATTAGCAATATCCAGACATCATGAAGATCAAGGAATCAAATAAAGATAGCAACATCCAAGTAAGCAATCCCAAAAGCTAGCAGTCGTCTTTGTCTTCTCATGTATCAGGTGAAATATTCCTTGATCAACTTAAAGTAAAACATCAGACACAAGGTTAAAATAACAATTAGCACAAAGACAGAGTAACATATGAATTCAAACAAGATCCAAGGCTTGCATCAGATGAAGGCTTAACGTACAATAGCTTGGTCTCAGAAAGTTGGCATTGGCCAAGTCCTTTTTTGCACAGGGAATATTGCCTAATCCTAAGTCCAAAAGTTAAAATCAAGATCAATAGTCCACCAGATGTTTTTTAGGGTTTGTTGTTATTATTAAATATTTTAAGGCCCTAAGACCACAAACAAAATCAAAACACACAAACAACATATACAATCACAAGATATGGCTCAAATGAGCAAAGTGAAAATGACATAAATATAAACAAGTTAAATGAAATCTAAATGGCAATGAATGATAAATGACTAAAATTTAAATTGCATAAAGTAAATGACTTAAAAGTAAAGCAATATTAAGAATTAGTCAAATGTTAGTCAAGTGTTAGTAGTGTTTTTTTATTGGTTAAGGCATTCTTTGGAGAACACTCAACCATTCATTCACAAGTATGAATCTTTAAACCAAGACATCTTCCATGAGAAGGGCTCTAACTTGGATAATTCAACAAGTATGCCACTAGCTCCCATGAAAGGAAAAATGGTCAACTTTCCACATAATGCCATGAAGAATGGGAGACTTACATTCTCACTTACTATAATGTTATACCTTTAGGGTAAAATTTAGCTCTATGTTAAGCAATCGTAATTGGACTTATGTAGAAGTCACAACTATCTGAGGTCGGGCAATAAAAATTTAGGTGTTAATGCATGTTAAGGATTTGGTATGAAGAACCAAACTCCTAAAACATACTACACATTAAAAGAAAAGATCAAGAAGGAAGGACCTATCTCAGTCATATTTGTATTGGTTCATCTGACACAAGGTCATTGATGAACCAATTAGCCTTAAGATATTTGAGATTTCATTGGTCCAATGAGGGGATGGGAAAGAATAGGGATGAAGATGAAGAGGGAGGGGAAGATAGAAACACAAATTGGTCATGGGAGGACTTTCATCAAATCAAAACCATCCATTCATTTTGGGAGATGAAGTGTACATTTCATCAATCCCCTAAATCCAATGGTTTTGATCCAACAAAAGTCAAATCAACCTTGACCAAGGCTTAAACATAAAGTCAAACATCACAAGACCATACGAATGGCTGAGTATCATTTTTAAAAAATTAATCAATTACAAATCGAATTAAAAGTGAATAAAAATACAATTTAATTTGGTCAAAACCTAAAACCTCTTCAAAACAACAAATAAAAGGCCAAGAGATTTATCCTAGGTTAAACAAGGTCAAAGGACCTTAGACAAAAAATTTCACAATTTTTGAAAAGTCAGAAGTATTTTTAAACAATTAAAAAATGCATAAAAACATTTAATTCATTAAAAATATCAAGTTTAATCCAAAAAATAATTTTTATTCAGAATATGAAGAGAAAAATATTTAAATATTTTTGGTGAATGTCCCATATTTTTTGGATTAAAAATGAAATTAATATGAATTAAACAAAATAAAAGGATTAAACATAAAATAAGAAATTAATATAAAATAATAAAAAACAAGGGCCATCAGATCTCCCTCATTAAATTAGGTGGCAGATCTGATGGTCACACGTGCGCGTTCCATGGTAGTCTTGAGTCAACATGTTGTACGCGTGGTAATTCAAACCAAAGGTCCTGATTAGAACATCCAAACATGATTAGATGGCCAGGAGGTGTGCCAACACACCACCAGAGCTAGGGCTCCGGTCATCTTCTTCGGTGACCTCCACCAAATTGGTCCAACTTCATCTCAATGGAAAATGAAAAATAAGGACACTATTTCAAAGAGAAAATGCTCAACATCACGAATCTGACCTCAATTTTCTCCAATTCCCAGTATATAAAAAGATACAAGGATTTGAATTTTGAGGATCATGAACTGAGTTGCTTCGATTTGACCTCAAAGAAAATCAATCTTGATTCCTACATTGGTAAGACTTCAGCCAACCAAAAATCACAAAGAATAGTAAAGAATTGAAAGAGAATCGAAGAGATAATGTTTTTAAAAATTCACCTTCGAGGGAGCTTGAATCTTGCTTGATCTTGCTTCTAATTAGCTTTGGCTTGACTTCAGAATCTTGAATAACTTTTGCTATGGGTTTCAAGTTGAAACAGTTCCTTCATGAAAGTTGTAGCTATTTCAAAACTCTTCAATTTAGTCACAAATTTGACCTCATTTGGATTTGGCATGAAGGAGTTATGCATTTTAGAAGTTGAGGAAAATTGCATGTTCAATGGTAATGGCCCAAAGTGACCAATAATGTTTCCTCTTGGCACATGCATTTGCAAGTTGAATTTTAATTTCTTCCAAGAATCAAAGTTGAAGAGGACATCTTGAAATTTATCATTAAAGTTTAGTGGTCTTCCTATTATACAAATTCAGAAAGTTATGGTTCTTGGAAGTTGACCTCCTAACCTTAGAGTTCTCATGATATTTGGGACTCATGGAGGATCATATATGCGTAAGGTGGTATACGGTTAAGTATCCCTTGATATATTGGACCAAATGTTGAAGAAACTTACTGAGGAAGTCACACAAGTAACCTAGATGAACTAGGGTTTCCAAGGCAAACTAACTTCAAACTCTTGATCAAATCTTGACCCAAATGATAAATGAAGAATATGGGGATCCATATATGATGTCTAGAACCATTGTGAACCATCTCTTGATTGATTTACTTGGATTGAAGGTCTCAAACCATAGTTGTGAGCTTGATGAGGCATTGGTAGATGCACACACTTCCTACAAAAGAAACAAAGCTATACTTAGACATATTTTTGCTATTTTGGTTAGTAAGCAAAGAAAAATAAAGTATGATACAATCAAATGTGTTTGGTGCTCTCTCCCAATGCAAACCCAATGAATAAGGGGTTAGGAGGATACCAAGGTGTGATCCCAAAGCCAATGCAAATGATGAGATAACATGAGGGATCTTAGGGTCAAAATTGGGTCTTACAATTGCATCATAAGGATACGTAGGTAGGAGAATTCAGATTCTTCGTGAGCTACCTTATTTAAATCAATCATTCTCCATTCATTCAATCAATACCATCTTTTTGAGATCAAATATACTTCTCCTTGGACTCCTTGTACATCCCTTTAGGATGATATAGCGACAGTCCACGTCGTGAATCAAGAGTTGTTTGGATCGGCCCTAAACATTTAATTCATTATTTTTTGGCTAAGACGACAGTTTTCTCTTCGATTCAGAGTCCATCCCATTCATGGATCCAAGATATTATTCTTCTTTGATCTCGAACTGATTGTTCCCCAGCCAATGATATATTGTTCCTTGTACTCAACAATACTTTCTTTTGAGCCCCGCATATACTCTTTTCGGACGATATAGTGGCAGTCCATCTTGTGAATCAAGAGTTGTTTGGCTCGTACCCAGACATTTAATTCACCTTATTTTTTGCCATACCATATAGTGGCAGCCCAACTAGTTCACATATGGGTTCCCTTGATACCATTCTATTGGTGCAATTTATACTTTTCATCACTATCATTCTCTCTTTATTCTCGTGGTTCCACGAACTACGATTGCTCTATCTTTCTCATTGTACGATGAGAATATGTAGGCACGAGGATGCGAATCCTTGGCAAGCATACTCCAAATTATTCCACTTTCTGCCTTAGGGAACCATTCATATCTTTCACAGCTCATGATATGCCTTCGATCATTGAACCTTTCACCCTAGTGACATACTACCTCTTTGACACTGAAATAATATTTTCTTTGGGATATCCATATTGTAGAGGGAAATTCATGATCATCGAGCTATTGACAAGCTAGAGATCAATTAACAAGAGTCGCCACCGCGCTTTTATTATTTCCAAGGGAAAAGGGAAAAGTACGAACAAAACCCAATAAGTAAGAAGTTTTCAACTAAAAACTAATAAAAATCAGAGATCACAGGTAAGGGGGTTGGTTACACAGAGGGAAGGTGTTAGCACCCAAAGTGTCATAGGTACTCCTAGGGAGCCCTTTTTGTGTGCATATGTATTTTGTACAAAGTGATGTTTATAAACAAATAGAATGAGGGGTTGAGAAAAGAATTCATTAGTTATATTTTTGTGTTTGACAATACCTTCAGACTTGTGCCTACACACCAACATAAAAATGAGGGATCAAAACCTCGTAGTTTGTGATACAAATTTCAAACTGGGTGCATTGATTTTAACAAAATTTAAGTTTTAAAGGCACAAAGGCCTAAAATGGTTTGAATGAGTTAGTTCTTTTTGGCTTTTTGAAAGTTTAAATCAAGTATAGTTAAGTTTATTCACAAGTTTGATTTAAGAAAATAAGTTTGAAAATGCAATGGCATAAGGCCAAAGTTTCTACCTTTTTGCAAAAGTGGTCAAAGTTTAGAACAAAAATAGTTCACACAAAGAATATTTTTGAAAATGGAGGGAGAGATTTTGAAATTAAATAAATGGGAAGAAGATGAAGAGACTACCCTATACACAAAATTTAAAAGTTTAGAGTTGAAAAGATCTAACCAAATGGGTAGCAATCCAATAGACAAAAATGTCAATAGAAACCCAGAATTCCCTTGGTCTGTTAGAATCAAGTAACACACAAATGCACAATTATATTATCTTGAAGAGAAAATGCATCAAATAAAGATGGCCTCATCCAAGCTTATCCATTCCATGATCTTCTTCAAAAATAGCCCATGTAACAGATGAATTCCACAAGTCACAGGTTCAAAATAACAGCTTCACCAGTGATCATGTTACAGATGGATCCTAGAAAGGTCTTCAAAGATGTATCAGATGAAGTTCAAATTGCAATCTCTTGGTTCTTTACAAATTGGCATTGGCCAAGTCCTTTAGCTTAGGGAGGTTGCCTAGATTCTAAGTCCATTTGTCTAAGATCAAGCCAGCAGTCCATTCAAAACTTTTTTTATGGTTTTTATGATTATTATGTACATTAGTGGTCAAATACCACATAAAAAAACAAAGTATATACAAACAAAATATATCACACAATATGGTCCAAATGGACAAAGTGAAAATTGCATTTGTAAGAACAAAATTAGTTCTACAATAGAATTCTAGGATTTTGATGATAACAAAGGATGAAACCAAAAATGGCACCCTAACGAAATTTCTCTAAGTGTGAAGGACTCTGAACAGCAACGAAGGACTCTGATCTTTTTATAAGATACAAACTATGATCATATACAAAGCACTAGAAGATCAGACGCATCTGAGGAAGAAGTGTGCTCAAGAAGTTCGGAATCTGAAGAAAGCAAGATAGTAGAAAGAACCAAAAGCTCTAAACATCCACGGGTCTCAGTTCTGATGATCTGGAAGACCAGTACTCTGAGAAGCTCTGATGTAACCTCAAACTAATCTCCTTCTGACGCAGAACTCCGAGATAACAAAGACTCTGATGAAGATTCACCAAATCCAGAAAGAGTAACGGAAAGAAATTCTTCAAATGGAAAGGGAGTATTTTTAGAAAGAAATTATTCAGGGAGACAAATTGGTTATGGCAAGAAACACAAAAGTAATGACATTGAATGCTCATCAAAGACCAATATTCTGTCATCACTCCAACGGTCCTTCTCACTACTATATAAAGGACAACCTACCACATTGAGAGACACAACAATGCACAGAAAAATCATTCATATTCTCTCTCAGTTTTTCACGAGCTGCTGCTCATACGTGAAAACTCTTGCTTAAATATTCTGTTGTAATACTTGCTTACTCTTAGAAGCACCTTCTATTACAAACTTATTTTTTGTTAAATTGCTTTTGTTCCTCAAGTGACTCTGCATAGTCTGTATACTTGAGAGGACTAAGAGATCATTCTCTTAGACGTTTGGTTGTATTAATCTTTCAAGATTAGTGGATTAAGTCCTTTTTTGAAGGCGAAATCACCTTGGCTGGGTGGACTGGAGTAGCTTTGTTTTATAAGCGAACCAGTATAAAATTTTGTGTGTTCTTACTTTTGAAAAATCTTTTAATTTCTAAAATAATTCAAACCCCCCTTTCTTGTTTTTCTCACCTTCAGTTGGTATCAGAGCTTCGTCTCTGTTATTGATTTTCTAATCAAACACTTAACAGTGTAGAGAGATCCAGAACGAGAAAAACTATGGCCAACACCAATGAAAGAAATAGTTACAACGCTAAGCCTCCAGTCTTTGATGGAGAGAAATTTGATTACTGGAAAGATAGAATTGAAAGTTTCTTTCTGGGCTACGATGCTGATCTCTGGGACATTGTCACAGTTGGATACATACCTCCTGTAACAGATGCTGGAGTTGCTATTCCAGAAGCAAAATGACAGATGATCAGAAGTGCGAATTCAAGCATCATCACAAAGCCAGAACGATACTTCTCAATTCCATATCCTACAATGAGTATGAAAAAATCACCAACAGGGAAACAACTAAAGAAATACTCGACTCCCTGAGGATGACTCATGAAGGAAACTCTCAGGTCAAAGGAACAAAGGCTCTGGCTCTAATCCAGAAATATGAAGCCTTCAAAATGGAGGATGATGAAGCTGTAGAGGTAATGTTTTCTAGATTTCAAACTCTAATTGCAGGTCTCAAGGTGTTAGATAAAGGATACACAACTGCGGACCATGTCAAAAAGATAGTCAGAAGCTTGCCAAAGAAGTGGAGACCCATGGTCACAGCCTTAAAGTTATCAAAGGATCTGAACAACATCAGCCTTGAAGAACTTGTCAGTTCACTCAGAAGTCATGAGATAGAACTGGAGGAAGATGAGCCTCAAAAGAAGATCAAGTTTATAGCACTAAAGTCCAGATCTGAAAGGCGCAAGTCTGACAAAAACAAAGCCTTCCAGGCCGAAGAAGAAGACGTTGATGACTCTGAAAAGGAAGATTCTGACGATAAGGAAGAATTATCCCTTCTGACCAAAAGAGTAAAACAACTCTGGAGAAAGAGGAATAATAACTTCAAAAAACCAAGATCCAAAGGAGATCGATCAGAATCAACCTCAAAAGGTAAACCTAACAAAGATGTTATGTGTTATGAATGTAAGGAAAAAGGTCACTACAGAAACGAATGTCCCAAGTTGATGAAAGACAGTTCCAAAAAAGAGAACTTCAAGTAAAATTCCTTTAGAACCAAAAAGGGACTGATGGCTACCTGGGACGACAGTGAATCTGACTCATCAGAATCAGACCCTGATGAACAGACAAATATGGCACTCACGGCTACCACATCCAAGAATACTTCAGATGAAGAATCTGAATCTGAAGAGGTATTTTCTGAACTTTTTCGATCTGACCTAGAATCATGCCTATCTGAAACTCTAAACTCATATCAGAAACACAAACGAAAATTTAAAGCTATAAAAGGTGTGCTTGAAGAAACACTTGAAGAATGTGGCAAACTTGAGATAAGAATTTTAGAACTTAAAGATGAAAACAGAACCTTGATATTAGAAAGAGATTCAACAAATAAAAATTGTTCAAAATTTGAAGAAGCGTTATCTCAAGCTCCACAAACTTCAAACACAATAATTTATAAATATGAAAAATCTTTTCAAAAGTTTCTCAAAAATGGGATAGAGAGGAGCAGAATGGCATCCATGATTTATGGGGTCAGTCAGAACAATAGAAAAGGAATTGGATATGATCATAGTGAAGATAAAACTTATACTAATGACCAACCTAAATCTCCATTTTCCTATCACTATACACATACACAAGCACAACAATTTAATAATGCTAGAAAACCCAAAGTGTTAAGAAACTCTGGGAAAACTAATCACAAAGGACCCAAAAGATTCTAGGTACCAAAGGATAAGATTGTTTATATTGCAGATATCTTATGCAGCAGAGTTAAAACACCAGTTATGGTACCTAGACTCTGGATGCTCGCGACACATGACGGAAAGAAAGTATATGTTCCAAAACCTGGAACTTAAAGACGCTGGATTCGTAGGTTGCGGAGGGGATCAGAAAGGAAGGATCAAAGGCTCTTGAACTATTGGTAATGGTACTCTTCCCTCTATATCTGATGTTTTATATGTAGAAGGATTAATACATAATCTGTTATCAATAAGTCAATTAAGTGATAACGGGTATGATGTAATCTTCAATAAAAAAACATGTAAAGCCATAAATCAAAATAATGGTTCTGTCCTATTCACTGGAAAGAGGAAAAACAATATTTATAAAATAAATCTTTCGGATTTAAAAGAATAAAATGTAAAATGTTTGATGTTTGTTCATGAAGAGCAATGGGTATGGCATAGACGCTTGGGCCACATTAGCATGAGAAAGCTATCTCAGCTAAATAAACTCGAGTTTGTCAGAGGTCTACCTAAACTGAAGTTTTCTTCAAACGCTCTATGTGAAGCTTGTTAGAAAGGAAAATTTTCAAAATCATCTTTTAAAAAGAAAAACATTGTTTCTACCTCTAAGCCTCTGTTACTTCTTCACATTGATTTATTTGGTCTTGTGAAAACAGCATCAGTCAATGGAAAGAAATATGGACTAGTCATTGTTGACGATTTTAGTCGCTAGACATGGGTAAAATTCTTAAAGCACAAGAGTGAGTCTCACTCTGTATTCACTAGCTTCTGTTCCAAAGTGCAATGGGAAGGTGTTAGGCACCCAAAACATCCTAGGTACTCCTAGGGATCCCTTTTCATACTTGTTGTAAGGTTGTTGTTTTGTGAAAATTTGTTGTGCAAACATAATTGAAGAGATGAGAAGAGGATATACAAGTTTATTTACATTTTGTGTTTGGATGGATAAACCCATTGCCTACGTACCATCTTTAAAAAAGGTAGGATCAAAACCTCGTAGTTCGGGGTAAAAATCTCAAAAAAATGAGTTGGTGAATTGATTGGTCCAAAAGCCTTAAGGTCTTTTGTTATCCAAGGGAGAAAACTCAACCTAAAACCACAAATCTACCATATGAGGATAGCTTCAACATGCTAGTGAGGGGTTAACCCCATAATAAGCATGGAAGACTCATTGTCCATCACTAAGGATATAGGTGAGTATTACATCTACAACAAGGATAACTCAAACCTAATAGCTAAAGGTTATGGAAAAGTTTTGATTAAGAGAGTGGCCATTGAAACCACAAAAGAGATTTGAATGGGTTATATTTACCAATGAAAAGTATATACAAAATATGGTCAAAGTTGACTTAGAGATTCAATTCAAAATAAGTGTTATGAAAAGAGAGTTTGAAAATCAAAAGCATAAGGCTTAGGTTTCTAATGTTGAAAACAAGTATTAAATGTTTATACAAAAGCTTTGGCTTGGGTTAGAGTGGAGAGAAGAAGAAGAATGGCTAGAGTCCTAAACATGCAAAGAGGTGAGGGATAAGAAACAAAACCACAAAATGAGTTCCTCTCTTGAGATCATGTGGATGATCCAAGTAGCTCCCATCCTTTGGAATAAGCGATCACATAAACATAATCTCAAGCAATCAACAACCAAATGAACTCTTGGAAGGTTCCTCAGTGTATCTTGAATCTTTCTCTCTTAGAAGCACATGGCAATGGTTCCCCAATTTGGCTCAAGTTGGAATCCCTAGCACAAAGAAACACACACATCAAAAGGTTCTATTTACAAATCAAAGAATGGACAAGAGGGAGTTTAGAATATGGTCCTTTCAATGTTCATCTTCAAGCTTTAAGCATTCTAAAGGCATGAGGCCTAGTTGCTCTTTGACATTTATAGCACTCTAAAGGCATGAGGCCTAGTTGCTCTTTCACTCCATTTTGCATAGGGAAAGTCCTAAAATCTAAGTACTTTTTTCCATTTTTGCATTTGGTTCACAACAATCAAACAAAACACAAACACAATAGTATATACACAATTATGTGCTCAAGTGAGCAAAAGGCAAATTGCATTAACATAAACATGTGCTCAAGTGAGCAAAGGAAAAAAGCAAATGGATAATATGTGCAAGAAGAGTAAATTGCATAAAAGTAAAGAGCAAAAGTAAATGTTAATGGTTAATAGTTAGTGTTAGTAGTTAGTGTGCCATAAGGCAAATTTAGCGCTATGTTAAGCAATTGTAATTGGACTTATGTGACGTCACAACTATCTGAGGCCGGTCAATAATAATGTAGGCAACAACACAAGTTAGAAGTCTTGATTAGTGAACCAAGTTCCCACAACTTGCCATGCCAAAAAGAAGAAGAGAATTGATCTTGTATTGGTTTAAGTCTTTTGCATGTTTAGGAAATAACCTATCCTTAATGCAAAGCTATTCACTTGATCAATTGATCAAGATGAATTAGATTTGAATCAAGGAAGATTAAGTCTCCCTAATCAATGCTAACTTATCAACCTTTAACTTATTGATCAAAAAGAAAGAAGAAGAAGAAGAAGGAGATGAATAATGGAAAAGGAAATGGAAAGAATAAAGTGCATAAGGTGAAATAAAATGTACCAATCCATGTGTGTTGACCAAATGACATTGAGAGTCAAAGTCAAATAATGAGGAACCAGAAATGGGATGGAGATTGGAGGTCAAATAATAATCAAAATATTTTTTGGAATTTTTAATATCAAAATAAACTTGAATTAAAAATAAAAGAAAGGTCAAACTTCAAAATCACTTCAAATCAACCTTGAAAGGTCCAAGTGATTTATCCCAAGTTCAACAAGGTCAAACAAAGTTTGACAAAATATTTCAGCATTTTTAAAAGTCAGAAACTATTTTTAATCAATTAAAAGTGAATAAAAATAACCTAATTGAACTAAAATCTCAAATAAATCTCAAATCAATTAAAAAATTGATGAGAATATTTTTCATAGATCCATCATCATTCAAATAGGTTAGGAAAATATTTTTGTATTTTTTGAATATCAAAGACTATTTAAAATGAATTAAAAATAACCAGAAAAGAGAAAATTCACAAAAAATATCAAATGACAAAATAAAAAATATTAAAAATTAAAATTAGAAACTAGAATTTATTTGGAGAAGAATGAAATTGGTCTCATATTTTTTGGAATAAAAATGAAGAAGATATGAATTTTTGAAAATAAAAGAAATAAAAGAAATTAAATGAAAAAAATAGAAAAATCAAAAAAACCAGGAGCGTCTGATCAAGCCTCATTAATTGACGTGGCTGATCAAACGCTCCATATGCGCGCTTCCATGGTAGGCTTCAGTCAAACGCGTCACATATGGTATTAAAAAGAGTCATAAGAAACAAAGGTGGAGATTAGATCGTGGTCAATTAATCCAAGGGCTGTGAAGCCATCCACGTGTGGACGGTGGTGGAAACCACCGTCTTCTCAGGTGAGAAGCCAGAATCCGGCCACCAGTTGCAGGTTTTCAAACCTTAACCAAACCACACGATCCTTATATCGAAATGAAGTTGGGGTGATATACATCACCCCTGTAACCTTGAATTGCACTCAAACTTTCTATAGAATAAGAAATCTGAGCTGGAAGATTCAGGTACAAAAATTACAGTTCATTAAAACACGAAATTAAAGCCACCACTGGCTTGCCTCTCAAGTGAGGACTTCAGAAAACACATTGGCCAGGCAAATAGATCATGGAACAAGGAGATTCGAAGCGAAAACCAGTTGGACCATACCTTTGAATTGAGAAGTTTTGAGCTGATTTCTTTGCTTCCTTTTGCAAAACAGAAGTACAATGGACTATGAGAGAGAGGTCTAGGAACTTTAGATCCAAAGATTCAACCAGATTTAGTTGAATTTCAGATATAAAAATTGAAGAAAAGTGAAATAGTTCCTTTGGTAATGGTTATGGATTCAGTTGTGTAGCACCTCAGGCGCCATTAGGTTGGATTTCAAGTGAAGCAAGCAAGTGTATTTATAGCAAGAGCTGATACAATGCATGATCAAACTTGTGTGCATGTGAATTGGGTCCTCCATGCATGGGCCTGTACAGGCGCATGTGAGGCCCAAAACTTGGTGCAAATGCAAGCTGAAATGAATGTGAGATGGTTTTGACGTGTAGTTTGGAGTGAATTGGCTTGTGTGATGAATTTCAACATGTTATGCATAATCATGCCGAAAACTTCTCATCTTCGAAAATGCCATTTGCCAAATCCAAACATGAGCATGTGAGTAATGGTTGGAAAGGTATTGATGTAAGGAACAAATGTTATGTTGGGAAAAAATCCATTTGAAGTGTGGAAATTAGTGAATTTTGAGTTTAAAGTGTAAGGTGCAAAACATGTAAAGGCAAGGTTTCCAAATTTGGCCAATGTTCAAGCCCTTCTGTTTTGATGATGCAAGCTCCAAATGGAAAAACTCCAACATCAAAGTTGTAGATCTTATCAGTACAATCAAAATGGACTTAAATTATGCATCATTTGGATTTTTGATAAAGAAGTTATGGGCACTTGAAGTTGGACTTTTTTGATTTTCAATGCATTTGGTCCAAAGTGACCTATAGTGTTTTGCATTATCACATGTATTTCCTTTAAGATTTTGAACTTTTGTTCAACATAACCTTTGAAGTAGACATCTTAAGCTTTCCAATGCATTTGATCCCACCTCAAAATCATAAAACATGAATGAGTTATGTTCTTGGGAAGTTGACCCAAAATTAGGGTTTCAGTCAAAATGACCTATAATGTCTTGGAATGGATGATGACTTTCCAAACTACAAATCAATTTTTGATGAACATGAAAGTTGTTAATATTGTCCTTAAGAACATTGTTTCTTTTGGGATAATCTCCATTTGACCAACACATAAAAAGTTAGGTCACAGTGCATTTCAAAATAATCAGATGGATTGACTGATCAACTTCTCAAGTCCATGACTCATGTCTTGATGAATTGATGATCGAGGACACTCAAATATGTTAAAATATGCATGAAATGATGAATTAAAGAACTTCCCTTGATTTTATTTGATCATGAGCTGAGGTTGCTTCAGGAGCAAGGCATTGTGGATGATCTGATGAACTAGGGTTTCCTTGGGGAACAAACCCCAAACCCTTTGACTTGCTTTGATCAAAATGATGAATTGAGATGCTAAGGAGGCATATTTGATGGATGAGAGATTTGGGAACCATTTCCATGTTTTCTTTCCTCTTTTCTTGGCCATATCTTTGTACTTATGATCTCCTTGAAGCTTTTGACCTTATGATTGCTCAAGCTACACACAAGAAATGTTAGTGACATATTTTTGTGCTTTTGGTTAGTAAACAAAATAGGAAAAGAAATAATATACAATTCAAGCATGCTTGGTGATCTCAAACCACTCACAAGAGGTCCCACCCAAAGGTAAGGGGAACCAAGATGCTTATGATCCTTGAGGCAATGCAAATGCAATGTTATGATGCCATGAGGGATCTTAGGGACAAAATTGGGGTCTTACAGATGCCCCTATTTAAGGTCATTCTAGCCGGAGAAGTGAAGGTTAAAATCTTCGTCTCGACGAGGTAGAATGGGCTTAAATAATAACAGAGAGACGAATTTTGGTCCCTAAGAGACCTCATGATGCAAATGTATGTATGCAAAAGGTAACACTCTGTGGAGATATGTGTCCATAAAGAAGGAAAAGAAATAAGGAGAAACTGATAATACATATGAGTAATTTACTCCATGGGACAGAGACTCTAGGACTCTCATGGGGATAAGGGAGGAATAAAATGCGTGAGTAGGTCACGACTTCAAAGCTTGGGGAGCAAAATTCCAAAAGGAGTAAATCCATGGAAAGACTCGAGCTGACTCAAAGATGCGTGTATTGGGGAATATGCCAATACAGCAAAATTATCCACTTCGGATACTTCGGATGAAAATCCGGACTCAGATGGGGAGAATCCACCACGGGACTCCACTGGGGAAACACCAGGATGAGGTATTACCGGCTACTGGGTAATAAGCTCAAGGAGACATGTGATTCGAACATCGGTATGAGGGTGAAGGGACAACATGCTCGGGGAGAATGAATATTGAAGACCGGTATAAGGGTGAGAGATATCAAACATCCGAGATCATCTGAGGAAGACCTAAAAAAGGTACACTTTAACTCAGGAAAATCTGACTCCGCAGGGGGACACAAGGTCATAATAGGGAGCAGAAGGAAGGAACACCAAGGATACCGGTTACTGGGCATATAATAGGTGACCAACCAAAACGTGAATTGGGGAATATTCCCAAGACACTCATCATCCAAAAGAGGGCTAAAAGCAAACTCGATTATAGGATGGATGTAACACCCCGATAATAATATGGTCATTATTTAAATTAAGTTAATAATAGATTTATTAATTTAATTAGATAATTGGATTATTATTATTATTATTATTATTGGAATTATTGGAATAATTATTTATTGGAATAATATATAAGTTGGAATTTAGAAAAAATCCCATTTTTTGGTAAAAAGGTTATTTTCACGTGAAAAGGGAAAAGAGGCAGAAAGGGCAAAAAGCAAAAGAACGAAGGTTGAAGGAAGGGAAAGCTTGGAGCTCAGAGACTGCCGGATTTACTCAGGTAAGGGGGGTTTATCATCGGTTAAAGGGTATTATATGATAATATGTACTGGGTAGTAATAACCATTGGTTGTATCTCTGATTTGATTGATGCATGATGAATTTGTGAAATATTGGATGAATGAAATTGGATGATAATTGAAAAGAATTCGTAGGAATTAGAAGAGATAATGTTAGGATTGGTGAAGATGAATAGGATATGATTCGTGTAGATGATATGGACGATTATTTTGTGTAATTTGGACTGTGGAAGGTTGGATCGGATAGGTTTCGTAACAGAGAAAGCCATAGCAGATCTGAGAGTTCTGGTTTCTGGTCATACGCGTATGGCACTAGGCAATACGCGTATGAGCTGGCTGGTACGCGTATGGAGGAGGCCTTACGCGTATGAGTGGAAAAGATGATGTTTTGAACGTGAAAACGTCTCTGTTGGTACGCGTATGAGGATGTGGTACGCGTAGCATACGCGTATGAGTGTGGGCGATACGCGTATGGGATGGGCGAGGAAATGCGCCATACGCGTATGGGCATAGGCGATACGCGTATGGGCAGACTTGTGGTTTTTCTGAACTGTTGTTGTGCAGTTTTGGTTGTGTAGGCTGAGTGATGTACTTAGCTGAGGTGTGATGTTGTAGGGATCATTTCTTGTTGTTTTGAATAGTATAGGTATTAGTAGAGTGTGCTAATACTATGATTAATTGTGTGGCATGATATGATATGCTTTTGTTGATGATATGCGATGGTATACATGATGATGTGAATGTATGCATTTGTGAATAGACTGTGATATGGCTTAGAGTGTGAGCATACGTCTATTCTTGTGTTGTTGTTGTTGTGTTGCATTGCTAGGTGATTAGCATGCATATCGTGGCCCATTTGGGGTGGTAGCTAATTCCCATGGTGAGGAATTAGTGAGTAAATCATTTTGATTATTGTTGTTGTTGCATTGCTAGGTGAGTAGCGTGCATAGCATGGCCCATTTGGGGTGGTAGCTAATTCCCATGGTGAGGAATTAGTGAGTGAGTCACTATGTCTCAAATGAGTGGGACTAGTGAGCTCGGTAGCCGTGCCTGGATTTGGACGGTGAGGTTGGACTATATGTTCACAAAATAGTCGGTACCGCATGCATAGAGTCTCATTGCATAATGAATGTATGGCATATAATATGAATGGATGTATTCCAGTATTATATGTGTGTTGTGTGTTGTGTTGTTGATGTTGATTATGGTTGAGAATCTACTGTTGAGTATGATGTTTGAACGGATATTGCTGTTGCTGAATGCGTAGTATGATTAGGGTGAATTAATGTGTTAATTACTTGGCATTACATATTGTTCTATAATGCTTATTATATTGATTGAGGAACTCACCCTTACACCTATTTTTCAGGTAACGAGAAATGAGTTGAATAGAAGCTAATGCTTGGAGTCTAGAGTAGTTCTTATGGGTCATGCTCTGATAGATGTAACATCGGGAGGGAATGTTTTAATTAAATTGATATTGGTGGTTGAATGATTTACATGTATTGTGTTACATGTTTTACATTGATGTTGGATTTTATTCCGCTGCGAATTATGCAAAAGAACCTTATTTTGATTAAATAAATGAGCATGACAAGACATTTTGATAATTTTGTGAAATGATTGTGTGACACCCTTCGGGGCATAATTACTCTGATGAATATATTGTTATTTTAATTATAATAATTTGGGGTATTTAGAAGGGTGTTACATTAGTGGTATCAGAGCATAGTCGGTCGAGTCGAGTCGTAATTACTCTGTTTCCCCTGTACAGTATAGGTGTTGTGTAACCCTATCCGTACTTATTGTTTTAGTTTGTTTGGGTTTCAGAATAGAGATGGCTGGAAGAGGTAGAGATGATGCTGCAATTGCTGAGGCTCTGGGTATGCTAGCTGGAGTACTTGGAGGAAATCCGAATGTTGTGGGAATGGGAGCTGCTCGTCAACTGAGTGAGTTCCAGAAGAACAATCCTCCAATGTTCAAAGGGGCATACGATCCAGATGGTGCTCAGAAATGGTTGAAGGAGATAGAGAGGATCTTCAGAGTAACTGAGTGTGCTGATAACCAGAAGGTCAGGTTCGGTACACATATGCTGTCAGAGGAAGCTGATGATTGGTGGGTTGCTACCCGCACTGAGTTGGAAACTGCTGGAGATGCTGAGATCACTTGGGCTGTGTTCAGAGAGAGATTCCTGAGGAAGTATTTTCCAGAGGATGTTAGAGGGAAGAAAGAGATAGAATTCTTGGAATTGAAGCAGGGTAACAAGTCTGTTACTGAGTATGCTGCTAAGTTCACAGAGCTGTCGAAGTATTATACTTCCTATAGTGAGGCTGCTGGAGAATTTTCCAAATGCGTGAAGTTTGAGAACGGGTTGCGTCCCGAGATCAAGCAGGCGATTGGGTATCAAAGGATTAGAGTGTTTTCTGATTTGGTTGACTGTTGCAGGATTTTCGAACAGGATTCCAAGGCTAGAGCAGAGAGCTATCAGCAAAGGGTTGATAGGAAAGGCAAGAATCAGATTGATCGTGGAAAACCGTATGCCGCTGGCAAAGGTTTCCAGAGGCAGAGTGGGATGAAGAGGCCTAGTGGAGGAGATTCTAGTGCTCCTGTTAAGTGTTATAGATGTGGTCAGGCTGGACATCGTATCCATGAGTGTACCAGTAATGAGAAGAAGTGTTTCAAATGTGGGAAAGGTGGTCATTTGGCTGCGGATTGCCGGTTGAAGACTGTGACTTGCTTCAACTGTGGAGAGGTGGGTCATATCAGTCCACAGTGTCCTAAGCCGAAGAAAGAGAATCAGTCAGGAGGCAAGGTTTTTGCTTTATCGGGTTCTGAGACTTCTGCAGATGATCGTTTGATCCGAGGTACGTGTTATATTAATGGCTTTCCTCTTGTAGCTATTATTGACACCGGTGCTACTCATTCTTTTATATCTTTGGATTGTGCTGTGAAGCTTAAGTTAGAAATATCTGAGATGCATGGAAGTATGGTGATTGATACTCCTGCGAAGGGTTCAGTGACTACTACTTCAATTTGTTTAAGTTGCCCTTTGAGTATTTTTGGTAGGGACTTTGGGATAGACCTTGTGTGTCTTCCGCTAGTGCAGATTGATGTTATTCTGGGTATGAACTGGTTGGTGTTTAACCGAGTCTATATCAACTGTTTTGATAAGACTGTGATATTCCCTGAGATTGAGGAAGGAAAGAGTTTGTTTCTATCAGCAAGGCAAGTGAATGAGGAAGTAGCAGATGGGGCAGAGTTGTTTATGCTGTTAGCGACTTTGGAGGCTAAAGATAAACTGGTGATTGGCGATCTAGCTGTAGTGTGTGATTTCCCTGATGTGTTTCCGGAAGAAGTGAATGAATTACCGCCAGAGCGTGAAGTTGAGTTCTCGATTGATTTGGTACCTGGTACTAGACCGATATCGATGGCTCCTTATCGTATGTCTGCTGTTGAGCTAGCTGAATTGAAGAGTCAGTTGGAAGATTTGTTGGATAAGAAATTTATTCGTCCGAGTGTGTCACCGTGGGGTGCACCAGTGTTGTTGGTTAAGAAGAAAGAAGGTACTATGAGGTTGTGTGTGGACTACAGGCAACTGAATAAAGTGACGATCAAGAATCGGTATCCTTTGCCGAGGATCGATGATTTGATGGATCAATTGGTTGGTGCTAGTGTGTTCAGCAAAATAGATTTGAGATCTGGGTATCATCAGATACGTGTGAAAACTGAAGATATTCAGAAGACTGCTTTCAGAACAAGGTATGGACATTATGAGTATTCTGTAATGCCTTTTGGTGTGACTAATGCGCCTGGAGTATTCATGGAGTATATGAATAGGATTTTCCATCCGTACCTAGACAAGTTTGTTGTGGTGTTTATCGATGACATTTTGGTGTATTCGAAATCTGAAGAAGAGCATGTTGAGCATTTGAGAGTGGTTTTGGGAGTTCTACGAGAAAAGAAGCTATTTGCTAAACTATCTAAGTGTGAATTTTGGTTAGAAGAAGTTAGTTTTCTTGGTCATGTGATTTCAAGAGGTGGTGTGGCTGTTGATCCTTCTAAGATAGAAGCGGTATCTAGGTGGGAAGCTCCGAAGTCAGTTTCTGAGATAAGGAGTTTTCTTGGACTTGCAGGTTATTATAGAAAATTCATTGAGGGATTTTCCAAGTTGGCGTTACCGTTGACAATGTTGACTAGAAAGGGACAAGCGTTTGTTTGGGACTCAAAATGTGAAGAAGGTTTCCAAGAGTTAAAGAGAAGGTTAACTACTGCTCCTATTCTGATATTACCGAGTTCGTCGGAATTATTTGAGGTTTACTGTGATGCTTCATTGTTAGGTTTGGGTGGTGTGTTGATGCAGAATAAGCAGGTTATAGCTTATGCTTCGAGACAACTAAGGGTTCATGAGAGGAACTATCCGACACATGATTTAGAGTTGGCAGCTGTGGTATTTGTTCTGAAGTTGTGGAGGCATTATTTGTATGGATCAAGATTTGAAGTTTTCAGTGACCATAAAAGTTTGAAGTATTTGTTTGATCAGAGAGAGCTGAATATGAGACAGAGAAGATGGTTAGAATTTCTGAAGGATTATGACTTTGGTTTGAATTACCATCCAGGTAAAGCAAACGTAGTAGCTGATGCATTGAGTCGGAAATCATTGCATATGTCTATGTTAATGGTTAAGGAATTGGATTTAATTGAGCAGTTTAGAGACTTGAGTTTGGTGTGTGAGAGTACTCACAATAGTGTTAAATTGGGAATGCTGAAGTTAACGAGTGGTATTCTGGATGAGATCAGAGAGGGTCAGAAATCCGATATGCTTTTGGTTGATAAGTTGACTTTAGTGAATCAAGGTCAAGGTGGTGAATTCAGAGTTGATGAGAATGGTGTTTTGAAATTTGGTAGTCGGGTGTGTATTCCGGATGTTACTGAGCTTAAGAAGAGTATTCTTGAAGAGGGACATCGTAGTGGCTTGAGTATTCATCCTGGAGCTACGAAGATGTACCATGATTTGAAGAAGTTATTTTGGTGGCCGGGAATGAAAAGAGAAATTGCGAATTTTGTTTATTCCTGTTTGACTTGTCAGAAGTCAAAGATTGAGCATCAGAAGCCGTCTGGGCTAATGCAACCGTTGGCTATTCTAGAGTGGAAGTGGGATAGTATCAGTATGGATTTTGTTTTTGGTTTGCCGAGGACAAGTAAGAATTTTGAGGCTATCTGGGTGATTGTTGATAGATTGACGAAGTCGGCTCATTTCATTCCGATCAGAATGGATTATCCGTTAGAGAGGCTAGCTGAGTTGTATATTGAGAAGATTGTAAGTTTGCATGGTATTCCGTCGAGTATTGTTTCGGACCGAGACCCTAGATTTACATCGAAATTTTGGGAAGGTTTGCAGAGAGCTTTGGGAACTAAGTTGAGATTGAGTTCTGCATATCATCCGCAGACTGATGGTCAGACTGAGAGGACGATTCAGTCATTAGAAGATCTTTTGAGAGCTTGTGTTTTGGAAAAAGGAGGTGCTTGGGATTATTATTTACCTTTGATTGAGTTTACCTACAACAATAGTTTTCATTCGAGCATTGGTATGGCACCGTTTGAAGCTTTGTATGGTAGGAGATGTCGGACACCTTTATGTTGGTATGAGTCCGGTGAGAGTGTTGTGGTTGGACCGGAGATTGTTCAACAAACTACGGAAAAGATTAAGATGATTCAGGAGAAGATGAGAATTGCTCAGAGTCGTCAGAAGAGTTATCATGATAAGAGGAGGAAGTCACTTGAGTTCCGAGAGGGAGATCACGTGTTTCTTCGTGTTACTCCGATAACTGGTGTTGGTCGGGCTTTGAAGTCGAAGAAGTTGACACCTCGATTTATTGGTCCTTATCAGATTTTGGAGAGGATATGAGAGGTAGCCTATCGTATCGCTTTACCGCCGTCGCTTGCGAATTTGCACGAGGTCTTTCATGTGTCTCAGTTGAGGAGGTACATTCATGATCCGTCACATGTAGTCCAAGTAGATGATGTACAGGTGAGAGATAACCTGACTGTTGAAACATCACCTATGAGGATCGAGGATCGAGAGTTGAAGCAGTTGCGGGGTAAAGAGATTGCCTTGGTGAAAGTAGCTTGGGGAGGACCAGCAGGTGGCAATGTGACTTGGGAACTGGAGAGTAAGATGAAGGAGTCTTACCCAGAGTTGTTCGCTTGAGGTATGTTTTCGAGGACGAAAACTCTTTTAGTGGGGGAGAGTTGTAACACCCCGATAATAATATGGTCATTATTTAAATTAAGTTAATAATAGATTTATTAATTTAATTAGATAATTGGATTATTATTATTATTATTATTATTGGAATTATTGGAATAATTATTTATTGGAATAATATATAAGTTGGAATTTAGAAAAAATCCCATTTTTTGGTAAAAAGGTTATTTTCACGTGAAAAGGGAAAAGAGGCAGAAAGGGCAAAAAGCAAAAGAACGAAGGTTGAAGGAAGGGAAAGCTTGGAGCTCAGAGACTGCCGGATTTACTCAGGTAAGGGGGGTTTATCATCGGTTAAAGGGTATTATATGATAATATGTACTGGGTAGTAATAACCATTGGTTGTATCTCTGATTTGATTGATGCATGATGAATTTGTGAAATATTGGATGAATGAAATTGGATGATAATTGAAAAGAATTCGTAGGAATTAGAAGAGATAATGTTAGGATTGGTGAAGATGAATAGGATATGATTCGTGTAGATGATATGGACGATTATTTTGTGTAATTTGGACTGTGGAAGGTTGGATCGGATAGGTTTCGTAACAGAGAAAGCCATAGCAGATCTGAGAGTTCTGGTTTCTGGTCATACGCGTATGGCACTAGGCAATACGCGTATGAGCTGGCTGGTACGCGTATGGAGGAGGCCTTACGCGTATGAGTGGAAAAGATGATGTTTTGAACGTGAAAACGTCTCTGTTGGTACGCGTATGAGGATGTGGTACGCGTAGCATACGCGTATGAGTGTGGGCGATACGCGTATGGGATGGGCGGGGAAATGCGCCATACGCGTATGGGCATAGGCGATACGCGTATGGGCAGACTTGTGGTTTTTCTGAACTGTTGTTGTGCAGTTTTGGTTGTGTAGGCTGAGTGATGTACTTAGCTGAGGTGTGATGTTGTAGGGATCATTTCTTGTTGTTTTGAATAGTATAGGTATTAGTAGAGTGTGCTAATACTATGATTAATTGTGTGGCATGATATGATATGCTTTTGTTGATGATATGCGATGGTATACATGATGATGTGAATGTATGCATTTGTGAATAGACTGTGATATGGCTTAGAGTGTGAGCATACGTCTATTCTTGTGTTGTTGTTGTTGTGTTGCATTGCTAGGTGATTAGCATGCATATCGTGGCCCATTTGGGGTGGTAGCTAATTCCCATGGTGAGGAATTAGTGAGTAAATCATTTTGATTATTGTTGTTGTTGCATTGCTAGGTGAGTAGCGTGCATAGCATGGCCCATTTGGGGTGGTAGCTAATTCCCATGGTGAGGAATTAGTGAGTGAGTCACTATGTCTCAAATGAGTGGGACTAGTGAGCTCGGTAGCCGTGCCTGGATTTGGACGGTGAGGTTGGACTATATGTTCACAAAATAGTCGGTACCGCATGCATAGAGTCTCATTGCATAATGAATGTATGGCATATAATATGAATGGATGTATTCCAGTATTATATGTGTTGTGTGTTGTGTTGTTGATGTTGATTATGGTTGAGAATCTACTGTTGAGTATGATGTTTGAACGGATATTGCTGTTGCTGAATGCGTAGTATGATTAGGGTGAATTAATGTGTTAATTACTTGGCATTACATGTTGTTCTATAATGCTTATTATATTGATTGAGGAACTCACCCTTACACCTATTTTTCAGGTAACGAGAAATGAGTTGAATAGAAGCTAATGCTTGGAGTCTAGAGTAGTTCTTATGGGTCATGCTCTGATAGATGTAACATCGGGAGGGAATGTTTTAATTAAATTGATATTGGTGGTTGAATGATTTACATGTATTGTGTTACATGTTTTACATTGATGTTGGATTTTATTCCGCTGCGAATTATGCAAAAGAACCTTATTTTGATTAAATAAATGAGCATGACAGGACATTTTGATAATTTTGTGAAATGATTGTGTGACACCCTTCGGGGCATAATTACTCTGATGAATATATTGTTATTTTAATTATAATAATTTGGGGTATTTAGAAGGGTGTTACATTAGTGGTATCAGAGCATAGTCGGTCGAGTCGAGTCGTAATTACTCTGTTTCCCCTGTACAGTATAGGTGTTGTGTAACCCTATCCGTACTTATTGTTTTAGTTTGTTTGGGTTTCAGAATAGAGATGGCTGGAAGAGGTAGAGATGATGCTGCAATTGCTGAGGCTCTGGGTATGCTAGCTGGAGTACTTGGAGGAAATCCGAATGTTGTGGGAATGGGAGCTGCTCGTCAACTGAGTGAGTTCCAGAAGAACAATCCTCCAATGTTCAAAGGGGCATACGATCCAGATGGTGCTCAGAAATGGTTGAAGGAGATAGAGAGGATCTTCAGAGTAACTGAGTGTGCTGATAACCAGAAGGTCAGGTTCGGTACACATATGCTGTCAGAGGAAGCTGATGATTGGTGGGTTGCTACCCGCACTGAGTTGGAAACTGCTGGAGATGCTGAGATCACTTGGGCTGTGTTCAGAGAGAGATTCCTGAGGAAGTATTTTCCAGAGGATGTTAGAGGGAAGAAAGAGATAGAATTCTTGGAATTGAAGCAGGGTAACAAGTCTGTTACTGAGTATGCTGCTAAGTTCACAGAGCTGTCGAAGTATTATACTCCCTATAGTGAGGCTGCTGGAGAATTTTCCAAATGCGTGAAGTTTGAGAACGGGTTGCGTCCCGAGATCAAGCAGGCGATTGGGTATCAAAGGATTAGAGTGTTTTCTGATTTGGTTGACTGTTGCAGGATTTTCGAACAGGATTCCAAGGCTAGAGCAGAGAGCTATCAGCAAAGGGTTGATAGGAAAGGCAAGAATCAGATTGATCGTGGAAAACCGTATGCCGCTGGCAAAGGTTTCCAGAGGCAGAGTGGGATGAAGAGGCCTAGTGGAGGAGATTTTAGTGCTCCTGTTAAGTGTTACAGATGTGGTCAGGCTGGACATCGTATCCATGAGTGTACCAGTAATGAGAAGAAGTGTTTCAAATGTGGGAAAGGTGGTCATTTGGCTGCGGATTGCCGGTTGAAGACTGTGACTTGCTTCAACTGTGGAGAGGTGGGTCATATCAGTCCACAGTGTCCTAAGCCGAAGAAAGAGAATCAGTCAGGAGGCAAGGTTTTTGCTTTATCGGGTTCTGAGACTTCTGCAGATGATCGTTTGATCCGAGGTACGTGTTATATTAATGGCTTTCCTCTTGTAGCTATTATTGACACCGGTGCTACTCATTCTTTTATATCTTTGGATTGTGCTGTGAAGCTTAAGTTAGAAATATCTGAGATGCATGGAAGTATGGTGATTGATACTCCTGCGAAGGGTTCAGTGACTACTACTTCAATTTGTTTAAGTTGCCCTTTGAGTATTTTTGGTAGGGACTTTGGGATAGACCTTGTGTGTCTTCCGCTAGTGCAGATTGATGTTATTCTGGGTATGAACTGGTTGGTGTTTAACCGAGTCTATATCAACTGTTTTGATAAGACTGTGATATTCCCTGAGATTGAGGAAGGAAAGAGTTTGTTTCTATCAGCAAGGCAAGTGAATGAGGAAGTAGCAGATGGGGCAGAGTTGTTTATGCTGTTAGCGACTTTGGAGGCTAAAGATAAACTGGTGATTGGCGATCTAGCTGTAGTGTGTGATTTCCCTGATGTGTTTCCGGAAGAAGTGAATGAATTACCGCCAGAGCGTGAAGTTGAGTTCTCGATTGATTTGGTACCTGGTACTAGACCGATATCGATGGCTCCTTATCGCATGTCTGCTGTTGAGCTAGCTGAATTGAAGAGTCAGTTGGAAGATTTGTTGGATAAGAAATTTATTCGTCCGAGTGTGTCACCGTGGGGTGCACCAGTGTTGTTGGTTAAGAAGAAAGAAGGTACTATGAGGTTGTGTGTGGACTACAGGCAACTGAATAAAGTGACGATCAAGAATCGGTATCCTTTGTCGAGGATCGATGATTTGATGGATCAATTGGTTGGTGCTAGTGTGTTCAGCAAAATAGATTTGAGATCTGGGTATCATCAGATACGTGTGAAAACCGAAGATATTCAGAAGACTGCTTTCAGAACAAGGTATGGACATTATGAGTATTCTGTAATGCCTTTTGGTGTGACTAATGCGCCTGGAGTATTCATGGAGTATATGAATAGGATTTTCCATCCGTACCTAGACAAGTTTGTTGTGGTGTTTATCGATGACATTTTGGTGTATTCGAAATCTGAAGAAGAGCATGTTGAGCATTTGAGAGTGGTTTTGGGAGTTCTACGAGAAAAGAAGCTATTTGCTAAACTATCTAAGTGTGAATTTTGGTTAGAAGAAGTTAGTTTTCTTGGTCATGTGATTTCAAGAGGTGGTGTGGCTGTTGATCCTTCTAAGATAGAAGCGGTATCTAGGTGGGAAGCTCCGAAGTCAGTTTCTGAGATAAGGAGTTTTCTTGGACTTGCAGGTTATTATAGAAAATTCATTGAGGGATTTTCCAAGTTGGCGTTACCGTTGACAATGTTGACTAGAAAGGGACAAGCGTTTGTTTGGGACTCAAAATGTGAAGAAGGTTTCCAAGAGTTAAAGAGAAGGTTAACTACTGCTCCTATTCTGATATTACCGAGTTCGTCGGAATTATTTGAGGTTTACTGTGATGCTTCATTGTTAGGTTTGGGTGGTGTGTTGATGCAGAATAAGCAGGTTATAGCTTATGCTTCGAGACAACTAAGGGTTCATGAGAGGAACTATCCGACACATGATTTAGAGTTGGCAGCTGTGGTATTTGTTCTGAAGTTGTGGAGGCATTATTTGTATGGATCAAGATTTGAAGTTTTCAGTGACCATAAAAGTTTGAAGTATTTGTTTGATCAGAGAGAGCTGAATATGAGACAGAGAAGATGGTTAGAATTTCTGAAGGATTATGACTTTGGTTTGAATTACCATCCAGGTAAAGCAAACGTAGTAGCTGATGCATTGAGTCGGAAATCATTGCATATGTCTATGTTAATGGTTAAGGAATTGGATTTAATTGAGCAGTTTAGAGACTTGAGTTTGGTGTGTGAGAGTACTCACAATAGTGTTAAATTGGGAATGCTGAAGTTAACGAGTGGTATTCTGGATGAGATCAGAGAGGGTCAGAAATCCGATATGCTTTTGGTTGATAAGTTGACTTTAGTGAATCAAGGTCAAGGTGGTGAATTCAGAGTTGATGAGAATGGTGTTTTGAAATTTGGTAGTCGGGTGTGTATTCCGGATGTTACTGAGCTTAAGAAGAGTATTCTTGAAGAGGGACATCGTAGTGGCTTGAGTATTCATCCTGGAGCTACGAAGATGTACCATGATTTGAAGAAGTTATTTTGGTGGCCGGGAATGAAAAGAGAAATTGCGAATTTTGTTTATTCCTGTTTGACTTGTCAGAAGTCAAAGATTGAGCATCAGAAGCCGTCTGGGCTAATGCAACCGTTGGCTATTCCAGAGTGGAAGTGGGATAGTATCAGTATGGATTTTGTTTTTGGTTTGCCGAGGACAAGTAAGAATTTTGAGGCTATCTGGGTGATTGTTGATAGATTGACGAAGTCGGCTCATTTCATTCCGATCAGAATGGATTATCCGTTAGAGAGGCTAGCTGAGTTGTATATTGAGAAGATTGTAAGTTTGCATGGTATTCCGTCGAGTATTGTTTCGGACCGAGACCCTAGATTTACATCGAAATTTTGGGAAGGTTTGCAGAGAGCTTTGGGAACTAAGTTGAGATTGAGTTCTGCATATCATCCGCAGACTGATGGTCAGACTGAGAGGACGATTCAGTCATTAGAAGATCTTTTGAGAGCTTGTGTTTTGGAAAAAGGAGGTGCTTGGGATTATTATTTACCTTTGATTGAGTTTACCTACAACAATAGTTTTCATTCGAGCATTGGTATGGCACCGTTTGAAGCTTTGTATGGTAGGAGATGTCGGACACCTTTATGTTGGTATGAGTCCGGTGAGAGTGCTGTGGTTGGACCGGAGATTGTTCAACAAACTACGGAAAAGATTAAGATGATTCAGGAGAAGATGAGAATTGCTCAGAGTCGTCAGAAGAGTTATCATGATAAGAGGAGGAAGTCACTTGAGTTCCAAGAGGGAGATCACGTGTTTCTTCGTGTTACTCCGATAACTGGTGTTGGTCGGGCTTTGAAGTCGAAGAAGTTGACACCTCGATTTATTGGTCCTTATCAGATTTTGGAGAGGATAGGAGAGGTAGCCTATCGTATCGCTTTACCGCCGTCGCTTGCGAATTTGCACGAGGTCTTTCATGTGTCTCAGTTGAGGAGGTACATTCATGATCCGTCACATGTAGTCCAAGTAGATGATGTACAGGTGAGAGATAACCTGACTGTTGAAACATCACCTATGAGGATCGAGGATCGAGAGTTGAAGCAGTTGCGGGGTAAAGAGATTGCCTTGGTGAAAGTAGCTTGGGGAGGACCAGCAGGTGGCAATGTGACTTGGGAACTGGAGAGTAAGATGAAGGAGTCTTACCCAGAGTTGTTCGCTTGAGGTATGTTTTCGAGGACGAAAACTCTTTTAGTGGGGGAGAGTTGTAACACCCCGATAATAATATGGTCATTATTTAAATTAAGTTAATAATAGATTTATTAATTTAATTAGATAATTGGATTATTATTATTATTATTATTATTGGAATTATTGGAATAATTATTTATTGGAATAATATATAAGTTGGAATTTAGAAAAAATCCCATTTTTTGGTAAAAAGGTTATTTTCACGTGAAAAGGGAAAAGAGGCAGAAAGGGCAAAAAGCAAAAGAACGAAGGTTGAAGGAAGGGAAAGCTTGGAGCTCAGAGACTGCCGGATTTACTCAGGTAAGGGGGGTTTATCATCGGTTAAAGGGTATTATATGATAATATGTACTGGGTAGTAATAACCATTGGTTGTATCTCTGATTTGATTGATGCATGATGAATTTGTGAAATATTGGATGAATGAAATTGGATGATAATTGAAAAGAATTCGTAGGAATTAGAAGAGATAATGTTAGGATTGGTGAAGATGAATAGGATATGATTCGTGTAGATGATATGGACGATTATTTTGTGTAATTTGGACTGTGGAAGGTTGGATCGGATAGGTTTCGTAACAGAGAAAGCCATAGCAGATCTGAGAGTTCTGGTTTCTGGTCATACGCGTATGGCACTAGGCAATACGCGTATGAGCTGGCTGGTACGCGTATGGAGGAGGCCTTACGCGTATGAGTGGAAAAGATGATGTTTTGAACGTGAAAACGTCTCTGTTGGTACGCGTATGAGGATGTGGTACGCGTAGCATACGCGTATGAGTGTGGGCGATACGCGTATGGGATGGGCGAGGAAATGCGCCATACGCGTATGGGCATAGGCGATACGCGTATGGGCAGACTTGTGGTTTTTCTGAACTGTTGTTGTGCAGTTTTGGTTGTGTAGGCTGAGTGATGTACTTAGCTGAGGTGTGATGTTGTAGGGATCATTTCTTGTTGTTTTGAATAGTATAGGTATTAGTAGAGTGTGCTAATACTATGATTAATTGTGTGGCATGATATGATATGCTTTTGTTGATGATATGCGATGGTATACATGATGATGTGAATGTATGCATTTGTGAATAGACTGTGATATGGCTTAGAGTGTGAGCATACGTCTATTCTTGTGTTGTTGTTGTTGTGTTGCATTGCTAGGTGATTAGCATGCATATCGTGGCCCATTTGGGGTGGTAGCTAATTCCCATGGTGAGGAATTAGTGAGTAAATCATTTTGATTATTGTTGTTGTTGCATTGCTAGGTGAGTAGCGTGCATAGCATGGCCCATTTGGGGTGGTAGCTAATTCCCATGGTGAGGAATTAGTGAGTGAGTCACTATGTCTCAAATGAGTGGGACTAGTGAGCTCGGTAGCCGTGCCTGGATTTGGACGGTGAGGTTGGACTATATGTTCACAAAATAGTCGGTACCGCATGCATAGAGTCTCATTGCATAATGAATGTATGGCATATAATATGAATGGATGTATTCCAGTATTATATGTGTGTTGTGTGTTGTTTTGTTGATGTTGATTATGGTTGAGAATCTACTGTTGAGTATGATGTTTGAACGGATATTGCTGTTGCTGAATGCGTAGTATGATTAGGGTGAATTAATGTGTTAATTACTTGGCATTACATGTTGTTCTATAATGCTTATTATATTGATTGAGGAACTCACCCTTACACCTATTTTTCAGGTAACGAGAAATGAGTTGAATAGAAGCTAATGCTTGGAGTCTAGAGTAGTTCTTATGGGTCATGCTCTGATAGATGTAACATCGGGAGGGAATGTTTTAATTAAATTGATATTGGTGGTTGAATGATTTACATGTATTGTGTTACATGTTTTACATTGATGTTGGATTTTATTCCGCTGCGAATTATGCAAAAGAACCTTATTTTGATTAAATAAATGAGCATGACAGGACATTTTGATAATTTTGTGAAATGATTGTGTGACACCCTTCGGGGCATAATTACTCTGATGAATATATTGTTATTTTAATTATAATAATTTGGGGTATTTAGAAGGGTGTTACAATGGACATTCGATTCCAAAAAGGGATACGAATCTTACTCAACTGGGGAAGAACAAAAGGCTTCGACCAAAGAGTGCATGAGATATATTATCTATTACCGTCAGAACATAGATAATATACTCGCATGGAAGATTATCCACAACCGGTTACTGGGTTAATAAAGGATAAATCGGCCGTCACAGAAAGGCATCGGGATACCGAAACTAGGTATATAATGATGACCATTCAAGGAGAGCAACAACCATTACCGGCAATCGGGATATGAAAGATGACTTGCTGGGGATAAATTGCTTGATAAGAGCAATTATCCAAGATATAAACCACCGGGGGTGAAGGACTTATCAATACCGAATATTGGATAATGATAACAGTCAAAGAGGGGATTACATCTACCGGATACTGAGTAGAAAACCACAGAAGAGTAACCGTCATCGATTAGGATGAACAAAAGGTTAACTCTGCAAGGGGATGAAATAGGGTTTACAACTACCGGTATAAGGGTAGAAAACCACAGACTCTGCCGGGGATAAGATGAATGATTACTGACTACTGAGAAATTATTCATTTATACCACAGGGAAGCGTAGGAAATAGTCACAAGAGGCCAATCTAGGATCAAACTAAAGAGGCAAGCTGAATCAAGACTCGTCCTAGTGAGGATATAACTCAATAGGGAATCCCATCCCAATATATGTGTTGGGATGAAACAGAAGCAATCATCATCCACGAGGATATAACTCGGTGGGGAATATGGGAGGAAAGGTAAACACTTTCTACTTAAGGGGATGACTCTATATGAGGAGTTCAGACACCGACATCTGCTTGGGGAAATGTATTACCAACTAGCAGGGGATCGCAAACAAAGATATATGGCAAAGAATGCGATATGAATATCTGAATGTTTGAAAACTATATGCACACATGTGTAGTTTTATATATGATGAATGCTGACAAATAGGTATCTTTAACACCAACAAGTCCATCAAACAAGTACAAACATCCGGTACTACATCTCAAAAGAGAAAGCCAGGATAACAAAGATCTCCGCTGGGGAATGAGCAAAACATTCTAGCTGGAGGCAAAGATCATCAAAAATCCGTCATGGAAACACTCTACTGGGGAAATCAACAAAGGGGATCATGGAACTCTGTGGGGAACAACCACCAAATCAGAAATTTCCAAAGGTCATCAAACACTGTCCTAAATAATGAAATCACATCTTCCGAGGAGGAAGAATCACTATTCTGCTGAAAGAAGGAGGGAGGAATAAATCTTCCCAACACTCTACTAGGGGCAGAAACCACAAAAGGCTTAGGAGGAAGAGGACACCAACATGCCAGGAACATGAACAACTGCCTTACCCTATCAAGAATCTTACCATCCTTGGGAGAGCACTGAAGGCATTCCCAGTATCCTTATGTCATTGTGAATGTTCACTTTGTTTAAAAACAAATTATGAAAAATTTGATTATTTAAAACAATGACATTTTTTTCAATTAAAACATGCAAAACATTTTTTGAATAGAAACAAATAAGAGTGCAAATAATTGGATAAAGGCTTAAGTTTATTTGATGGAATGGTAGTTTGCAAATGGCAAGACTCCATAGATCTTTACAAATTTGAAATTGGTGATATATATTGGAAAAGGGCTACATTGAACATAATGACCATTTCTCCACCAATTCTGAATCCGATTTATTTGAAGCTTTGGTTGATGGTGAATGGGCGAGAATCTTTGACAGATAACAGTTGTAGAACAAAGTCTTGTCAGGATGCAGTTACTTGCCAAATCCCTATTTTTTTCCTAGATTGCCCCAGGGTGAGGTACTCAATCTAGCGGGATACATACATTCATTTTTTTATGTCTCTAACTTTTTCCTGGATCGCCCTCTCAGGTTTTCAATCCACCGAGACGCTCATATTTTCCTAAGCCGCCCTTTCGGGTTTTCAACTTAGTGAGCTATTCTGTTTTTATTTTTAGGCGAAGTATTTCTTGACTGCATCTGAATTCACAGGATGAGTGAAATCCTCCCCATCCATAGTCGTAAGTATCAAAGCACCGCCTGAAAAGGCTCTTTTAACAACATATAGACCTTCATAGTTTGGAGTCCACTTTCCCCTGGAATCGGGCGCGAAAGACAAGACTTTCTTGAGCACGAGGTCACCTTCTCGGAACACATGAGGCTTGACCTTCTTATCAAAGGCTTTCTTCATTCTTTGTTGATATAACTGACCGTGGCACATGGCAGTCAATCTCTTCTCTTCAATCAAATTCAACTGGTCATAACGACTCTGAACCCATTCAACATCAGTCAACTTGGCTTCCATCAAGACTCTCATTGATGGGATCTCCACCTCTATTAGGAGCACAACCTCCATGCCATAAACGAGAGAGAAAGGGGTTGCCCCTGTTGAAGTGCAGTCAAATGTACGATATCCATGTAAAGCGAACGGCAGCATCTCATGCCAATCTTTATACGTGACAACTATCTTCTGGATAATCTTCTTGATATTCTTATTAGCAGCTTCAACAGCCCCATTCATCTTGGGTCTGTAAGGAGAAGAATTATGATGCGCAATCTTGAACTCACTACATAGCTCTTTCATCATCTTGTTGTTCAGGTTAGATCCATTATCAGTAATGATCTTATCTGGCACACCATAACGACATATGAGTTGATTCTTGATGAATTTTACAACCACCTGTCTGGTTACATTAGCATATGATGCCGCTTCAACCCACTTTGTGAAGTAATCAATTGCTACAAGAATAAATCTTTGTCCATTGGACGCTTATGGTTCTATCATGCCAATCATGTCAATTCCTCACATGGAGAAAAGCCATGGTGATGAAATCACATTCAGAACTGTCGGGGGAATATGAATCTTATCCGCATAAATCTGACACTTATGGCATTTCTTCACATATTTGCAGCAGTCAGACTCCATTGTCAGCCAATAGTAGCCTACTCTCAACATCTTTCTAGCCATGGTGTGTCCATTGGAATGAGTACCAAATGAACCCTCATGGACCTCAGTCATCAACAGGTCTGCTTCGTGTCTATCCACGCATCTGAGCAGAAACAAGTCAAAGTATCTCTTGTAGAGTACATCACCATTGAGGTAAAAACTTCCTGATAATCTCCTCAGAGTCTTCCTATCTTTCACAGATTCCCCAGGCGGGTAAATCTGGCTCTGAAGGAAACGTTTGATGTCATACTACCATGGCTTTTCATCTTTTACTTCTTCTACTACAAATACATGAGCTGGTCTGTCCAAGCGTATCACAGTGATATTGGGAACTTCATTCCAAAGTCTAACCACAATCATTGAAGCAAGTGTAGCAAGAGCATTTGCCATCCAATTCTCATCTCGAGGGATATGATGGAAGTCAACCTCAATAAAGAACGTTGAAATCCTCCTCGCATAACCCCTATATGGAATGAGGCCAGGCTGATTCGTTTCCCATTCACCCTTAATCTGATTAACAACGAGGGCCGAATCACCATATACATCAAGATGCTTGATCCTTAGATCAATGCACTCCTCCAATCTCATAATACAAGCTTCATACTCAGCCATATTATTCGTGCATTTGAAAGTTAACCTTGTTGTAAAAGGAAAATGTGTGCCCAGAGGAGTGATAATCACTGCCCCAATACCATTTACAGCGCCATAAAATACCATGCTCCAACGGGAACCAGGCTCTGGCCCTTCATCGAGCGTAGGCTCATCACAATCTTTCATTTTCAAATACAGAATGTCCTCATCTGGGAAGTCATATTGAACTGACTGATAATCCTCAATCGGCTGATGTGCCAAGTGATCAGCCAAGATACTACCTTTAATAGCCTTCTGAGCTCGATACTCAATATCATACTCAGATAACAACATCTGCCAACGGGTAATGCTCCCTGTTAAAGCAGGCTTCTCAAAGATATACTTGATCGGATCCATTCTAGATATCAACCAAGTCGTATGATTTAACATATACTGGCGTAAGCGCTTAGCGGCCCAAGCCAAAGCACAACATGTCTTCTCAAGCATTGAGTATCGAGACTCACAATCAGTAAACTTCTTGCTCAAGTAGTAAATATCATACTCTTTCTTTCCTGATTCGTCTTGTTGACCAAGGACACAACCCATTGAGTCTTCAAGAACAGTCAGATACATAATCAATGGTCTTCCTTCCACGGGCGGAGACAGGATCGGAGGCTCAGACAGATACTCTTTAATACTGTCAAAAGCTTTCTGGCAATCCTCGGTCCAATCATGAGACTGATCTTTCCGGAGGAGCTTGAATATTGGTGCACATGTGGCAGTCATGTGGGATATGAATCTGGAAATATAATTCAAGCGGCCAAGAAAACCTCGGACTTGCTTCTCAGTTCTGGGCGTAGGCATCTCTTGTATTGCTTTGACCTTTGCAGGATCAACCTCAATACCTCTTTCACTGACAATAAAGCCCAATAGCTTACCAGAACGGACCCCAAATGTACACTTGTTAGGATTCAGACGAAGCTGATATTTTCTCAAACGCTGAAAAAGCTTCAACAAGTGCTCTACATGTTCAACTTCCGTTCTTGTTTTAGCAATCATATCATCAACATATACCTCGATCTCCTTATGCATCATATCATGAAACAAGGTAGTAATAGCTCGTTGATACGTGGCTCCGACGTTCTTCAAACCGAAGGGCATCACTCGATAACAGAATGTTCCCCAAGGTGTGATGAATGTTGTCTTCTCCATATCCTCGGGTGCCATTTTAATCTGATTATATCCGGAAAATCCATCCATAAATGAGAAGATGTTGAATTTAGCCGTATTATCTACCAACATATCAATGTGTGGTAGAGGGAAATCATCTTTCGGACTAGCTTTATTCAAGTCTCTATAGTCCAGACACATCTGGACTTTACCGTCTTTCTTAGGCACGGGCACAATATTGGCCACCCATTGAGGATATGTAGAAGTCACTAGAAACCCCGCATCAATTTGCTTTTGAACTTCCTCTTTGATTTTTACTACCATATCAGGATGAGTTCTTCTGAGCTTCTTCTTCACAGGCACGCACTCAGGCTTTAAAGGTAGGAAATGTTACACAATATCAGTATCTAGACCAGGCATGTCTTCATATGACCAAGCGAAGACGTCAACATATTCTCGTAGTAATTCAATCAACCCCTTCTTAACAGACTCTTCCCGGAGTGCCCCAATCTTCACTTCTCGCACACAATCCTCAGACCCCAAGTTGACTGTTTCTAGATTCTCAAGATGCGGCTAAATGATTTTCTCTTCATGCTCAAGTAGGCGGGTAATCTCGTCAAGAATCTCTTCATCATCATCTTCTTCCGCCTCAAATACAGGGAATTAAAAGTTGGGAGATGGTGTTGGATCATTATGTTCAATGGGTTTGATTAACCTGCATAATGATTTTGGATATAAAGAGCTTTTAGAATTCAAACAAGGCAAATCATTATGCAGATGAAAAGATTGATTTTATTCTATTTTTAGGGTTTTATGTGATCACCAATTTCATGCAAAAACGAAAAGGGAAAACAATTGGAAAAACAAACATTTAGCATGAATCTATTGAATGAAAATATCATTATATTTATGCGCCAACAATGTCATCACTTCTCCCTTTGGCATGAGAGAAGGGTTTTTAAACACAATGAACATTACTTTGACTTATGGATAACTGTTGGAATATCCACAGCGACCCAATTATTGCAGATCCCTCCAGGGATGACAAAGTTGCCAGAATCCTCTTCGTCCTCTTCCAAGATAGCAGCAACCTCCTCGTCTTGATTGGTGTGGATGAAACCTCCACTCTTGAACAACCCTTGCGTATTGGAAACCCCAGAAGAATAACCTATGCCAGCCCGGGACTTGTTGTCTTTTAACTCAATAATTTGCCCCAAACCAGCAGTTGCGCCATGCTCAATGGCCAACTTTGCATCTTTGTAGGAAACAAATGAAGAAGTTCCCTTCTTAATAGGCTCTGCAATAGATAAAGCTTGGAACGGAGTTCCAACTTCATCCTCAACATCTATATAAGAGAAGGAAGACAAATGACTGACCTGGAGAGCCTTTTCTCCCCCTACCTCCACCAGCTTCTTATTCTTTACAAATTTCAATTTCTGGTGTAGGGTGGACGTCACGGCGCCCGCCTCGTGAATCCATGGTCTTCCCAAAAGACAGTTATACGATGGGTGAATATCCATAACCTGGAAGGTAATCTTGAAATCACTTGGTCCGATTTTGACTAGGAGATCAACTTCACCAATCACAGTTTTGCGAGACCCGTCGAAAGCCTTCACAACTACTCCACTCTGCCTCATGGGAGGCCCTTGATATGACAGCTTCGCAAGAGTGGATTTCGACAATACATTCAATGATGACCTAGTGTCCACCAGAACATTGGACATGGCGTCGTCTTTGCAACCCATAGATATGTGTAATGCCAAGTTGTGGTATCTTCCCTCCTCGGGGAGATCGGAGTCACAAAAACTCAAGTTGTTACAAGCGGTAATGGTTGCAACAATACTATCTAATTGTTCTATTGTGACATCGTGATCCACGTACGCCACTTCCAACACCTTCTGCAGAGCTTCTCGGTGTGGTTCTGAATTCAAAAGCAATGATAACACAAATATTTTGGATGGCGTTTGTAGAAGCTGGTCAACAACGTTGTACTCGCTCCTTTTGATGAGCCTCGGCATCTCATCACAGTCTTCTTTCGTATTGCCACTCGGTCTAGCAGAAGCAGGAGTTCTTAACGTAGAGGAGGGCTTAACAACAAGTGCCACATTCGGAGTGCTCACGGCATTCCCAATCGGGCGCTCAACAAAATCAGCATCAACACTTCCTCGAACATCAGCTTGAGGCTTCGACGGTGTTGAAAATACACGATCGCTACGGGTCAAACCACTGACATCAGCAATGTTAACAACAGATGAAGAGGGCAAGGACACCTCTTTCCCATTTTCCACTGCCACAGCGTTGTAGCGATAGGGAACCGCTTTCTCAGAGGAATACGGTACAGGTCCGACTGGTTTGATGACCAGAGCAGGAGAAACCTTTTGCTTTCTACCCTCATACTTGATGACAATAGGCTCAGGTATCCGGAACACCGGGGAAATTACATTGACTTCGAGCTCTTCTTTGTCAACATTTCTATTTTGAAGGATCTCAATGACTCCTTCGTCCAACATCTCTTGCACATCTTTGCGCACCTGGTGACATCCTCTCTTATTGACGGAACATACTCTACATCTGTCGTGATCATGCTCATAATGGCTATAGTCACGCAGCAATCTATGCATCTCAACCAGCGATTTCCGGATATGACTGACATATTTCACCTTGTACTTGCCAAGGCAGCCCTGGACCATATTGACATACTTCCCATGCTCGGGCAATGGGTTCTTCTTCACATTCGGACCTACGTCCTCGAAAAACAGAATCCCACTTCTCACAAGGTCTTGCACCTTGGTCTTCAGGGGATAACAGTTCTCTACGTCGTGTCCGGGAGCACCGGAATGATACACACAATGAAGTTCAGGCTTGTACCCCCACTAGGGGTTAGTAGGTACAGCGGGAGGGTTTCGCGGCGTTGATAACATGAAACTATATCACATTTTAGACTTGATTTAATTAAATTATATTATTATTTGATTCAATTTATTTTATATTATTCGATATTACTTGGTATTCTCTTATTATTTATTTCAGGTAACATTATTTGAAGCATGTATGAAAAGGAAAGAAAAGGGGTGCAAAAAGAGGATTCTCTAGGAAAAGCATCTCACTAAAGCCCAACCCACGTTTGGGGCAAGCAAAATGACTGTGACGACCGCCACACTCACGTGCCGAGCGTCACGCCCCTTTACCTAGAGTTACGACCGTAACACATAGTGTGACGGTCGTCACACCCCCACTCCTATATTTTGGCTTTGACGCGCATAACAGAAGGACGTTCTCTCCTATTTTTCCTCTTGACTCGTTGACACTTTGGAACCCTACTGAAGATGCTTTTGAGGAAACGGTTATTTTATGGATGAATATAAATAGACCCCAAAAGATCCAATTGGACACCTCTACGCCGTGCAATATTTTTCCTGCTTTCTAATTTTCCAGCATTATATTTTCTTAGCATTTTATTTTCTTTTCTTTGCTAGCTTAATTTCCTAAGCATTCAATTCATTTTCTCACGATAGTTTCTACACCGGAAACTATTGTGTAATTTTTACTGGATTTAACCTTACGTTAGATCATAGTATTTTATTTCTTTGTTTTTACCTTCCTGTCTGATCAAGAATTGTGAAGAACAAATCCAACCGACTTGTGGTAGAGTGTTCGAGCATCGAGGCTTGGAACAAAACCAAGATTTCTAGTAATTTTCCAGGTTCATTAATTAATTGAGTTATTGTTTTAATTTACATATGCTTTGTGCTCAATTTACAGAGTTAATACCAAAGTTTTTATACGAGAGTAAAAGACATAAAGAAGTTAAAATCTATAGAATGACGGTTTGAGCTTTTAACTGGACAGTGTAAATTGAACATTAACTTTAAATAAGGGCGAAAGCAATTTTTAAAGTTAATTAAATTCTAATCATTTTCAAAAATTATTTTTAAAGCTTAAATGTGAGGACGAGAGTTAAGCATTTAAGTTTAATCATATAGTCTAAGTCAACAGAGCGAGAGTTTGAGACGAGGGCGTTTAAACGGTTAGTATTTTCTTAAAAAGAGTTTCTATAGATTCTATTGTTTCAAAAAGTGATTTTAGATATAGCGAAATAGTGAGAGCGTACGTTAATATAAAGTCATAGTCTGATTCAACAGAGCGAGAGTTTGAGGACAAGACTTTTAATTAATAGTGTATACGGAAAAGACTTATTTAAAAATTAAGAAAAAGACCAACGAAGATTTGATTCCCTAATTACGACGAACTACATACCGATATCCGTGTTATTTGATATTTAATCTAGATCTAAATTTAGTTTTACTATTCCCCTTAATCATCAAAGTATCATCCGCCTTAGCTTTACGCAGTAACCCTAGAAAAACGGTATATCGATTCATTAAGTCCCTGTGGGATCGATATCTTTTAAAACTACGCGATTAGATTGTGCACTTGCAGTTAATACCCTGATAGACTCACAAAGTCACGATCAAATTTTTTGGCGCCGTTGCCGGGGACTTTTATTTAGTCGATATCGTAACTCTCCTGTTACGCTGTAGAGACTAAGGCAATTTTTATTTTTCCTTCTTTTTCGTTGATTTGTATGCCACACACTCGCTCACAAGGCGAACCGTACTACTTACGAATCAACGACGTTGAACGATATCTCCGATTATTATGACGAATTTGGGAGTATCGTGCTACAAACAATCTTCCTCCAATCGAAATTCCCGATCTCAAAAATCTTCTTCCTTCGACGATACCAGCAATGGCAGAACCAGCTCATGCTCTTCGAGATTACGCTGCTCCATCGCAAGATGAGCCGCATTCGAGTATTTCTCCACCCGTAATCGAAGCGAATAACTTCGAACTTAAACCTTCGCTGTTGCAGGCAATGCAACAGAACCAATTTTCTGGAAATCCTACCGAGGATCCAAACCTTCATTTATCCGTATTTGTCCAATACGCTGATACCGTTAAAGCTAATGGTGTCACTTCAGAGGAAATTTGACTTCGTCTTTTTCCTTTCTCGTTAAGAGATAAAGCTAGAAGATGGCTTCAGTCTCTTCCTTCCAACTCAGTCACCACATGGAATGAGTTGAAGAAAGTCTTTCTTGCCCGATATTTTCCCCCAAGCAAAATAGCTATGTTGAGAGCCCAGATAAATGGATTTAAGCAAAAAGACAACGAGTCTCTTTTCGAAGCATGGGAAAGATACAAAGACATGATGAGACTTTGTCCGCACCATAGGTTAGAGGACTGGTTAGTAATTCATACCTTCTATAATGGTCTCTTGTACAACACAAGGTTAACAATAGACACCGCCGCCGGTGATGCGCTTATGGATAAACCTTGCACCGACGCTTATCAACTTATCGAGAGCATGGCCCAAAATAATTATCAGTGGGGAAGCGACCGAACAATGGTAGAAAAACCTCAAACAAAAGGTGGGATGTACGAGATAAGTAGCCTTGATCATGTTAAAGCAAAAGTGAATGCTCTTGCCCAGAAAATTGAAAGTTTAAATGTATCACCTCCAGCCACCGTGGTTGCCGTAACTCAAAATTGTGAAGTCTGTGGAATTCAAGGTCACACGCCTACAGATTGTCAACTCCTAATAGGAATCCAAGCAGAGCAGGTGAACTATGCTCAAGGAAATCCTTACTCGCATACCTATAACTCAAACTGGAAGAACCATCCTAATTTTTCATATAAAAGTAACAACGCTTTATACGCACCAGGACAAGCTCCTAGTCAAGCCCCAGCTATACCTCCTGGATATCAAAAGCCGACCCCATCTACACCTAACAACAACGTTCCTAGGATATCCAATTTGGAAATCATGATGGAGAACTTCATAGCTTCTCAACAGCAAACCAATAAAGAGTTCTTAAACCATAATGTACACACTAACGAACAGATTAAACAACTAGCAAGTAAAGTAGATGCCCTGGCTACCCATAACAAAATGCTGGAAACACAAATCTCACAAGTAGCTCAACAACAAGCGCCTACTGCTGCCCCAACTGGTACATTTCCTGGACAGCCCCAACCTAATCCGAAAGGCCACGCTCATGCAATTATATTAAGAAGTGGAACAGAGGTAGAAGGGCCATCTGACCCAAGGATTGAGAACCAAAACTCTAAAAAGTCAACTGAGGAAAAAGGTAGACCTAAGGAAAAGGAAGAGTGCAATAAAGAAACCGTAGAAAACAAAGAACCTTATGTAGTTCCGCCACCTTACAAACCACCTATCCCTTATCCTCCAAGGCTTATTAAAACCAAAGACGCGGGCCAATTTAAAAAATTTGTTGACCTACTGAAACAATTAAACGTCACCATTCCTTTTACAGAAGCTATTACACAGATGCCCTCATATGCTAAGTTCTTAAAAGAAATTTTATCTAATAAAAGGAAACTTGAAGACAGCGAAACCGTTACACTCACTGCAGAGTGTAGCGCAATAATCCAAAATATGCCTCCTAAACTTAAAGATAAAGCTTTTGCGATTTAGGAGCCGGTATCAGTGTTATGCCCTTGTTCATATGCAAGAAACTTGAAATGGGAGAAGTAAGACCAACTAAAATGTCTGTGCAATTAGCAGATCGTTCTGTTAGATATCCCGTAGGAATTCTTGAAAACGTTCCCGTGCGCATAGGTCAATTCTACATTCCCACCGATTTTATAATTATGGACATAAGAGAAGATGAAGTTACCCCCATTATATTGGGAAGACCCTTCTTAGCAACCGCCGGTGCTATCATAGACGTAAAACGAGGACGACTCACTTTCGAAGTAGGAGAAGAGAAAATTGAGTTCATTCTTTCCAAATTTTTGAAAGCACCTGCAATAGAAGACACATGTTACTTCACGGATATCATCGATGAATGCATAAAAGAAACAGAATTCAAAAATGACGGATTGTCCGACTATCGTGTAGAAGACAGACTGAACCAATGTTTAGCAATAACATCAGATCCTACGCAATGCCTTAAGAAACCAACCCTCGACCTGAAAACACTTCCCAAAAATCTGAGATATGAATTCCTAGACTTAGAACTCGAACGACCAGTGATAGTCAATCCAGACCTAGGAAAACTTGAAACCGAAAAACTCTTACATATCTTAAGAAAATATCCAACCGCACTAGGATACAACATCACTGATCTTAAAGGGATAAGTCCTTCTATTTGTATGCACCGCATCATGCTAGAAGAAGACTGTAAAACTTCTAGGGAACATCAGAGGAGACTAAACCCGATCCTGAGTGAGGTAGTGAAAAAGGAAGTAACGAAGTTATTAGAGGCAGGTATCATATATCCTATATCCGATTGCGAATGGGTTAGTCCTGTACACGTAGTACCAAAGAAAGGAGGTATAACAGTGATCGAAAATGATAAAGGAGAAACTATAACCAAACGAATTGAATCGGGATGGAGAATGTGCATTGACTATAGGAAGCTAAACAAAGCAACCCGAAAAGATCATTTTCCTTTACCATTCGTAGACCAGATGTTAGAAAGACTAGCCAAGCATTCTCATTTCTGCTATTTGGACGGTTACTCAGGCTTCTTCCAAATACCAATTCATCCTGATGACCAAGAAAAGACAACGTTCACATGTCCCTTTGGTACCTTCGCTTATCGACGAATGTCGTTTGGCTTTTGCAATGCTCCTGCAACCTTCCAAAGGTGTATGATGGCAATATTCGCCGATTTCCTCGAAAACATCATGGAAGTCTTTATGGATGACTTTTCCGTATGCGGGCAAAGTTTCGAAGAATGTCTTGAAAACCTAGAAAGAGTTCTAGAACGATGTGTAAAAGTAAACCTAGTACTTAATTGGGAAAAATGTCACTTTATGGTACAAGAAGGAATTGTTTTAGGACACATCATATCAAATAGAGGAATTGAAGTAGACAAAGCCAAAATAGAAGTAATAGAAAACCTTCAACCTCCGAAAACTGTGAGGGAAATACGAAGCTTCTTAGGACATGCCGGTTTTTACCGACGATTCATTAAAGATTTCTCTAAAATAACTAACCTTTAACCGGATTATTAATGAAAGATGCTGAATTCATCTTCGACAATAAATGTTTAGAAGGATTTCAAACACTTAAACAAGCATTGATCTCCGCGCCCATAATGCAGACCCCGGATTGGAATGAACCTTTCGAAATAATGTGTGACGCAAGTGACTACGCCGTGGGTGTTGTTTTAGGACAACGAAAGGATAAAAAACTTCACGTCATATATTATGCGAGTAGAACTCTAGATGAAGCACAAATGAATTACGCCACGACCGAGAAAGAACTTTTAGCAGTAGTATTTGCACTGGATAAATTTCGTTCCTACTTGGTCGGAGCTAAAATAATCGTTTACACTGATCACGCTGCCATTAAGTACCTCTTAACAAAAAAGGACGCCAAACCTAGACTCCTAAGGTGGATCTTGTTGCTACAAGAACTTGATTTGGAAATCAAAGATAAAAAAGGAACTGAAAACGTAGTAGAAGATCACCTCTCTAGACTTGAAAACCTAGAACCGGAAAGAACATCGATCAACGATGATTTATCGTACGATAAACTTATAGCTAATTTGGAAGAAAATAGAGTTGATGAACAGGTAGAGACCACCTTGGTTGTATGCGTTACACCATGATACGCTGTTTTTGTTAATTATTTTGCCGCCGGAGTGGTTCCACTTGATTTATCCTACCAACAAAAGAAACGATTCTTCCATGACATAAAACATTACTACAGGGACGACCCTTTACTTTTCAAAAGAGGCCCCGATGGTATTTTCCGTCGCTGTATACCTGAAGAAGAGGTAGAAAGTATAATCCAACATTGTCATTCCGCTCCCTATGGTGGACACGCAAGTACATCCAAAACCTGCTCTAAAATCCTACAAGCCGGTCTTTATTGGCCAAACATATGGAAGGATGTGCACGCCGCTGTCAAGAAATGTGATAGGTGTCAACGCACAGGAAACATATCTAGACGTGATGAAATGCCGCAAAAAGGAATTTTGGAAGTAGAAATTTTCGATGTGTGGGGAATAGATTTCATGGGACCTTTTCCACCTTCTTTTGGTAACAAGTACATACTCGTAGCGGTAGACTACGTATCAAAATGGATTGAGGCTATAGCTTCTCCAACAAACGACACACGAGTAGTAATTAAACTCTTTAAGAATATAATCTTTCCAAGATTTGGTGTCCCAAGAATAGTCGTCAGTGACGGCGGATCTCATTTCATATCTAAGATACTCGAAAAATTATTGTTTAAATATGGTGTAAAACATCGAGTAGCAACACCTTACCATCCTCAAACTAGTGGACAAGTGGAAGTGTCTAATAGAGAAATTAAACAGATATTGGAAAAAACAGTCGCTACATCAAGGAAAGACTGGTCATCAAAATTACCCGAAGGTTTATGGGCATATCGAACCGCTTACAAAACTCCCATAGGAACAACTCCATTTAAGCTTATTTATGGTAAATCGTGTCACCTCCCAGTGGAGCTAGAACATAAGGCCTATTGGGCTATTAAAAATTTAAATTTAAACTATAAGGCCGCCGGTGAAAAGCAAATTCTAGATATAAACGAATTAGAGGAACTTAGACAAGACGCATACGAAAATGCCAGAATCTACAAGGAAAGAACGAAAAAATGGCATGATAAACGTATATCAAGGAAAACTTTCAAACAAGGCGATGTAGTCCTATTTTTTAACTCTAGACTTAAGTTATTCCCAGGAAAACTACGCTCTAGGTGGTCAGGCCCTTTCCAAGTCACTAATGTCTTTCCTAGTGGGCCTGTAGAAATTAAAGGAAACTCTATTGAATCATTTATCGTAAACGGGAAGCGTCTAAAACATTATCATTATGATGAAAACAATGAAGACTCGCAAGTCCTGCAATTAGACGTATTGTCTCCAAAATTAATAGATTAACATTTAATAGTTTTATGTCGAGCTTGCGACATTAAACAAAGCGCTTTGTGGGAGACAACCCACAAATTTTTATTTTTCTTTGACTATTCTTTTGATTTTATTCAGTATTCATTCTTCATTTTCTTTATTTTATTAAATTTTTCTTCTTTTCTTCTTTCGGCATCTGGCCAAATCCTGACTAAATTCTTGTTTTCTTTTCTTTAGTTAACACTAACCTGATGGGACATATTGATCGCATGGGTATCAAATTCCTAGGGAGAGCTCAGAGACAAAAATTTGAAGAACTTGCTGAGAGAGAGATGCACCCAAGTTTTTATGCTGATGATTGTGCAATGACCGTTCTTGGGCTAAGAGATAGTGTCCGATATCTGCTGAGTCAAATAGGGTGGGAAACCACTCCTATTCAGAGACAATTTGTTACTTACCGGAGGCTAACTCTAGAATTCCTTAGCTCCCTGATTTATTTACCAAACCATGGAAAAGGAATAAACCGAGGTTTCATTCAATTCAGGATGTTCAATATGGAGTATCAGTATAACATTCAAGAATTTACTAACCTCTTAGGGTTCCCTACTTCTTTTGACACATTCACCATGAGCCAAGAAGACCTCTTTGAATATCGAGAGCTTGAGTATTTTTTGGAAGTTTGACGGGAAATGACGACCCTGAGGAACATGAGTTTCTTTCTGGAAACATACATAACCCAGCGTTCCTTTATTTCCACAAGATCCTAGCACACACTCTTTTTGGGAAAAGATCAAACATCACCACAGTATCACGTGATGAACTCTTCATAATATTTTGTGCTTCCCAGAACCGTCCAGTGAATGGTGCCACTTATATGTTGGCGAGTTTTGACCTCCTCATTCAAGATGACCGTGCACCGATTCAAATAGGAGGATTGATAACTATGATTGCTAATGCTATTGGATTGCGCCAACCCATGCTTGATTTGAACCCTTTTTGTTGTATTCAGCCTATGAATATACTTTTCCTTTTCAACACTATGTTTATTGGAAACCTTGGACCTTAAGAGTTTGAACTATTTATTAACAACCAAGCTTTTTACCTATTCACCATGCCTAGCCCAATGACTAGTGTCCATAACCGAAATAATTGGCTCTACAACGTGGATGGAATACCTTCTCCTGTTAGATCTATTGAAACCATCCAAGATTATGAGATTCTTGACAACCAGATCCCTTATGCTGAGTCTGATCCGCAGACACCAACTGGTTACCATGATGCTGCCTCTCCACCTCATCCTATCCCGTCTGCAGAATCGGCAATACCTGATCTTAGACATCATATGCCCGGAACTGATTATAATACCACTATTCAAGCTTTGATGTTAGAACAAGATGCCATTAGAGAAGAGTTAACTAACATGGGACATGAATTTCTGGAATACATGAGTAGAATGACAAATCAATTCCACGAGTTGCTACACCGTGTCAATTCCTTTGCTCCTCCGACGAGAGATTCTACAAGTGGCTAGAAGAATTGCAGTTAACTAGTTTTAGTTTCAGGAAATTTATAGTTTCGTTTGAGAATATTTTTATCTCAGTATTTACTTTTCGCATGTTCTATTTTATTTTCAAATATTATATTATGTTTATTTTTATGAAGTTACTGGCATTATTGGTTAAATTAAATTTTATTTTGATATATGCACTATCTAAAATTACCAATAATGATATTTACTGTATGCTACTACTTGCATGACTTATTAGAGAAAAATATATATACACTATGGTGTGTAGTAAAGTAGCATTCATGGCAATAGAAAATATAATAAACAAAACTAAAATAATAATAATAAATAAAAAAATAATATATTTTTTTTATTAAAGCACCCACGCATGCTGTCACGAGCGTAGTGAGCGTTGCATGCTCAGAAGTGTGACGAGCGTCACACATACTGTCACTATCGCCACGCAGCCCATGACGCTCGTAACACCTTCTGTCACAAGCCTGACAGCGTGCTTCCTCGTAAACGTTGTTGACCGTTATGGTCATGACCGTTGCTCCCTTCATCTCCCCATTCAACCCACCTCTTTACTCCATTCCACTCACCTTCATCCACATTAATTTTCCTCTCACCCACTCCTCTTCCCAATTTCAAAACTCTTCCTATAAATACCTACAATACATTTCTTCCTACACTACATCATTCCAACAAACCATTCTATACAAATATATTTCATCCTCTTTTCCTTCTTTCTACAAACTATAAATATGGCGGAAAACCAACATCAAGAAGTGCAATTCGGAAATATTATTTTCCGATCTGAAGATATCAACTATCAACGGGAGCAGTTCGTTCGGTTCCAACAACGCGATGTCATATCTACCAGGTACCCAGATTTAAATTGCTTACAAGAATTAGGATTACTTCAAGGTGTGCAATGGCTGCTTAGGCTTTCTTAACTTTTCTTTGCACACAAAATCACCCAACATACCCATCACTCACCTTGAAGTTTTTGAGTTCTTATTCCTACACCACTCCACCCGGTGAGGACGAATACTTAACCGGTACCGCAAATTTCCGTATGTTCAACACTGAGTACTCACTATCTCAGGACCAGTTGAGTGTCATGCTACACTTTCCTGTAGGAGACCAAGTCCACCCAAGAATCCCTCCAAACTCAGAGTGGAACACGAATGCATTCGACCTCTTTGGAAAAATATCCGGTGTGGAAACCACTAATTGGGATGCACTACTTGCTTCGCACATACACAACCCCACTATCTGGTATTTCATCCGTATTTTGCAAAACACCATTTTTGGATGACCCAACAACAGCAAAGTCAACACGAAAGAATTATTCTTCCTACACTGCATCTTTTCAGCCGACACAAAGGTAAACGCCGCCTCTTTCTTACTTCACCATATCCGTACCCTTTGTGCTCGAGGCCGTCAACCTTTTGTGATTGGAGGATTAATAACCACCATCGCACTCGGTTTAAATCTAGGGGACCGACCTCAGAATTTGCAATCTTTGCCACCCCTGATTATGGATATAAGCTATTGTTGCTCCAACCGCTTAATCAAAAATAGGGTAGGCGGGAAGTATTGTCTTATGGTGAATAACCAAGAAGTCCCAAGCGTTGTTTTGCCCAACATTTCCCTCACCGATGTCACCAACCCCAACCGATTCATCTACGATCTGAATGCTCCCGAACCTACCGAGCCTACACAAGCAAACCCGTCCCCAGACGAGTTTGATGAAATGGAGCAAGGTGATCAAGGTCCTGAACAACATTCGGTCCCACATAATCCTTCCGATAATGTGGCTGGTCCATCCTCCCGACGTCGTCGAAGAAGAAGGCCCACAACAAATGATGACATCATGGATGCTATTGAACATCAAGCCCAACGGCTTGATGCCATGCATGCGCAAAATAATGAAGTAAAGCAACTGATGCGCCAGATGCAACAGCAACAAGAAGAGAGGAATGCAATAACCGACCAGCGGTTCACTGACTTGCTTAACAGGTTTGATGACTTGGAAGTACGTCAACGATCACCGGGTCCAAGAACAAGAGGACGCAGGCAGAATTGAGTTTGGGTTCCTTCTTTTTTTTCCTTTTCTTTCGTTTTTTCTTTTTTGAAACATTGGGGACAATGTTTCATTTAAGTGTAGGGGGAAAACTTTGTTTCAGTTATATTTATTTCCCTTTCAATATTTCCCTTTCAAGTATGTTATTTCCCTTTTATATATAAAAAAGAAAAGAATTATTTTAAGTCAAGTCCCTAGTGTGAAATTTTTTTATTATCTATTCCCCTCAAATTTTCTTGAGCCATAACAAACTTCAACACACTCAATAAGTATAAAGGATGCTTATTTTATAAAACCTGAGTGAAATTAAGATAAAATTATTACCGCCCCAGCACTCTAAAAACCTCAGCATGTTAGATCAGGATAAGTACCTATTATACCAATTCCTTGCACTTTTAGTTTTATAGTAACCCCGAGTAGTTTATACGAGAAATCGGCACCATCTTAATAGCAAACTACGTGGAGAGCCGATGAATATAAGTGAATGATTCCCAAAACAACATATTAAAAATCAGGAAATACAATAATTAAGTTAGGTGATCCTTACCCGATCATTTAATCCAAAGGTTGCGGACCCTACAAAAACATAGTATGAACGATCCATTGTGAGTTGGCTCAGCGGTTTCTGGTGCTGAACTTGGTAGGGAGGACTACGGTCCGATCCCCCGCAATTTGCAATGGACTAAATAACGAAGTTATCCAACTTATGTACCAGAACTTCTAGCTAAAAGGGGATCAGAATCGCTAACCAGTTACTCCACTATGTGCACGAAAAGATAAAGGGCTTAATGTGATTTCGCTAGAATGAAATCGGGTGAAATAAGAGTAAAAGAACTAGGCTGAGCTATAATAGCATGACTCGAACTGGTTTGCATAAGGTGAGGTTATCTAGTGCTGTTACAGTAATTTTTGATGTTAAGATTAAGCTCAGGTTATTTCTAAACGAGATTTACTTGCAACCTATTACAAATTGATGTGTGTTTGGATATGTTATCTGGCTAATATTTGAAATCGATTTCCACATTGTATCTTGCTTGAGGACAAGCAAAAGTCTAAGTGTGGGGGAGTTTGATAACATGAAACTATATCACATTTTAGACTTGATTTAATTAAATTATATTGTTATTTGATTCAATTTATTTTATATTATTCGATATTACTTGGTATTCTCTTATTATTTATTTCAGGTAACATTATTTGAAGCATGTGTGAAAAGGAAAGAAAAGGGGTGCAAAAAGAGGATTCTCTAGGAAAAGCATCTCACTAAAGCCCAGCCCACGTTTGGGGCAAGCAAAATGGTTGTGACGACCGCCACACTCACGTGCCGAGCGTCACGCCCCTTCACCTAGTGTTACGACCGTAACACATAGTGTGACGACCGTCACACCCCCACTCCTATATTTTGGCTTTGACGCGCGTAACAGAAGGACGTTCTCTCCTATTTTTCCTCTTGACTCGTTGACACTTTGGAACCCTACTGAAGATGCCTTTGAGGAAACGGTTATTTTATGGATGAATATAAATAGACCCCAAAAGATCCAATTGGACATATCTACGCCGTGCAATATTTTTCCTGCTTTCTAATTTTCCAGCATTCTATTTTCTTAGCATTTTATTTTCTTTTCTTTGCTAGCTTAATTTCCTAAGCATTCAATTCATTTTCTCACGATAGTTTCTACACCGGAAACTATTGTGTAATTTTTACTGGATCTAACCTTACGTTAGATCATAGTATTTTATTTCTTTGTTTTTACCTTCCTGTCTGATCAAGAATTGTGAAGAACAAATCCCACCGACTTGTGGTGGAGTGTTCGAGCATCGAGGCTAGGAACAAAACCAAGATTTCTAGTAATTTTCCAGGTTCATTAATTAATTGAGTTATTGATTTAATTTACATATGCTCTATGCTGCTGTTTATATATATTGTCTGTTTGATATGGCCGTATTTATGCATGATTATTGTTTAGGCATGTTTAGCATGTCCGGCTAATTAATTTAGATATCGGTATGTAAAGTAAGCGGAATAAAGGAATCAAAACTGAGTTGGTTTAAATTTATTTAAAAATATAGTCACTCTTTTTTCTGGTCTCAATTTACAGAGTTAATACCAAAGTTTTTGTACGAGAGTAAAAGACATAAAGAAGTTAAAATCTATAGAACGACAGTTTGAGCTTTTAACTGGACAGTGTAAATTGAACATTAACTTTAAATCAGGGCGAAAGCAATTTTTAAAGTTAATTAAATTCTAATCATTTTCAAAAATTATTTTTAAAGCTTAAATGTGAGGACGAGAGTTAAGCATTTAAGTTTAATCATATAGTCTAAGTCAACAGAGCGAGAGTTTGAGACGAGGGAGTTTAAACGGTTAGTATTTTCTTAAAAAGAATTTCTATAGATTCTATTGTTTTCAAAAAGTGATTTTAGATTTAGCGAAATAGTGAGAGCGTACGTTAATATAAAGTCATAGTCTGATTCAACAGAGCGAGAGTTTGAGGACAAGACTTTTAATTAATAGTGTCTACGGAAAAGACTTATTTTAAAATTAAGAAAAAGACCAACGAAGATTTGATTCCCTAATTACGACGAACTACATACCGATATCCGTGTTATTTGATATTTAATCTAGATCTAAATTTAGTTTTACTATTCCCCCTAATCATCAAAGTATCATCCGCCTTAGCTTTACGAAGTAACCCTAGAAAAACAGTATATCGATTCATTAAGTCCCTGTGGGATCGATATCTTTTAAAACTACACGACTAGACTGTGCACTTACAGTTAATACCCTGATAGACTCACAAAGTCACGATCAGGCGTGATCAACTTTCTATCGATCAGCGACAGATAGAGTTCGGCATAAGTCATCGGAATTGGATCAAAGGTGACCCTCTTCCTCTCGTAGCTAGTGCTGGCACTGTTGTTATTTTGAGGCTGATAAGCCTGCTGCTATGGACGTTGTTGTTGTTGATATTGCTGAGTTTGCGGTTGCTGATAATGTTGAGCTTCCCTGAAAACGGGTGCTATATGAGCCACCTGATGCTGATTGCTCACTGGGCGAACAATCTTCCTCTTCACAGAGGGTCTTCTTTTAACATGGGAAGACACGGCATGTGCCTCTCCCTCCTTCTTCTTCGCAAAGCTCCCATATCTCTTTGCTGAAGAGCCTTCGTCTCAAGTTAAGCGTCCTTCACGGACCATTTCTTCCAGTCTCATCCCCATATTCACCATCTCGGTGAAGTTTGAGGGAGAACTGACTATCATTCTCTCGTAATAAAACGAGCTCAAGGTCTTCAGGAAGATCTTGGTCATCTCTTTCTCCTCTAGGGGAGGTACTATCTGGGCTGCCAACTCGCGCCATCTCTGGGCGTACTCTTTGAAGGTCTCCTTATCCTTCTGTGACATTGCTCTCAGTTGGTCCCTATCAGGAGCCATATCCATATTGTATTTGTATTGCTTGACGAAGGCCTCGCCAAGGTCATTGAAAGATCGGATGTTCGAACTCTCCAAACCCATGTACCATTGGAGAGCGGCACCGGACAGACTGTCCTGGAAATAATGGATGAGCAGTTGGTCATTATCTGTCTGCGTTGACATCTTGCGAGCATACATCACGAGATGGCTCAGAGGGAATGTGTTTCCCTTATACTTCTCAAAGTCACGCACTTTGAATTTAATGGGGATCTTCACGTTGGGCACAAGGCACAACTCAGCAGCATTTTTACCAAAGAGGTTTTTCCCCCTCAAAGTTTTTAGTTCCTTGCGAAGCTCAAGGAATTGGTCCTTCATATCATCCATCTTTTCATAAACATCTGGGCCCTCAGATGGCTCAGAGTGGTAGATGGTATCTTCGACCCTTGGTAAAGTATGCACAATGAGCGGTGGCACTAAAAGGACCGGCTGGCATAGATGGTGCAAAATGAGCCGTTGCAGCAGGCACAATAGAAGTCACGATCTCATAAATAACCGTCCTCTGGGGAGGAGTTGATGGGGTTGGAGAAGATTGGCTCTGAGCGGCCAAGAATGACTCCATCAAGGCAGTCAACCTGGCTACTTCTTCCTTCAGCTCACGGTTCTCTTGTTCTAGATGATCCATCAGTCTTGAAGAACTGGCTCTGGTGTAGTACCGGTGAGTCAGCTTGTCTTCAAAATAAATGAAGAACACAGAGTTAGACCATAGGACAGGAAGCTGGGAACAAAACCTGCTTATGCACATGATGCATGCAATGCTCGTGCATATGATTTGTTTTTATTTCAGAGGAATTTTAGAGTTCTATTTGCAAATATTTGGAAGTATTAAACATTTATCATATATGAAAGTATCTTGTCACTAATATCTGGAAAATAGTTTTACATCAAAGAAGTCCACCATTGGTAGCTAGACAAAAATACAAGAGAAAAGGAAAATGATTATCCCATGGATCCCTAGAAACAATCATCTAAAGCTCGGGACACATGAAGATAAGATGCACGAAGCCTCTTCACCTCCTTATCATAGGCTGCCTCCATATCTACCTTCTCCTTGGCGAGTCGATCGTACTTCCTCTTCCAGAACTTGGAAGACTGAGGAAGTAGAGAAGTCCATGCATCATTAGGATCATCAATAACCTGATGCTCGAGGAACTCAATCAAAGCATCCTTTTCCTTGATCTGCTGAAGCAACTCTTCTCGTTCGCGGATCCCAGCACGTGAACGGTCTTCGTCTCTCAACTCCTCTACTCCTTGGTCAGGGAGGGTTGAAGGCCCAACCATAACCAAAGGTGTAGGTCTTGGATATTCATAAGGCATGAGATACTCAGACGCTCTCTTCCTAACCCAAGCAATGTAAGGCTCCAAAGCGACACAGTTCTTAGGACCGAACTCATTCCTTCCTTTCCTATGAATCTTGTGCCAAGCGCGGACCATCCTAGCTTTCAAGCCTTGGGATCTTTACCCTCCTGAAAGAACACACCCTCTAACAGAATGTTATTGGGTTTATCCTTTAGGGGGAACCCAAGCTGACGACGTGCCAAAACAGGGTTGTAGTTAATCCCACCACATGTACCGAGAAGAGGTACATTGGAGAATTCACCACAAGAGTCGATAATCTGCACACCATCGTACACACGGTTGTACCAAGAGATATCATCATTAGTGAGAGACATAAGCCTCGTGGACCACCGTAGACATCCCTTGTTCTCTCTGAAGGAGACTGTCTGTGGTAAAGTGAGAAATAAACCACTTATACAATAGAGGCAAACAACACACAATGGCGCCACCACCCTTTGCATTCCTCATATGCAAAGAGAAATAAGTCTCACCCAACAGAGTCGGAACGGGATTAAGAGTAGAGAAAATCCTAATAGCGTTCACATCCACAAACTTGTCGATGTTGGGGAACAACACTAACCCATAGATGAGAAGTACAAATATGGCCTCAAAGGCGTCCTCACTCATGGCCTTCCCATACACAGTAGCTTGAGCAATGAGGAACTCAGAAAGGAGACCTTGAATTCCACCTTTGGTAGTCATATGAGCACCAACCAGAGATTCATCTATATGCAACATATCTGCTATCTCTTGAGAAGTAGGAACACTCTCCAAGCCACTGAACGGCAACTGGTCTAGGATAGGTATACCCACAAGGTAGGCATACTCCTCAAGCGTGGGCAAAAGCTGAAAATCCGGAAATGTGAAGCAACGGTACAAAGGATCATAAAACTGCACCAATACACTCATCAATCCTTCATCCACCTGAGTAGTCAGAAGAGGAAGAAGCTTCCCAAAACGAGCCTTGAAACCCAAGGGATCTAATACATAGGATGTCAGATTCCTTAACTCTTTCAAATCTGGTTGTCTGAAGCTGTACTTATTTGTATTCCTTCTTTGTCTTTCAATGTCTGAAAATTTGCAAATAGACCTCTCAAATTCCTTGAAAAGTTTCTTCATTATTGATGATATTGATGCAAATGGGTGCATGAATGCATGGATGCAACAATCACACTCAAGGATCAAGCAAAGCACACCAAACAAAGGTCATGGGATGGACCATGTTATCCTTAATATCAATCATTCATTTTGGTGGATTATGGTTTAAACCTTATCAACACCCAAGTTCCATTGATATTAAGGACACATGAACGGATCAACCACGAATCAAGGGTTTGTTGCGAGTCACGAGCATGGAGTCTCGGTTAAGAACCACCCAAAGGGAGTGTACTAGGGTTTAAACCTGCCAAACATGTTCTACAAGAGGTTCCCATAGTCATCATCCCATCTTTCGGATATTGTCGGAGAAACGACTACTCGTATTCCAAAAATATTCTCAAGAGAGACTCTTATGAGTGTAGTATCGCATAACAATCATATCAGATCTTACACTTGAACGACTTTCGCACTACATCCTAAGAATAGGCCAAGATGGGCTTGGTAAACTAAGGTCCTTGGCTTCTAAGGTCTATATTGGAAAGAGTAATGTTTAACCACAACTACTTGTGTGACATTATTGATCCCAACATGACCTCCACCAAGTGAATGGGCTTGCAAGTCAACTTGCTAAGGAATAACTCCACACAAGTCAACAAGACTACCATTCTCCTATCCTAAGTGCACTCGAGTCCGGGTATAGAACTCATCTCACAAAGATCACCAAGCATACAAGAAATTAATATTCAAGCAATTCAATCATTACATACAATACAGTAATCCCAAATTGCACAAAAATATATCACAAAACAATATACACAATAATACAACAAAAATTAAAAGTAGGCAAACCCACTAGGGACATACACATCCCCGGCAGAGTCTCCATTTTTCTATAGCGGGGTATTCGTTACCATTAGAGATATTGACTAAATCCAAGGTAAATCATACAAGTCGAGTCGCCACCGCACTTCTATTTATCCAAAGGAATGGTTAGAAAGCGAACAAAAACCTAACAGTTTTATCAAATCAAAAACTAGTAAAAGAGAGTCAGAGATTTGGGTAAGGGGTTGGTTATGCAATGGGAAGGTGTTAGGAACCCAAAACATCCTAGGTACTCCTAGGAAGCCCTTTTCATACTTGTTGTAAGGTTGTTGTTTTGTGAAAATTTGTTGTGCAGACATGATTGAAGAGATGAGAAGAGAATATACAAGTTTATTTACATTTTGTGTTTGGATGGATAAACCCATTTCCTATGTACCATCTTTAAAAAAGGTAGGATCAAAACCTCGTAGTTCGGGGTAAAAATCTCAAAAAAATGAGTTGGTGAATTGATTGGTCCAAAAGCCTTAAGGTCTTTTGTTATCCAAGGGAGAAAACTCAACCTAAAACCACAAATCCACCATGTGAGGATAACTTCAACATGCTAGTGAGGGGTTAACCCTATAATAAGCATGGAAGACTCATTGTCCATCACTAAGGATATAGGTGAGTATTACATCTACAACAAGGATAACTAAAACCTAATAGCTAAAGGTAATGGAAAAGTTTTGATTAAGAGAGTGGCCATTGAAACCACAAAAGACATTTGAATGGGTTATATTTACCAATGAAAAGTATATACAAAATATGGTCAAAGTTGCTTAGAGATTCAATTCAAAATGAGTGTTATGAAAAGAGAGTTTGAAAATCAAAAGCATAAGACTTAGGTTTCTAATGTTGAAAACAAGTATTAAATGTTTGCACAAAAGCTTTGGCTTGGGTTAGAGTGGAGAGAAGAAGAAGAATGGCTAGAGTCCTAAACATGCAAAGAGGTGAGGGATAAGAAATAAAACCATAAAAGGAGTTCCTCTCTTGAGACCATATGGATGATCCAAGTAGCTCTCATCCTTTGGAATAAGCGAAGCATAAACTCAAGCAATCAACAATCAAATAAACTCTTGGAAGGTTCCTCAATGTATCTTGAATCTTTCTCTCTTAGAAGCACATGGCAATGGTTCCCCAATTTGGCTCAAGTTGGAATCCCTAGCACAAAGAAACACACACATCAAAAGGTTCTATTTACAAATCAAAGAATGGACAAGAGGGAGTTTAGAATATGGTCCTTTCAATGTTCATCTTCAAGCTTTAAGCATTCTAAAGGCATGAGGCCTAGTTGCTCTTTGACATTTATAGCACTCTAAAGGCATGAGGCCTAGTTTCTCTTTCACTCCATTTTGCATAGGGAAAGTCCTAAAATCTAAGTCCTTTTGTCCATTTTTGCATTTGGTTCACAACAATCAAACAAAACACAAACACAATAGTATATACACAATTATGTGCTCAAGTGAGCAAAAGGCAAATTGCATTAACATAAACATGTGCTCAAGTGAGCAAAGGAAAAAAACAAATGGATAATATGTGCAAGAATAGTAAATTGCATAAAAGTAAAGAGCAAAAGTAAATGTTAATGGTTAATAGTTAGTGTTAGTAGTTAGTGTGCCATAAGGCAAATTTAGCGCTATGTTAAGCAATCGTAATTGGAATTATGTAGAAGTCACAACTATCTGAGGTCGGTCAATAATAATGTAGGCAACAACACAAGTTAGAAGTCTTGATTAGTGAACCAGGTTCCCACAACTTGCCATGCGAAAAAGAAGAAGAGAATTGATCTTGTATTGGTTTAAGTCTTTTGCATGTTTAGGAAACAACCTATCCTTAATGCAAAGCTATTCACTTGATCAATTGATCAAGATGAATTAGATTTGAATCAAGGAAGATTAAGTCTCCCTAATCAATACTAACTTATCAACCTTTAACTCATTGATCAAAAAGAAAGAAGAAGAAGAAGGAGATGAATAATGGAAAAGGAAATGGAAAGAATAAAGTGCATAAGGTGAAATAAAATGTACCAATCCATGTGTGTTGACCAAATGACATTGAGAGTCAAAGTCAAACAATGAGGAACCAGAAATGGGATGGAGATTGGAGGTCAAATAATAATCAAAATATTTCTTTGGAATTTTTAATATCAAAATAAACTTGAATTAAAAATAAAAGAAAGGTCAAACTTCAAAATCACTTCAAATCAACCTTGAAAGGTCCAAGTGATTTATCCCAAGTTCAACAAGGTCAAACAAAGTTTGACAAAAAATTTCAGCATTTTTAAAAGTCAGAAACTATTTTTAATCAATTAAAAGTGAATAAAAATAACCTAATTGAACTAAAATCTCAAATAAATCTCAAATAAATTAAAAAATTGATGAGAATATTTTTCATAGATCCATCATCATTCAAATAGGTTAGGAAAATATTTTTGTATTTTTTGAATATCAAAGACTATTTAAAATGAATTCAAAATAACCAGAAAAGAGAAAATTCACAAAAAATATCAAATGACAATAAAAAATATTAAAAATCAAAATTAGAAACTAGAATTTATTTGGAGAAGAATGCAATTGGTCTCATATTTTTTGGAATAAAAATGAAGAAGATATGAATTTTTGAAAATAAAAGAAATAAAAGAAATTAAATCAAAAAATAGAAAAATAAAAAAAACCAGGAGCGTTTGATCAAGCCTCATTAATTGACGTGGCTGATCAAATGCTCCATATGCGCGCTTCCATGGTAGGCTTCAGTCAAACGCGTCACATATGGTATTAAAAAAGTCATAAGAAACAAAGGTGGAGATTAGATCGTGGTCAATGGATCCAAGGGCTGTGAAGCCATCCACGCGTGGACGGTGGTGGAAACCACCGTCTTCTCCGGTGAGAAGCCAGAATCCGGCCACCAGTTGCAGGTTTTCAAACCTTAACCAAACCACACGATCCTTATATCGAAATGAAGCTGGGTGATGTACATCACCCCTGTAACCTTGAATTGCACTCAAACTTTCTATAGAATAAGAAATTTGAGCTGGAAGATTCAGGTACAAAAATTACAGTTCATTAAAACACGAAATTAAAGCCACCACTGGCTTGCCTCTCAAGTGAGGACTTCAGAAAACACATTGGCCAGGCAAATAGATCATGGAACAAGAAGATTCGAAGCGAAAATCAGTTGGACCATACCTTTGAATTGAGAAGATTTGAGCTGATATCTTTGCTTCCTTTTGCAAAACAGAAGTACAATGGACTATGAGAGAGAGGTCTAGGAACTTTAGATCCAAAGATTCAACCAGATTTAGTTGAATTTCAGATCTGAAAAAATTGAAGAAAAGTGAAATAGTTCCTTTGGTAATGGTGATGGATTCAGTTGTGCAGCATCTCAGGCGCCATTAGGTTGGATTTCAAGTGAAGCAAGCAAGTGTATTTATAGCAAGAGCTGATGCAATGCATGATAAAACTCGTGTGCATGTGAATTGGGTCCTCCATGCATGGGCCTGTGCAGGCGCATGTGAGGCCCAAAACTTGGTGCAAATGCAAGCTGAAATGAATGTGAGATGGTTTTGACGTGTAGTTTGGAGTGAATTGGCTTGTGTGATGAATTTCAACATGTTATGCATAATCATGCCTAAAACTTCTCTTTAAAAATTCCATTTGCCAAATCCAAACATGAGCATGTGAATAATGGTTGGAAAGGTCTTGATGTAAGGAACAAATGTTATGTTGGGAAAAAATCCATTTGAAGTGTGGAAATTAGTGAATTTTGAGTTAAAGTGTAAGGTGCAAAACATGTAAAGGCAAGGTTTCCAAATTTGGCCAATGTTCAAGCCCTTTTGTTTTGATGATGCAAGCCCCAAATGGAAAAACCTCCAACATCAAAGTTGTAGATATTATCAGGACAATCAAAATGGACTTAATGCATCATTTGGATTTTTGATGAAGAAGTTATGGGCACTTGAAGTTGGACTTTTTTGACTTTCAATGCATTTGGTCCAAAGTGACCTATAATGTTTTGCACTATCACATGTATTTCCTTTGAGAGTTTGGAATTTTGTTCAACATAACCTTTTAATTAGACATCTTAAGCTTTCCAATGAATTTGATCCCACCTCAAAATCATAAAAAATGAATGAGTTATGTTCTTGGGAAGTTGACCCAAAATTAGGGTTTCAGTCAAAATGACCTATAATGTCTTGGAATGGATGATGACTTTCCAAGCTTCAAATAAATTTTTTATGAACATGAAAGTTGTTGATATTGTCCTTTAGAACATAGTTTATTTTGGTATTATCTCCATTTTACCAACACATAAAAAGTTAGGTCTCAGTGCATTTCAAAATAATCAGATGGATTGACTGATCAACTTCTCAAGTCCATGACTCATGTCTTGATGAATTGATGATTGAGGACACTCAAATAAGTTCAAATATGTATGAAATGATGAATTAAATAACTTCTCTTTATTGTATTTGATCATGGGCTGAGGTTGCTTCAGGAGCAAGGCATTGTGGATGATCTGATGAACTAGGGTTTCCTTGGGGAACAAACCCCAAACCCTTTGACTTGCTTTGATCAAAATGATGAATTGAGATTCTAGGGAGGAATATTTGATGGATGAGAGGTTTGGGAACCATTGCCATGTTTGCTTTCCTCTTTTCTTGGCCATATCTTTGTACTTATGATATCCTTGAAGCTTTTGACCTTGTGATTGCTCAAGCTACACACAAGAAATGTTAGTGACATATTTTTGTGCTCTTGGTTAGTAAACAAAATAAGAAAAGCAATAATATACAATTCAAGCATGCTTGGTGATCTCAAACCACTCACAAGAGGTCCCACCCAAAGGTAAGGGGAACCAAGATGCTTATGATCCTTGAGGCAATGCAAATGCAATGTTATGATGCCATGAGGAATCTTAGGGACAAAATTGGGGTCTTACAGACTCTAAAATCATCAGAGTCAAAAGTGATCATGGTGGGGAATTTGACAATAATTTTTTTGAGGAATTATTTGACTCTAATGGAATATCCCATGATTTCTCCTGCCCTAGAACTCCACAACAAAATGGAGTTGTAGAAAGGAAGAATAGGACACTCCAAGAGATGGCCAGAACCATGATCAATGAAACAAATGTGGCTAAGCACTTTTGGGCTGAAGCTGTAAATACAGTGTGTTATATTCAGAATAGAATCTCCATAAGACCTATTCTGGAGAAGACTCCCTATGAACTATGTAAAGGAAGAAAACCCAACATCTCTTATTTTCATCTGTTTGGATGTTCCTGTTTTATTCTAAATACTAAAGAACATCGGAACAAGTTTGATTCCAAAGCACAAAAAGGTATTATGTTAGGATACTCAGAACGCTCTAAAGGCTACAGAGTATACAATACAGAAACCAAAATTGTGGAAGAATCAATTCATGTCAGATTTTATGATAAGCTTGACCCTCAAAAGTCAAAGCTAGTTGAGAAACTTGCAGATCTGGAGATTACTCTTGCAGGTTCTGACGAGAAGATCAAAGCTCCTGAAGCAACTGCCACTCAAACTTCAGAAGGAACTAAGTCCCTAGAAATCCCAAAGAAAGCTAAAAGTCGCCTCAACACATCTGAAGAGTTTATTCTGGGAAACAAGGATGAACCTATCCGAACTAGGTCTACCATCAAGGCACCTGAAGAAACTCCTCTGAGACTAGCATCTCTAATCAAGCCTACTTCCTGTGATAAGGCACTTCAAGATAACGACTGGGTTCTAGCCATGCAAGAAGAGCTAGATCAATTCACAAAGAACGACGTCTGGGATCTTGTTCCTAAACCTAAAGGCACTCACATTATCGAAACCAGATGGGTGTTCAAAAACAAGCTGAATGAGAAAGGAGAAGTTGTCAGAAACAAAGCTCGGCTGGTGGCTCAAGGTTACAGTCAACAAGAAGGCATTGACTACAATGAATCCTTTGCCCCAGTCGCCGGGTTAGAATCTATTCACTTACTTGTCTCATTCGATATAAATCATTCTATCAAACTATATCAAATGGACGTCAAGAGCGCATTCCTTAATGGTTATATATCAGAAGAAGTGTACGTCAACCAACCTCCAGGGTTTGAAAATTCGAATTGTCCAGAAAATGTTTTTAAACTTAAGAAATCTTTATATGGACTAAAACAAGCTCCCAAAGCTAGGTATGAAAGCTTAAGTAATTTTCTTCTGGAACATGATTTTATTAGAGGGAAAGTTGACTCTACACTCATCTGTAAAAACATTAATAATGATCTTGTGATATGCCAAATATATGTTGATGATATCATTTTTGGTTCAGCTAACGCCTCTGTATGTCAAGAATTCTCTGAGCTAATGCAGGTAGAATTCGAAATGAGCTTAATGCAAGAACTAAAGTTCTTTCTAGGAATTCAGATTAATCAAGCTTCAGAAGTCACCTACGTTCATCAAAGTAAATACATAAAAGACATTTTGAAGAAATTTGAAACGGCTGAATGCAAACCTGCTAAGACACCCATGCATCCAACTTGTATTCTTGAAAAATAAGAAGTTAGTCAAAAGGTTTGTCAGAAGTTCTATCGTGGTATGACAGGCTCTCTTCTCTATCTGACTACTACACGTCCTGATATTCTATTTAGTGTCTGTCTCTGTGCCAGATTCCAATCAGATCCTAGAGAATCTCATTTAACAGCGGTTAAGAGAATTCTCAGATATCTGAAAGGAACTCCTAACCTGGGCCTGATGTATGAGAAAACATCAGAGTATAGACTATCTGGTTTTTGTGATGCAGATTACGCAGGAGACAGAATGGAACGAAAAAGTACATCTGGAAATTGTCAGCTCCTGGGAAAGAATCTGATATCCTGGGCCAGCAAAAGACAATCAACCATAGCCCTGTCTACTGCAGAAGCGGAATACATTTCAACATCACTATGCACTACTCAGATGCTCTTGATGAAGAATCAATTAGAGGATCTGCAAATCTTTGAGAGTAACATTCCTATCTTCTGTGACAATACTGTTTCCATTTGTTTAAGCAAGAATCCTATTCTACACTCCAGAGCTAAGCACATAGAAATAAAACATCATTTCATTAGAGATTATGTTCAGAAAGGGGTAGTAATGTTGAAATTCATTGATACAGATCATCATTGGGATGACATCTTTACCAAACCCTTAGCTGAAGATAGATTCCTCTTCATCTTAAAGAATCTGAACATTCAAAATTGCCCTGAATAAAATGTGCCTATGAGTTTGTAAAATAAGATTCTGATGTAAACAAAGTGGATTCTGCCTCTGACTCTGATACTCCTACCAAGTTAGAAGTCATCTGAGTTAGAAATCTCCAGGAACCAACCCTTTGGTATTCCTGAAGATCAGATAGAGCAAACACATGGAGTACCTTGCGTCTGACCTTGGAACTTCTAGACAACTGTCTAGCAGTAATCCAGGAACAGTCTCTTGAGATCTCCTCGATCAGTGTACTGACTGTTGGGATTAGACATCATTTATGAGCCGTAATCATTCTCCCTCTAAATGTGCATACTTGGTTTTTGTGCTAAACTCTGTTTTGTGTGTCGTTTTGCATGTGCCCTAATTTGGGTATTTAAACACTTCTCTTCACACATTGCACACTTTCCACTCTCACAAGCACTCTTAACCCTCTGCAAGTTCGTTTCTCCTTCAAGGCATTCCTGCAGCATTTCAAGTTCTTCAACCTTCAACTCAGCTCATCAACAACATTCATGGATTCCCAACAACAATCCGTATATAACTCCTCTCAACAAATGGATTCCAACGAACAAGCTCCAAGTTCAAGCAACCCAAACCCAGCGGTTACCGCTGTCGTCTCAACTCCCATCTACAAAGAGCCTCACATTCTTGATCGTGATCCTCACATCAACCTTGCAACACCGTTTGAGATACTGGAGGTGTTATATGAATCTTTGGTGGATTTCGATAACTTGCGAAGAAATGGTATTGACCTCTCTGAAGAACTCAGGAATCAAGGTTGGGGAAACTACTTCCAACGTCTGTATGGTCCAGTTTACACAAACCTAGTGAAGGAATTCTGGAGATTCATTGACGCTGACGATCACTACATCGTCTCCAATGTTCTGGGAGTCAAGATGGTGATCACTAAGAAGTCCATTGTTGCTCTTCTGGGCATGGAGAAAGATGGAGGAAGAAGGATTTACAACATTAATCCTAGGGCAAAATATCTGTCCCATGAGATTAATCCAACTATCTTCAAACAAAACGCTGAAGGCAATCACTCCAAGAACAAGGAACTACATCAGAACCTCGGGGTCTGGCTGAAGATCATCTTGGGCACAATCCATCATCGCCCAGCTTCCAACTCCTCAAACTATATCAACACATACCAGAAGTGAATCCTCTACTGCATCAACAAGGGTCTGAAGCTCTGCCTTCCAGCACTTCTCTTCAAGTACCTTAGAGACTCTGTAAGAGATACAAGAAACAACATGAAGCCCAAAAACTACATCCCTCTAGGGAGGCTGATCTCTGATGTTCTGATTGAAAGTGGTCTCGTGGACCACCTGATAAAGTTCAGACTCATGGAAGACGTGATGATAGACACTGGAAGAGCTCTGAACACCCGTAATCTAAAGAGCATGGGGATTTTGGATCAAGTCAAGTTCAAACCTACTCTAGACACCTCTTGGGAAGCTCTGAAAGATCAGAGGAAGATCCCAAATGGACTCTATCTGTTCTCAAAGATCGACCCTCTAGAGGTAATCCTGTATTACTTAGATGATCTGAGAAAACAAGGAGTAGATATCTCATACTTCAACATAAGCCAACTGCCAGATGAGCCTCCAAACTTCATGAAGCGACCACGAGGACCCTCTGAGAAGGCGAAGCAAGCTAAGAAGGCAAAACTGGGAGAATCCTCCGGATCAAGACCTCTAGTACCTCTGACTGGATCTTCTGGTAAGTCTATTTCTCTCGCTCCTTCTGTACAAATTCATCACATTGCTTCCTCTATCCCCTAACCATTACCCATATATACCAACTTAGAAACCCCTCCCTCAACCACATACCAACTAACCAACCATCTCAGAAATTTAATCTTGCCACTTCACCCTCTTCATCTTCTTCTCCAGAATCACCCCCCTACTACAACATCTCCACAGATACCGAACCATCTGACCCTCCCTCTCCAACTCTGGCTCAGCTCCAAACATGTGCTCTGGCCTCACAACAGCCAACACAATCCACACCTGAACCAGAAGTCACTTCATCACCCACAGAAGAACCAAACACAACCACCTCTGACCCTCCACCATTTGAAACAATCCACGTTGAACCACAACCACCCAACTCTGACATACCCCCACCAAACACCTCCGCTGAACCACAAACTCCCACACTCAACTTAAGCCCTCCCACTTCTCCACCCCAACCCTCTGAACCTGAAAACACCCTTGCAACCCTTGAGGCAGAAATCATGATAGAGTTGTGTATTTTTGAAGTTTGGAAAAATCACTTGATCAATGGTATAGGTCAAAAGTGACCTATAATGTAGCCTCATATCACATGCTCAAAAAAGTTGAATTTGCTCCCACTCCAAGCATAAAAGTTGAATTAGACACATTGAATTTGGTTGTTCATCTTGGAAATATTTCATCTCATAAAAAATGAGAAAGTTATGGCCTTGGGAAGTTGACTTTCAAATTAGGGTTTAGACAAAATGACCTATAATGTTTCAACATAGAAAATGATTTTGTAAGCAAAACTAGCTCTAGTTCTAAACATGAAAGTTGTTTGGAATGTCATTTAGAGTAAGTTTTATTTTGGAATCATTTTCATATGGTGAAAATTGTAGGAGATAGGGTCTAGGGAGACCCAGTTTTGATCAAATGAATTCATCTGGCCAACCACCATCAACCAACTTGCTAATTTCCAATTCTCTTGACTTTATTGGCTCATGGTAGATCATATATGCATAAGATGATGAAATTTTAAGTGTCCCTTGTGAAATTTTATCAATTGGTGAGATATCTTATTAGAGAAGTTACTCAAGATACCTAGTCAAACTTGGGTTTCCAAGGCAAATCAACCACAAACTCTTGAGGAAAACTTGATCAATATAACATGTAGATATCATGGGACTCATATATGATGTTCATAACCATTCTTGAATCAATTCTTGGTTGTGCTCTTTGTTCATGATGGTCTAAAACCCTAGATGTGAACTTGATGAATCAATGCGATCATGCCCTACCTACGAAAGAGTTACATATATGCAAAGACATGTTTTTGGTATTTTAGTTAGTAAAAATGATAATATACGAGTATGATATAATCACAAAGTGCTTGGTGATCTCTCGTAAAACAGACCCAATGAAGGAGGGGTAAGGAGGATGCTAAGATATGATCCCAATGCTAATGCTTATGATGGAATTGCATGAGGGATCTTAGGGTCAAAATTGGGGTCTTACAGCTGCCCCTATTTAAGGACATTCTAACTGAGGAGGCGAAGGTAAAAATCTTCATGTCGACTCAGTAGAATGGGCTTAAATAACAACATATAGAAACAAATTTTGGTCCCTAAGAGACCTCATGATGCATATGATATGAAATGCAAAAGTTAATGCTCTGTGGGGAAATATTGCCACAAAGGAAAAAGAAATCAGAGAGACCGAAAATCCGCAGGAGCATAATGCATTCCATAAGGAAAACTCGCTGGGGAAACAAAGACTCTGGGGGGGATAAAAAGGAGTTATGCGTAGACCAGGCTACGACTTAAAACTATTGGGGGACTCGAGGGATTCCATACAAAATGGAAAGACTCAGCCGAGGAAACAAAACATCTGCAGGGGATACGAATACGTCAGGATAAAACTGAGGTACTCGACTCGTGTAGGGAAAACGATTTCACTAAGGAAATACGCAGTCAACTCAACTGGGGAAGAAATAAACTTCAACACAGGAGGAACATAAATTTATTATCTACTACCTGTTACTCGGTAAGGAGATAATAAAGATCTGACAGAGAGAACATCCGTCATCGGTTAGGATGAACATATCAAGGATGAGTCGCTGAGGAAATTCCAGGAGGAAGTACTCATTACCGGTTACTGGGTAAGAAAAACCTTGTTGGGGACAAACTGCAGAAAATAGGATTTACAACTACCAGTTACTGGGCAGAAGACCAAAGGGTGAGAGTACCCGTCATTGATTATGATGAACATATCAAGGATAAACTCGACAGGGAAGAAAATATGTCACCGGTTAAGATGAACATATCAAGGATAGACTTGCTTGGGAATGTCAAGAAGGATACCTGTCATCGATTAGGATGAACATATCAAGGATATACCAACTGAACAAAAAGGGTAGTAATTACATCTATCAAAATTTGGATAGAAAATCGTCGGAGAGAAAATTCGTCACCGGTTAGGATGAACATATCAAGGATTAACACTGCGAGGGGACAAAGTAGGATTTACAACTACCAGTTACTAGGCAGAAGACCAAGGATGAGAATATCCGTCATCGGTTAAGATGAACATATCAAGGATAGTCTCTGAAAAGGGGAGCAAAAATAGGGATTACATCAATCAGTTACTGGATAGAATACCAAAGAAGAGAAAATCCGTCACGGGTTAAAGTGAACATATCAAGGATAGACTCCGCTCAGGGAAAAAGTAGGATTTAAAACTATCGGTTATTGGGTAGAAGACTGCAAGGAGAAGAAAACCAGTCATCGGTTAAGATGAACATATCAAGGATTAACTCTCTGAGGAACAAAATAGGGATTACAACTACCTTTTTACTGGGTAGAATACCAAAGAAGAGAATATCCGTCACCGGTTAAAGTGAACATATCAAGGATAGACTCCTGCGGGGGGAAAATAAAGATATTTGTCACCGGTTAGGATGAACATATCAAGGATATACTTCCAGGGGACTCCATTGGGGAGAAAAAGGGGTACTTTTGCCGAGTATTGGGCAAGAAGTAACAAACTGCAAACTAAGAAGAATATTACCAGTTACTGGGTAATAGACTCTTAGGGGGCCAAAATATCTATCTTGGTAAGAGCTAGAAAGAAGACGGTCAATCAAGACTCATACCAATGAGGACATAACTCAAGGAGAGTAGTTCCACCCAGAAAATTCACTAGAGAGGAAACTGAAATAACAATCATCCACGAGGAGACAAACTCAGTGGGGAAACGGAGAAAGGTTAAAGTCTTTCTGCTTAAGGGGCTGACACTCTACAATTTGAAGGAGGACTGACACCAGATTTGGTATGGGGATAAAGTACCGCCATAACAGAGAATGAGAATCTCAAACAAATCAAATATAAAGATGCAGGATATGCAAATTATGAAATTATATGAATATATATGTATATGTATATATGATGATTATGCTGACAAAATGATCACGAAGGATACAAAGGTGTCGCGAAGAAATTGAACCACCGGCATAATCCTCGGTCAATCCACAAAAGATGGAGACAACTGCCGGAGAACAGAGAGATCAATATCCTAAAAGCTCAACCTTGGCTGGGGAAAGAGGAGATCTGCTAAGGATAGAACATCTAATATGTGGGGAATTTTAGGTCAACACCATAAAACTGGGAGACAACCCTACAGAGAAAATAATCAACAAAAGCTACTCAAAAACCAGAAGGAAACTCTGACTGGGAACAAAAGCAATCTACTGGGGAAGATCAACCAATCTCTAAAGATCAACCCTGTTGAGGAGATACAAACTTCGCTAGGGATGCATAAACTCCACTGGGGAAGCCCAAAACTCTGTTGAGGACAAGGATAAGCCACAGGTTATCTGAATCAACCAACTCGGCTCGGGATAAAGAAATTCCACTGGGGATCAAACACTCCATCGGGGAACTGAATCCATCAGCTGGGGATAACGGCATTCCATTGAGGAAATGAATCAACATTGACGTCTAGGGATACCTGAAGAGTTACTGCTTGGGGAACCATAGATGCTTCACACTTAAGGACTTGCTATCCATTGAAATGTTGTTGATATTACTGTTACTTGCTTTAGAAAATTTCTTGCTTTTATATTTTAAAGAAAACTTGATTTTGATTTAAAATTTATTTTCAAAATGATCATAATAAAATTTAAGACTATTGGCTGAAGTAAATAAGAGCAAAAACAATTTGGATAAAGGCTCAACTTTATTTAATAGGATGGTAGTCTGTAAATGACAAGACTCCATGGATTTTACAAAGTTGAAAATGGTAATTTACATGGAAAAGGGGTACATTGAATACAAATGATCCTTAATCCTTCTACCAACTCTTGATATCCACTATGCTCTTGACCGCTGCTCGGATGATGCACTGATGTCAACCCTTGTGCTCAAACAAATCTTCAAAACCACTGAATATTAGCAGAATGCAGTTACTTGCCATAATCCCTAATTTTTGCATAAGTTGCCCCAAGGTGGGGTACTCAATTTATCGGGAAATTCTTTCTATTTTTTATGTCTCTAACTTTTTCCTAGATCGCCCTTTCGGGTTTTCAATCCACCGAGACGCTCATTTTTTGCCTAAGCCACCCTTTTGGATTTTCAACTTAGGGAGCTGTTCTTTTCTTTTTTAGGCGATGTATTTCTTGACTCCATCTGCGTTCACTGGACGAGTGAACTCTTCACCATCCATAGTTGTAAGAATCAGGGCACCGCCTGAAAAAGCTCTCTTAACAACATATGGGCCTTCATAATTGGGAGTCCATTTTCCTCTGGAATCTGGATTGAACGTCAAAATCTTCTTGAGCACAAGGTCACCCTCTCTAAACACTCGAGGTTTGACTTTCTTATCAAAAGCTTTCTTCATTCTCTGTTGATATAACTGACCATGACACATGGCAGTTAATCTCTTCTCTTCAATTAAATTCAACTGGTCAAACCTGGTTTGACACTAGTCAGCCTCAGTCAACTTGGCTTTCACGAGCACACACAATGAAGGAATCTCAACCTCTACAGGGAGAACTGCTTCCATACCATATACAAGAGAGAAGGGGGTTGCCCCTATTGAAGTGAGGAAGGATGTACGGTACCCATGCAAAGAAAATGGGAGCATCTCATGCCAATCCTTATATGTGACAACCATCTTCTGAATAATCTTCTTGATGTTCTTGTTTGCAGCTTCAACAGCCCCATTCATCTTAGGTCTGTAGGGAGAAGAATTATGATGTGCAATCTTGAATTCTTTGCAAAGAGCTTCCACCATATTTTTATCCAAGTTCGATCCATTATCAGTGATGATCTTACTTGGCACACCATAATGGCATATGATCTAATTCTTGATAAACCTTACAACAACTTGCTTGGTTACATTTGCATACGATGCCGCTTCAACCCATTTTGTGAAGTAGTCAATTGCCACTAAAATGAAATGATGTCCATTCGAAGCTTTGGGCTCAATCATATCAATTCCCCACATGGAGAATGGCCATGGGGAAGAGATAACATTCAAAAGTGTCGGAGGAACATGAATCTTATCAACATATATTTAACACTTATGGCACTTCTTCACAAATTTTCAATAGTCAGATTCCATTGTCAGCCAATAGTAACCTGCTCGCAACATCTTCTTCGCCATTGCATGTCCATTGGAATGAGTACCAAAGGAACCTTCATGCACTTCGGTCATCAACAAGTCTGCTTCGTGTCTATCCACGCATCTGAGCAAAACCATGTCGAAGTTTCTCTTGTACAGTATATCACCATTCAAGTAGAAATTACCGGCTAATCTTCTCAAATTCTTCTTATCTTTCAAAGATGCCCCAAACGGGTAAATTTGACTTTGGAGGAAACATTTAATGTCGTAATACCGCGGCTTCTCGTCTTTGATCTCTTCAACAGCAAACACATGAGTTATCCTATCAAGACGCATCACAGATGAATTGGGAACTTCATTCTAATACTTCACTACAATCATTGATGCCACTGTTGCAAGAGCATCTGCCATCCGGTTCTCATCTCGAGGAATATGATGAAACTCAACCTTTGTAAAGAAAGTTGAAATCCTCCTCGCATAATCTCTATATGGTATTAAACCGGGTTGATTTGTCTCCCATTTTCCTTTGATCTGATTCACAACCAAAGCCGAATCGCCGAAGACATCCAAATACTTGATTCTGAGATTCATGGCCTCTTCAAGCCCCATAATGCAAGCTTCATATTCTGCCATGTTGTTTGTACACTTGAAAGTCAATCTAGCTGTAAATGGTAGATGTGTGCCTTGAGGAGTAATAACCACTGCCCCAATGCCCTTTCCATATTGATTAACAGCTCCATCAAATACCATGCCCTAACAGGAACCAGGTTTTGGCCCTTCTTCAAGCAATGGTTCTTCACAATCTTTCATTTTCAAGTACAAAATCTCTTCATCAGGAAAATCATACTGCACTGACTGATAATCTTCAATTGGTTGGTGAGCCAAATGGTCAGCCAAGATACTACCTTTGATCACTTTCTAAGATCAGTATTCGATATCGTACTCTGATAACAACATCTGCCAAAGGGCAATCCTCCCAGTTAAAGCAGGCTTCTCAAATATATACTTGATTGGATCCATTTTGGATATCAACCAAGTGGTGTGATTCAACATATACTAACGCAGACGCTGAGCAGCCCAAGCCAATGCACAACAAGTCTTCTCAAGCATTGAATATCGAGTCTCACAGTCGGTGAACTTCTTACTGAGGTAGTAAATTACAAACTCTTTCTTCCCAGTCTCATCTTGCTGACCAAGAACACAACCCATACTATCTTCTACAGGTGGAGACAAAATTGGTCTTCCTTCAACAGGTGGAGACAAAATTGGAGGTTCAAGCAAATATTCCTTGATACTATCAAATTCTTTCTGGCAGTCTTCGATCCAATCACAAGACTGATCTTTTCGAAGAAGCTTGAATATAGGCGCACATATGGCAGGCATGTGGGAAATAAATCTGGAAATATAATTCAAGCGGCCGAGAAAACCTCTGACTTGCTTCTTATTTTTGGGCGCAAGCATCTCTTGTATTGCTTGGACCTTGGCAAGATCAACTTCAATACCCTTCTCGCTGAAAATGAATCCCAACAACTTACCAGAACAAACACCAAAAATACACTTATTAAGATTCAAGTGGAGTTTATACTTCCTCAAATGTTGGAATAACTTCAACAAATTCTCAACATGTTCCTCTTCATCAATTGTTTTTGCAATCATGTCATGACATAAACCTCAATCTCTTTATACATCATATCATGAAAAAGAGTAGTCATTTCTCTCTGGTAAGTTGCACCAGCATTCTTTAGAACGAAAGGCATCACTCTATAACAGAATGTTCCCCAGGGTGTAATGAATATGGTCTCCTCCATATCTTCGGGTGCCATCTTGATCTGATTATATCCGGAAAATCCATCCATAAACGAAAAGACTTTGAATTTAACAGTATTGTCTACCAACATATCAATGTGTGGTAGAGGGAAATCATCTTTCGGACTGGCTTTATTCAAATCTCTATAGTCAACACACATGCAAACTTTTCCATCTTTCTTTGGCACAGGCACAATGTTGGCCACCTGATCGTGTGAATTTGCAAGTGCACGAATCGCATCAGAGTAATATAAAAGAATATTGATCCCTCAGATACCAAATTGTCAATCTATCGATTTCTATCAGTATGGGTGTTTATCTAAGGCGGTATAAAAGAGATATTGGGTTTGCAAAACAACGGTAAATAATAAATGCAGGAAAAGACAGGTTGAATGTATTTCACGTCAGTTAAGTGATGTTTCGATTGTCTAAATAGAACTACTTATGAGGTAATATTTTCTACTCTTGAAAAGAATCCATTTAATAGGTTTTGTCGCTTTCGCGTATTCAGAACCGAGTTTACCCTTAAATTAAGGCCTTTTATTGTCACTTATAAAAGGTGCACAGAACGCTAAAGTAGTAAACTTATTTTTAAGAAATGAGACTCGTAAACTTAGTTGAAAAGTGATTTTGATTTGGAAAGTTTACCCAAGGAGTTTTCTGATTTTAAATCCATCAACGCGTCCGAAAAGAGTTTCAAAAATAGTTTTTCCTTAAAGTGATAAAAATTCCTAGTTACTAAGCCAGGGTGCTTTCGCATTCCTTGAATACTTAAAACTAACCAAGCTTGTTTTAGAAAACTCAAGTTAAAAATCAAAACAGCCTTTAAACTATTTCTACAAATTCAATATGTGAAACATCTCTTTAACCGCGATCCTTACATTCTAACCTTTAAAAGATTTAGCCAGACATGGTAATACAAACAAACACAACGGTATTGATCATGATGAAAAATTTGTTTTAGAATGTGAGGCGTAAAGAACGTGTAAAGAGAGTAAAGTAAATAAAGTAAAGCGAGTGCGGAAAATAAATAAAGTAAAGCGAGTGCGGAAAATAAATAAAATAAAAGCGAGTGCGGAAACTAAATAAAGTAAAGCGATGACAAATAAATAAATAAAAGCGATAAAGAAGAACCTGCTCCAAACGGAGGGCTTTAAATCTGGTACAAGAAAAATAAACCTCTGACTCCTAAAGCTAAAGACGACAGCAACTCGAAGTGACCCAACTCAATCTCACTAAGGTGCGATAACCCCCCGATGTGACGGATTACCTCTTTTACAAATGATAAATATATGCTTAGTGTTGTAAACTAAGTTGGATGATTTGAAAACGAAATGGAACAAACTATTTATAGAGGATTTCAGTAGCTTGTAAAGACCATGGTTCCCTCCAACTTCTCCTTAGTGGGAACGTGATTTCCAAAGGTGGCGCCCGCCATCCCTTAATGGCACCCGCCATGAGTGTAAATGGGAAAGATCATGGGAACGTGGCGGTTACCTCCTGGTCGAGGGCTGGTGAGTCATGGCTTCTCCTATAGCGGCCGCCATGTGCAACGCCATGTGTACAATTTTCGCTGAAAAACCCTAATTTTAGGTATTTTTGTTTCGTTTCTTCTAAAAGGGTCCGAAAGTGCTAAATATCTTAAAACAACAAAAAAGAGAGCATAATACAAACAAAATGATAATAAAGTCCTAATAAACATGTGAAATCCGAGTCAAAAACACGGTGTAATTCAGTGTGATCAAATTCTCCCACACTTAAACCTTTGCTTGTCCTCAAGCAAAACTCTTTATCGTTTATGCAAGAAAAATAGTATCAAATAGAGTTAATTCAAGGCAAAAAGACTTATAAGTTCATCCAAGGAATGTATCGATAGGTACTAACGAATCGAACTAAGGATATTGTAGTGACACTTCCCGCAACCGCGGTCATAGGCTTCATTCCTATACAAATCAATCCACATTACCCCACCATACCTAGGCCTTCTTTTCGTTTTCTTAAAGTCCTTTTCATTCAGGTGCAATCACATTAAGCCCGTTATCCGTACATACTCATAGTAAAGTGACCGGTTAGTGATTATGATCTTAAGCATGGGGCTCTGGTACATAAGTGTGTATAACCCCTTTATTCAACCTAATTTGTAGTTGTGGGGGATTGGATCGTAATCCACCCTACCAAATTTAGCACCAGATACCTCTGAACCAACAAACAAATAGGCTTATTATTTTTTATTTTTCTAAGCATGGGGCTCCGGTACATAAGTTGGTGTAACCCCTTTATTCAACCCAATTTGCAGTTGTGGGGGATTGATTCGTAATCCACCCTACCAAGTTCAGCACCAGATACCTCTGGACCAACCAACAAATAGGTTTATATATATATATATATATATATATATATATATATATATATATATGTATATATATATATATATATATATATATATATATATATATATATATATATATATATATATATATATGTATGTATATATATATGTATATATATGTACATATATATACATATATATGTACATATATATATATATATATATATATATATATATATATATATATATTTTTTTTTCTTCTGCATGTTTTGCATATGTCTTTATTTTGTTGGGTTAAATGACCGTGTGAGAGTCACCTAGCCCGGATTTTCATATGAGTTGAGAACAAAGCAGGAATTTTTGTGATCATTCACTTATTTTCATCGGTCCCCTACGTAGAGCATACTTAAGCCGGAGCTGAATGCAAGGATAAACTACTTAAGGACTTATTTGGAACAAAAATTGGGGTTACAGCATATGGATATCGGGATCGACTCTTATAATCATGAAGCCTAAGGTGTTAAGACAATACCGATTTTCAGAAAAAGTTTTCCCAAGTCTTTTACATCCTGTTATAAACCTGTCTTATAGCCTGAATATTCAAGATGTACTGTTTTCTTTGCTCAATTTTTTTTTGGTAAGGTTAAAGAAATGGGAGAAATACAGATACACTACACAGATGACTCGTCAGACACATGTCATTTTAATGAAAGGAAAAACAAACAACTAAAACATATAAATCATACTAAAAATAAAAGAAAACGGTAAAAAGCGATAAAAGTAAAGGAAAGCGATAAAAAGCGATAAAAATAAAGGAAAGATAAAAAGCGATAAAATCTCTTCCCACACTTAAACCGAACATTGTCCTCAATGTTTCGATATGAGATAGGGTAGGAGTAACCTGGAAGAGAGAGGGAGAGAACTAGGGGTGAGCACTGGTACCGTCACCGTCACCGCCCTGGTCAGGATGCCTGGGTCGACGATGTCTGCTACGAGTACTAAGTCCTTCTTGCAGCTGCTGAGAGCGACCTAAGAGAGATCCTTGGATGGCCTCGATAAGAGCGAAGTGGCGCTCATTAGCCTGTCGCTGACGATGCTGCTCATTAGTGATCGCAAGCAAGGACTCAGGGATAGTCCAATGTGCTTGCTCACTACACTACTGGGAAGCTACCATAAAACTCATATTATCTGTCAGTTGTTGGTTTATGGTATTCAGGAGGGTGTCACGCCTTTCCTCACGAGCCAGGTGCTCGCGCCACATCTCCTTGGTGATGTAGAAACCGGGAGTGGTACCTGCAAAAGGGTTAGGGCAAGAAGGTGCAGTGTGTGCAGGTGATGCAGCAGGAATATCATGAGCAGGTGACCGGTCGCGCCGGTCATACTCATCATCGGTCCCTTGCCCATCGTCCATAGGAACGTTAGGTGATGCAGCAGGAATATCGTACGTCCAGTTCCTTGCATGCCGCACATCTGTATGCTGAGAGCAAGGTAAAACAACACTGGGTACAACTGCACCATGTATCATGAGGTGAAAACCACCTTCTCGCCGCACCTTGCATAATTTCATATCTTTAAAAAATTTAAGGTAATGGTGCGGTGAGGGAGTGGTTCCGAGGTGGCTAACTCTGCGTGTAGATTTAATGCTCTAGCAATGGAGGTAATCAAACCACCGAAAGAGATGGTTCCTCCTTTTTTAAGGATGACAGACATATGGGCCAACATGAAAGGAACATGATTGATCCTGCGATTAATGAGGCAACCCTGTAAAAATAGAAACTCACGAGCATTTACTTTGTTAGAGTTCTCCCAGCCAAATATGGTACATGCCAAAAGGTATCTAAAAATACGTATGACTGGGTTATGAATATTAGAAGCCAAAATTCCTTCAAAGGAAGTGACATTCACATTAGATAATCTATTCCAAAAAGTAAATGCCTCGAGTGCCCATTCAGCATCCAAGGGTGTCTCACAGATAACACCCTCACCGTAAGGCATTCCTAGCAAACCCGCTAAAGCATCGGTAGTGTACTCGTACTCTGTATTAAACATCCTAAAACAAATGGTACCTACCGTGCTAGCAGTGCCAGGGTAAGTAGTGTAAATTAGGGAACTCAAAAATTCCCTAGTGAGCCTATCGTAGGTGGGTGCTTTACTAGCAAAAATATCGTGTAATCCTACAGTATCTAGCATGTGGAAAACACTATGGTATGTGCCTAAAGTGTACAATCAATCTTCGTCGACATACCTGGTAGCGAGGATCTCCCGAGTTTGCAATTTTTGCAAAATCTTGTTTTGTCACTCACTAGGTTTTCCTTCACGGAGAATGATGTTGTTGAGCTCCATTCTGGCCATAAATGGTGATTGTAGAGAAAAATGGGTATTTATAGAAAGGAAATGAAAAATGGAGTTTAGTGGGTTTTTGGTGGAGAAATGGAGAAGTGATGTTTGGAAATGGTAAAGGTTTGTAGTCAAAATGAGAAAGTTGGGAATTTTTTATTAACTTTGGTGGAGTTGGGAGAAGAAGAAAATGGGTTTGGAGAGGTTGAAGAAGGTAAAAATGGTGAAAATCAGGAATCTTCCTGTTATGTCATGGCGTCCGCCATGAAGCTTATGGCGCCCGCCATGTCTTCGGATTTGGCCATTGCTACTTGGGCCTTTGTCTTTTTGTCTTCATTTTTGTAAAGGGGGGGGGGGGGGTGCACATAGGTTTCTATGAATGCTGTTTTTTTTTTATTGAAGCTTGATAAAACAAAATAAAACGAAATAAAATAAAATAAAATAAAATAGTAAAGTAGAATAAGAAAAAATAAAAATAAAAATGGACATAAAAATATAATAATAATAATGCATATATATATATATATATATATATATATATATGAAGAGTCAATAATAATTCACGAGTCCAGAGATCTTAGGAAAGATAAAACAAGCATAATGTCAAAGGAAACAATAAAAATAAGCATGAATAATAAATAACGGGAAAATAGGGAAATACAAACGGTATTTCTCGGTTCATGATGTCATCAATGCTCAGGGTATGGTGGAGTCTCCTCGACTTCGTATCCTCGAAGCTCTGCGATCTGGCGTCGGAGGTCGGCGATCTCATCATTCAGTATATCAGTCTTGGTGTCATGTGAGGCGACTGATACTTCGACCTGCAAAGCAACGTCAGCAAGCTCCTGGCGAAGCTGGATATCTCCATGCGAAGCTTAACCAGTTCAGACTGCATGCTCGGATTCTAGAGATTTGGATTGTTGGTGCAGAATTTGATTTTCTGATAGGTGCAATTTTCGGCTCATCTACTGTCTCTCCCTGCCCTTCTATGGCGTAGGCCCAGTTGGCCTGATCAATAACACAAGTCACATGAGGGTCAGGTAAAGTGAAGTAGTGAATAGTCTCACCCTCGATTAATAGCCTGTATTGATTCGGTTGGAAAGAACATCTCCTCATGAGGCCACGGTCCAGACAGAAATCAATATCCATCAAGGTGTAGCTGCAGTAAGACGTCAGGTGAGATAGTCTTCTATCAAGTCCCGGGGTTGAGGCTATATGAGTCACCGTGCTTCCAACATGTATAGGGCTCGCAGCAGAGCGAGCATTAATATATAGACTCTCGATCAGGAAAGCTCCACAATCTACTGGGTGTGACTGAATGGTACAGTACATGAAGAAGATCTCTTCAGCACTCACATGCGTATTAGGGTCACTCTTCCCAAGGAAGGTGTGGGAATGATCATCTGGAAGTATCTGAAAGCAGGGTTGTGAATCTTGTTGGAGATTTGGGTGGAAGGGTCAGGACTACCTCTACATGTAATGTCACTCCAAAACTTCTCGACGTCTAGGCTCAGAAAATAGCTCATGGGGAGCTCAGATGAAGCATCATAGGCAGTCTGAAATCCAAGCAAGTCACCGAAACGCTTGTGGTTGAAGGTGTATTTTGTCCCAAACAACCTGAAATTAATGTATCCTCCATCACTGGCGTGACCAGCATAGGGCTTGTAGGTCAGCGAGCTTAGGAACTTCAAAGTCAGGTTCCTGTAAGTCACATGCATAGCATCAGTATATTCATCCCACTGCAACTGATTGCACAAATGCCTGACACTAGGCTCAATGCCTAATGCCTCCATGCAGCTCGAGTCGGGATATCTGGTGGGCAGAATTGGACGCTGTGATAGCATGGCATAGCACTGCTCTTGAATTGGGTCACGAAAGATTATTGGCATAGTGTCGATATTTTCCATTCCTGAAAAGTTAGATTAGAAACAGAGGACACCTGAAATCACAAATATCATAACTGTTAGTCTCTACATAGATATACATATATATACATATATATATAAAACAAATAAAAATATAAATTGAAAATAGTAAAAGTAAAGGAAAAAAAATCATGGGTTACCTCCCATGCAGTCCTTATTTAACGTCGTTAGCTTGACGATTCAAACTTTATATGTTAGAGGTAGGAACTTGAGGGTCGATCAAAGTTTGGTCATGACATTTTGTGGGGATGTCACCTCCTTGGTATTGCTTCAGTCTTTGTCCATTTACCACAAACGGATTACAGACGCTGAGCAGCCCAAGCCAATGCACAACAAGTCTTCTCAAGCATTGAATATCGAGTCTCAAGTCGGTGAACTTCTTACTGAGGTAGTAAATTACAAACTCTTTCTTCCCAGTCTCATCTTGCTGACCAAGAACACAACCCATACTATCTTCTACAGGTGGAGACAAAATTGGTCTTCCTTCAACAGGTGGAGACAAAATTGGAGGTTCAAGCAAATATTCCTTGATACTATCAAATTCTTTCTGGCAGTCTTCGATCCAATCACAAGACTGATCTTTTCGAAGAAGCTTGAATATAGGCGCACATATGGCAGGCATGTGGGAAATAAATCTGGAAATATAATTCAAGCGGCCGAGAAAACCTCTGACTTGCTTCTTATTTTTGGGCGCAAGCATCTCTTGTATTGCTTGGACCTTGGCAAGATCAACTTCAATACCCTTCTCGCTGAAAATGAATCCCAACAACTTACCAGAACAAACACCAAAAATACACTTATTAAGATTCAAGTGGAGTTTATACTTCCTCAAATGTTGGAATAACTTCAACAAATTCTCAACATGTTCCTCTTCATCAATTGTTTTTGCAATCATGTCATGACATAAACCTCAATCTCTTTATACATCATATCATGAAAAAGAGTAGTCATTTCTCTCTGGTAAGTTGCACCAGCATTCTTTAGAACGAAAGGCATCACTCTATAACAGAATGTTCCCCAGGGTGTAATGAATATGGTCTCCTCCATATCTTCGGGTGCCATCTTGATCTGATTATATCCGGAAAATCCATCCATAAACGAAAAGACTTTGAATTTAACAGTATTGTCTACCAACATATCAATGTGTGGTAGAGGGAAATCATCTTTCGGACTGGCTTTATTCAAATCTCTATAGTCAACACACATGCAAACTTTTCCATCTTTCTTTGGCACAGGCACAATGTTGGCCACCTGATCGTGTGAATTTGCAAGTGCACGAATCGCATCAGAGTAATATAAAAGAATATTGATCCCTCAGATACCAAATTGTCAATCTATCGATTTCTATCAGTATGGGTGTTTATCTAAGGCGGTATAAAAGAGATATTGGGTTTGCAAAACAACGGTAAATAATAAATGCAGGAAAAGACAGGTTGAATGTATTTCACGTCAGTTAAGTGATGTTTCGATTGTCTAAATAGAACTACTTATGAGGTAATATTTTCTACTCTTGAAAAGAATCCATTTAATAGGTTTTGTCGCTTTCGCGTATTCAGAACCGAGTTTACCCTTAAATTAAGGCCTTTTATTGTCACTTATAAAAGGTGCACAGAACGCTAAAGTAGTAAACTTATTTTTAAGAAATGAGACTCGTAAACTTAGTTGAAAAGTGATTTTGATTTGGAAAGTTTACCCAAGGAGTTTTCTGATTTTAAATCCATCAACGCGTCCGAAAAGAGTTTCAAAAATAGTTTTTCCTTAAAGTGATAAAAATTCCTAGTTACTAAGCCAGGGTGCTTTCGCATTCCTTGAATACTTAAAACTAACCAAGCTTGTTTTAGAAAACTCAAGTTAAAAATCAAAACAGCCTTTAAACTATTTCTACAAATTCAATATGTGAAACATCTCTTTAACCGCGATCCTTACATTCTAACCTTTAAAAGATTTAGCCAGACATGGTAATACAAACAAACACAACGGTATTGATCATGATGAAAAATTTGTTTTAGAATGTGAGGCGTAAAGAACGTGTAAAGAGAGTAAAGTAAATAAAGTAAAGCGAGTGCGGAAAATAAATAAAGTAAAGCGAGTGCGGAAAATAAATAAAATAAAAGCGAGTGCGGAAACTAAATAAAGTAAAGCGATGACAAATAAATAAATAAAAGCGATAAAGAAGAACCTGCTCCAAACGGAGGGCTTTAAATCTGGTACAAGAAAAATAAACCTCTGACTCCTAAAGCTAAAGACGACAGCAACTCGAAGTGACCCAACTCAATCTCACTAAGGTGCGATAACCCCCCGATGTGACGGATTACCTCTTTTACAAATGATAAATATATGCTTAGTGTTGTAAACTAAGTTGGATGATTTGAAAACGAAATGGAACAAACTATTTATAGAGGATTTCAGTAGCTTGTAAAGACCATGGTTCCCTCCAACTTCTCCTTAGTGGGAACGTGATTTCCAAAGGTGGCGCCCGCCATCCCTTAATGGCACCCGCCATGAGTGTAAATGGGAAAGATCATGGGAACGTGGCGGTTACCTCCTGGTCGAGGGCTGGTGAGTCATGGCTTCTCCTATAGCGGCCGCCATGTGCAACGCCATGTGTACAATTTTCGCTGAAAAACCCTAATTTTAGGTATTTTTGTTTCGTTTCTTCTAAAAGGGTCCGAAAGTGCTAAATATCTTAAAACAACAAAAAAGAGAGCATAATACAAACAAAATGATAATAAAGTCCTAATAAACATGTGAAATCCGAGTCAAAAACACGGTGTAATTCAGTGTGATCAAATTCTCCCACACTTAAACCTTTGCTTGTCCTCAAGCAAAACTCTTTATCGTTTATGCAAGAAAAATAGTATCAAATAGAGTTAATTCAAGGCAAAAAGACTTATAAGTTCATCCAAGGAATGTATCGATAGGTACTAACGAATCGAACTAAGGATATTGTAGTGACACTTCCCGCAACCGCGGTCATAGGCTTCATTCCTATACAAATCAATCCACATTACCCCACCATACCTAGGCCTTCTTTTCGTTTTCTTAAAGTCCTTTTCATTCAGGTGCAATCACATTAAGCCCGTTATCCGTACATACTCATAGTAAAGTGACCGGTTAGTGATTATGATCTTAAGCATGGGGCTCTGGTACATAAGTGTGTATAACCCCTTTATTCAACCTAATTTGTAGTTGTGGGGGATTGGATCGTAATCCACCCTACCAAATTTAGCACCAGATACCTCTGAACCAACAAACAAATAGGCTTATTATTTTTTATTTTTCTAAGCATGGGGCTCCGGTACATAAGTTGGTGTAACCCCTTTATTCAACCCAATTTGCAGTTGTGGGGGATTGATTCGTAATCCACCCTACCAAGTTCAGCACCAGATACCTCTGAACCAACCAACAAATAGGTTTATATATATATATATATATATATATATATATATATATATATATGTATATATATATATATATATATATATATATATATATATATATATATATATATATTATATATATATATATATATATATATATATATATATATATATATATATATATATATATATATATTTTTTTTTTCTTCTGCATGTTTTGCATATGTCTTTATTTTGTTGGGTTAAATGACCGTGTGAGAGTCACCTAGCCCGGATTTTCATATGAGTTGAGAACAAAGCAGGAATTTTTGTGATCATTCACTTATTTTCATCGGTCCCCTACGTAGAGCATACTTAAGCCGGAGCTGAATGCAAGGATAAACTACTTAAGGACTTATTTGGAACAAAAATTGGGGTTACAGCATATGGATATCGGGATCGACTCTTATAATCATGAAGCCTAAGGTGTTAAGACAATACCGATTTTCAGAAAAAGTTTTCCCAAGTCTTTTACATCCTGTTATAAACCTGTCTTATAGCCTGAATATTCAAGATGTACTGTTTTCTTTGCTCAATTTTTTTTTGGTAAGGTTAAAGAAATGGGAGAAATACAGATACACTACACAGATGACTCGTCAGACACATGTCATTTTAATGAAAGGAAAAACAAACAACTAAAACATATAAATCATACTAAAAATAAAAGAAAACGGTAAAAAGCGATAAAAGTAAAGGAACGCGATAAAAAGCGATAAAAATAAAGGAAAGATAAAAAGCGATAAAATCTCTTCCCACACTTAAACCGAACATTGTCCTCAATGTTTCGATATGAGATAGGGTAGGAGTAACCTGGAAGAGAGAGGGAGAGAACTAGGGGTGAGCACTGGTACCGTCACCGTCACCGCCCTGGTCAGGATGCCTGGGTCGACGATGTCTGCTACGAGTACTAAGTCCTTCTTGCAGCTGCTGAGAGCGACCTAAGAGAGATCCTTGGATGGCCTCGATAAGAGCGAAGTGGCGCTCATTAGCCTGTCGCTGACGATGCTGCTCATTAGTGATCGCAAGCAAGGACTCAGGGATAGTCCAATGTGCTTGCTCACTACACTACTGGGAAGCTACCATAAAACTCATATTATCTGTCAGTTGTTGGTTTATGGTATTCAGGAGGGTGTCACGCCTTTCCTCACGAGCCAGGTGCTCGCGCCACATCTCCTTGGTGATGTAGAAACCGGGAGTGGTACCTGCAAAAGGGTTAGGGCAAGAAGGTGCAGTGTGTGCAGGTGATGCAGCAGGAATATCATGAGCAGGTGACCGGTCGCGCCGATCATACTCATCATCGGTCCCTTGCCCATCGTCCATAGGAACGTTAGGTGATGCAGCAGGAATATCGTACGTCCAGTTCCTTGCATGCCGCACATCTGTATGCTGAGAGCAAGGTAAAACAACACTGGGTACAACTGCACCATGTATCATGAGGTGAAAACCACCTTCTCGCCGCACCTTGCATAATTTCATATCTTTAAAAAATTTAAGGTAATGGTGCGGTGAGGGAGTGGTTCCGAGGTGGCTAACTCTGCGTGTAGATTTAATGCTCTAGCAATGGAGGTAATCAAACCACCGAAAGAGATGGTTCCTCCTTTTTTAAGGATGACAGACATATGGGCCAACATGAAAGGAACATGATTGATCCTGCGATTAATGAGGCAACCCTGTAAAAATAGAAACTCACGAGCATTTACTTTGTTAGAGTTCTCCTAGCCAAATATGGTACATGCCAAAAGGTATCTAAAAATACGTATGGCTGGGTTATGAATATTAGAAGCCAAAATTCCTTCAAAGGAAGTGACATTCACATTAGATAATCTATTCCAAAAAGTAAATGCCTCGAGTGCCCATTCAGCATCCAAGGGTGTCTCACAGATAACACCCTCACCGTAAGGCATTCCTAGCAAACCCGCTAAAGCATCGGTAGTGTACTCGTACTCTGTATTAAACATCCTAAAACAAATGGTACCTACCGTGCTAGCAGTGCCAGGGTAAGTAGTGTAAATTAGGGAACTCAAAAATTCCCTAGTGAGCCTATCGTAGGTGGGTGCTTTACTAGCAAAAATATCGTGTAATCCTACAGTATCTAGCATGTGGAAAACACTATGGTATGTGCCTAAAGTGTACAATCAATCTTCGTCGACATACCTGGTAGCGAGGATCTCCCGAGTTTGCAATTTTTGCAAAATCTTGTTTTGTCACTCACTAGGTTTTCCTTCACGGAGAATGATGTTGTTGAGCTCCATTCTGGCCATAAATGGTGATTGTAGAGAAAAATGGGTATTTATAGAAAGGAAATGAAAAATGGAGTTTAGTGGGTTTTTGGTGGAGAAATGGAGAAGTGATGTTTGGAAATGGTAAAGGTTTGTAGTCAAAATGAGAAAGTTGGGAATTTTTTATTAACTTTGGTGGAGTTGGGAGAAGAAGAAAATGGGTTTGGAGAGGTTGAAGAAGGTAAAAATGGTGAAAATCAGGAATCTTCCTGTTATGTCATGGCGTCCGCCATGAAGCTTATGGCGCCCGCCATGTCTTCGGATTTGGCCATTGCTACTTGGGCCTTTGTCTTTTTGTCTTCATTTTTGTAAAGGGGGGGGGGGGGGGGTGCACATAGGTTTCTATGAATGCTGTTTTTTTTTTATTGAAGCTTGATAAAACAAAATAAAACGAAATAAAATAAAATAAAATAAAATAGTAAAGTAGAATAAGAAAAAATAAAAATAAAAATGGACATAAAAATATAATAATAATAATGCATATATATATATATATATATATATATATATATATAATATATATATATATATATATATATATATATATATATATATATATATGAAGAGTCAATAATAATTCACGAGTCCAGAGATCTTAGGAAAGATAAAACAAGCATAATGTCAAAGGAAACAATAAAAATAAGCATGAATAATAAATAACGGGAAAATAGGGAAATACAAACGGTATTTCTCGGTTCATGATGTCATCAATGCTCAGGGTATGGTGGAGTCTCCTCGACTTCGTATCCTCGAAGCTCTGCGATCTGGCGTCGGAGGTCGGCGATCTCATCATTCAGTATATCAGTCTTGGTGTCATGTGAGGCGACTGATACTTCGACCTGCAAAGCAACGTCAGCAAGCTCCTGGCGAAGCTGGATATCTCCATGCGAAGCTTAACCAGTTCAGACTGCATGCTCGGATTCTAGAGATTTGGATTGTTGGTGCAGAATTTGATTTTCTGATAGGTGCAATTTTCGGCTCATCTACTGTCTCTCCCTGCCCTTCTATGGCGTAGGCCCAGTTGGCCTGATCAATAACACAAGTCACATGAGGGTCAGGTAAAGTGAAGTAGTGAATAGTCTCACCCTCGATTAATAGCCTGTATTGATTCGGTTGGAAAGAACATCTCCTCATGAGGCCACGGTCCAGACAGAAATCAATATCCATCAAGGTGTAGCTGCAGTAAGACGTCAGGTGAGATAGTCTTCTATCAAGTCCCGGGGTTGAGGCTATATGAGTCACCGTGCTTCCAACATGTATAGGGCTCGCAGCAGAGCAAGCATTAATATATAGACTCTCGATCAGGAAAGCTCCACAATCTACTGGGTGTGACTGAATGGTACAGTACATGAAGAAGATCTCTTCAGCACTCACATGCGTATTAGGGTCACTCTTCCCAAGGAAGGTGTGGGAATGATCATCTGGAAGTATCTGAAAGCAGGGTTGTGAATCTTGTTGGAGATTTGGGTGGAAGGGTCAGGACTACCTCTACATGTAATGTCACTCCAAAACTTCTCGACGTCTAGGCTCAGAAAATAGCTCATGGGGAGCTCAGATGAAGCATCATAGGCAGTCTGAAATCCAAGCAAGTCACCGAAACGCTTGTGGTTGAAGGTGTATTTTGTCCCAAACAACCTGAAATTAATGTATCCTCCATCACTGGCGTGACCAGCATAGGGCTTGTAGGTCAGCGAGCTCAGGAACTTCAAAGTCAGGTTCCTGTAAGTCACATGCATAGCATCAGTATATTCATCCCACTGCAACTGATTGCACAAATGCCTGACACTAGGCTCAATGCCTAATGCCTCCATGCAGCTCGAGTCGGGATATCTGGTGGGCAGAATTGGACGTTGTGATAGCATGGCATAGCACTGCTCTTGAATTGGGTCACGAAAGATTATTGGCATAGTGTCGATATTTTCCATTCCTGAAAAGTTAGATTAGAAACAGAGGACACCTGAAATCACAAATATCATAACTGTTAGTCTCTACATAGATATACATATATATACATATATATATAAAACAAATAAAAATATAAATTGAAAATAGTAAAAGTAAAGGAAAAAAAATCATGGGTTACCTCCCATGCAGTCCTTATTTAACGTCGTTAGCTTGACGATTCAAACTTTATATGTTAGAGGTAGGAACTTGAGGGTCGATCAAAGTTTGGTCATGACATTTTGTGGGGATGTCACCTCCTTGGTATTGCTTCAGTCTTTGTCCATTTACCACAAACGGATTACAGGAATTGTTCCGGATTTCAACTGCTCCAGATTTTTGGATTTTAGAAACCTCAAAGGGGCTTCTCCATCTCGAACGCAGCTTACTTGGAAAAAGTCCTAATCTCGTATTGAAGAGGAGAACAGAGTCACCTATATTCAATTCCTTTTTCACAATCCTTTTGTCGTGCCAAGCTTTGGTTCTTTCTTTGTATATAACGGCATTCTTGTAAGCGTTCTGGTGGAGTTCCTCCAATTTGTGAGTATCAAGGATTCGCTTCTTGCCAGATGTTAGGTAATCCAAATTCAGGGTCTTGATGGCCCAATATGCCTTGTGCTTGAGTTCAAAAGTTAAGTGGCATGACTTCCCGTAGACCAACTGGTACGGTGTAGTTCCAATAAGGGTTTTGTAAGCAGTTTTGTAAGCCCACAGTGCTTCTATTAGCTTTTCAGACCAATCTTTTCTAGATAATGATACAGTTTTCTCCAAGATCTGCTTAATCTCTCTGTTAGATACTTCCACTTGACCATTAGTCTGGGGGTGATATGGTGTTGCTACTCTGTGTTTTACTCCATATTTCCTTAAGAGTTTATTAAATATCCTAGATATAAAATATGATCCACCATCACTTATGACAAGTCGTGGAACTCCAAATCTGGGAAAGATATTATTCTTGAACATCTTGATGACTACTCTTGTGTCGTTGGTGGGTGCGGCTATAACTTCTATCCACTTGGACACATAGTCAACTTCTACCAAAATGTACTTGTTTCCCAACGAAGTTGGAAAAGGTCCCATGAAATCAATACCCTAAATGTCAAATAGTTCTACTTCTTGGATGTTCTTCAAAGGCATTTCGTCACGTCTTGAGATGTTTCCAGCATGCTGGCACCGGTCATATTGGACAATATAAGTATGGACATCACGCCATAATGTTGGCCAATAAAGACCAGCTTGAAGGATCTTAGCGTATGTCTTGGATGTGCTTGAATGTCCACCATAGGGTGAAGAGTGACAATTCTCTATGATGTTTCTGACTTCTTCTTCCGGGACGCAACGTCGAAATATTTTATCAGTTCCTCTTTTGAACAGGAGTGGTTCGTCCCAATAGAAGTGTCTTGTATCCTTAAAGAACTTCTTCTTCAGTTGATAGTTGAGGTCAGGTGGTATGATATCAGCGGCTAGATAGTTCACAAAATCAACGTACCATAGTACTCTGCTAATTTCTGAAATTGTCCCAAGTTTGTCTCTATCAGGTGTAACACCTCAAAATTTGCCCTCTTCTCTTGGGACTAGCTTAACATATTGCATTTCATCTTCTAGGTCATTAGTCATTGCATTTTTGCATGTCATGTGGAAACAATGAGCAAGTCATCCTCCTAAGTCTTGCTCAGAAGATAGAGAGGTTAAAAGATTCAAGCCTGAGGGTTTCATTGAATTGATCACTAGCCATCTGAGGGTTTGTGTTCCAATTAGGTTTTCTTGGTTCCTCAAGGAGATTGATCTTTATCTTGGTTGAAGTGGTGCATCACCATCATCATGGTCTTATCATCACCAAGAGGTTCATTGTGCCTGATCATTTTCCTTGGGATTAGGGTTTTGACCTCTGGTCAACCCTAATCAGTTGAATTGTACCAGTCAGGGTTTTGCAAGGAGATGGGGTCTTTGTGGAGATGGGGATCATCATATGATTTTAATGAGCTTGTGTAAGCTAGGGTTTCATTTTGGAGCCATTTCATCAGGAGATTGAGGCTCAAATTCATCTGTGCATGGCCAAGTCATCTATCAACTGAAAAAGTCAACCATAAGTCAACTGTTGGATTTGGAGGTGGGAGAAGGTTAGAAATACTTCATTCATGTTCAAACAAGTCTCATTTAACATTTCAAACATCATCATGGAAGAAAATACAGTCAGGACAAAACTTTCCAAAAATAGAAAGTGACTTGTAATTCAAAATTGCCAAAAATGGAAAGGTTTTCTCCTCAAGATTACATCATCAAACATGCTTCAAATGAAATTTTGTTGAACATGAAAGTTGTAGATCTTGTTCTCCCATTTCCAAAAAGTCCAAGAACATGAATTTCTCATGTATGGTTGGAAAGATATGGATCAATCATGGTCATTGGAATTTGAACTTCAAGAATGCATAACTTTCACACCATAAGGCCAAATGAGATGGTTCTTTTTTGTACATTTCTCTCTTGACATGCACTATACAATTCATGCATCACATACCATGCATTTTGATCACAAAAACATTGGCATTTTCATTTGAATTTTGGAGGGAAAATGGTAGTTTGAAAAATATGCATTGTTTTCACTTCCCACTAATTACACTTGGCTCTAAACAGCATTTGAAGTGATTCCCATGCCAAAACCGTGTACTGTTGCATTGAATTACACACATGAGGGTGCATTTGAAAATTGGCATTACACTTGGTTTTCACTAATTTCATTTGCATTGCTTAATTGTGATTAGCAAGCATCATTAGCAGCTCATATAAAAACTAAAGCATAACTGTTTTCATGATAAACACATCAGAATTCTCAGATCTAGATCTAATTCACAAATCTCTTCAAACTTTTTCTCTCACTTTTCTTCAATTTTCCTCAAAAGCATTGCATGTTTCTTGATCAAATCATCACCTAGAAGCATTTTTGAGCTGGATTGAAGCAGGATGAAGAGGATTTCGTGCACATTTGGAACTGTTAAAGCTTACATCCATTGATGGCATTTGGAGATTCAAGCAATATCAAGCAAGATTAACATCCAATCCTTCCTCCATTCATTCATTCAAAAGCTGAGGAGCATCTGTTTCTACATTACAAGGCCTGAATCGCTATGTTCCAGTTCTGCACTTCCAACAAGGTTAGATTTCGAATGTCACGATTCATGAAATAGTTGTATGGATGTTGTAGATCCTTCATCACTGAGTGCATTGAGCTTTGGATCATCAATTTCCATGGAGAAATGAGATAGATATTGTGATTTTAAGTTTGACCTAGGAAACTTCTTTTGCTCGATCCATGCATGTTAATGAGAGTTAGGTCAAATTGATCATTGATTGTTGATGTACGTGGAAAGATGAATGCAATGTTGTGCTCGTTTTAAATTTCTGTGACAAATGTTCTTGACCTGTGATGAACGCGATGAACATGATGAATGAGCTAGGTTTTCGTTTCCCAGACTGTGTTTGATCTCCATGAGCGCTGTTTGCATGCATTTTTGTGTTATTCGCCATGTACTGGTCCACGTGTGGCTGGTGTGGCATATTGGTTGGTCCAGGCGCGCTTAACTTGCCATGTAGACTTTAATGAAATGGTGAGTTTTGTTGCTAGCGCGCCACATTCAAAAACATGCTCACTTCGATTCCAGCCGTGGACATTTCCATAATTTGGTTTTGCATTATTTCATCTTTTAACCATCCATGTTCATGTATGCTATTTCATGATTTTTAATTTTTTTCATTCATTCAAAAAATCATAACTCCATAAATAATGATCCAAATGAGGTGTGGTTTTTTGCATTATTCTCCTCGTGATGTCTAGTATTTTCTGGCTATTTTTCCACAATTTGTGCCTGGATGGATTTTAATCTTGCTTAGGGATTGTGAACATGTGTGTTTTCTTGACTTACCTTGCCATATGCTTCATGAAATGATGAGTTTTAATCCAATGCTCTTGAAACTTTTCATGCTTAAACTAGACATCCTAATTGACATTTAGGTGTAGAGTTTGCATTTTTCTCATTTAACATGCTTAAACTAGACACCATTGCTTGTTCAATTTGATGATTTTCTTTGCCATGCCAAATAAATGCTAAATGATGTGATTTTCTGCATGCTGCTTCTTCTGGATGTTAGGATTGATCATGAATTTTTGTGGAATTTTTGGAATGGTTTCTGATTTGTTTGACATTTTTCTTGCTGGATGACCATTTGTGGACTTTTGGATAGTCATGAACTTAGATGATTTGTGAAATGCTTGATGTTTATCATATGGACTTGAAATTTTGCACATTGTTTATAGACACTTTGAAGTTTGTTGTGGCTTTGGTTTGATGTCTTTATCATGTTTGGATTCTGTTTTAGGCTTGTGCTAAGATGATGTATCAATTTGTGCCCTAATTGAGCTTGTTTGTGCTTACCATGACTTGATGAATTTGGTTGCCATGCTTAAACTTGTCCAAATGCCTTCATTTTTGGGATGATGATCATGTGATGAGTTCTGTTTAGCCATGATTTTTCTTGGGATTTATTGAGTCATTTTGGAATTAATGTGGATTTGTTCATTCTGTTGCTTCAATGAGCTTCCAACTTGCATGCCTTGCCTGATTTGACTTGTGAAATGATTTTGGTTCATGATATGGATGTGGAACTTTTTGGAGGATGTTCTAATTGGATTGAGCTTGATTCATGTCAATTTTCATGTTCTGTTTTGAATTATTTCTCTCTCTTTGACCCTAGGCCTTGTCCTAGTGGTTGGTGCTTATGTTTGAGCTTTGTTTTCAGGATAAGGAGCATATGGTCATAAGGGAATTGATTCATTTGCTTGAGTTGGATTATTTGGTTGATGATTAGCTAATCTTGACTTGTTTTGTAGGTGGATTGTAGCTCATTTGAGTTGAGCTTGTGCTTTGCACATTGTTGCCTTGCTTGTTTGACTTTGTACAGTTAACTGTTGACTATTGGATTGTCTGTTTGACTTTTTGACTTGTATACTGACTGAGTTAGATTGTTTTCAGGTACATTGGTTGCTTAAGTTCTTTTGAACTTGCTTTTGCTGTTGCTTGGTTGCTTAACCAATTGAGGTATAATTCACTGACTTCATGTAGTCTGGAAGACCTGTCCTGTTTCTTGGGCAGGCACCTGTCTGAAGTCCTCCTTAAAGGGCAATGCTTGTGTTTGTTTATGTTTGTGCCAAGCAGGAAAAGACCTTTGATAAGGCAATTGGCAGATAAAAGAGATGTGCAATCCATCTCCTGTTATTCAGTTGAGTCATCCCTTTGCTCACACACCTTGTGTTGATGCATTGTGGATATTAACCCAAGATCTATGTTGAGTCAGTCATATGTGGATAGAAGAGTTCCTGCTTTCTGAACTCCCACACCTTCTATTTGAGTCAAGCTCTCCTAGGCCAGGGATAAGAGCTGTGAGGTCTTACCCTCACTTCCCATTTCATCTGCTTCACCCTAACTCTCAATGTTAGGGTTAAGAGCTAACTACACCCGATTCCAGTTGGCTTGTGTTTCACAGTCTAACCTTGTGTGAGCCCACTTTGTTTGTGTATAGTGTGTGTTAATTGTGTGTATGTTTGCTTTGCTTTGCCTGTTTAGGATAGCTTGCTTCCTGTGCAAGTTAGATAGAAAACTCAACCTAGGACCATTGTGGAATACATGATAACTATTAGGCTCGAGTCAGTCTCCCTTCTAGTTTGTCATTTCCCAGTCTCTGTTAGGAGAAAGTTTCTCCCCTGTTAAGGGGAACTACGTTGCCCTGATCCTCATACCAGATGAGGTACGTAGGCAAGAGGTCGTACGAGATCTCTCTGGGCACCCTTTTTCTTTTTGTGTGTGTTTGCTTGACAGTTATTAGGCTTGAGTTCCAGACTCCCTATTAACTTGTTGTTTGTTATCCTTCTTGTGTGTAGGAGATGGATGTAAGACCAGCGATTGGCATTCCGTATCCTATTGTTGTGTGCTTGGAGTCCGATATAAGTCCAGCAATTGGCATTTGGTTTCCAGTGTGGGTTTGTTTGGTTCGGAGTCTGATGTAAGTCCAACGATTGGCATTCGGTTTCCATGTTTGCCTGTGCGCGTGTGTTTAGTTTCGGCGTGCGTGAGCCGAACTACGGTAGCTCTGATTCTCATTCCAGATGAGATACGTAGGCATAGGATGCGATATCCTAGCGAGCCCTTTCCCCTCTTATCCCACCTGTGTTGTTTCCAGTGTGTGTGTGCATTCTTTCGAGCAGTGTTTAGCAACCTTTCTTCTATTCTTTTGAGCGTGGATCCCGTCGAGTACGACGGATGCGTACGGGTGCTAATACCTTCCCTTTGCATAACTGACTCCCGATTCCATCTCTCTTTGGTCGCGAGACCATGTCTTTTCCAGGTTTACTTCGAGCGTTTCCTTTCCCTCTTTGGGATAAATAACGCACGGTGGCGGCTCTGTTTGTTTTGTTTTAGCCCGCCGGTTGTTTTTCGCGGATGCGACAGCTGGCGACTCTGCTGGGGACAGAAGAAGTTGACCTCTTGCTGGTCCATCTTCCCTAAGCGAGTCTCTCCTAGCGCTCTCTAGGATAGTTTAGGTTGCTTGTGCTGCTATTTATTGCATTTATGATTATTATGTTGTGTATATATTTGCATAAATATTTGCATGCATCATACTATCATTGTTGTTGTCCTCTGTACAGGTGGTTCCTATGATTTGGGGTGGGTGTTCTGAGTGGGGCTAAAACCCAGGCCCGAGTATACATCTAGGATTAGTGTGGTCTCACGTTTCTCACATGCTGGTTGGGCATGTTGTTGCGACGTGACATACCACAAGTCGGACGAGGTTCATCTGAGAGAGCTCTTCCATTGTGGAGTATTCCACTTTGGTCTAGTTACCTCGTTTGAGCTATTGACTTCGGTGACCGTTCTTTCCCGGATCTTTGGTTTAGACGATCTTACGAGAGCTACAACGGCACACCCGAAACGGAAAACCCGTTGAGTATCTTTGCCCGATTGTCGAGACCATTATCCGCATTAGGATAACCTGATTAGAATTTACCTGTGAGGGGAGGGTGATTCTTACAGATGCATGTTCTGATGGTGACTTTGTTGGTGACTAATGGTTCTGTTGATCAGAGTCCTATTTATAAGTCGGATTTATGGACATTTATTTCCGAGATGCCGGAGTTCTGTCCGTGTTATTTATCAGTGGGGATCCGTTTATTTCAGGATTCCCCGGGCTGGTTCAGAGGGGCTTGTGATTATCAGATCAGTGGTTCTCTGGTGATGATGGTGATGTATCTTTCAGTTCCGTTTATTTCGGAACTCCTGAGTTGGATTTGTGGTTACATATTCCTTCAGAGGGTGGTGGTCAGTTCAGAGGTTGTAACTCAGTGCAGTGGTTGTTCAGATGACTTGGAGGATGGCACAATGCATTGCATTCATACATCATCATCATCCTCATTTTGCATTTATCAGCATCTAATTCATGTTTATCCATATGCAGGGACATTTTCGATTGAGATCCTGGTTGAGAGATTTCTTTGCTCGGATATGAGGCCCGGTTTGAAGGATGATGTTGTCTATAGTTTCTTAGACCCAGAGATCAGCGTGCTGAGAGATATGATAGCATTGATTACACCCGACCATGTGGGGTTGTTCTGTGAGACGTATGGGGGTATTCTGAAGATGGTTTTTAGGCTCACTGACCGGGATAAGAGCGCCGTCCATACTTTTCTCCAGTTCTATGACCCGGGTTTGAGGTGTTTCGTCTTCCCGGATTACTTATTGGGGCCTTTGATGGAGGACTATGTTGGTATCTTAGGCATTCAGATCAGAAATCAGGTTCCTTTCTATGCTACTAAGGAAGAACCTGATATTGGTGGGATATCCCGTGTTCTTTATTTGAGTCCGGAGATGATTAAGGGTGGCTTGAAAGAGAAGGGGAGGTTGCCTGGTTTTCATCTGAGTTTCCTAGAGGCTAAGGCCACGGAGCATGCTGTTTTGGGTGATTGGAAAGTTGTCTGTGCTTTGATTGCTGTGAGCATTTATGGTATCATCCTATTCCCTAACCAGAAGAACTTTGTGGATATTAATGCCGTCCGTTTGTTTGTTCAGAGGAATCCTATTCCTACTCTGGTTGGAGATGTCTATTACTCGGTCCATAATCAGAACGAGAAGAAGCGTGGGGGATTGATTAGGTGTTGTGCTCAGATGTTATACAAATGGTTTATGGGATATTTGCCTTCCAGGGGTGCTTTTGTTCTCCTTGACCATACTGTCAATTGGGCGACCAAGTTGATGGGTTTGCGGGCCAAAGATATAGCTTGGACTCACAGTAGTGGGGTTGGACAGGACTTCATTTGCAGTTGTGGGAGTTTTCCCAATGTGCCTCTTATAGGGGTTCAGGGTTGCATTAATTATAACCCGACACTCCTTAAAAGACAAATGGGATTCGCTATGGAGGTTCCTCCTCTCAAGAGTGAGATTCAGGAAACTTTGTACTTCTCGGTTGAGGGCAATCAGGCCAGGTTGAAGCAAGTATCTGATGCATGGCGCAACATTCAAAGGAAAGGCAAGTTTTCTTGGGGTAAAGCTAATAACAGGTCTTTTCCTCCGTTTGATGACTGGCTCGGCAAGAGAGTGGAGCTCACTTTTCTACCATTTCCTGTGGTTGATCCTTGGTATCCGTTGACTGAGGAATCTCATTCTTCCGTCAGTATGGAAGAATTCCTAGAGATGAAGAGAAAGAGAGATCAGCTGCAGGTAGAGAAGACTGAATTGGAGATGAGTGTTGCTCAAATTCAGATGGCTAATCAGGAGATCAAAGGGAGAATGGAAGACCAGGATAAGAGGCATGCTCTTGTGGTGAAGCGCTTCGAGATGGATACCGCTTACTATGGCAAGGTCAGCCAAGCTTTAGAGTCATCCATAAGGGAGCACGACGTCACCAAGGAGAGGTTGGTCAGAGCTTCGAAGGTCATTGAAGATGAGAAGAGGAGGCAAATCCTTGTGAGGGATCAAAGGGAAGACAGAGTCAAAGTCCTTATTGCTGAGTGGGAGGCAAAGCTGAAGATTAAGGAAACAGAGAAGGTAAAGATCATTGCTGAGAGAGATCATTATATCGCCGAGAGAGATCATTATCAGGTTGAGAGAGATCACTACTTCAAACAGATGAAGATTCACCAGAAGGAGATAGGGAGATTGCAGCAGGAGAACACTGAGCTCAGGTTCGCGGTGAAGTTTACCAAGATGGTAGATGATACGGAGCCGTCTGTGGGGCCTTCTTCAGTGTAGTCTTTTGTTGTCATTTGTGTGGATTACCGTCAGGCCTATTGACGGAATTCATTTGTTTGTATTTCCTTTCTGATTCTGGAGAATTGTATTTGATTTGTATCAGCTTGATGTATAACTTTTGCACGTGTAGTGCACTTTTGATATGCAATGGTTGTTTTTATTCAGTGATCGATCTTCAAGCTTTATTTGCTTTCCTGTATGCACTCACACAGCACACACATGGTTGGGTGGTATCTTTGCTAAATCATATATCTCTGATCTGTATGATGAAATCAAATGATGAATGTCAGAATATTGCTGCCGGATTATTATCTGCCTCGATGAAGCCGGGATCGAAAGACAGAGTGTTCCTCATGTGGATAGACACTGCATTCATGCATAATCATAATAACTTGTTTTCTATTTTGCAGGTGTCAGTTGCTAACGTGCTTGATTGTTTCAGGAATCATTGCTCGTGCTCGTAGAGTTGTACCTTTGCACTCAACACGTCCACACAGATACTTCACCAGACGCAATACACCTAGACTGATGGATCTACCTAATACAGATGTTCTCGAGCTGAAGGAGAAGATGAATGAGCTGATTAACATCATGCAAGGGTTTGCAGTCGGGCAGAAGGCACTGGCTGATAAAGTTGAGAAGCTCGAGCGGGCTTCAGCTGCCAACAGTGGTGTCAATCTGGATGGTGTCTCTAACCAGGGTCTTGGTGGTTCTAGAGACGGTGGAAAGAGGACAACTGTGGGTGTAGTGAATAACAATGCTGGTGGTTTTGGTGCTGTCACAGGTGGTGGACCCGGTCAGATGGGCAATAACATGAAGGACAATCTGTTCCCTCCGTTCTTTGGGGTTGAGGATGATAGAGAGGAAGACAGAGAAGCTGATCACTTCTCCATGCATAATGAGCCGTTTGGTCAATACGGTGTCCAGCCGCCCAATAAAGAAATCCAGTTGCTGGCAGAGAAGATCAGGGCTCTCGAAAGCTATGCCACTCCAGGGGTTGTGAACATGTCAAATATGGGGCTGGTTGAGGGGATTGTGATCCCACAGAAGTTCAAGGCGCCTGCATTTGATAAGTATAATGGGAGTTCTTGCCCGGAAACTCACCTTCAAGCTTTTGTCCGCAAGATCTCTGCCTACACTATGGATCAGAAGCTGTGGATGTACTTCTTCCAGGATAGTCTGTCTAGAGGATCTTTGGAGTGGTACACCAAGCTGAAGTCTTCTGATATTAAGAGCTGGCAGGATCTTGGAGATGCATTCTTTAAACAGTACCAGTTCAACGTTGATATGGCTCCTAGCCGTACCCAGCTGCAGGGTATGTCTCAGAAGCCCAATGAGGGGTTTAAAGAGTATGCGCAAAGGTGGAGGGAGTTGGCTGCCAGAGTTCAACCTCCATTGGTGGACAGAGAGATGTCGGATTTGTTTATGGGTACCCTGTAGGGGGCGCTTGCTGAAAGGATGGTTGGATGCCCGGTTACCAACTTCGCTAACATTGTGCTGGCCGGGGAGAGAATTGAAAGTTGGTTGAAGCTGGGGGAATCCAGGGTGGTAATGCTTCGTCATCAGGATCGAAGAAGCCCTTTGGAAACGGTCAGAGGAAGAAGGAGGGTGATACCAATGCTGTATATACCAAAAGAGGACCGAGTAGGGATCGTTACTATCACCACACCGTTGCGGTAACCATTCCTGCTGATAATCAGCCTGCACAACAGCAACAGCAACAACCGCAACAGCAAAGACAGCCGTTTCAGCAGAGACCGCAGAGAGCCGGGTATCAGGTGCGCGGGAGAATGAATGATCATCAGTTTGATAGGCCACCTGTGACCTATTCTTTCCTGTTGAAGAAATTGAAAGATTTGGGGTTGGTTCAATTGAGAACTTTGGCTCCTTTGAGACCTGATCAGAGGCCAGCCAGTTTTGATGAGAATGCAAAATGTGAATTTCACTCGGGTGCACCTGGACACAACATAGAAAACTGCAAAACTTTTAAGCATGTGGTTCAAGACCTGGTGGATTCTAAAGCAATCGACTTTGCTCCATCTCCAAATGTGAATGCTAATCCCATGCCTGCGCATGGTCAAATGGGGGTGAATGCAATCTCTGATGAAAGCAGAATCGGGCTGTTGAGGGTAGACCAGTTGAAGACTCCGTTGGCTGAGATCAAGCGACAATTGTTGAAGAATGGGGTCTTTCCGGGCTGTAATGTTGGTTGTGTTGCGTGCACTATTGCTGTTGATGGGTGTATACTCTTGAGGGAGGCTGTCCAGAAGCTGATGGACGAAGGAAGTATCAGGTTTGAGAAGGTGGATAAGGGGAAGGAAGATGTCTCCACCATAACTATCTACTTTGATCCGGTTGATTTGTCAACGCTTGCCGATGCGGCTCCAATTACTATCACGGTACCTAGGTCAATTCCTTATGACAAAGATGATGCCGTGCCGTGGCATTATGGTGGGGAAGTTTATTGTAATGGAGAGAAGGTGGAGGATCAAACTACAAGTGAAGCCACCGTTTCAAAGGTGGATAATGCCGGACCTAGTGGTTTCACTCGTAGTGGGAGGTTGTTTGCACCTGACGCATTGAGGAGAGGTGAGGAAGGAGAAAAAGAAAAGAAAGATAAGGCCGAGGCTTTAGCCAGGGCAAGGGGGAAACAAGTAGTGAACGAAGGTACTCCTGTGGTGACACCGGCGCCTGGTGGGCCGGAGAAAGAACTTGATGATGAAGCAGAAGAATTTCTGAGAATCATTAAGAAGTCAGAGTACAAACTTGTTGACCATCTGCAGCAGACCCCATCCAAGATCTCAATCTTGTCATTATTGCTGAGCTCTGAGGGGCATAGAGAGGCTTTGTTGAAAATTCTGAAGAGAGCTTATGTTCCTCAAGAGATCACGATCAATCAGTTGGAGACGGTGGTGTCGAATGTCAATGCCAGTCATGGGTTGGGTTTCACCGATTTAGATCTGACTGTGGATGGGAGGAATCACAATCGGGCTTTGCACATTGCAATGGAATGTAAAGGAGCCGTGCTCTCGCATGTGTTAGTTGATACTAGCTCCTCCTTAAATGTGTTGCCAAAGAAAGCCCTGGCAAAGCTGAACTGTGAAGGGTTGATCCTGACGCCCACTGACCTGATAGCGAGGGCTTTTGATGGTTCGAAGCGGGCGGTGTTTGGAGAGGTTGAGCTCCCGGTGAAGATAGGACCTGAGTGTTAGACGGTGTGGCTAGTGATCGAGAGGGGGGGTGAATAGATCACCTCTTTAAAATTTAAAGGATTTGAAATTTAATCAGAGTTTTCAAAGTTGGCGGAAAAATCAGTCCCGAATCAACTTCCGTCTATTCTGAACCTCTACTAGAAAGCCGGACACACAAGTTAAATTGCTGGATTTTAATGAGAATGACAGAAACAGTTCACACCAGAATTTTAACTAATTGAATGCACTTATCATTAAAGTCTATTTCCAATGAATAAAATCTAGCTAACCGTTTTATCAAACAGTTGGTGTGTATGTGATCGATGATAAACAGCAATGGAGTTTGATTAAAGTTTTCTTGCCAATGCTGTCTTGAAAAAGAAACAATCACCACACACTAACTGAAATTGCGAAAACAGTTTGAAAAACGTAAAGAGGAGTAAGGTAAGAGTACGATACGCAGAGATTTGGTAAGGAAGTTCCCCACGTCGTCCTCGCGTGTGGGTACGTCTCCCTCTCAATTTTAAATGAAATTGAGAACTTTGATTATCAATTATTGCCGAATCCGTTGATACAAGGTTATGATACAAAGACAGAATTCTAAACTCTAAGAACCTCTTCTTGTATGAACCTTCACTTGATCTGAGCACGATCAAGATTTTCCTGCACGAAATTGCAAACAATTCACCGGTTCCACGACCTGCTTGCGAAATCCCCCGATCTCCAAACGCAACGTTGCGGCTGAATATGTTCTGCAAATGTGACTCCCCAAACCCTCAAGAACACTCCAGTTCTAGAAGGACAAACCAGTAGGTTTTTCCTAGAAACCCCCTTCAATCTTCGACTCAGCTAGATCCTCGATCGTTCCACTGCAAACCACAGCTAGATCCTTGATCGTACCACTGAACGTTATCTCGATGCTTCTTTAATCCAAAGAACAAGAATGTTTATGTGTAAATGTTCTTGAAGAAAAGTGATTGAGAAGATGAAGAAGATGAAGTCTCTTTCAGGTTTCTAATTGCTCTCAAACAATTGCTCCAACACTGCTTTTGATCAGTGTTCAATTGTTTTCCCTCAATGAATTCGTGTTTTTGCACTGCTGTTGTAACCTGTCTTTTATATGCTGCAAAACAGTTGCTGTTATAACATGAAACAGCTAAGTATTGATGCACAAGGGTGTGTATCGATGCATACTGTAAGTTATGTGAATTTTTGGTGAAATTTATTAATCATGTATCGATGCATAATTCGTGTGTATCGATGCATGTGATTATCTCACTGGTATGTATCGATGCCTAATGCGCATGTATTGATACACAGGCTGTTTCAATTGGTCATGTATCGATGCAGGGATCGTGTGTATCGATGCATAGAGTTTTTTGTCTTCCATGTATTGATGCATGACTCGTATGCATCGATGCATACTGAACAGAAAGGTTTTGTGATTTATCACATGCTGTATGTATCGATGCAGAGGCTTTATGTATCGATGCTTACTGACATAAAATGCATTTTAATTGTTATTTAAAGGGAAGTATCAATGTAGGTTTATATGTACAGTTATGCAACAATAGAGTGGGATGAAAAACATAATAAAACACACATGTATCATGTAATGCAATGCACAACCAACATTTGGATGATGATCACACAATTTGCTATCATTAAAAATTAATTCAAGGTAAAGAATTCTCTCACACTGAGGTGTTCAAGTCGGTATTCTATGTCATGGATAATCAGCCGGCATACAGTTGCCTGTTGGGTCGCCCATGGATTCATGCTGCAGGGGCAGTGACTTCGACTTTGCACCAAAAACTGAAGTATATATGGGACGGGCAGGTCGTCACCGTTTGCGGAGAGGAGGACATCTTTGTCAGCCACTTGTCATCGTTCAAATACGTTGAAATGGACGGTGAGATATAGGAGACGCCGAGTCAAGCATTCGAAACCGTTAAGGTGGAGAATGCTCTTTTTTACAAGGAAGAGGAGAAACCGTCCATTTCTTCATACAAGCAGGCTGCTGAGGTGGTGAAGAGTGGAGAAGCTCCAGGTTGGGGGAAGATGATGGACATCTCCGCTAAGAAAGACCGTTTCGGAGTGGGTTATCAGCCGATCCGAGGCTCGTCTGGACAAGGTAGAGGACGTCGTCCGTCATTCACATTCACTAGTGCTGGAATGCTGGATCCAAATCACATCTGTATGGTGGATGAGGAAGTTGACAGTGACTGTGAAATTGATCGATGGATAAAGCCGTGCGCGCCAGGGATGGGAGTCAAGAACTGGAAGGCTGAAAAGATCATCACTGTCGCTCTGCTCGAAGAGTAATATTTTTCTGTTTTCAATTTTATTTGCATGAAAGTCATACGTTTTGCCCGAAGCGTAGTGGTTCATTGTAAGGGCCACCTCATGTTTCATTTTGCAATTTTTTGCATCATAAATAAATGGATGTTTTTCAATTAAAAGCGGTGTTCCCTGTTTTTCAGTTATTTTTGCAGTTTAAAAAACAAAAAAAATAAAAATGGCAATGTTTTCATTTTTCTTTTTCAATTTGTCTCGCTCCGGTTCTAAAGCAATGCATGAATCAACATTCATGCAGATGCGATCTCTCGCCGGATCTCATTGATAACAATCCTGTTACACCCACACATGACTTCGACAATCCGATCTATCAGGCCGAAGAAGAAGGCGAAGAAGATTGTGAACTGCCAGGGGAATTAGCCAGGTTGTTGAAAGAAGAGGAAAAGGTGATTCAGCCGCATGAAGAGCAAGTTGAGACTGTGAATCTGGGTACCGACGAGGTCAGAAAAGAGGTGAAAGTTGGGGCTGCTTTGGAGGCGAGTGTCAAGAGCAGAATGGTAGCATTGTTGAAAGAGTATGTCGACATCTTTGCCTGGTCTTATCAAGATATGCCAGGGTTGGATACCGATATCGTTGTGCACAAGCTACCGTTGAGAGCAGATTGTCCTCCAGTGAAGCAGAAGTTGCGTAGAACTCGACCTGAGATGGCCATGAAAATTAAAGAGGAAGTGCAGAAGCAGTGGGATGCTGGTTTCCTTGTTGTCACTAATTATCCGCCTTGGGTCGCAAACTTTGTGCCAGTCCCGAAGAAGGATGGGAAGGTGAGAATGTGTGTGGACTACCGGGATCTGAATAAAGCTAGCCCGATAGATGATTTCCCATTACCTCACATTGATGTGTTAGTAGATAATACAGCTCAATTCTCGGTGTTTTCCTTCATGGATGGATTTTCTGGCTATAATCAAATCAAAATGTCGCCAGATGATATGGAGAAAACAACGTTCATCACACCATGGGGCACTTTTTGTTACAAGGTGATTGAATTTGGTCTCAAGAACGCCGATGCTACTTATCAGAGGGCCATGGTGACTTTGTTTCATGATATGATTCATCATGAAATCGAATGCTATATTGATGACATGATAGCAAAGTCCCAGACAGAAGAGGGGCATTTGGTAGATCTGGCCAAGTTGTTTGACCGGCTGAGACAGTTCAGACTGAGGTTGAATCCGAACAAGTGCACTTTCGGAGTGCGGTCCGGTAAATTGCTGGGGTTCATTGTGAGTGAAAAAGGAATCGAGGTTGATCCTGCTAAGGTAAAAGCAATAAGAGAAATGCCTGAACCGAGAACGGAGAAGGAGGTTCGTGGTTTCTTAGGTAGATTGAACTACATTTCATGGTTCATATCTCATCTAACCGCCACGTGTGAACCGATATTCAAATTGTTGAGAAAAGATCAAAAGGTCAGGTGGAATAATGATTGCCAAGCGGCATTTGAAAAGATAAAAGAATATTTGTATGAACCTCCGATTCTGATGCCTCTTGTGGAGGGGCGACCGTTAATTCTGTACTTGACGGTCCTCGAGGGGTCTATGGGGTGTGTATTGGGGCAACATGACGAGTCTGGTCGAAAAGAGCATGCCATATACTACCTTAGCAAAAAGTTTACCGACTGTGAAACAAGATATTCACTGCTCAAGAAAACTTGATGTGCTTTGGTCTGGGCTGCTCGCCGACTGAGACAGTATATGCTGGTTCATACCACTTTATTGATTTCCAAGATAGATCCAATTAAGTACATTTTTGAGAAGCCAGCATTGACCGGACGGGTTGCGAGGTGGCAAATGATTTTGACAGAATATGATATCCAGTATACCTCTCAGAAAGCAATCAAGGGGAGTGTGTTGTCTGATTACCTCGCCCAGCAACCCATTGAGGATTATCAACTGATGAAGTTTGAATTCCCTGATGAGGACATCATGTTTCTCAAATCTAAAGATTGTGAGGAACCAATCCCGGAAGAGGGGCCTGACCCTGAATCCGAATGGATTCTGATGTTTGATGGGGCCGTTAACGTGAATGGTAGCGGTGTTGGTGCTATTTTGGTTACGCCGAAAGGATCCCACATTCCTTTTGCTGCCCGGCTAACATTTGAGTGCACCAACAACGTGGCTGAATACGAAGCTTGTATTCTGGGGATTGAAGAGGCGATTGATTTGAGGATCAAGAACCTTGTTATATATGGAGATTCAGTTTTGGTTGTAAATCAGGTTAACGGAAAATGGTATACGCATCAGTCTCATTTAATTCCATACCGGGATTATACGAGGAGATTGTTGACGTTTTTCACCAAGGTGGTTTTACATCATGTGCCTAGAGAAGAGAATCCTCTGGCAGATGCTTTGGCTACTCTGGCCGCCTTGATTAAGGTGCAGTGGTGGAATCAGTTCCCCAGTGTTGAGGTGGGACGTTTGGATAGACCGGCTTATGTGTTTGCTGTTGACGCAGCGCCTGGCGATGAGAAGCCATGGTATTACGATATCAAGCGCTATCTGGAAACCCAAGAGTATCCTGAGGGAGCATCCAAGAAGGATCGAAAGACTCTGCGGAGGTTGGCCATGGTGTTCTATTTGAATAAGGATGGGGTTCTGTATAAAAGGAATTTCGATTGGGTCTTGCTCAGATGCGTTGATGACAAAGAAGCAAGCCAGTTGATGAAAGAGGTTCACGAGGGGTCGTTCGGTACCCATGCCAGTGGGAATGCAATGGTGAAGAAGCTATTGAGGGCAAGTTATTATTGGATGACAATGGAGGCCCAATGTTTCAATTTCGTGCGGAAGTGTCATAAATGCCAGATTTATGCTGATAAGGTGCACGTGCCTCCAAATCCGTTGAGTTTGATGTCGTCTCCGTGGCCGTTTGCTATGTGGGGCATCGATATGATCTGAAAGATTGAGCCTACGACTTCGAATGGGCATCGGTTCATACTAGTGGCTATTGATTACTTCACCAAGTGGGTGGAAGCAGCCTCTTATACAAACGTGACGAAGCAGGTCGTTGCCAGATTTCTTAAGAGAGACATCATTTGCAGATATGGGGTTCCCGAGAGAATCATTACTGATAATGGTTCTAATTTGAACAACAAGATGATGGCGGAACTGTGCCGGGAATTCAAGATCGAGCATCACAATTCTTCTCCTTATCGCCCGAAGATGAATGGGGTGGTTGAGGCAGCCAATAAGAATATCAAGAAGATTGTGCAGAAGATGGTCGTGACCTATAAATACTGGCATGAGATGTTGCCATTTGCATTGCATGGGTATCGAACTTCGGTGCGTACATCTACCGGGGCAACGCCTTTCTCGTTGGTATATGGAATGGAAGTTGTGCTACCGGTTGAGGTTCAGATTCCCTCTTTGAGAGTCCTGATGGACGTGAAATTGCAAGAGGCTGAATGGGTAAGGACCCGGTATGAAGAGTTGAGCCTGATTGAGGAAAAGAGGCTGGCAGCCATTTGTCATGGGCAGTTGTATCAGCAAAGGATGAAACGTGCTTTTGACCGAAAGGTACGACCTCGTGTGTATCACGTAGGTGATATGGTGCTGAAAAGGATACTTCCTCCTCAAAACGATCATAGGGGCAAATGGACACCCAATTATGAAGGTCCATTCGTGGTCAAGAAGGTTTTCTCTGGCGGAGCCTTGTTGCTAACGACCATGGATGGTGAGGATTTTCCATCCCCTGTGAATGCGGACGCAGTTAAAAAATACTTCGTACAAAGAGACCCGCTGGACAAAAAGAATAAAATAGTCCAGGCAAAAATGGGCATCCCGGCGAACCGAAAAAAGAAAAATGAAAAGGTTCGGGCAAAAATCAGGGATATAAAGAGAAAAAAACTGTACACCCGACAAGTCGAAAACTTGAAAAGGCGGCTTGGGCAAAAAAGGGTATCCCGGTGGGCTGAAAACCTGAAAGGGCGGTCCAGGAAAAAGAGGGATTAAAACGAACAATTGCGTCCAGCATGATCGTTTGTAATTTGGTTAAAGCACATGAATAATACCCGGTGGGGATCAATCAGAAGCGTCTTGTTTAGAAGGCAGAAAGCATGGAGAGTCTGAGGACATATGGGGTGTAACCGAGTTGGAACTCGATGAGATCACGGTTTCACATTGCCATTAGGATAGATTTTCCTTTTGTGCGCAATTACCTCTTTTCAGGAATTGCTTCCTTTGTATTGCTCAATTTGAGCCACACTTTTTCAATCAATAAAATGCATATTCAGTCAAATAATTTGTTTTTGTTTTCATTACCGCTTTGATTGCAAAAACATCCAATTGTTTGTGATAAAGAATCTTGCATTTTAAGATATATAGGTCCCTTCCAATGCATGCTTATAAGATTGAAAACTTGAAATCTTATTCGGAAGGTTGAGTGACTCAAGTGTTAAATCTTGACACGCCTGGGGCACGGTTTTATCTAACGATCTCTTTTGCAGGTGCTGTTAGGTATTTTCACTCACTTGCAGGTTGTGATGTGGAAGCTTTTGATAAAAGAATCCCCGCAGGGTCCAATCAGGGACGAGAGGTCGAGAGTGGTGAAAAGACGGCGAGAGACGTACGAGGATCCTGGATATTAATCAAGAAGACTCTTCAAAGTCTGCAAATTCGAAAGTTTGTATGAATCCCAGGAATTCGATCGTCGTCGAGTACGGAGAAGCCGGGAATACAAGGTGATGAACCAGAAAAGTCCAGACGAGTCTGGGAGCTCTCAAAATTTGAAAGCCGACAGTGGGTTTAGACGGCGAATGCCATGGTTCGACGAGTCGACGGGTGTTCTGTGCCAGAATTTCCTGGTTTCCCCAAGCAGAGTTGGGATTCCTACCTCCTCAGCAGATTCAAGGTATGTGTTTCCCCTAGCAGGGTCGGGATGGTTATCCCCCAACAGGTTTGAGATTGGTATTTCCTCAGCAGCCAGGCCTGAAGGTTGCTATTCCCAGCGGAGGTATCTATTGGTAGGGGTTTCTCCAAGCAGAGTCGGGATTGTTGTATCCCCAACAAGTCAGAGACTGTTGTTTCCCCACAGAGTGCATTGGTGGTTCTTTCCCCAACGAAGTCCCCAAGTGGATCGGGTGCGGAGGAGGTTTTCCCTGATGAGGGTGGTCCTTTTCCAGCAGCAGTGATATTCCCCAGCGGGGTGAAGATTGGAGTGTTGTCAAGTTCCTCGGCAGAGTGCCTTGAGCTCCCCAGGAGAGTCCTTTGAAGGGGATACTTTTTATGCATTCATCATGTAGATAAGCATAGCATATTGCATAATAAATCGCGTAGCATTTCCATGATCATGGAGCATTACGCTGAAAAAGAAGTCATGCATCGGCATTGCAAGCATAAGTTAGTCTCAAGCCGTGGTTACTGTTTGAGAGGTGGTTTCGCCCGAAGAAGAAGATGTACTCCGAGGAGTTTTGGCATCGTGATTTTAATCAACAGTAATTCCCCAGTAGTGCGAAATTGGAGGAAGGATTTCCGTCAGGCGGAGATGGAAATGATAATCAGAGAAGTTTCGGGGTCCAAAAGAGAAAAAGAAGTAAAAAAGAGAATCATCCCCAGCGGAGCGTAATTGTTCGATTGCTAGGGTTGAATAAAGGATAACATGCTCATGGCTTGTTACTCCCAGCATGGGTCGCTGGCACGTGTGCCGACTCGTTTATCACTGTTTTTATCTTTGCCGATGCTGATAGGCATGAAGAGTTCTATGGTGTTCAGACCGAGGCGGGTATTCAGACCGATGTGGCACTCAGGCCAGTTTCCGATTTCCAGATCAAAGAAGTTTCCAACAATCAGGTTGAAGAACTTGTGGCACTCAGGCCGGTTTCCGATTTTCAGATCGAAGAAGTTTCCAACAATCAGGTTGAAGTACTTGTGGCATTCAGGCCAAGTTTCCGGTATTCAGACCGAGGTGGTGTTCAAACCAAAGTGGCGTTCAGGCCAGTTGTTTGGTGTTCAGACCAAGTTCCGATTTTCAGATCGAAGAAGCTTCCGAAGTTCAGATCGATGCAGCTTGTGGCACTCGGGCCAAGTTTCCGGTATTCAGACCGAGGTGGTGTTTAGACCAAAGCGGCATTCAGGCCAGTTGTTGGGCATTCAGGCCAATCTCTCAGTATTCAGACCAATATCAATACTTTCATATTCTGATGTTCAGTATTCAGACTGACGAGCGGCGTTCAGGCCGTGGTATCCCTGTGTTACCATTTATTTTGGTATACAGGTCGACATTTCTGTTTCGGTATTCAGGCCGACTTTCTCCGTACCAGACGGGTTCTTCTTTCAAGATTGCTTCTTTGCCGATTCTGACAGGCATTGTTAATTATTTCCCATCAGAGTGCAAATTGTTCGTCTGTTCTTGGTATTCAATCACTCTTCACCCTGATAATCTGAAAGCCGAGGCTGTTCCTATCGACAGGTTCATAGTGGATTGAATAGGGGCAGCTGTAACACCTCAAAATTTGCCCTCTTCTCTTGGGACTAGCTTAACATATTGCATTTCATCTTGTAGGTCATTAGTCATTGCATTTTTGCATGTCATGTGGAAACAATGAGCAAGTCATCCTCCTAAGTCTTGCTCAGAAGATAGAGAGGTTAAAAGATTCAAGCCTGAGGGTTTCATTGAATTGATCACTAGCCATCTGAGGGTTTATGTTCCAATTAGGGTTTCTTGGTTCCTCAAGGAGATTGATCATTATCTTGGTTGAAGTGGTGCATCACCATCATCATGGTCTTATCATCACCAAGAGGTTCATTGTGCCTGATCATTTTCCTTGGGATTAGGGTTTTGACTTCTGGTCAACCCTAATCAGTTGAATTGTACCAGTCAGGGTTTTGTAAGGAGATGGGGTCTTTGTGGAGATGGGGATCATCATATGGTTTTAATGAGCTTGTGTAAGCTAGGGTTTCATTTTGGAGCCATTTCATCAGGAGATTGAGGCTCAAATTCATCTGTGCATGGCCAAGTCATCTATCAACTGAAAAAGTCAACCATAAGTCAACTGTTGGATTTGGAGGTGGGAGATGGTTAGAAATACTTCATTCATGTTCAAACAAGTCTCATTTGACATTTCAAACATCATCATGGAAGAAAATAAAGTCAGGACAAAACTTTCCAAAAATAGAAAGTGACTTGTAATTCAAAATTGCCAAAAATGGAAAGGTTTTCTCCTCAAGATTACTTCATCAAAAATGCTTCAAATGAAATTTTGTTGAACATGAAAGTTGTAGATCTTGTTCTCCCATTTCCAAAAAGTCTAAGAACATGAATTTCTCATGTATGGTTGGAAAGATATGGATCAATCATGGTCATTGGAATTTGAACTTCAAGAATGCATAACTTTCACACCATAAGGCCAAATGAGATGGTTCTTTTTTGTACATTTCTCTCTTGACATGCACTATCCAATTCATGCATCACATACCATGCATTTTGATCACAAAAACATTGGCATTTTCATTTGAATTTTGGAGGGAAAATGGTAATTTGAAAAATATGCATTGTTTTCACTTCCCACCAATTAGACTTGGCTCTAAACAGCATTTGAAGTGATTCCCATGCCAAAACCGTGTACTGTTGCATTGAATTACACACATGAGGGTGCATTTTCAAATTGGCATTACACTTGGTTTTCACTAATTTCATTTGCATTGCTTAATTGTGATTAGCAAGCATCATTAGCAGCTCATATAAAAACTAAAGCATAACTGTTTTCATGATAAACACATCAGAATTCTCAGATCTAGATCTAATTCACAAATCTCTTCAAACTTTTTCTCTCACTTTTATTCAATTTTCCTCAAAAACATTGCATGTTTCTTGATCATATCATCACCTAGAAGCATTTTTGAGCTGGATTGAAGCAGGATCAAGAGGATTTCGTGCACATTTGGAACTGTTAAAGCTTACATCCATTGATGGCATTTGGAGATTCAAGCAATATCAAGCAAGATTAACATCCAATCCTTCCTCCACTCATTCATTCAAGAGCTGAGGAGCATCTGTTTCTACATTACAAGGCCTGAATCGCTCTGTTCCAGTTCTGCACTTCCAACAAGGTTAGATTTCGAATGTCACGATTCATGAAATAGTTGTATGGATGTTGTAGATCCTTCATCACTGAGTGCATTGAGCTTTGGATCATCAATTTCCATGGAGAAATGAGATAGATATTGTGATTTTAAGTTTGACCTAGGAAACTTCTTTTGCTCGATCCATGCATGTTAATGAGAGTTAGGTCAAATTGATCATTGATTGTTGATGTACGTGGAAAGATGAATGCGATGTTGTGCTCGTTTTAAATTTCTGTGACAAATGTTCTTGACCTGTGATGAACGCGATGAACATGATGAATGAGCTAGGTTTTCGTTTCCCAGACTGTGTTTGATCTCCATGAGCGCTGTTTGCATGCATTTTTGTGTTATTTGCCATGTAGACTTTAATTAAACGGTGAGTTTTGTTGCTAGCGCGCCACATTCAAAAACATGCTCACTTCGATTCCAGCCGTGGGCATTTCCATAATTTGGTTTTGCATTATTTCATCTTTTAACCATCCATGTTCATGTATGCTATTTCATGATTTTTAATTTTTTTCATTCATTCAAAAAATCATAACTCCATAAATAATGATCCAAATGAGGTGTGGTTTTTTGCATTATTCTCCTCAATATGTCTAGTATTTTCTGGCTATTTTTCCACAATTTGTTCCTGGATGGATTTTAATCTTGCTTAGGGATTGTGAACATGTGTGTTTTCTTGACTTACCTTGCCATATGCTTCATGAAATGATGAGTTTTAATCCAATGCTCTTGAAACTTTTTATGCTTAAACTAGACATCCTAATTGACATTTTGGTGTAGAGTTTGCATTTTTATCATTTCTGGTTGTTGAGATATGATCTGGTTAATGTAGGTGTGACAATGTGTCTCACACCATTGCTTGTTCAATTTGATGATTTTCTTTGCCATGCCAAATAAATGCTAAATGATGTGATTTTTTTCATGATTCTTGTTCTGGATGTTAGGATTGATCATGAATTTTTGTGGAATTTTTGGAATGGTTTCTGATTTGTTTGACATTTTTCTTGCTGGATGACCATTTGTGGACTTTTGGATAGTCATGAACTTAGATGATTTGTGAAATGCTTGATGTTTATCATATGGACTTGAAATTTTTCACATTGTTTATAGACACTTTGAAGTTTGTTGTGGCTTTTGTTTTATGTCTTTATCATGTTTGGATTCTGTTTTAGGCTTGTGCTAAGATGATGTATCAATTTGTGCCCTAATTGAGCTTGTTTGTGCTTACCATGACTTGATGAATTTGGTTTCCATGCTTAAACTTGTCCAAATTCCTTGATTTTTGGTATGATGGTCATGTGATGAGTTCTGTTTAGCCATGATTTTACTTGGGATTTATTGAGTCATTTTGGAATTAATGTGGATTTGTTCATTCTGTTGCTTCAACGAGCTTCCAACTTGCATGCCTTGCCTTATTTGACTTGTGAAATGATTTTGGTGCATCATATGGATGTGGAAATTTTTGGAGGATGTTCTTATTGGATTAAGCTTGATTCATGTCAATTTTCATGTTCTGTTTTGAATTATTTCTCTCTCTTTGACCCTAGGCCTTGTCCTAGTGGTTGGTGCTTATGTTTGAGCTTTGTTTTCAGGATAAGGAGCATATGGTCATAAGGGAATTGATTCATTTTCTTGAGTTGGATTATTTGGTTGATGATTAGCTAATCTTGACTTGTTTTGTAGGTGGCTTGTAGCTCATTTGAGTTGAGCTTGTGCTTTGCACATTGTTGCCTTGCTTGTTTGACTTTGTACAGTTAAGTGTTGACTATTGGATTGTCTGTTTGACTTTTCGACTTGTATACTGACTGAGTTAGATTGTTTTCAGGTACATTAGTTGCTTAAGTTCTTTTGAACTTGCTTTTGCTGTTGCTTGGTTGCTTAACCAATTGAGGTATAATTCACTGACTTCATGTAGTCTGGAAGACCTGTCCTGTTAATTGGGCAGGCACCTGTCTGAAGCCCTCCTTAAGAGGCAATGCTTGTGTTTGTTTATGTTTGTGCCAAGCAGGAAAAGACCTTTGATAAGGCAATTGGCAGATAAAAGAGATGTGCAATCCATATCCTGCTATTCAGTTGAGTCATCCCTTTGCTCACACACCTTGTGTTGATGTATTGTGGATATTAACCCAAGATCTATGTTGAGTCAGTCATATATGGATAGAAGAGTTCCTGCTTTCTGAACTCCCACACCTTCTATTTGAGTCAAGCTCTCCCAGGCCAGGGATAAGAGCTGTGAGGTCTTACCCTCACTTCCCATTTCATCTGCTTCACCCTAACTCTCAATGTTAGGGTTAAGAGCTAACTACACCCGATTCCAGTTGGCTTGTGTTTCACAGCCTAACCTTGTATGAGCCCACTTTGTTTGTGTATAGTGTGTGTTAATTGTGTGTATGTTTGCTTTGCTTTGCCTGTTTAGGATAGCTTGCTGCCTGTGCAAGTTAGATAGAAAACTCAACCTAGGACCATTGTGGAATACATGATAACTATTAGGCTCGAGTCAGTCTCCCTTCTAGTTTGTCATTTCCCAGTCTCTGGTTAGGAGAAAGTTTCTCCCCTGTTAAGGGGAACTAGGTTGCCCTGATCCTCATACCAGATGAGGTACGTAGGCAGGAGGTCGTACGAGATCTCTCCGGGCACCCTTTTTCTTTTTGTGTGTGTTTGCTTGACAGTTATTAGGCTCGAGTTCCAGACTCCCTATTAACTTGTTGTTTGTTATCCTTCTTGTGTGTAGGAGATGGATGTAAGACCAGCGATTGGCATTCCGTATCCTATTGTTGTATGCTTGGAGTCCGATATAAGTCCAGCAATTGGCATTTGGTTTCCAGTGTGGGTTTGTTTGGTTCGGAGTCTGATGTAAGTCCAGCGATTGGCATTCGGTTTCCATGTTTGCCTGTGCGCGTGTGTTTTGTTTCGGCGTGCGTGACCCGAACTACGGTAGCTCTGATTCTCATTCCAGATGAGATACGTAGGCATAGGATGCGATATCCTAGCGAGCCCTTTCCCCTCTTATCCCACCTGTGTTGTTTCCAGTGTGTGTGTGTGTGCATTCTTTCGAGCAGTGTTTAGCAACCTTTCTTCTATTCTTTTGAGCGTGGATCCCGTCGAGTACGACGGATGCGTAGGGGTGCTAATACCTTCCCTTCGCATAACCGACTCCCGATCCCATCTCTCTTTGGTCGCGAGACCATGTCTTTTCCAGGTTTACTTTGAGCGTTTCCTTTCCCTCTTTGGGATAAATAACGCACGGTGGCGGCTCTGTTTGTTTTGTTTTAGCCCGCCGGTTGTTTTTCGCGGATGCGACATCAGGTTCAAGGGGGGTGGTATCTATCTTAGCTATCAGTTTGTCATAGGTGAAGTCATCATTTATAGGTAAATGATCTGGCTTTAAATGCTCTAATCTTGAAAGATGTTCAGCAACTACGTTTTCTGTTCCTTTTTTGTCTCTAATATCTAAGTCGAATTCTTGTAGCAAAAGGATCCACCTGAGTAATCTAGGTTTTGCATCCTTTTTGCTCAGAAAGTAACAGATAGCTGCATGGTCTGTATAGACTATAATCTTAAATCCTACAAGGTAAGACCTAAATTTATCGATTGCGAAAACTACAGCTAGGAGTTCCTTCTCTGTTGTTGTATAATTTAATTGAGCGACATCTAGGGTTCTACTAGAGTAATATATTACGTGTAGTTTCTTATCTTTTCTTTGCCCTAAAACAGCTCCTATAGCGAAATCGCTAGCATCACACATTATTTCGAAGGGTTTAGTCCAATCTGGGGTTTGTAGAATGGGTGCTGAAATTAATGCTTATTTTAAATGGTTAAAGGCTTCGATACATTTTTCATCGAAAATGAATTCAATGTCTTTCATCAGAAGGTTGGTCAGGGGTTTTGTTATTTTAGAGAAATCTTTGATGAAGCGTCGGTAGAAACGGGTGTGTCCAAGGAAACTACAGACTTCTCTAACTGTCTTAGGAGGGTCAAGGTTTTCTATAACTTCTATCTTAGCTTTATTGACCTCAATGCCTCTTTCAGATATTATATGCCCTAACACTATGCCTTCTTTAACCATAAAGTGGCACTTCTCCCAGTTTAGCACAAGGTTAACTTTTACGCATCTCTCTAGGATTTTCTCAAGGTTAATTAGGAAGTCTTCAAAGTTTAATCCACACACTAAGAAGTCGTCCATGAATACTTCCATAATTCCGTTGAGATAATCTGCGAAGATCGACATCATACAACGTTGGAAAGTAGCTGGCGCATTACAGAGTCCAAACGATATTCGTTTGTAAGCAAACGTTCCATAAGGATAGGTAAAAGTTATTTTCTCTTGATCCTCGTGGTGTATGGGTATTTGGAAAAATCCAGAATATCCATCTAGATGACAAAAGTAATAGTGTCTAGCAAGACGCTCAAGAATTTAATCTATGAATGGAAGGGGAAAATGGTCTTTCCTAGTTGCCTTATTTAGCTTCCTATAATCTATGCACATACGCCATCCGTCTTCTATGCGTTTAGCGACATGCTCTCCCTTTTCGTTCTGCACGACTATGATGCCTCCCTTTTTGGGTACCACATGTACAGGACTTACCCATTTACTATCAGAGATCTGATAGATTATACCAGCTTCCAGCAGTTTAAGGACTTCCTTATTCACCATCTCGCTCATTACAGGGTTAATTCATCTCTGATGTTCTCTGAAAGGTTTTGAATCCTCCTCTAGCGAGATCCTGTGCATACACACGGATGGGCTTATACCTTTTAAATAAGAGATGTTGTACCCTAAGGCAGAGGGGTATCTTCTTAAAACATTCAAGAGTCGATTTGTTTCGTCTTGGTTTAAGGTGGCACTAACTATTACTGGGAGGTTCATTTCTTCATCCAAAAACTCATATCTTAGGTTCTTGGGTAGTTCCTTAAGTTCTTGAGCTGGTTTTTGAGAATTTGGTGAAGGGTCTGGAGTAAGATCCAGACATTCGTTAGTGTGAGGTTCCGTTTCCTCTAGCTCGTCATCCTTTTCATTCGGGTTTGGAAATGGTTTGATCACGGGTTCTTCTCGATCAAATTCTCTTATGCACTCATCTATGATATCGATCGCATAACATGCGTCTCCTAGGGTTGGTGCCATCGGGAATTTAGAAATAATGAACTCGATATTTTCATCCCCTACTTCGAAGGTTAATTTTCCTCTTTTGACGTCTATTATAGCTCCAACTGTTGATAAGAATGGTCTACCTAAAAGGATAGGGATATCTTCGTCTTATTTGATATCCATGACCACAAAGTCTGTTGGGATATATAGTTGACCGATCCTAACTGGGATGTCTTCTAAAATGCCTACAGGATACTTAATAGACCTATCGGCTAATTGGAGGGATATCTTAGTTGGTTACGATTCTCCTAGGTTTAACCTTTTACATACAGCTAAGGGCATTAAACTCACACTAGCGCCTAAGTCTAGGAAAGCGTTGTCGATCACATGACTCCCTAAAATGCAAGGTATAGAAAAACTACCAGGGTCTTTCTCCTTCTTAGCAAGTTTATCCTCGGAAATAAAATTGCGTTCAAAGGGTTTTGGATCGTCAAGCCTACGCTTGTTGGTTAAGATGTCTTTGAGAAATTTGGCGTAAGATGGAATTTGGGTGATAACTTCGGTGAAAGGATTCTCTTCATGAAGCTTCTCTATTACTTTTATAAATTTTTGATATTGGTTGTTTACTTTGGTTTGTTTAAGTCTTTGCGGATATGGGATTGGTGGTTTGTACGGGGGTGGTGGTTTGTAAGTTTTATCCTTGGCTTCACCTTCTTGGTTGGTTTGTTTCTCGGGTTCCGCCAGTTCCTCTTCTTGGTTGGTAGGTACATTTCCTTTAGAAGTTTTGGACTCGCTCATCGCTAGGTTATGAGGCCCTTCGTAAGAGGTCCCACTTCGTAACAAGATAGCGTTAGCTTGCCCTCGAGGGTTTGGTTGAGGTTGTCCAGGGAATTGTCCTCCAGGTGTATTTTGTGGGGCTTGGTTTTGTGCTACCTGTGAGATATGGGTTTCAAGAATCTTGTTGTGAGTGATTATCTGATGAACCTTGGTTCCTAATTGCGTTATACGTTCGTTTACGTGAATGTTTTGGTTTAGGAATTCTTTATTTTGCTTAGTCTGGCCCGATATAAAGCTCTCCATGATCTTCTCAAGGTTAGACTTTTGGGGCACAACATGCATAGGTTGGTTTGGTTTTTGGGCTTGATAACCCTGCGGTCTCTGAGGTGCATGATTTTGGATAGGGTTCTGGTTTTTATAGGAGAAATTCGGATGATTCTTCCATCCAGGGTTGTTAGTGTTTGAAAATGGGTTACCTTGGGCGTAATTCACTTGGTCGGTGTTCAGGTCGTTCAAAAGGTTACACTCCGCTGATTCATGTCTTTTAGATCCACAAAGTTCGCACTCTATGTGGACTACTGCTACGGTATTAGTGTTCATAGACATATGTTCGATCCTAAGGGCTAAAGCGTCCATTTTTGCCTGCATCATGTCCATAGAGCTTATCTCATGTATTCCACCTTGGGTCTCCTTTTTCTCTATTGATGCTCGATCAGTTCCCCATTGGTAATGGTTTTGGGCCATATCCTCAATTAGGTCACAGGCTTCAGGGTAAGGTTTGTTCATCAGCGCGCCACATGCGGCAGCGTCGATGCTCATCTTTGTGTTGTAATGGAGTCCATTGTAGAAGGTATGAACGATCAGCCATTGTTCTAGGCCATGGTGTGGACAGACTCTTAATAGCTCTTTATATCTCTCCCAAGCTTCAAAAAGTGATTCTCCTTGGTTTTTAGTAAATCTAGTTATTTGGTTTTGAAGAACAACAATCTTACTAGGGGGAATATCTAGCAAGGAATACTCTCCTGCGGTCTTCCCAAGTAGTTATTGAGTTAGATGGAAGTGAATCTAACCATGAACGTGCTCTATCCCTGAGGGAGAAAGGAAATAATCTTAAACGGATCGCATCAGGTGAAGCGCCGTTAGATTTAAAGCTGTCGGCTAGTTGGATAAAAACTTTTAAATGTTGATTCGGGTTCTCAGTAGCGAGACCCGCGAATTAGTTTTGTTGCACTAATTGCAACAAAGACGGTTTTAGTTCGAAATTGTTAGCAGGAATAAGTGGGTTTACAATACTCGAACTAGGTTCCTCGTCAGAGGGTTGGGAGAATTTCTTAAGAGGTCTCCAATCGCGATTCTCGGCCATAGCTTTCTTAATTCGGATGAGTAAGAGGCGTGTACAAGTATAACGTTCGGGTTCCGCTAAAGGATCTACTAAATTTCCGGTACTACGGGTTCTTCGTATTTACCGGCTAATAATGCCTTAGTCTAAACGGTGTAACAACAGGGTATGAAATTTGACGAAGTTGGTCCCCGGCAACGGCGCCAAAAACTTGATCGTCTGAATTCACAAGTGCACGGATCGCATCTGTAAGACCCCAATTTTGACCCTAAGATCCCTCATGGCATCATAACATTGCATTTGCATCTTGCCTTAAGGATCATAAGCATCTTAGCTTTTACTCTAGGGTGGGATCTCTTGAGAGTTGGTTTGAGATCACCAAGCACGCTTGAATTGTATTCTATTTCTTTTCTCATTTTATTCACTAACCAAAAGCACAAAAATATGTCACTAACATCTTTTGTTTGTAGCTTGAGCAGTCACATAATCCAAAGCTTCTAGGAGATCCTATGTGCATTGATATGGTCCAGGGAAGATGAAAGCAAGCAAGGCAATGGTTCCTAAAGCTCTTATCCATCAAATATGCCTCCCAAGTATCTCAATTCATCATTTTGATCAAAGCAAACCAAAGGGTTTGAGGCTTGTTTCCCAAGGAAACCCTAATTCATCTGTTCATCAATTGTGCCTTGCTCATGAAACAACCTCAACCTTTGGCCAAATGCAATAAAGGGAAGTTCTTTAATTCATAATTTCATGCATATTTGAACTTATATGAGTGTCCTCAATCATTAATTCATCAAGATATGAGGTATAGACTTGAGAAGTTGATTAGTCAATTCATCTGACTATTTTGAAGTACACTGAGACCTAACTTTTAATGTGTTTGTCAAATGGAGATGACCCCAAGAGAAAAAATGTTCTTAAGAACCATATGAACAACTTTAATGTTCATTCAAAATTTATTTGAATCTTGGAAGGTCATCATCCATTTCAAGACATTATAGGACATTTTGACTAAAACCCTAATTTTGGGTCAACTTCCCAAGGACATACTCCTTCATTTTTCATGATATTGAGGTGGGATCAAATGCATTGGAAATATTAAGATGTCTGCTTCAAATATTATGTTGAGCAAAATTTCAAAATCCTAAAAGAAATACATGTGATAATGCAAAACATTATAGGTCACTTTGGGCAAAAAGCATTGCAATGTGAAAAAGTCCAACTTCAAGTGCCCATAACGTCTTCATCAAAAATCCAAATGATGCAAACTCTAAGTCCAAATTGATTGTATTGAAAATATCTACAACTTTGATGTTGAAGGTTTTGTCATTTGGAGCTTGCATCATTGAAACAAAGTTGCTTAAAGTTTGGCCATTTTTGAAAATCTCACATGTACATGTTTTGCACCCTACACTTCATGACCACTTTTCATCAATTTCCAAGTTTCAAATGACGTTTTGATCAACATAACAAATGATCCTCATGCAAAAATATTTCCAACCATTACTCATAATGTTGTGTTTCAAGTATGGACATGGCATTTTCGAAAGCATGAACATATTGGTACAATTTTGGAAACCATTTAAATTTGCATTGCATGACCCAAAACTACACCATCTGTACGTCCAATTTGCATCTTCTGATGATTAGCTTCCAAATCCAAGTGGATACATGCATGGAGGCCCTTTCCATTCATGCAAAGTTTTGATCATGCTTTCAGCCATTGCTTTTGCTATAAATACATGCCTCATGCTCTTCATTTCATTAACCTAAAGGCGCGCTAAATGCTCCACAATTGATCCCTCAACCACACTCAAAAGGAACTCATCATTTTTTCCCTAAAATTTTTCAGATCTAAACTTCAATTGCATTGATTGATTTTAGATCTAAAGTTCCTAATCCTCACTACCTTGATTCATAGAGCATACTGCAAGCGTTAACATCAAGAAATTGTGTCTCCAAGCTCTGCAAATCAGAGGTTTACTTCTGATTTTATTTCCTTCGAATCTACTCATACATTGCTTGTTTCTTGTTGTTTCTGTGTGATCTGAAGTCCTCTGCATAGAGGCAGTTGATTTGAGCTTTGAATTTTCAAAATCCAACAAGTTCAGTTGAACACCACAGAAATTCAACCTCTGATTTCTCTCAATGTAGAAACCTATAGTGGATTTGGTTGGCACAGGGGTGATGTACATCACCCCAGCTTTCATTTGGTACCTGGATCGTGGCTTTTCATGCACATTTATTTCTCTGCAAATTTGACCTTCGTCGGAAGCTAGCCGGAGAAGACGGTGGCGCAGGTCACCGTCCTATCTCCAGATTCAATCTGAGCCATGCGTTTGTGTTTCCAGATCAGATCTAATCCGTCCCATTTTATGACTTTTCCATTGGTTGTGTGTGATTCAGTTGACTCATGTATATGGTGAGCGCGCACTTCTTGGCCGCGTGATGATCCAAGTCAATTAATGAAATCAGATCAGACACTCCACGCTTTTTCACTTTTTTAAATTCTGATTTTAATTTTTTTTTATTTCTTTTAATTTCATTTCATTTTAAAAATTCATATCTCCTTCATTATTGGTCCAAAAAATATGGGACCAATTGCATTTTTCTTCTTTTAATTTCTAGTTTCTAAAACAGAGTTTTAATATTTTTTATTTTATCATTTGATATTTTTTAAATATTTTCTCTTTTCTGCTTATTTTTAATTCATTTCAAATAGTTTTTGATATTCAAAAAATACAAAAATATTTTTCCAACCTCTTTGAAGGATGATAGATCTATGAAAAATATTCTCATCGATTTATTAATTTATTTGAGATTTATTTGAGATTTTAATTCAATTAGGTTATTTTTATGCATTTTTAATTGATTAAAAATAGTTTCTGACTTCTAAAAATGCTGAAATTTTTTGTCAAACTTTGTTTGACCTTGTTGAACTTAGGATAATTCAGTTGGACTTTTCAAAGTTGATTTGAAGTGAGTTTGAAGTTTGACCTTTCTTTATTATTTTAATTTTGAAAAATACCAAAAATATTTTATTTGTTTCTTGACTTCTAATCTTCATCTTACTTTTGTTTACTATTGTTTGACCTTGATCTTCTCTATCTTTGGTCAATGCTTGTTGATTATTTCATTCCATTTCCATTAATGTACTTTAATGTTCATCTTCTTCTTCTTTTTCTTTTTCTTTTTTGATCAATGAGTTAAAGATTGCTGGTTAGCCTTGATACATGGGAGGTTTAACCTTCCTTGATTCAAATCTAATTCAACTTGATCATGGATCAAGTGAATGACTTTGCATTAAGGATAGGTTACTTCCTAATCAAGCAAAGAACCTAAATCAATAAAAGATCATTTCTCATTTTCTTTTGGCATGGCAAGTTGTAGGAGCTTGATTCACTAATCAAGATCTCTGACTTGTGTTGTTGCCTACATTATTATTGACCGGCCTCAGATAGTTGTGACTTCTACATAAGTCCAATTACGATTGCTTAACATAGCGCTAAATTGCCTTATGGCACACTAACACTAACCATTAACCATTAACATTTAATTCTTGCACTTTACATTTATGCAATTTACTATTCCTGTACATATTATTCATTTGCTTCCTAATCAAGCAAAGAACCTAAATCAATACAAGATCATTTCTCATTTTCTTTTGGTATGGCAAGTTGTAGGAGCTTGATTCACTAATCAAGATCTCTAACTTGTGTTGTTGCCTACATTATTATTGACCGACCTCAGATAGTTGTGACTTCTACATACGTCCAATTACGATTGCTTAACATAGCGCTAAATTGCCTTATGGCACACTAACACTAACCATTAACTATTAACATTTAATTCTTGCACTTTACATTTATGCAATTTACTATTCCTATACATATTATTCATTTGCTTTTTCCTTTGCTCATTTGAGCACATGTTTATGTTAATGCAATTTGCCTTTTTCTCACTTGAGCACATAATTGTGTATATACTTTTGTGCTTGTGTTTTGTTTGATTATTGTGAACCAAATGCCAAAATGGACAAAAAGGACTTAGACTTTAGGACATTCCCTATGCAAAATTGGAGTCAAAGAGTAACTAGGCATTGGGACTTTAGAGTGCTATAAAAGTCAAAGAGCAACTAGGCATTGGGCCTTTATAATGCTATAAATGTTGAAGAGGACTTTGAAAGGATCAATCTCCAAACTCCTTCTTGTTCATTCTTTGTTTGCTTGATAGAACTTTTTGATGTGTGTGTTCTTGTGCTAGGGATTTCAACATCGAGCTTAAGTGAAGAACCATTGTCATGAGCTTCAAAAAAGAGAGATCTAAGAGCCATTAGGGATATTCTAAGAACTTGCTTGATTGATTGCTTGCTTGAGTTTATGCTTATTTGATTGCTTATTCCAAAGGATGGGAGCTACTTGGATCATCAATATGATCTCAAGAGACGAACTCCATTTGTGGTCTTATTTCTTCTCCTTCATCTCTCGTATGATTAGGACTTTAGCCATTCTTCTTCTTCTCTCCACTCTAACCCAAGCCAAAACTTTTGTGCAAACATTTAACATTTCTTTTCAAACATTAGAAACCTAAGCATTATGCTTTTGATTTTCAAACTTTCTTTTCATAACACTTATTTTGAATTGAATCTTTAAGTCAACTTTGACCATATCTTGTAAATACTTTTCATTGGTAAATATAACTCATTCAAATGCTTTTGTGGTTTCAATGGCCACTTCCTTACCAAAAAATTTCATAACCCTTTGCTATTAGGTTTGAGTTATCCTTGAGGTAGATGTAATACTCACCTATATCCTTAGTGATGGACAATGAGTCTTCCATGCTTATTATAGGGTTAACCCCTCACTAACATGTTGAATCTATCCTCACATGATGGATTTGTGGTTTTAGGTTGAGTTTTCTCCCTTGGATAACAAAAGACCTTAAGGCTTTTGGACCAAATCAATTCACCAACTTGTTTTGAGATTTTTACCCCGAACTACGAGGTTTTGATCCTAATCTTTTTAAGATGGTACGTAGGCAATGGGTTTATCCATTCAAACATAAAATTATAAATAACTTGTATATTCTCTTCTCATCTCCCCAATCATGTTTGCACAAATAAAATTTTTTCACAAAATACCAACCTTACAACAAGTGTGAAAAGGGCTCCCTAGGAGTACCTAGGATGTTTTTGGTGCTTAACACCTTCCCATTGCATAACAAACCCCCTTACCCCGATCTCTGACATTTTTACTAGTTTTTTATTCGATAAAACTATTAGGTTTTTATTCGATAAATAGAAGTGCGGTGGCAACTCGACTTGTATGGTTTACTCTTGATTTAGTCAATAAATTGAAAGGTAACGAATACCCCGCTACAACGTCAAAGTAATATAAAAGAATATCGATCCCACAGAGACCAAACCATCAATCTATCGATTTCTATCACTACAGTGTTTATCTAAGGCGGTATAAAAGAGATATTGGGTGTGCAAAACAATGGTAAATAATAAATGCAGGAAAAGAAAGGTTGAATGTATTTCACGTCAGTTAAGTGATATTTCGATTGTCTAAATAGAACTACTTATGAGGCAATAGTTTCTATTCTTGAAAAGAATCCATTTAACAGGAACTGTCGCTTTCGCGTATTCAGAACCTGGTTTACCCTTAAATTAAGGCCTTTTATTGTCACTTATAAAAGGTGCGCAGAACGCTAAAGTAGTAAACTTATTTTTAAGAAATGAGACTCGTAAACTTAGTTGAAAAGTGATTTTGATTTGGAAAGTTTACCCAAGGAGTTTCCTGATTTTAAATCTATCAACGCGTATGGAAAGAGTTTCAAAAATAGTTTTTCCTTAAAGTGATAAAAATTCCTAGTTACTAGGCCAGGGTGCTTTCGCACTCCTCGAATAGTTAAAACTAACCAAGTTTGTTTTAGAAAACTCAAGTTAAAAATCAAAAACAGCCTTTAAAGTATTTCTACAAATTCAATATGTGAAACATCTCTTTAACCGAGATCCTTACATTCTAACCTTTAAAAGATTTAGCCAAACATGGTAATACAAACAAACACAACGGTATTGATCATGATGAAAAGTTTATTTTAGAATGTGAGGCGTAAAGAATGAGTAAAGAGCGTAAAGTAAATAAAGTAAAGCGAGTGCGAAAAATAAATAAAGTAAAGCGAGTGCGGAAAATAAATAAAATAAAAGCGAGTGTGGAAAATAAATAAAATAAAAGCGAGTTCGGAAAATAAATAAAGTAAAGCGAGTGTGGAAAATAAATAAAATAAAAGCGAGTGCGGAAAATAAATAATGTAAAGCGATGACAAATAAATAAATAAAAGCGATAAATAAGAACCTGCTCCAAACGGAGGGCTTTAAATCCGGTACAAGAAAAATAAACCTCCGACTCCTTAAGCTAAAGATAACAGCAACTCGAAGTGACCTAACTCAATCTCACTAAGGTGTGATCACCACCCATTACGGATACTCATCAGTCACAAGGAAACCGACATCAATCTGCTTATGTACTTCCTCTTTGATCTTCACAGCCATATTAGGATCCGTTCTTCTCAACTTCTGCTTGACTGGCGGGCATTCTGGCTTCTACGGCAATCTATGCTCCACAATCTCATAATCCAACCCAGGCATGTCTTGATAGGACCAAGCAAACACATCTGAATACTCTCGAAGAAGATCAATCAACCCCTTCTTAGCATCTAGACACAGTCGAGACCCAATCTTGACTTCCTTCATATCATCCTCGGAACCCAAGTTGACTAGCTCAATCTGCTTTTCAAATGGTTGAATAATCTTTTCATCTTGCTCTATGAGATAATTCATCACTCCCTTCTACATCACTTTCCTCCTCGGCCTCAAACACAGGGAATTCAAAATTTGGAGAAGGATCATTGTATTCAATGGGGTTAGGAACCAACCTGCATAATGATTTGATATTTTGATTTTAGAGAAATGAATTTGTGACCAAATATTATACAGATGGACAATTATATTGTTTATTTATGTTTTTTGGTGATTACCATTTTCAGAATAAAGCAAAAAGTAAAAATAAACATCAAAGATGTGGATGAATAGAATTAACTTTATTGATGATCAATTTAAAATGCCCAAACAATGTTCACTTCTCCCTTAGGCATAGGAGAAGGATTTTAAAATATAAAAACAATTACTTAGAAAGATGCAATAATAAGAATATCAACGGCAGTTCAATTGTTGCATGTCCCTCTATGCGTCACAAAGTTGGTGCAGTCTTCCTTTTCGTTATCCTCTAGCACAGCAGCTAAGTGTTGTTCATTGCCATGAATGAACACTCGGCTACGGAAGCTAAGTTGCATATCTTTAGATCTAACAGCTGATGAGCCTCTCTGGAACCCCAAACCAGTTTTGCCCTTATTGTCGGAGACCTCTACCATGTGCCCCCACTGATCAACAGGACCTTCTTCAACAATCTTTTGAGCATCTTTCAGTGAGGACATAGGTGCCCCAACTCTCTTCTCAACAACAATAGTTAAGGCTTGGAACGGAGTTCCAACCTCATCCCAGCTTCAACATACGAGAAAGATGACAGATGGCTAACCAACAACGCCTTCTCTCCTCCCACAATCACTAACTTGCCATTCTTGACAAATTTGAACTTCTGGTGCAGAGTGGAGGTAACAGCCCCTACCTCGTGAATCCATGGCATTCCCAATAAACAATTTTAGGCCGGGTGGATATCCATTTCTTGAAAAGTAATATGAAAATCACTCGGACCTATCTTGACTAGAAGGTCCACTTCACCAATAACCGTTTTGCGCGAGCCATCGAAGGCTTTGAAATTACCCCACTATATCTCATGGGAGCTCCTTGGTAAGATAACTTCAACAAAGTTGACTTCGGAAGCACATTTAGTGACGAACCGGTGTCAACAAGCACATTTGATAAAGCATCTTTCTTACAGTTCATTGAAATATGCAAAGCTAGCTTATGATTTCTTCCCTCCTCAGGGAGTTCTTCGTCACAGAAGCTCAAATTATTGCATGAAGTGATATTAGCCACAATTTGATCAAATTGATCCATAGTAACATCTTGCTCTACATACGCTTGTTCAAGAACTCTCTGCAGTGCTTCTTTGTGCGCTTCAGAATTCAAAAGCAGAGACAACACGGAAATCTTCGAAGGGGTCTGGAGCAACTGCTCAACCATATTAAATTCACTCCTTTTTATCAGTCGGAGTACCTCTTCATCATCATTGGCTTTCAAATTGTTGGATTCACCAGACTTATCTTTGGAACAGCCAACTGGATCTACATTAGGTATCTCCACCTTCTTACCAACAACTGTTACTTCTGGGACCACCGGCCCAAACACTCGACCACTGCGGGTCACCTTCGTCACATCAACAATGCTCACGACTGAGCTAGTCGTAGGTAATGGGACCTCTTGACCATTCTTCTACATTGTACCATTATACTGGTACGGTATAGCCTTATTAGATGCATACGAGACTGGGCCCGCTAACCGTATTACCAACGACGATACTGATCTTTGACTGACATTCTTGCCGTTGCTGCTGCTATCATGTTGAATTACCAACCGCTCTTGTTGCTTGAAAACGGGCATTATGACATTGACATCGTCATCTACATGATGAGATTAAACAATCTGGATCATGCCTTCATCCATCAGTCGTTGGATGTCCCTTTTCACAACTTTGCGACCCCTTGGGTTCACACTACAAACAACACAACCATCATGGTCATGTTCACAGTCACTCACCATACCGATGTCCTTGTGTATCTACACCACGTCCACCATATTCATTGAAGAGTTCCCATGAGCGGGAAAAGGGTTTGCTTTCATATTCGGCGCGCGGTCTTCAAAGGACACCATACCACTCTTCATGAGATTTTGAACTTCATATTTCAATGGATAGCAGTTTTCAATATCATGGTCGGGTGCTCCTTGGTGAAAAGCACAACGAAGCTCAGGTTTATACCACCAGGGAAGTGGTTCTGGGATCTGTGGCGGGTTCCTTGGTTGATTCAAGTTCTTGAGAACTACCGAGGGATACAGCTCTGCATACAACATAAGAATCGGATTGAAAGAGACCTTTTTCCTCTCAAAATTCTGCTGATGCTGGTTGTTGATATTGTTATTGAAGGAGAATTGCGACCCAAAGCGCAGCGGAAATTAAAATTTTCTCCTTTAGAGATCCTTACGAATGGTCATGGTCAGTGATAGAATATTTACCTCTTGTGACGGTTGAAACCTTTGGTGCAGATCTCTTGTGACGATCAAAACCTTTGATGCAAATCCACGAAGCGATCACGAACGTTGAACGATGACAACGTCTCTACTCAGTCCACACGAACGGGTTCCTTCAATCTCAGTGCTAGCTGGTACGAATGAAGGCTTTGAGTGAGAGAGAGAGAGTGAGAGAAAACGAAAATAATGCAACCGCAAATTTTTGCTTCTGCACAAGGGTTCTATTTATAGAACCACTTGTGTGGGCTTCAAGCTAAAAGCCCACTTAAGTGTATTTTGGCCCATATCTTATAATATGCCCAAAATCACTTAAGCCCATGGTACCTTACCGTATTTCGTATTCTACTCAAGTACACCGTACCTTACGATGTTCTATAATTCACTTAAGGGCACCGTACCTTACGGTATTCCTTAATTACTCTATCTCTCATCAATCCGTCCTTTGTGTGTGACCCTGTAGGTTTTCGTGACGTTGGCAATTATATTAAATCACGCATTTAATATAATAAACAGTGAGCGGTATCTAGCAACACATCACTGCTACCCAAGACACGAAAATGTCACGTGATCTGACAAAACCATCTGTGATAATAATTATATGTATCATTACCCTTTTGCCCTAATGTCTATATTGAACACAAGGCATAGACCGTGTCATCCTTGTCCAGTTCAATATTGGGCCCATAGACATTTATCCTGTTATGCAGGATGGGCAAATTCCATCTAGGTCACTCATGTCCCTCAGCATGCTTTATGGATTACCCATCAACTGTCTTTATGGTTATCCAGTTACGGACAACGTTGGATCAGCAATAAAGCACTCGACTCTACATCTAGGATCCATAGTGGTTTCAGGTCGAAGAGTGGAATACACTATTATCACCATGAGAATAACTTATGACACCTTGCATAACTTTCTATATAGTATTCTCATAGCGGGTCAATCCGGTATAAATATTACTCTTAATATTCATACCTATGTTTAAGACTTGATAACTCTTTATCCATGATCCATGAGATGTGATCATCAGTCTACAAACATAATAGTCTTAATGCTTTAATGTTATCCCACTTCACACTAAAGCTCGACTACAGATACTTTAGGAATAGTGTCCTTATGTTTAACGTGTTCTCATGATTAAGTCACACTTAATACATTAAACGGACTATCTATTCCAGGGACTTTATTAATCAACCATAATAAAGAGAATGCCTTTTATTATTCGATACAAGTACCAAAATGTATTGGCCTCTAGAGCTTACACCAACAATCTCCCACTAGCACTAGAGCCAATCAAGCATACCCCGTATGCCCATTGATCTAGTATGGCCATCATGCTTCTGCTGCGCAAGAGGCTTTGTCAGTGGGTCAACTATATTGTCAAGTGTAGGTACTTTACATATTTTCACATCTCCTCTATCTATTATCTCTCGAATGAGATGATAACGCCTAAGTATGTGTTTGGATCGTTGGTGAGATCTAGGCTCCTTGGCTTGTGCGATAGCACCATTGTTATCATAATAGAGACCAATGGGATCCACAATGCTAGGGACTATGCCAAGTTCACTAATGAACTTTTTGATCCAAACAACTCCCTTTTCTGCATTTGAGGCAGCAATATACTCGGCCTTGGTTGTAGAATCAGCAACTGTATCTTGCTTTGAACTTTTCAAGCTCACAGCGCCACCATTTCAGCAAAACACATAACCATTAGAATCATTCATATTAAAGCGTCTTAGCACCTTGTCTATGTACTCTGACTTAGGACAAGCATTTTATGATCTATCTCTATAGATTATGATCCCTAATATATAGGCTGCTTCACCTAGGTCCTTCATAGATAAGCATTTCCCCACCCAAGACTTTGCTTGTTGCAGGGTAGGGATATCGTTTCCAATAAGTAATATGTCATCTACATATAATACCAGGAATACGATCATGCTCCCACTAACCTTCTTGTAGACACAAGGCTCATCTTCGTTCTTGATTAATCCATATTGTTTTACTGTTTCATCAAAACAAAGATTCCATGAGTAGGTCACAGGCTCATCTTGATCCATGAGTAATACATCACCTTGATCCATATATCTCAGGTAGGTGACGTATCCTGCCTGACCTACGCTGGTCTTGTTCTACTTGAGCAGGTTGCTCTTACACAACTACTTGTGTATCCTGCTCCAATTCCTCCATAGGTGTGTCGATGCTTTGTGATTCTTGAATTTCTTCAAGATCTACTTTCCCCCCACTGGTTCCTTTGGAATTAAAATCCTTTTCTAGGAAAACTCCAGTTCGAGCGACAAACATTTTGCCCTCAGAAGGATTGTAGAAATAATATCCTCTTGTTTCTTTAGGATACCCCACAAATAAGCATTTGTCAGATTTGGGCTCAAGCTTAGTTGAAACTTGTCATTTCACATAAACCTCGCAACCCCAAATCTTTATGTAAGACATATGTGGTTTCTTACCACTCCATATCTCATATGGTGTCTTCTCAACCTTTTTGGATGGAACACGGTTAAGTGTGTAAGTTGCTGTCAATAGCGCATGTCCCCAAAAGGAGTTTGGAAGATCGGCGTGACTCATCATGGATCGGACCATGTCTAACAGGGTTCGATTTCTTCTCTCAGATACACCATTCCATTGGGGTGTTCCAGGAGGAGTGAGTTGGGATAGGATCCCACACTCTTTCAGATGGTCATCAAACTCTAGGCTGAAATACTCACCACCTCGATCTGATCGAAGGGTTTTAATATTCTTACCTAGTCGGTTTTAACGCGTTAGGTTTCACCCTTTTAGTATTAATGTTATTAATAGGCATTTCGAGATCAAGGACATACAGTCCATTGCTCATTTGTGCACTAGCATAGAATATATCATTCAAATAAATTGAGCAACAATTGTTCTTTATTATAAATGAAAAAACCAAACTTGTCCAAACAAGAAATGGAAATAATATTCCTGCTAATTGCAGGTACATAATAACAGTTCTCTAACTGAATTATAAAACCACTAGGTAAAGTCAATACATAAGATCCTACGGCTAAAGTAGCAACCTTTGCTCCATTGCCAACTCGTAGGTCAACTTCACCTTTTTCCAAATCTCTACTCCCTTTCAGCCCCTGCACATTTGTACAAGTGTGAGAACCGCATCCAGTATCTAATACCCATGATGCAGAAGTAGATGAATTAATAACAAAAATACCTGAAGTTGAAGTCTCTACTCCATTCTTCTTATCTTCCAGGTACTTTGGGCAGTTTCTCTTCCAGTGTCCGGTCTTACCGCAATGGAAGCAGGTGCCTTCTTTTGCTATGTGTAAGACCCCAATTTTGGGCCCTAAGATCCCTCATGGCCCATATCATATCATATCATAACCTCAAGGATCATTGCATGCCCTGGTTTCCCTCCTAGTGGGTAGGTTGCCTTGTGGGTTGATTCTTGATCACCAAGCATACTTTGCATTTGTATATCTTTGCTTTTTCATATGTTTACTAACCAAAAAGTACAAAAATATTGTCAGTCTAACCTTTTTGCTTGCAGTTGAAGCAATCATCAGCAATTAGGTCAAAGTCAGTCAACAGTCAGTCAAAGCAGTGGATGGTGGCCATTCTTGCAGAATTTGGGCACCATGATCAATAATCAAGAGCTCATATATCTTGGGACATCATTTGAAGTCAAGGTCTCAAGGAATCAGGGTTTGGAATTCATCAGAAGAGGTTCAATCATCCAAAACCCTAGAAAAGTCAAACTTGGTCAACTGTGGATTTAATCAAGGATTTGATGGATGGAATTGATTTGAAGGAGCTCATTCATGCTTGTACAAGCCTCATCTATCATGTCAAACCTCATCATGGAAGAATTTGAAGTAAAATCAGAAATTTCCCAAAATAGAAAGTGGACCTGTAATTTCAACTGCCAAAAATGGAAACTTCTTGATCCTCAACTTACATCATGATAAAAGCTTCAAATGAATTTTTGCCCAACATGAAAGTTGAAGATCTTGTTCTCCCATTTTCAAAAAGTCCAAGAACTCTCAAATCCCATGTGTGTTTGTCAAGATATGATCAATTCAATTTCAGAAATTTGTGAACTTCAAAGAGCCATAACTCATGAACCATAAGGCCAAATTTGGTGGGGTTTTTTCCTACAAACCACATTTTTCCTCCTCTTTCCAAAAATATAAATTTCATTCATCAAAACCTTGCCAATAAAAATGGAATTTTTGGACCTATTTCATTTAAAAACCAAGTTTGACTCATAGTTGACTTTTTGATTCTTTGACTTTTTCTCACTTTGGCCAATTGGGAAATGTTTAGAATCATATTTGAAACTTGCTCCAAGCCCTAAATCGTGTTCATACCACCATTATATCATCATTTTGGCCAAAGTTGCATAACTTGGTATTTTTGCAAATGGTTTGAAAAGAGTAAAACAAGTACAGCAATGCATAAGCAAACCAAAAACAGCAATTTGGTTGGTCATTTGCAGCATGCTAGAAGGCCCAATTCGTGCAGCTACACCCTCCATTTCCACTTATGTGCAGCTTAGCAATTTTTGCAAATAGATTCATTAAGTTAAAACAAGTTTAGCATTTGATTAGTAGAGGTAAAACAGACAATATAAAGTGTATTTTCTGACATTTGCCAACCCTAGAGCCAGCTGCAGCCACACGACAGAGTACTCTCACTCTCACATTTTGCTTTTTTTTGCCCAAAAGAGAATTTCTGTCAAATCCTCCAAACCCTCGAGCCTTCTTTGGTTCTCTTCATCATCCATCATCATTGCAAGCTCATTCCAAGTGTGAAATCCCAGCTGGAACTTCATCTTCTCACTCTGTTTTCACCAAGCTCCAACAATGGCCAAGCACGATTTGGACCTTCTCAAGCATGGCTGAGCTAAAGGGTTTCAAGCATCCTTCATTATCAACCCTCAACTTCATCTGTTTGCACTCACAACATCAAATCATCCCTGTTTCCTCCATTTCTTAAAAATCAAGTAAGTAACCGACCCTCACCATTTACCAAATCATGAGATGTTTTAGATAGGTCTTGGTATGCTTGTCCCACTGCAATTTGTTTCATGTGATATGGTTTTGCATTGAGTGAGAAATCTGCTTTGTAAGTTTTGTGTCCATACTTGTTTTTGCTCGATCTGCTTTATTCATGATGAGTTAGTGAATATGGATAGCACACTCACGTTATATGTTGCATGATGATTCTATTGGTGTACTTGATTGGGTGTTCTGGGCATTTCGAAATTTTGAACTTGTTGAAGGTGATGAAGTTGTTGCTGCTGTTACATGAACTATAGCTCTGCCCAGAACTTGCATATTTGTTTTGGGTTTGTCGTATGATGTTTGCATGAAATCCACTATGCCATGCCATGATTAATTGTTGATGCTGGTTGATGTTTTTGTTCATGATGTTGATTGCTTGAAGAACCATGCTGCATAAACCCTAGGGTTTCTAAAACCAGAAAATTTGTTTGCTCATTGGCCAATTTACTGTTCCATTGGCAACGGCCAATGAGAACATTTCCCGTGTCCACTCAAAACGCAGTGTTTTGAATAAGTGAGCCCAATATTACCAAACTGCCACTGTTGACCATTAGTTTGACTCGTTAGCTCATGTTATGTGCTTATGTTCATCCAATTATTCATCCAACTTCAAAAATCCATTTCTCTTTCAATTTTCATCCAAAAATCCTGAAATTTTTTCCATCATGTTCACAAGAGTGTCTAGTATTTGATTTTGATTTTTAATTAATTTTTCACTGGCTGGATTTTAATTGATAATTGATCTCTTGACATGTATGCACATTTGATACCCTTGGCCATTTCTTTTGTGAAATTATGATGATGCATCCAATGAGCCTGAAATTTTTTGTGGTGAAACTAGACTCACTCATCTTCATTTTGATATAAAGATTGTGCATTTATCATTTGTGGTTTGCTAGATATGAATTTTTGAAGTAGGGTGTGACAATTTGTGTCACACCAATGATGTGCATTTTCATGATTTTTGTTCACATGTCTCCTGGCCTCCAAATCACTTGAAATTTTGCATGAATGATCTCTCATATGTCTAGTTTGTGTGTGAATTTCTTGGAATTAATCATGCTGTTTCCAATTTATTTGAGAATTTTCTTCCATGCTTAGTCATTTGTTGACTTTATGTGATACATGTTACCAAATCCTTTGTGAAATTCTCAAATCTTATTGTATGATCATGAAATTTCATATGTGATAACTAGACACCTTGAACTTTGCATTGGTGTTAATCTCATTCATTTCTCTTCTGTTTTCAATTTGATATGATTTTTTGAAGTTGACCCATGTTTGTTGACTTTCATTGTGCTTACTTGAAATTATGTTGAATTCTTGATTTTAATTGACTGCCTTCCTCTCATCCAAATGCCATGAAATTTGACATGCTTACCATGCTAGATGTTAGGATTGAGTGTGATTTATTTGATAATTTTTGAGAATGTTTGGGTTGACTTCTGAATGAAGTCTTGCTATTGACCTATTTGTGCTCCTTCTTGCCATGCTTTGCATTCTTTTGTGTATGAAATGACAATGATGCATGATTTGATTATGAATCCAATTGAGATAGCTTCTTAAATGTTTAACCTTGACTTTGGTTGACTTTTCCTTGCTGTTTTGACTTTTTCTTTCATCCTTGACCCTAGGCTAGTCCTAGTGGTCTTTTGAGCTTACAATTGAGCTATTGTTTCAGGTTAAGCACCAATGCCTCAAAGGCCTTTCAAATTTGATTGAGTTGGATTGTATATATTGTGCTAACTCTTGTTTTGTAGGTGTGACTCATATGAGTTTGGCTTTGTGCCTTGGCACCTCTGTTTATGGTTGACTGTTGTTTATCCATTTCTTTTGGTTTGAACTGTTGATTTGTTTACTAATAAGTTTGACTTTTTCAGGTACTTTAGTTGCTTAAGTTCTTTGAACTTGCTTGCTTTGCTATTTAGCATTTGCTTTGAGGTATAAACCTTTCTTCTTCATGTAGTCTGGAGACCCGGTCTGTTATTTGACCGGGCAAACTGTCTGAAGTCCTCCTTAAGAGGCAATGCCTGTGTGTGTTTAAAATTGTCCCAAGCAGGAAAAGTCCTTCAAGTAAGGAAATTGGTGGAAGGTAGGGATAAGTAATCTATCCCCCACTATTCAGTGTGTCCTCTCTTTGCTCCCATTACATGGTTGAAGCATTGAGATAAAAACCCAAGATCAATTGAGTCAATAATGGGGAAAGAGTTCCATCTTTCTGAACTCCCCCACTTTCTATCATTTGATGCTCTCCCTGATCAGGGATAGAAGCAATGAGGCACACCCCTCATCTCCTTTTCATCTGCTTCACCTTAGCCTCTCAATGGCAAGGTTAAAAGCGACATTTACCTATTACAGTGGACTTTCAAAGTCAACCCCTCTTGTGTGAGCCCCCCTGTTTTGGCTATAGAGTGTGCTGTTTTGATATTCATTGATTGATTGACTGCTTCATGTGCACTTGTTTGCCTGTATGTTATGCATTTATCATCATCATCAATTGCCATTAGTGCATGATCATACCATTTGTCTGTGTGACTTTTGTTATTGTTGTTTGCCCATTGAGGACAATTGTAAGTCCATTGCTTTGGCGTTTGCTCCTATGATATGGAGGGATAGAGTGTAAGACCTCATTGGTCACTCATATCTTTTGTTGCCTTATCTGTTTGTATGTGAGGATACAGTTATAAGTCCCTGTAAGTTGGCATCTGTTATCCTGTGATCATAATATGATCTGTTTGATGTTGTATGTGAGGTTGCAGTTATAAGTCCCTGTAAGTTGGCATCTGCTTTCCTGTGATCATAATTTGGTTTGTCTGATTGTATGTGAGGTTGCAATTATAAGTCCCTGTAAGTTGGCATTTGCATTCCTGTGATCATATTGTTGCTTTTGTTCTTGTATGTGAGGATCCATTGTAAGTCCCTGTAATGTGGCATTGGATTTCCTAGGACCATACTGTGGAGTTAACCTAAGTCCAGATAGATTGGCAGTTGACTTCCACATTTCATTCTTGTTTTCTTTTGAGGAGATTAGTGTAAGACCATTGAGTGGCTTCTGATATCCTGTTCTGTTTTAAGGAGGCTGGTGTAAATCCATCTATTGGTATCCGGTATCCGCTTTTTATTTCTTTGCCCGTGGAGATTAGTGTAAGTCCATAGAGTGGCCTCTGATATCCCGTTTTGTTTTAGGAGATTGGTATAAGACCATTGATTGGCATCCGGTATCCGCCTTTTCTTTGCTTTGTTTGTTTATTATTATCCATTTCCATTCCAAAGGACACAATTGAATCATCTTCTATATGATCTCAAGAAGTGAACCCCCTAAGAAGTTTTACTTCCCATCTTCATCCATTCATCATTCATTATGTCCTAGACTTTTTTTTCACACTTTATCTTTCAAATTTGACATAAGTGTTGTGCAAACATCTTCATGTTTTCTAACTAAAAACCTGGACTCAAGTCCTTGACTTTTTTCAAACTTCATTTAATAATACTTATTTGAATTGATCTTAATTATACTTTGACTTCATTTCCATAATCATAATCAGTTAACTTCACTCATTCACTTGTTTTGGCTTTGTCCATTAATGTTTTCATACATGAGCTATAGGTTTGATTTATCTTAGTGGTTGATGTTAATCTCACCTTCTGTCTTTAGTGATTGAATTGTAAGTCTTCCTTGCCTATTATAGGGTTAACCCCTCCCTGGCAAGTTGAAGCTGTTCTCACATGGTGGACGTTGTTGTTTGTATAAGGTTGAGTTTTCTCCCGTGGATAACGTAAGACCTAGGGTTTGTGTTTAAAATTGAACCTAACCCACTTTTGGAAATCTTTTAGCCGAACTACGGCGTTTTGATCCTTACCTTTGATGGAAGGTACGTAGGCAGCGGGTTTATCCGTTCAAACCCAATAATAAATTGTATATTCTTTTCTCACCATCCCAATCATGTTTGCACAATACTTATGTCATAACAAATAACAATTTAATACAACAAGTGTGAAAAGGGCTCCCTAGGAGTACCTAGGACGTAGTGGGTGCCTAACACCTTCCCATTGCGTAATTTACCCCTTACCCAGAATCTCTGATCTTTTTATTAGTTTTCTACATGTAAAACTTCTTAGGCTTTTGTTCGCTTTTTAGCCAGTCCTTTGGATAAATAAAAGTGCGGTGGCGACTCGAAATTTCAATGTATCTCTTAGCTTATGGTTTAATCGATAGATCATATAGCGACGAATACACCGCTACACTATGCCTCCATTAGGCTTCAAAGCATCAACGGTGGGTTTGGGTTTGGCAACTTCCTTGCCCTTCCCCTTATCACCATGCTTAGTGGGCCTTTTGTTCTGTCTCTTTCCATTTCCGATCATCAGAATGGACTTCCCTTTTGACTTCAGATTCTGCTCGGCAGTTCTTAACATGGCGAGCAGTTCAGGAAGAGATTTGTCCATATTATTCATATTGAAATTTAGGACAAATTGACTGAAACTATCTGGCAACGATTGCAAGATCAAATCAGTCGCAAGTTCCTTTTCGAGGGGAATACCCAATCTTTCAAGGTTTTCTACATACCCAATCATCTTGAGTACATGGGGACCTACAGGGGCTCCCTCAGCTAACTTGCTTTGGAAAAGGGCTTTTGAAACTTCAAACCTCTCATGCCTTGCTTGCTCTTGATAGAGCAGCTTCAGGTGTTCGATCATATCGAACGCTGACATGTTCTCATGTTGCTTTTACAATTCTGAGTTCATGGTAGCCAGCATGAGACAAGCAGTTTCATTGGCATCATCGACATGCTTCTTATAAGCATCTCTTTCTGCCTTAGGTGCAGAACTAGGAGGTTCCTCTTCAGGAACAGGTGTCTCCAAGACATACAACTTTTTATCATGTTTGAGGACAATCCTCAGGTTTCGGTGCCAATCCAGAAAATTTGTCCCAGACAATTTTTCTTTGTCAAGGATTGATCGCAAGATGTTGTTAGAGGTGTTTGCTGTCATGGTTATCTACATAAGGATTAAGAAAATATAAGTATCATTGACATATTTAATTAGGCCTTTAATCAAATATGCTCCCACTATTTTACTCAAAACAAATGACCCTCATCATTTGATTCGGAAAATCCCGTTGGAAGATTTTCTAGTGGGTCGAGATCCATATTTCACTTCGTTCTAAGTCCGCGTAGGCGGATTACACAAAACTAGGTTATTTAGGTAGGAACTCCTTCCAGTTGTATCTCATACAACTCTCGAAAATTTCAGTTGGGTGAATAACTCCTTATTCCAATCCATCATATGGATTATTCCCAACTCTTGCTTCTAAAACATATATGATATTATTATAATTAAGTTTGACCCATTGTCTTAGCAGTTGGATATTACAATTATCCCATCGCACCTTACTAATATAGAACATGCACCTCGCTTTGGCGAAACCTACATTATTCGATACTAGTCTTGATGAGTGCTAAAACTTGGAAAGCAAACATATATAATATCATCATAATTTGTTTAGTTAAGTTTGACCCATTGTTTTAGCAGTTGGATATTACAATTATCCCATCGCACCTTACCAATATAGAACATGCACCTCGCTTTGGCGAAACCTACATTATTCGATACTAGTCTTGATGAGTGCTAAAACTTGGAAAGCATAAACTTAATATTTTAGTTTGAGGGAATTGCAATTGTTATGATCTCACCGGCTTGTTTATCATATAAATCGTCTCTCACATGCATCAACATACATTCACATGCATCAACATACATTCACATGCATCAACATACATACAAACAAAATGAAACAGTTATGGCCCCTAGCGCAATTGTTCTCCCAAGCCAATGAGAGAACCTAAGCTAACCTACAACGATCTAAGCTTCTCCAAGCAAGATCTTCAAGGTTGTCCTCCTTTAATATTGAATTCTTCTCTAAGCTTCTCCAAGCAAGATCTTCAAGATTGTCCTCTATTGATATTGAAATCTTCTCTTTCTTCATAACATTGTCTTCTTCTCTTTATTCATAACATTACATTCCAGAAGAAACTCGTTTTACATACGAGGGTTTGAGATGAGAAAAGAAGTTACATTAAGAGATCAAAAGGAGAGGCACGACACGCAGGTCGTATTTAAAAAACCCAAAACAAAATAAAGGACAACTAAGGCCATAACTGATCACCACAAGGCAATAATAATAAACACATTGTTATTATTAAATTTTAATTCCTTTAATTAATTAAAACCAAATTAAATTTCGGCGACCGATCACACTACGCAGAGTTAGCCGGGGGCAGCGCCCTTGCGGGGTTGGAGGGGCAGCGCCCCTGTCCAAAATTTTAATGAACAATTCATTTGAAATGGACATTATTTTGCATCAACACAACCCTTGCGTAGTCAAAACAGAAACCCCACTCTGTGTGTGTGACGACCGTCACAAGGCATGTGATGACCGTCACGTCCTTGTTACGACCGTCACGGGCGTCACGCAGCGTGTTACGACTGTCACGCATCTTGTTACGACCGTTACGCATCTTGTTACGCTCGTCACGAATCCATCTTGTTACGCTTGTTACGCTCGTCATACGAGCTTCACGCGGCCAAGATAACAGACTTTGAAACAGTCAACACACGTGTTCCAAAACCCTAAATTCACAACTCCTTAACTCCTTGACGACACAACCCTTGCGCCGTCACCAACCCTAATGCGCCAATTTCAGACCGTCAAACACACCTCGATTGTTGATTCAGTATGATTGATCAACAGGTCATTGCTTCACCATACTAATGTCGGATTCCGAAGCAAATGACCATTGATCGCTCAAAGGAAAACAATCATTTAGTGTTCGAATGAATGAAACAGAAACAGTATATCACATATACCGTACTTTGCATTAGGATTACTTATATCATATATAAGTTGATCGGTCTCAATTGCGTAACCTATGGACGATCGATGTATCGCTGCTTCACCATACCAATGTCGGATTCCGAAGCATAGTCAACATCAATCATCCAACTTATACACTCATGATGCCAAATTTAATTGCCCGTTTAATTAATTGATTCTTTCTGTCTTTTAATCATAGTAATACAGAAATTTAAACAGCTATCCGATTCATGGTTTCGTAAGTGGCTCTGATACCACTGAAGGAGAATTGCGACCCAAAGCGGAGCGGAAATTAAAATTTTCTCCTTTAGAGATCCTTACGAATGGTCATGGTCAGTGATAGAATATTTACCTCTTGTGACGGTTGAAACCTTTGGTGCAGATCTCTTGTGACGATCAAAACCTTTGATGCAAATCCACGAAGCGATCACGAACGTTGAACGATGACAACGTCTCTACTCAGTCCACACGAACGGGTTCCTTCAATCTCAGTGCTAGCTGGTACGAATGAAGGCTTTGAGTGAGAGAGAGAGAGAGTGAGAGAAAACGAAAATAATGCAACCGCAAATTTTTGCTTCTGCACAAGGGTTCTATTTATAGAACCACTTGTGTGGGCTTCAAGCTAAAAGCCCACTTAAGTGTATTTTGGCCCATATCTTATAATATGCCCAAAATCACTTAAGCCCATGGTACCTTACCGTATTTCGTATTCTACTCAAGTACACCGTACCTTACGATGTTCTATAATTCACTTAAGGGCACCGTACCTTACGGTATTCCTTAATTACTCTATCTCTCATCAATCCGTCCTTTGTGTGTGACCCTGTAGGTTTTCGTGACGTTGGCAATTATATTAAATCACGCATTTAATATAATAAACAGTGAGCGGTATCTAGCAACACATCACTGCTACCCAAGACACGAAAATGTCATGTGATCTGACAAAACCATCTGTGATAATAATTATGTGTATAATTACCTTTTTTCCCTTATGTCTATATTGAACACAAGGCATAGACCGTGTCATCCTTGTCCAGTTCAATATTGGGCCCATAGACATTTATCCTGTTATGCAGGATGGGCAAATTCCATCTAGGTCACTCATGTCCCTCAGCATGCTTTGTGGAGTACCCATCAACTGTCTTTATGGTTATCCAGTTACGGACAACGTTGGATCAGCAATAAAGCACTCGACTCTACATCTAGGATCCATAGTGGTTTCAGGTCGAAGAGTGGAATACACTATTATCACCATGAGAATAACTTATGACACCTTGCATAACTTTCTATATAGTATTCTCATAGCGGGTCAATCCGGTATAAATATTACTCTTAATATTCATACCTATGTTTAAGACTTGATAACTCTTTATCCATGATCCATGAGATGTGATCATCAGTCTACAAACATAATAGTCTTAATGCTTTAATGTTATCCCACTTCACACTAAAGCTCGACTACAGATACTTTAGGAATAGTGTCCTTATGTTTAACGTGTTCTCATGATTAAGTCACACTTAATACATTAAACGGACTATCTATTCCAGGGACTTTATTAATCAACCATAATATAGAGAATGCCTTTTATTATTCGATACAAGTACCAAAATGTATTGGCCTCTAGGGCTTACACCAACAGTTATTGTTATAGGTGTTCGTTGTTTGTTGCGGTTGTTGTTGTTGACGTTGATGTTGTTGTTGTTGAATTGGTGTTGCTTGCTGATTAGAAAATACCAGAATAACGGAAGATACTTGATGATGATGATGTTGACGGGGTGGTGGATTTCTTCTGATTTGAGGCCTCCTCTGCCTCCCACTGGAAATTGCATTCATCTCATTGTCATTCTTCTTGTTGAAACTACTGCCATACTTTTTAGTCATTGACGCCTCATCTCTTGACAAACGTCCTTCACGGACTCCCTCTTCAAGTCTCATCCCCATGTTTACCATTTCAGTAAAATCACTGGGGGCACTAGCGATCATGCGTTCATAATAAAATGAACTCAGGGTTTTCAAGAAGATCTTTGTCACCTCCTTCTCCTCCAAAGGAGAAGTGATTTGGGCAGCCAACTCCCTATATCTCTGCGCATACTCTTTGAATGTCTCCTTGTCTTTCTGAGACATAGACCTTAACTAGTCTCTATCCAGCGCCATGTCCACATTGTACTTGTATTTCTTCACAAAATCCTCTCCTAGGTCATTGAAAGTGTGGATGCTTGCACTATCCAACCCCATACACCAACGGAGTGCAACACCAGTCAGGCTATCCTGGAAGTAGTAAATCAGCAATTGGTCATTATCTGTCTGAGTTGAGATCTTGCGGGCATATATCACAAGATGACTGAGAGGACAAGAGTTCCCCTTATATTTTTCAAAGTCAGGCCCTTTGAACTTCACCGGGATTTTCACATTGGGTACCAAGCACAACTCGACAGCACTCTTCCCAAACAGATCTTTACCTCTTAGCGTCTTCAATTCCTTGCGCAACTCAAGAAGCTAATCCTTCATTTCGTCCATCTTCTCATAGACATCCGGACGCTCAGACGGCTCAAAATGATAAATGGTGTCCTCTACGCGAGGCAAAGTATGCACAATTGGAGGTGGCACGGACATGACCGGGCTAGAAGCCGGCATGGAAGCAAAGGTAGGCGTAAATCCTTCTGGCACAAAATTGGGCGGCATTCCCCATTGGAATCCGACAGGCAAGTTTGGCGCGAAGTGGGCGGTAGCAGTAGGCACGGTAGAGGTAACCACTTCTGAAGTAACAGTCCTCGCGGGAGGAGTTGCAGGCGTTGGAGAAGCTTGGCTTTGAGCAGCAAGAACTGACTCCATCATGGCAGTCAGCTGGGCGATCTCGTCTTTCAGCTCTCTGTTCTCTTGCTCTAAATGCTCCATAATTCTCAGATGATTGGCTGTGGTATTGTACTGCTGAGTCAGCTTGGCTAAAGCACAGAAGAAACACCAATCAGACACCTGGCAAAAACCTGCTTATGCAAATGATGCATGAAATGCAATGCTTGATTATTTTTATATTTTCAACGAACTTACTATATCATTTGCAAATATATATATATATATATATATATATATATATATATATATATATATATATATATATATATATATATATATATATATATATATATATAAATGGAAATTGCAACAATTTGATATGACCAAAAATCTCTTTTTATTTATATAAATTGGAAGGATTACACTGAGTACAATTTCAGAAACCAAAAATAAAAAGATACAGGAGAAAAGGAGACTAGTCATCCTAAGGATCCCTAACAACAATGTCATAAGATCTGGCTGAAGGTGCGTTCTTCCTTCGAATGCGACGGATCTCGGTCTCAAAAGAAGCCTTCATCTGAGTCTTCTCGAGGACAAGTTGGTCAACAATCTTCTTCCAAGCAACGGAAGGCTGAGGTATGCTAGAAGATGAAACCTCTGTCTCTCTCTGTCTCGTCGTCACTCGGTTATACTCAGACATTTAATTCCTTCTTTTTTTGGTTATACCTTATAATGGCAACCCTGCTAGTCCACATATCGGTTAATGCCATTTCCCTCTATGGTACAAATTCTATTTCTCCTATGGATTCCCAATATACCCCTACCTTTGGTTTCAAATCATACCTCTACACTCACTTGTTACCAAATATTCAATTCCATGACTTTGGTCACTTTATTTCGTTCATCTGTATGATGCATTAATATTCTACCTTCATTCACTTCATGTAATATACCTTATTCTTTGAGCCAAATACATTATCCCTTTGAGCTCCATCTTGTGTCACGTTATGAACCAATAGTTGTTTGGATCATCCCCAAACACTTAATTCACCTTATTTTTGGCTATACCCTATAGTGGCATCCCTGCTAGTCCACATATCAGTTAATGCCAGTTTACTCTTGGGTTCATATTTCACCCCTTTTGGAGTTCAAATCAATTTTGTCCTTTGGTTTAGACCATACTTTGATTACAACTTCTTTTCATATCCCTTCACTAGTTCTTTGAACTACAGAGCTCTGAATTCCTCATTACACTATGAGGATACGTAGGCATGATGGCCCCAATCCTCACCGAGCACTTTATCCATTCTATTCTTTTTCCCCTTATTATTTGCGGGTAATCTTTTGATATGACACCTATTCAAGCAAGAAAATCAAAACGGTTCCCATGGAGTACCATGGATGTTTGGGGTATTAGTACCTTCCCCTTGCATAACCGACTTCCTTGACCATCACATCTCTTTCCCCCGGGTTTTATCGATGTTTTTCCTTTCCTTCGGGAATAAATAAAGTTTGATTACGAATCTGTTATATGTTCGAGTGTGTGATATGTTTGGGTATATTTCTTCTACCTTCATCCACGGCCACCAAGTTAGAAAAACTTGCGGTCGCACTTCCATCTCTCAAAAAAATTCTAGTCGCACTATTTTGATTAACCAATTTTCCAATTCTTTTTCAGTTAATGGAGGTTCCACTTAAGATGCAGTCTCTCTCCACCTTTGTGCATACTCTTTAAAGGATTAAGAATCTTTTTGGGACATGTTCAACAATTTCCTTCAATCAGGAGCTAGATCCATGTTGTACTTGTATTGTTTAATGAAAGCATTAGACAAATTTTGGAAACAATGAATGCGAGTTTGATCAAGGTTCGAGTATAATTTGAAAGAGGCACCTTTAAAATTGTCTTGTAAATAATGGATCATAAGTGTATCATTGTCCACGTGACCTGCTATCTTTCTATAGTACATGATGAGATGACTTTTGGGCCAAGTAGATCCTTCATGTTGATCAAAGTTAGGTATCTTGAATTTTGCATGGATCACCAATACAGACACAAGGGACATTTCTCTAGAAGCAACACCAAAGATCTGATCACCTTCCATTGCTCTCAACCTTTTCTCAATAGTTTCTACATTTTATTTCAGCTTTTCATGTCTTTCATCACCTTCTTCAGACATATCACTTATATCATACACTTGTTGATGATCATCGAAGTACAGTTGAACTCGGGTGTGCACGACAGTGGGTGGAAAAGTGGGAATCACTCGATTAACTTCAATAGTTTGTGGAACTATGTGCTGAGTAGACTGTCCTTGATGAGGAGGCACAAAACCATGAGGAAGACCAAAGGGAGGCCAAGTTGTTGGAGTAGTAAATATTGGCTGAGGGTTAATAACCAGATTGACGATATTAGAAACAATTATGGGTTAAGTATCCATCTTTGCACGTATTACTTGTAACATCTCCATGATTTGACCTATATTCTCGCGTAGATCTGTAAGCTTTTCATTAACTCTTTCCATCTCTTGCTCTTGCTCGGCCATTCGACATCGGCTTAAGCTCTGGTGTTGTACTGGTCTGAGGGACTCGGTGTGGAAACTAGATAGGAGATGACGGGAATGAGTTTTTATTTTGAGAAAAAATGAAAGTGTGATGACATATGCATGAATGCAATGAAAATGAAAATTTTAAAAGTTTCAAGGAACTCAAGAGATAATTGAAAACATCAAAATGCAAATAACAATGGCCAAAAGAAACTTATTTTATTAATCAAAGAGTGTTACAAAGTTTGAGTACACTTTCAAACAAAAGTTCTAAACAAAGATAAATAAAAGCTAAACAAAGTCCAAAGAAGATTTCCCTAGTAGCCTCAAGGTGAGATTCTTAATTTGTTCTTCCATCTCAGCCTTCTCGAGCACAATCTTGTCCATGATCAACTTCCAAAGAGTATTTGATTGAACGCCAGAGGAAAATAAATCCTCTTGCACCTTCCTCCTCTTGCTGAAGAGCTCATCTTCATTCTTCATCTTCAACTGCCTCTGAAGTTCTTCATCCTCATTGTTGATGACTTGATACTTGTTTTTCCAAGCGTCCCCTTCTTGCTACGCATTGGTCAAAGCAATCTTCAACTTCTCTACATCAATCATGAAGATATAGGTAGGTTCTTTGTCAGCTAAAGGCAAAGGCTCTTGGCGAGGATAAGGCATTTTCAAGATGATGGTCCTATCTTGCACCCATTTAAGATAAGTTTCTAAGGAGACACAATTTGTCTTCCTTAAAATTTATTTTCTAGCTTATGAACATGGTGTCAAGCATGCACAGTCTTCTCTTTGAGTTCTTTGTAATCCTCACCTTCCTTAAAGAACAAACCCTCCAAGCGAATATTCTTTGGCTTTTCTTTCATTGGATAACTGAGTTGATGTCGATCTAGGATTAGGTTGTAACTGATGCCTCATTTTGTACCAAGTAGAGGTACATTAGAAAATCCTCCACAACTATCAATGATACTAACTCCATCATAGTCACGACTATTCCAAACAATATTTGAATTCGTGAGCGACATAATCTTCTGTGACCACAAAAGACCATTCTTAAGATTCTAAAAAGCATGATACATAGGAAAGTGAGAAATAAACCACTTGTACAAAATAGGCATGCAACATGTAATCATTCCTCCACTATAAGAATTCCTCAAATGAACAGAATGATAGGAATCGACAAGCAAAGTAGGAAATGGATTTCCTATTAAGAAGATTTTGATGGAATCCATGGCAACAAAGTCATCAAAACTAGGAAGAAGGAATAGTTCATAGATAAGTAGAGAAAAAGCAGCCTCAAACGCATCCACACTCCTCATTCTAGCAAAATACTGAGATTTGTTCAATAGAAACTGGATTTCCTATTACGAAGATTTTGATGACATCCATGGTAACGAAGTCATTAAAACTAGGAAAAAGGAATAGTCCATAGGTAAGTAGAGAAAAAGCAGCCTCAAACACATCCACACTCCTCATTCTAGAAAAATACTGAGCTTTGTTCATTAGAAACTTAGTTGTCAAACCAAGCATTTTTCCATTTGTGGTCATGTGATCCCTGATCTCTGACATCTTCAAGTGAGTGGCCTTTGCAGTGTCTTGATCTTTGGGATCTTCATCCAAACCATAAAATGGGGATTGACTAGAAATATGCACACCAAGCAAATGTGAGTATTCTTCAAGTGTTGGCATAAGTTGAGAATCGGGGAAAGTGAAATAGTGATACACGAGATCATAAAACTGAATCAAAATAGAAAGAAGTCCATCTGCCATGTTGATCTTCAAAAGAGAGAGAAAATGTCCATATCTTTTGCTGAAATCCTCTATGTCAATAACCAAAGATCCCAATCTCCTTAGGTCTTCTAACTTAGGACTCTTGAAAGTGTACTTTTGAGTCCTTTTCCTTCCAAAGTCCATGATAAACATAATGTTTGAAACAAGAGTTCCTAATTTCCTTGAAAAACATGTTATAAAAATGATGTTTATGATTCACGAATGCATGAAGGCACAAACACAAAAACAAGGGTCACATACAAATAGGGTTCAAAGGTTCGATGTCACGAGCATGAGGCCATGGGCCTAACCATCCCAAATAGGTATGTACTATGGGTTTATTTTGTACCTGTACAACGGGTTCTACAAAGGTTCCCAAAAATCATTGACGCATCTTTCAGATATTATTAACACGCCAATTACTCCAGAATTAATAATATTCTCAAGAGAATCTCATTTGAGTGTAGTATCGCGTATCAACTATTTCAAATTTACACCCTCATAGTCATCGCTCTACATCCTAAAGGCCAAGTGGGGTAAATGGGTTTCTAAGGTCCTCAGGTTCTCAGGTTACCCAAATCAATATAATATGTGTTTTCATAATTGCTTGATCAACAACACTAATTATAAATGGAACCTCCATATGAGTGGTAAATTCTCAAGTCAACTTGTTCAGGATTAAACTCCATATAAGCCTTCTTGACTATACCACATCCTATCTTATTTTTGTACACTCAAGTCAGGGTTAGGACTTACCTTACCACACAATGGATCACCCAAAGCAAAGAATCCAAACAAACATGGAAAACACCTAATAATAATAACACAAATATAATCAAAATAGGCTTAACCCTCTTACAACGCTCCCTAGTGAAGTCGACAATTTTGGTGTGGTGAGAATTAGATATCAATCTATTGTATTAACTGGAATCATAAAACATTCAAATGTTCACCACTGAACTATAATTTATCCAAGGGAAAGCGAAAAGATCGAATAAAACCCTAATTATGCAATGTAAAAACAATGCGAAGAGATCTAAGGTTTGGGGGTTGGTTATACTAAGGGAAGGTATTAGCATCCGAAATATCTATAGTATCCTATAGAAACCTTTTGAAAGTATTTTTGTTATGTTATTGTTTGTTTTCTATTGTTTGGAAAAATTTATTGGGAAGGACATAAAGGTTTTATTAAGTTTTCTCGCCAAAACTTCGTGGTCATGTGCCTACATATCCTTATAAGGATGGAATCAGAGCAACCGTAGTTCACCTAACTAAGGGTGAAAGAACACTTGATAGTGATCAAGGTTCCAAAGGGGGAAGTAAGTGTTCATAACAAACACACTTACAAGATTTACAAACTCTTACTTAAATCTATGTTGAAAGTGAAAATGACTCTAACAAGGTCAAAGGGGAACTGGGGATTGCTAAACTACCTACGACATTATGTCAATAAAGAGTTCTTTCCCTTGGATTTAGGAAAAAAGATAAGGAAGATGTTAAAGCATGACATCCACAAAGATAACCAAATGATAAATAAAGATGTTCAAGCATGACATCAGAGGTAAACAAATGGTAAATAAAAGATGTTCAATCATGACGTCCACAAAGATAAGAAAATGAAGAAGATGTTTAAGAATAACATTAACAAATATAAGCACATGATAAGAAAGTTCTTCAAGCATGACATCAAAGGTAAACAAATGGTAAAGAAAGATGTTCAAGCATGATATCAACAAAGATAAACAAATGAAGAAGATGTTCAAGCATGACATCAACAAAGATAAGTACATGATAAAGAAGATGTTCAATCATGACATCAACAATGATAAACAAATGGTACAGAAGATGTTCAAGCATGACATCAACAAGGACAAACAAGGATGAAGAATATGTTCAAGCATGACATCCATAAAGGTAAACACATGATAAAGAATATGTTCAAGCATGTCATCCACAAAGATAAGCAAATGAAAAATATGTTCATACATGACATCAATACAAAGATATGGAAGCATGATCATAACAATATCAATCATGTTATGTAAACACATATGTACAACATATGAACATTAAAAAAGATACAACAACATCAATCAAAGATGTGTAAAGTTAACACAAATATGAATGACATGGATATATCATCATGAAGATACAAAGATGAATGACATAACGATTCATGAACATGTATATGGATTCCATAATAAGTATGAATGAACATGTATATCCATGAAGTAAGACATGCATGTTAAGGTTCAATATGATCACAATCAAAGGTTCAACATCATACAAAAGGTTTGAACATGTAAGCATACAAGTCATACAAAGACATGTTATCACAAGTTTAAAGCATTTGCAAACACACAAACAAAGACAAACACAAGGGCACAAATTCACGCAAAGGGTCAACAAGACATGAAATAATGACATGTGAATCATGGATCAATGGCAAAGTAAACACACAAAAGTTCATGGCATAGTAACAAAGTTCAAAGTACATAAACATTTAAACATACATTAAAGTAAGTCAAAATTAGGTCAAAAACCAAGAGGCATATATTTAAAACATCAAACAAAGTTCATATATGATGCACTACATTTATACAAGTCATGATGATCAAGAAAACTTAAAGTATCAACCAAAGAAAGTCATTTGAAACCCTAAAACAATCCTAAAAAGGTATCAACTTTGGACAAGCATAAGTATGTGAAAAATAAATCAATTACGAAATTTCTTTTCACCATCACAAAATAGACAAAATTATGAACACATAGCAAAAAGAGTGACACAAAACGGCTTAGGGATCATCAAGTTATGATCCTTTGAAGTTATGAAAAACAACAAAAATAAATAGACAAAAAAACAATGATTAAAATGGGTCTGGGGCGACAGGGATTTGAACCCCGGACCTTTGGCACACATAAAGCCTTAACACACACTCTTTAACCACTGGGGTGGCAATACATCCGATTAATTATTTGCAAACAATAATATATATATATATATATATATATATATATATATATATATATATATATATATATATATATATATATATATATATATATATATATATATTAAAATAAGACGTAAGATGACAAAGTCAGTGCCACGTCATCATCTTCTTCCTCGTGTTCTTGCAACAACTTGTTTCAAATTCTTTTCATTTTTTCTCAAAATTTCAACAACCATAACTCTCTCAATTTTCCATGAAATTAAAAGCCATAAGAACATAAATTGCTCTATTTTTCGCAAGGAATCTAATGGTAACATTCTCTCATCTTAAAACTCAATGTACAAAGCGTTCCAAGAGAAAAGTCAGAACTGCACTTTTAACTTTATAACAATAAAATCTCAATGTATGAGCATGGTATAATGCATATAGTAGCAAACATTCAACAAAAACACCATGATTCTAGAAGCAAACAAATGATATGGTGGACTTTCTTGGACCTTAGGGATGTTGTTTGAATGCTCACTTGTGCTTGAGAACCCCTGGATTCTTATGACCAAATCAACTTGCAAGTGTGCAAAGTGAGAGTTGGAAAATGATGATGGAGGTGTTAGAATTGTGTTTTAATGGTTTGAATAACTTCTATTTGATGTTTAGAAGGTGTTTGGATGGTTGGTTTGAAGAACTTTCAACAGAAATGGAATTTGGAAGTTTGAGGTTTGGTAGTTGCAACAATGGAGTTTTTGATGGAATTCTTGGTGTCTTGAGTTCTGAGGCTTGGCCCTCTATTTATAGAGGTTCTAAAGGACACAAGTAACTTTCATAAATTGATCTTAGTTCAATTTGAGTGTTGGTTTCGATGTTTGGATTCATTTTACATAAAAATGCAAGTTGGCTTCATGATGAAAAAGTGGAGTGAATCAATGATCTTGGCCATTCTTTTATGAAGTGTAGGAGGTTGCTTATGGCTTTAGAGGTTAAGTGTAATCAGAGGAAACAATTTAGAGGCCCAATTCAAGAGTGGTTGGCAAAAAACTTGCTTTATGTAAATGGATATCAAGCTTTATGCAAAATGTTCCAAAAATGGCATGGTAAAATGGATAAAGGCTCAATTCTTTGTGTACTGCACCAAAGATTTGTGTATACATTTGATTATGGAGACATTCGTACACAAAAAGGATCTGCAATCAAGGGATTTGCATAATTGAAATGTTTTTCCTCCAAGAATTCATCATGAACATGACATGAAAATCAAGTTTGGAACCCTAACTTCCCATTTTAGAAACTCATAGCTCATGCATGGGAAACGAATGTACTTGTAATTTTTGGAAATCCCAATACATGATCTATAACTTTCATGTTTTGAGTTTTTCCTAAATCAAAATGGATCATAATGAAAATTGGCTCCAAAGTTTATTGCCTTTTAGGGATCAAAGCTGACTTGAAAATTTTCTAAGTGTTTCAACTTGAGACAACAACTTCATGGCCTCATAACTCAAAATACTTACACTTTTACGGAATTAATCCTCTAGGGAAAAGTTTAAATATGGAACAGAAGATTTTAGTTGTGCTTTGGAGAAAAGAAAATGCCTGCTTGGGTTGGGAGTTATGGGTTTGGGAAGTTTGCCACTTTGATATGAAATTTGGATACTTAGTGAAATTTTCAATGTCTTCAAGATTACCCTTTTTGCAAGTAACCTCAATTCTCTTGATTTTTCTTGATCAAATTCATCAATTTAACATATCTTCGTGAAATTTAACTTGAGAAGTTTATATTTGATCATAAATCTCAAAAGTCAAAGGTTTGAACTTGTAGTGCATTGGTTGTGCATTAGATGAATTTGAATTTCTTGATCTTCAATGAATTCAAACTCTTAATCCAATTGAGCATCATGAATAGGCTCTAAGCATGTACTTGAGTCTATTGAGTCATGTGTCAAGACTTACGATCATGTCCTTATCAAAATTCTCAGATTAAATTGAATGTTGTTGAGAAACCCTAATTAGTGAGCCAGATGAAAGTGAAGCTTGATGCACTTGTGATTAGGTCACAATAAACTTATTTTTTTGATAAAGATAGATATATTAAGTGTACGAGAATTTTATTTATTGATGATAAATCCAAAAATTTGACTGATCAATCCTTTGAGCCCTTTGAGGGAAACCCTAATTCACAACTGAAACAAAACCAGACATATCTTGATCTTGAGGTTAGTTATGCATGAATGATGTATAGGATAAAATTAATTATGAAATCTAGGGGTAAAATTTTGAGTGCGACAGTTACCTATGGTGATGGTAGTGATTTTGGTTTGCTCTGGTTCCAAGATGGATTCGATCCTATGGTGGGGATTATGGAGTGAAATGAACTTGAGTGTTCACATTTGGTACCACATGCATGTTGAGTCATTTGTTGATTACATTTTCATTTGTGTTACATTTGGTGATTATTTTTGGTGTTATGACGTGTGGCTGAGAATACTTGATATGTCGATGTCGTTGCAGTCAGTGTGTGATGTTATTAGTTAATTTACTTTCGATTATTTTTCACCGCTAATTATTGAAGTGTATTCTCATCCCTTTTGTTCGAATGTTTCCTTTACATGAGCATGATGCAGATACTCAGGAGTATCATCACTGAAGTAGGTAGAAGATAGCTCTTGGAGTTACTTCTTTATTTTGTCGCTTTTATTAGTGGTACCTTGCTCTTATCATGTAACATCGGGTTGGGTTAAACGCTTGGTTTATTCCTTATGTTTGGTTATGTTAAAGTCATAAGACTAATTTTATTGTTGAGAATTATTAAGATGTTGAGTTGATTGATTACAACTTTCTTATTTTATTATTACAATTGAAGTCGAGCCTAGATGTTATTACTTGCTTTATCTTCCATAATTGTGATGATAATTTTGTTGCGATGATACTTTAAAATGTAAGTGAGCGTGCGGTGACAAGTTATGATTGTCTTATTATGTGAATATGTAATTGTAGCGGTAAATTCATGACCATTAAGCTATGGATAAACCTAACTTCAATAAAACCATAGTCGACATCACGCTTTTATTGTTTCCAAGGGAAAAGGGAAAAGTACGAACAAAACCCAAAGATAAGAAGTTTTCAAATCAAAACTAATAAAATGCTAGAGATTATAGGTAAGGGGGTTGGTTACACTGAGGGAAGGTGTTAGCACCCAAAGTGTCATAGGTACTCCTAGGAAGCCCTTTTTTATGTGAGTATGTGTTTTGGTATAAAATGATGTTTGCAATAAATAGAGTGTGGGGATGAGAAAATAACTCATTAATTATATTTTTGTGTTTGACAAGACCTTCGGACTTGTGTCTACGTACCAACATAAAATGAGGGATCAAAACCTCGTAGTTCATGGTATCAATTTCAAAGTGAGTTGATTGCCTTTAAGAAAAAATTAAGTTTAAAAGAGGCAGAAAAGGCCTAAAAGAGTTTAAATGGGTGTTAGTTCTTTTTGTCTTTTGAAATTTTAAGTCAATATGATTAGATTCATTTACAAATTTGATTAAGAAAAAGAGTTTGAAAATGCAATGGCATAAGGCCAAAGTTTCTAATTTGCAAAAGAGTCTATGTTTAGAAATCACAAGCAAAGAAGATTTTGAAAAGAGGGAGAGATTTGAAATTCAAGAAATGGGAGGAGATGAAGAGACTAATCCTAAGAATTTTTTTAAAAGTTAAGAGTTGAAAAGATCTGACCAATGGGATGCAATCCAATAGACAAGAATGTCATATAAAAACCCAATTTTCCCTTGGACTTTAGAATCAAGCAATATCAATACACAAATAGAAAGATGAAGAGCAAGGCATCAAATAAAGATAGCCACATCCAAGCTAGTAACTTCATAGTCTTCTTCTTAAGCTCCCATGTATAAGATGACATACTCCTTGAATGGCTCAGAATAAGGCATTAGACACAGGTTCAAAGTCACATTTGCATTAAGACGATATAGCAGATGAACTCAAATGGATCTCAACACTTGCATCAGATGAAAGTTCAATTCAGAAGCACTTGGTTTCAGAAATGTTGGCATTGGCCAAGTCCTTTTGCATAGGGAATGTTGCCTAATTCTAAGTCCAAGTCTCAGGTCAAATCCAACAGTCTACACAAACATTTTTTACAAGTTTTTTGTTGTTTATTAAATATCTTAAGGTCAGAAGACCACAAACACAAACAAAATACACAAACAAGTATATACAATCACAATATATGGCTCAAGTGAGCAAAGTGAAAATGGCATTAAAGTAAACAAGTTAAATGGTATGAATAATGGCAAATGATAAAAGACTTGAATTTAAAGTGCATAAAAGTAAATGGATTGAAATTAAAAGTTAGTCAAATGTTAGTTGATTAGAAGTTAGTGGAGTTTTGCTTTTTATTGTTTAAGTCATTCTTTGGAGAACACTCAGCACTCTATTCACAAGCATGGATCCTTGAACAAAGACATCTTCCAAATGAAGGAAAAAAGGCCAAGTTTCCACATAATACCATGAAAGGGGGGAGACTTACAATCTCACTTACTAGAATGTTATGCTTTTTGGTTCAAAATTTAGCGTTATGTTAAGCAATCATAATTGGACTTATGTAGAAGTCAGAACTATCTGAGGTCGGGCAATAGAATTTTGATGTTAATGCATGTTAGAGATATGGTATAATGAACCATACTCCTAAAACATACCACACACAAAAAGAAAATGGAAAAAGGGTGGACCTAATCTCATCCATACTTGTATAGGTTTATGAACCAATTAGCCTTAGGATGTAGAGATATCATTGATCAATGGAATGGATGGGATTGAAGATGAAGAGGGAAGGGAAATGAAATAAACACAAATTGGTCATGGTAGAAATTTTATCAAATTAAAATCATTCATTCATTTTGGGAGATGAAATGTACATTTCATAAATCCCCTAAATCCAATGATTTTAATCCAACAAAAGTCAAATCAACCTTGACCAAGACCCAAACAACATAGTAAAACTCAACAAGCCAACAAAAATAGCTCAACACAATTTATTCACAATTACACAATTAAAAAAATCAATTAAAAATGCATTAAATTAAATTATGGTTGGTCAAAAACCTAAAACCTCTTTAAAACACCAAATAAATGGCCAAGAGACTTATCATAGGTCAAACAAGGTCAAAGGACCTTGGAGAAAAAAATTCATTATTTTTGGAGATTTGAAAGTATTTTTAAACAATAAAAATATGTACAAAAACAATTAAATCATGAAAAATATTAATATTGATCCAAAAAATAATTTTAATTCAGAAAATGAAAGAGAAAAATATTTGAAATTTTTTGGTGAAAGTCCCATATTTTGTTGATCAATATTAAAATTAATATGAATTAATGAAAATAAAGCAATTTAAATGGAAAATCAAAAAAATCAAAAATACGTGGACCATCTGATCTCCCTCATTAATTGAGGTGGCAGATCAGATGGTCCCAAGCGCGCGTTCCATGTGGTCTTGAGTCAACGGTGCAACAGGCATGGTATTACAATGGACGCGTGAGATTAAAACAATTTTAATGGATCATGTGGATCAGAAGCGTGCCAACACATCGCCGGAGCCAGAACTCCGGTCTTCTTCTATGGTGGACCTAACCGGACTGGTCCACCTTCAACCATCACCAAAATGAAAAAGCAAGACATTGATTTAAAGAAAAATGCTCAAGAGCTCGAATCTGGCCTCAATTTTGTCTAACTCCAAGTATATAGGAAGATACAGGGAGTTGAATTTTGAGGATCATGATCTGAGTTGCTTCAATTTGACCTCTAAGCAACTCAATCTTGTTTCCTACATTGGTAGGACTTCAGACAACCAAAAATCAACAAGAATAATGGAGAAATAAGAGAGAATCAAAGAGTGGAAAAAAATCTGGAAAATCACCTTCAATGTAGCTTCAGATTGGCACGATCTTGTTCTCAATTATGCTTGGCCTTGCTTCAGATGCTTGATGGAGTGGAAATGGATCAAGGAAAAGGATGGACTCTTGGAGTTTCAATCTCAAAAACAGTGGGAGATTCAAACTCGATTAGCAAAGAAAATCTTCAAGCTTATCCTTTGAATGTGGGGGGTTAGGGTTGCTGAGTTAAAGCTTGCGCGCTAGGGTCATTAATTCTGAGCAAGAGAGCTTTTATTTATAGGCCAAGTGATTGATAAATGCACACTTCCATTTTTGGAAAAACTTGAAAATATCTCTTGCATGCTTACATGGGCGCGTGATAGGCCCATGAAATGATGCACTTAGGTCCAAAATTGAGTGTATGCAATGCTGAAATCATGTTGTGAAGTCATGCATTCGTGTATGAAAAGTGGAACTTGAAATCTTCCAAATGTTCCTTCAACTTTAACCCATGCGCAAGTGCCTCATACTTTGTCCAAATGAGATGCATTTAGACATTTTCGAAAGGCTAGATCAAGAGGAACGACTTTCATGTTGAACACTTTTTCATTTGAAGCTAGGATCATGATGAATTTTGAGGTGGAAGTTTGGAAAATCAAACATATTAAAAACAATTCTAAGTACCAAGCCATATGTTCACTTCTTCCACCTTGTATAACTTTTTATATGGACTTCAAATGAGAAAAGTTCCTTCATAAAAGTTGTAGCTCTTCCAACTCCCTTCAATTGGGTCACAAATTTGACCTGATTTGGATTTATCATGAAGGCGTTATGCATTTTAGAAGTTGAGGAAAATCACTTGTTCAATGGTATTGTCCCAAAATGACCTATAATGTTTCCTCTTGGCACATACATTTGCAAGTTGAATTTGCACTTTCTCCAAACATAAAAGTTTAGGTAGACATCTTGAATTTGATCATGAAACTTTAATGACTTTCATATCATAAAAAATGAGCAAGCTATGGTCTTGGGAAGTTAACTTTCAAATTAGGGTTTGGACAAAATGACCTATAATATTTCACCATAAAAAATGTCTTTCCAAGACAAAATAGCTCTAGACCTCAACATAAAAGTTGTTTGGAATGTCATTTAAAGTAACTTTTCTCTTGTAATAATTTTCATATGACAAACATTATAGGAGATAGGGTCTAGGGAACCCCAGTTTTGATCAGTTGACTTCCTCTTGTCAACCACCATGAACCAACTTGCTAGTTTGACATTATCTTGACTTTTAGGACTCATGGAGGATCATATATACATAAGATGATGTAATGTGAAGTATCCCTTAAGTTATTTGATCAATTTGGGAAGAAACTTGTTGAAGAAGTCACACAAGATACCCTGATGAAATAGGGTTTCCAAGGCAAACCAACTCCACACTCTTGGTGAATTCTTGATCAAAATAACATGTGAAGATCATGGGGATCCATATATGATACTTAGATCAAATGTAGACCAATTCTTGATTGAGCTCCTTGCATTTATGGTCTCAAACCCTAGATGTGAGCTTGATATAGCATAGGTGAGCATACACACTACATATAATAGAGCTAAACTATACAATGACATATTTTTGATATTTTGGTTAGTAAACAAAGGAAAAATGAAGTATGATACAATCAAATGTGATTGATGATCTCTACCAATGCAAACCCAATGGATGAGGGGTAAGGAGAATGCCAAGGTGTGATCCCAATGCCAATGCATATGATGAGAATAGAATGATCTTACTTGGAACACCATAACGACATATAATATGATTCTTGATAAATCTCACAACAACTTGCTTGGTTACATTCGCATACGATGCCGCTTCAACCCACTTTGTGAAGTAGTAAATAGCCACCATAATGAAACGATGTCTGTTCGAAGCTTTGGGCTCAATCATGCCAATCATATCGATTCCCCACATGAGAAGGGCCATGGAGAGGAAATGACATTCAACCGTGTCGAAGATACATGAATCTTATCTGCATATATTTGACACTTGTGGCATTTCTTCACAAACTTGCAATAGTCAGATTCCATTGTCAGCCAATAGTAACCTGCTCTCAACATCTTCTTAGCCATAGCATGTTCGTTGGAATGAGTACCTAAGGAACCTTCATGGACTTTAGTCATCAATAAGTCTGCTTAGTGTCTATCCACGCATCTGAGCAGAACCATATCGAAGTCTCTCTTGTACAACACATCACCATTTAGGTAGAAATTACCGACTAATCTCCTCAAAGTCTTCTTATCTTTCAAAGATGCCACGGACGGGTAAACCTAACTTTGGAGAAAACATTTGATATCATAATACCACGGATTTTCATCCTTGTTCTCTTCAACAGGAAACACATGAGCTGGCCTATCAAGACGCATCATAGTCAAATTAGGAACTTCATTCTAATACTTTACCATAATCATTGAAGCCAACGTTGCAAGAGCATCTTCCATCCGATTTTCATCTCGAAAGATATGATGAAATTCAACTTTTGTAAAGAAAGTTGAAATCCTCCTCGCATAGTCTCTATATGGTATCAAACCGGGTTGATTCGTCTCCCATTCACCTTTGATTTGATTCATAACAAAAGCTGATCTCCATAGATGTCAAAATACTTGATTATGAGATCACTGGCCTCTTCAAGCCCCATAATGCAGGCTTCGTACTCAGCCATGTTGTTTGTATACTTGAAAGTCAATCTAGCTGTAAACGGAAAACGTGTGCCTTGAGGAGTAATAATCACTGCCCTAATGCCATTACCATATTGATCAATAGCTCCATCAAATACCATGCCCCAACGAGAACCAGGTTTTGGCCCTTATTCAAGCAATGGTTCATCACAATCCTTCATTTTCAAGTACAAGATCTCTTCATCAGGAAAATCATACTGAACAGACTGATAATCTTCAATCGGTTGGTGAGCCAAATGGTTAGCCAAGACACTACCTTTGATTGCTTTCTAGGATCGGTATTTGATATCATACTATGATAATAACATATGCCAACGAGCAATACTCCCAGTTAAAGTAGGCTTCTCAAAAATATACTTGATTGGATCCATTTTAGATAGCAACCAAGTAGTATGATTCAACATATACTGACGTAGACACTTAGCAACCCAAGCCAATGCGCAACAAGTCTTTTCAAGCATAGAATACCAAGTCTCACAGTCGTGAATTTCTTACTGAGGTAGTAGATAGCATATTCTTTCTTTCTAGTTTTATCTTGCTGACCAAGAACACAACGCATACTTTCATCAAGCACGGTCAAATACCTGATGAATGGTCTTCCTTCCACAGGCGGAGACAGAATCAGAGGCTCAAGAAGATACTCTTTGATACTGTCAAAAGCTTTCTGGCAATCCTCTATCTAATCACAAGAATTGTCTTTCCAAAGGAGATTGAATATAGGTGCACATGTGGTAGTCATGTGCGAAATGAATCTTGATATATAATTCAAGCGACCGAGAAAACATTTGTCTTGCTTCTCAGTTTTAGACGCATGCATCTCTTGTATTTCTTTGATCTTAGCAGGATCAACTTCAATACCCTTCTCGCTGACAATAAAGCCCAACAACTTACCAGAACGAACACCAAATGTACACTTATTGGGATTCAAGCGGAGTTTGTACTTCCTCAAACACTGGAATAATTTCAACAAATGTTCAACATGTTCCTCTTCATTAATGGATTTAGCAATCATATCATCAACATAGACTTCGATCTCTTTATGAATCATATCATGAAAAAGACTAGTCATTGTTCTCTGGTAAGTTGCATCAGCATTCTTTAGACCGAAAGGCGTCACTCTATAACAGAATGTTCCCCAGGGTGTAATGAATGTGGTCTTCTCCATATCTTCGGGTGCCATTTTGATCTGATTATAAACAGAAAATTCGTCCATAAATGAAAAGACTTTGAATTTAGTTCTATTATCTACCAACATATCAATGTGTGGCAGAGGGAAATCATCTTTCGGACTAGCTTTGTTCAAATCTCTATAATCGACACACATACGAAGTTTTCCGTCCTTCTTTGGAACAGGCACAATATTGGCCACCCACTGCGGATACTCGGCAGTAACAAGGAAATTGGCATTAATCTTCTTTTTCACTTCTTCTTTGATCTTCACTACCATATCAGGATGAGTCCTTCTCAACTTCTACTTAAATGGCGGGCATTTTCGCTTCAACGACAATCTATGCTCCACAATCTCAGAATCCAAACCAATCATGTCTTGATAGGACCAAGCAAACACATCTGATTACTCTCGAAGAAGTTCAATCAACCCCTTCTTAACCTTAGGACACATCCGAGATCCAATCTTGACTTCCTTCACATCATCTTCGGAACCCAAGTTGACTAGTTCAATCTGCTCTTCGAATGGCTGAATGGGTTTTTCCTCGTGCTCAAGTAGACGAGACAATTCATCATACACCTCTTCATCACCTTCTTCCTCAGCCTCAAACACAGGGAATTCAAAGCTTGGAGAAGCAGTAGGATCTTTGTATTCAATGGGTTTAGGAACCAACCTGCATAATGATTTGATATTTTAATTTTAGAGATGTGGATTGTGACCAAATATTTTGCAGATGGATAATTATTATTTATTTATTTATGTTTATTGTGATTACCATTTTCAAAGAAGCAAAAAGTAAAAATAAAACATCATAGATGTGGATGAATTAAATTGCGTTTTATTAATGATCAAATTGAAAGATGCCAAACAATGTTCACTTCTCCCTTAGGCATAGGAGAAGGATTTTCAAAAATAATAAGACAATTACTTAGAGAGATGAACAATAACAAGAACATCAACATCGATCCAATTATTTAAAGCTTTTCCATGCATCACAAAATTGGTGCAGCCTTCATCTTCGTCCCCCTCAATCACTGCAGCTGAGTGTTATTCATTTCCATGAATGAACCCTCCGCTACGGAAGCTAGGTTGCACATCTCCAAATTTGATCACAGACGACCCTTGCTGAAGTCCCAAACCAGCACGATTCTTATTCTTGGCGACCTCTACCATCCGACCCCACCGATCAGAATTACCATCTTCAAGAATCTTCCGAGCGTCTTTAAAAGAGGACATGGGTGCCCTAACTCTCTTTTCTTCAACAATAGATAGAGCTTGGAATGGAGTTCCAATCTCATCCTTAGCTTCAACATATGAGAAAGATGAAAGATGGCTTACCAACAACGCTTTCTCCCCACCCACGATGACGAGCTTACCATTCTTCACAAATTTCAACTTTTGATGCAGAGTTGAAGTAACAACTCATGCCTCATGTATCCATGCCTTCCTAACAAGCAGCTATAGGCCGGGTGGATGTCCATTACTTGGAAAGAAATTTGGAAATCACTCTGACCTATCTTCATTGGAAGGTCCACCTCACAAATAAAAGTCTTGCGAGAACCATCAAAATCCTTGACGATTACGCCATTGTATCTCATCAGAGCTCCTTGATACGATAATCTGGACAAAGTTGACTTGGGGAGTACATTCAAAGAAGAGTCGGTATCAACCAATATGTTGGATAGTGCATCCATCTTACAATTCATCGATATGTGCAATGCTAGGTTGTGATTTCTCATAGAAGCTAAAATTGTTGTAGGAATTAATGTTACCCACAATATGGTCAAACTGATCTACTGTCACATCATGCTCTACATATGCTTGCTCCAACACTTTTTGCAATGCTGCTCTGTGCGCTTCAGATCTACTCTAGGTGGAGTCTTCATATTGTCCCAACGAGGTGTATACCCCTCGGTTTAATATTACACAACTCCAGGTTTTAAGTTTTTCTCAAAGCTCAGGTACGGAGCTTATCTCATAACATGTGTCAAACACCATAGATCACCCAACATAATAGCAGAATAAATTACATAGCATAAATAATACATCAAGATATACAGAAGCAAATAATGAACAAAAATAGTATTTTAACATTCATAGCAAATTGACTAAGTTAGGCTTGACTCTCTCTAGCTATGAGCTAAGTAATCCCCAGTGGAGTCGCCATATGTTGCACCTCGAAAAATGCGATCCCTCGCGATGGACGCGGAAAATATATTGTTCGAACAGAGTCGCCACCGAACTTTATTCATTCCAATAAAACCTTTAAGATAATAGAATAATGGTCGTCGCAACCATATTCGAGTTCGGGAGTCGATTACGCAAGGGGAAGGTATTAGCACCCCTCATGTCCGTTGTACTCAACGGGAACCTTTTAGTCTAATTTGTTATTTGAATGTTAGTTGAATGTTATTCGCTTTCTTCGAGTGATTAGAATAGATAATAGATATGGATGGAGACCTTAGAATGGGGGAAAAGGGAAGTTTTTTATTAGTGTGCTCGCGAAGATACAACAATCTCCTGCCTACGTATCCTTAGGGTGCAATAAGGAAATCAGAGCATTCGTAGTTCGGGGAACTACGGTTTTTTGGTGTCTTTTAGTGAACGACTGTTTAGATCGCGTTCTAAAGGATAAACGTCGGCTTGTCTACTCTCGACGGAGGCTTAAGCATAAGTTTGTTGTGCGCGTTAGAAAGGATTAACAGTGTTCTTTTTGAAAAGAATTTTAAGTTGTTGGTCGCACGGGGATGCCAAGTTGAATTAATATGTTAGATGTTAGATGTTTTGCTTAATTGGTTTTGATTGCTTAATTGGAAGAACGACAAAAGATCGAGCAATATGGTGCACACCAATCGTCCAATTCTTTCAAGGAATAACAAGGCGAACTCCTTCTACTCCTTCTTTCGTTCAAATTGTTATGGAAATCTTGTTTGCGGAGGTTGAATATGCACGGCAATGAGGCGTGCGCCTCCCACTCGCTTATTCTAGAAATAATGAGGCGTGCGTCACCTATCCCTTTATCCAAATTTATTTAATGTGTTTTAATCGGAACTCAATAACTTGAGTAATTTGGCGAGCGCCAATTATGTTGGTGTAAGCCCTGGAGGCCAATACTTTTGGTACTTGTATCGAACTATTTATTAATAATAAAAGGCTTTTTCTTTATTATGTTTGTATAATAAAGTCCCTAGAATAGCTAGTCCGTTTAATGTATCAAGTGTGACTTGATCATGACATCACATTAAACATAAGGACAATATTCTTAAAGTATCCGTAGTCGAGCTTTATTGTGAAGTGGGATAACATTAAAGCATTAAGACTATCATGTATATAGACTGATGATCACATCTCATGGTTCATGGATAAAGAGTTATCAAGTCTTAAACATAGGTATGAATATTAAGAGTAATATTTATACTGGATTGACCCACTATGAGAATACTATATAGAATGTTATGCAAAGTGTCATTAGTTATTCTCATGGTGATAGTGGTGTATACCACCCTTCGACCTGAAACCACTATGGACCCTAGATGTAGAGTCGGGTGTTTTATTGCTGATCAAACGTTGTCCGTAACTGAATAACCATAAAGATAGTTGATGGATACTCAACGAAGCATGCTGAGGGACATGAGTGGCCTAGATGGAATTTGCCCATCCTGCATAACAGGATAAATGTCTATGGGCCCAATATTGAACTGGACAAGGATAACACGGTCTATGCCTTGTGTTTAATATAGACATAAGGGCAAAAGGGTAATTATGCACATAAGTATTATCACAGAAGGATTTGTCAGGTCACATGACTTTTCGTGTCTTGGGTAGCAGTGATGTCTTGCTAGATACCGCTCACTGTTTATTGTGTTAAATACGTGATTTAATATAATTGCCAATGCCGCGAAAACCTACAGGGTCACACACAAAGGACGGATTGATGAGAGATAGAGTAACTAAGGAACACCGTAAGGTACGGTGCACTTAAGTGAATTATAGAACATCGTAAGGTACGGTGTACTTAAGTAGAATACAGAATATGGTAAGGTACCACACGCTTAAGTGATTTTGGGCATATTATAAGATATGGGCCAAAATACACTTAAGTGGGCTTTTTAGCTTGAAGCCCACACAAGTGGTTCTATAAATAGAACCCTTGTGCAAAATCATTCATTGCGGTTGCATTTTCGTTTTCTCTTTCTCTCTCTCTCTCTCACTCAAAGCCTTCATTCATACCAGCTAGCACTGAGATTGAAGGAATACGTTCGTGTGGACTGATTAGAGACGTTGTCATCGTTCAACGTTCGTGATCGCTCTGTGGATATACATCAAAGGTTTTGATCATCACAAAAGATATGCACCAAAGGTTTCAATCGTCACAAGAGGTAAATATTCTATCATTGATCATGACCATTCGTAAGGATCTCTAAAGGAGAAAATTTTAATTTCCGCTGCGTTTTGGATCGCAAATCTCCTTCAAATTATTCAGTCATTCGAGAGATAGTGGGGCGAACGCCTCCCATTTTTTATTAGCTGAAGTGTAATTTAAAAATAAGATCTTTAGGTATTGGAGTCGGTTTGAACAAATAATTTAAGTTTGTAAGATTGCAAGAATTTATATTTGATATATTTGATATAGGAAAAATAATTTTTAATTCGTATGATTAAGGTTTTAATTAGATGACAAGAATTTGAGAAATATGGTGTGAGCCAATCGTTTGAGTGCTTGAGAAATAGTGAAGCGAACGCTTACTATACCCTTTTCATCCAATGTTTATAAAATAAATATTTTTAAGTATCACACAAATTTAGGAGGATGATTTGTATTTGTAAGACTTTTAGGGTTTTGATTGAATGCCGAAGATTCGAGCAATATGGCGAACGCCAATTATTCGAATAATCGAGATATAGTGAAGCGGACGCTTACTATTCTCCTTTTCATTTAATGATTAATTATTAACATAAAGCTTTTAGAATTTATAATTAATTTGGGGAAGTGATCTCAATCTCATGGAGTTCTTTTTATGATTTTAATTAAATGACGAAAATCCGAGCAAGGTGGCGAACGCCAATCATTCGAATAATCGAGAGGTAATAAGGCAGATGCTTATTATTCTCCTTTTCATTTAAATATGATTTAAATAATTTAAGAGATTTTTTTTTAAAATGTATTAATTAAATATGTTGTACCCAGGTAATAAGGTGGATGCTTATTAGTCTCCTTTTCATTAGAATTAACTATATTTATGAAAAAAAATTGGTGTCAGACCAAGGTTTGAATTGGTGTCTATAGATAAATGGATTTTTATTAGTGGATCACTCATCAACTTGATTAAAAAAATCAAATAGGTCTCATTCTAACAAAGCCCAAGTGCAAGCTATGTGAGATCGACGGCGATGCTTAAAAGCGATTGACTTACATGAGTATTCGGGAAATGGGCTCGACATTGAGTCGAGAAGTAAGTGGTTTATTGCGATTATAATGCTTTGATTAATTATCAACCGTACATCCTTGAAGAACATAATTTTTAAATAATTGATGCGAATAAATTAATCAAGCAAATGCAATATAAGTAAATCCTATGAACAAATGGCCACTAGGATAAGTTAAATAACAACAATTAAAAAAAATGAAAATGATTAATTACACAAACAATTAAAATAAACCTTAATTACTTGATCAAATATTAATTAATTATATAACCCAAAATGTCTACTTAAATAGCATAAAAAAATAAGTCATATATAATAACAAAGCAATTTTTTTACAGGAGATGGGCTTTCCTAAGGCCCAATCATGATACACAATAAAAAAATCTCTCATCCGAAAATGGGGGGTGTTAAGATCAAAGGAGGCATACTGGGCCCTGACTGGAGGCTCACTTCTGGAAATGGCTTCCCATGATCCACATGAAGGAATCTAATTTAAAAAATCCTTGAACCAATACCGTACCATCCCAAGACTTGGCTTGGTCAACACCCAAACCAAAAACCCTGATGCGTTGGAACACCATAACACTGTGGACCTGCGCGCACGTTACCAAAGGCCCTAGTCACAGACCCGATGACAAGTGTCCCAATGGTGGAGACACTTGTCACCACAGCACGACCACAACCCCAAGTCTAAAGCCAGCAAAGAGAATCCCCAACCTCATTTGTTCCAAAACATTCTCTCTCTCTTCTCAAAATTTAGAGTTGCTCTGCAACTCCCTATAGACTTCTCCGTTCACACCTTATCAGAGGAGACAGTGGTTGCCAACCAACGGCGGCGACACCACCTTCTTCTCTAGCGAAACCTCAACCACAAAAAAAAAACCTAAACACTAACCCCCCCCCCCCCTTATTTTTCGGCCTGGGAACTCGGATCCGGCCTTGCTTTGCTCAAAAAAACCATTAAACTAACAGATTGAAACTCAAACCCACCAAACAAACAAAAATCAAACAGAAGAGCAAAATCCTTCCGGCTAAAGTAATGGGATCAAGACGGATAAATAGGAAGTTCGAGAAGAGACAAACCAAACATGTTCGAAGCTAGGTGAAGGTTCTTCAACACGATTTACGTGAGTCTCGCTTGGGAGTCAGCCGTCGGTGATGCTTCCTTTCTCCCATTTCCAGATAAGTTTCTGATTTCTCTTCTCTCTTTATAGCGTTTCTAGGGTTGAGCTCGTTTTAGGTTAGAGTTTCAACGTGAAACTCTAGCTTAAACCTGAGGATTCTTTGAGCTTTAGTGAAAAAAGCGTTTTTGGTGTTTCTTAGTAGAGTAACGGTAGTCCTTCGTTTCGACCTTGGCGACTCTATTTGTAGGGTCCTTCTGAAATTCTCCAACCATGAGCTGATGAATCTGAGACGTATCTTTCCGTTGGGGAGAAAAATTCCCTTTTGGATTTCGTGGGGACTGTAAGACCCTAATTTTGATCCTAAGATCCCTCATGGCATCATATTATTGCACAAGTGCATTGCCTTAAGGATCATATCATGGTTAGCTCCTTAACCCTAGGGTTGGGACTTGCGTGAGTGGTTTGAGACCACCAAGCATGCTTGTATTGTATATTATTATTGTTTTAATTTGATTACTAACCAAAAGCACAAAACTATGTCACTAACTCTTTTTGTTTTGAAGCTTAAGTGATCATGTGTTCCAATGCTCCTAGGAGGCTCCTAAACCCAATGAAATGGCTAGATGAAGATGAGAAAAACCCATGAAAATGGTCCACAAAGCTCATAATTATCATATATGTCTCCCAAGTATCTCAATTTGCCAATTTTATCAAGATAACCCAAAGGGCTTGAAGATTGTTTCCCAAGGAAACCCTAATTTCACTATGCTTTGACTGTGCCTTGCCCATGAAGAAATCTCAACCTATGATAAAATTTAATCAAGGGAAGTTATTTCATTCATCATTTTATTCATATATGATCCTATTTGAGGATCCTCAATCATTTATTCGTCAAGATTGGAAGTTTGGCCTTGAAAAGTTGACCAGTCAAGTCATATGACTAAGCTGAGTACCAATGAGATATAGCTTTTGATGTGTTTGTCAAATGATGATGACCCCAAGAGAACAAATGTTTCTAATAACCATATGAAGAACTTTCATGTTAATCAAAAATCCATTTGAAACTTTGAAGGTCATCATTAATTTCAAAACATTATAGGTCATTTTGACTGAAACCCTAATTTTAGGTCAACTTACCAAGGGCATAACGAACTTAATTTTTATGATTTTGAGGTGAGACCAAATGAACTGGAAATATTGAGATGTCTACTTCAAATGTTATGTTGGAAAAAATTTCATAATCCTAAAAGAAATACATGTGATAATACAAAACATTATAGGTCATCTTGGACCTAATCCATTGAATTTGAAAAAATACCCAACTTCAAATTCCCATAACTTTGTCATATAAAATCAAAATGATGCAAAATTTGAGTCTAAATTGATCATATTGAAGATATCTACAACTTTGATGTTTAAGGTTTTCTCATTTGAAGCATGCATCATGAAAACAGAGGGGTTTGATTAAGCTTGTTTTTGATGAAATTTTTCAAAGTGTTTTGAATATGTTTTGTACTTGGATTTTCACAGCCAGTTTTCATCAATTTGCACATGCCAAATGAATTTTTTCCCAACATAACCTTTGTTCCTTATTTCAAGGGCTTTTTAAACATTACTCACAATACTCTTTTCGACTTGCCATTTGGGAGTTTCGAAGACCTTTCCATTTATGTGCATTTTGGCGTTTCATGTTATAATTTGGTATGCAAGCTAGTTCCCTCCAAAATGCACGTCCAAATCCTTTCCAGGTGAACTTAGCAAGCTTTTGCATCCATCATTAGGCCTCCCACACGCCTGTACAGGTGATCAGTGCATTTTGATGCACGTTCTTCCATGTTTGTACTTAAGCATTTCTTCGATTTGCTTTGATTATTTTTATGTTTTAATGTGTTTTCATAATTTATTTTATTTTTGCACTTATTTAATTTTCGTATTTAATTATCAGCATTAGCATCTTTTGCAAGAAAAATCATATCTTGAGCTAGGAGTATCGGATTGAGACGTGCTACCAGTCGATGGAAAGCTAAGAAAAAGATCTAAAACTTTTGTTTAGAAGTCGAGAGCTGAATCAGACTGTAGCAGGGCCAGAAATTTCGTTGAAACTGCTGCATTATTTTTATATTTTGTTTGGGTTAGTTATATTGGGCCTGGATCGTACATTTGACCCGGTTGAGTTGTGAAACGGGTTTGGGTGTTTTTACCTAGGTTAGGCAGCCAAAAACAGGGTTACGTTTTTCTGTTCATGTACGATTTTTTGAGAGCTAGTAAGATGACTATGGAGAACTAATCCCTTTTGAATCAACCTGCTGTAATTCAGAATCCGCTTTGAGGTTTTTATTAATTCCAATTTGTTTCCTTTGAATTCTTCTTATAATTCCAATTATTTGCTTAATCTAATTGTTGCTATAGGATAGAATCCTTAAATTCGATTGATGAATGATGATCCCGAATCAATTTCGTGTTAACATAGCTTTTAGTTTATCACGAATGATCAAGTTGCGTCTGCTTAATTCGCAATAGTTTTTAATCTGTTTGCTTAATTCGGAATTTGGGAATATTACTCGCATAATTTCCTTTACGCTTGTTAATGGTAATTGTAATCGAATAGGAGCAGACCCGTTAGGGATTTGGAATTTTATAAGAATCAATGATAAGTCGGAAGATGATGCAGTAGGTTGGTTCGTGTCAGCTTATTTTATAATCACTTTTCATAATCACTTATTCTAAATCGAATTGAAACCCCCATATTTTGTTTTCATACTTGGTTAATTTGTCAAGAGTCCTTGCGATACGATACTCGAGGTGTCGCTTTCCGTTTACTATATATTATTACTCATTTTAACCCGTGTGCGACAGCGGATCAAATTGGCGCCGTTGCCGGGGATTCTTGATTATATTAATCATTTTTAGAGTCATAGGTGTTGTTTTTTAAGCATTTTTTTTGCCCTGACTTTCTTGCGTTCGGGTCTTTTTGCGGTTTAGGAAAAAAAATTGTTTTTAAGAAAATCGTCTCAGATTATTCCTATTTTTTGTCGATTTATTAGGAAAATGTCAAGGATCAAAAGCCTCTATTTAGGAACTAAATAGTGGACGACACCCTAAAAAAATCGAAATTCCCTATTTTTCTATTTTTTATGATTTATTTTCTGTTTTGGTAGTTTCAGAAAATTCCAAAAAAATTCTCAAAATTCTTAATTGACGTTATTAGATTAATTTTCGTATTTTTGTATTTTTTTTATTTTATTTTAATCATTTTTTTTCGTATTTCAATTGTTTTTACTTAATAGGGACATTGTCGGTATTCTCCTATTTGTTGCTGCATTGCTGAGTTAGTTGTGTTTTCTCATTATTTGTTGATTTTTTTTCTTTTCTATTAAGTTTAACATGGCTGACCAAAGAACTCTGAGAGAACTTGTTGTCTCTGATGTTGATTATAATGCTTTGTGTATTGAATATCCTATTGCTGTCAAATCCTTGATTGGGAACATGTCACTTAACTCCCAACAGTTCATAACAAGGGATAATTTTGTGGTCCAAGCAAAAGGTGTGAATGAGATTCAGGTTTCTTCTTCCAACAAGGCTCTAGAAACCTGAATTGATGAACTTACCTCTTTAGTGAAACAATTGATGCTACCCATTCCATCATCACCACCATATAACCTTCCACATGTAACCACCTTTTCACCTTCTGAACCTTCACTAGAGGAACTTGTCAAACAAATGGCCGCCAACAATCTCCAATTCCAACAAAGGACCGATTCTAGGATTCAAACCTTGAACACACAAATGGGACAACTTGCTACTCAAATAAATAACATGCAAGCCCAAGGGTCGAACCAGCTTCCAACCCAAATAGTTGTCAATCCAAAGGATTCTAATGCTAATGTGAGTGCGATTTCATTGAGATCTGGAAAAGTTACAGAAACAGCCCCAGAAAAAAATAGAAACATTGTTAGTGTAACACTTGAAAATAAACCTGAACCTTCTATTGTTGTTAAGATTGAAAAAAAGTATGTATCATCAATCCCTTTCCCACAAGGAGTACTAAAAAATAAGAAGATTGACGAGGAAGAGCATTCTGTTTTTCAAATAGAGTTGGTTTCTGAAGTTGTTGATGAAGTTTATTCTAATTTGTTTTCAACTGATTTTCCAACTTTATCGGGTTTTGATGATATTTACTCATGTGATGATTGTACTAACACTAACATTTGTGTTGTTTGTGCTGAGATTGATGTTGCCTTGCAGGGTGACAGTGTAAATGAAGTTGTTTATGTAGCTGAAGCTCTTGACATTCCGGCTTCCCCAAATATACCATTCATTGAGCAACCACATTGTTTAGAGCCTAAACCATTTCCTGAGGATTTATATTATTCATCAAAGCTTTAACTTAAGCAGAAACATAAGAAGGGAATTAATGGACCTTGGCTAACACTCGTGATATTAGCCCATCGATATGTATGTATAAGATCTCAGTTAAAGATGAAACAAAAGTAGTGAGGCAACCCCGTAATCCTTTAATTCTTGATGTTATGAAAAAGGAGATCACTTTCACGCGCTCATTCAACACTTTTACTTATCAAAGATTCTTCTTTGATCCTGGAATACAAGGCGAATACACTAATCAAAACTTCAAGGTCAATGGACACTACCCAAAGCTACTACATGAGAACCCGACTTTGGAAGAAGAGACTGCAGAAGAACTCTCTTTGGAAAAGGCTGCTTATGTAATCACTTATCCGCCTTGACTCCTCGGGTGTGTTCTTTCCTTTCTCCCACTCTTATTTTATATTTATAGTATTTCATTGAGGACAATGTATGTTTTAAGTGTGGGGGAGGGAATCATTTATTTGTTTTGTTTTGTTTATTTTGTTTTTCAGTTTTTCTCTGTTTTTGGTTTTTAGTTGCTAAAAAAAATGCATCTTCTTGAAAGTTTTAGGCTATAGGTTACTTTGAGTCGAGTTTGCGGAGACTTGGGAAAAATTCACAAGATCGATATTGTTTTAACACCGTAAGTCTCCTGCATATGGAAATTGAGTTGAATTTTTATTATATTTTAGCCTTACATTCTCATCCTCTAACAGCTCTTGAGTAGTTTATTTCAGCAGTTAGCACCATCTCACACACACTCTACACAGGGAAGCCGATGAATATAAGTGAGTGTTCCGAAAAGAAAAGAAAAAAGAGAAAAAAAAAAAAAGGAATGCACCTTCTAAGTTTGGTGATCCTCACCCGATCACTTAACCCAACGGTTGTGGAACCGTCAAAAAAAGTTGGAAATAAGACTCTTTTGTAGTTGGTTCAGCGGTTTCCGGTGCTGAACTTGGTAGAGCGGATTACGGTCCGATCCCCCGCAACTACAATTGAGTAAGCAAAGGGTTATGCCACTTAAGTACCAGAACCCCGTGCAGAAAAGGATCAGAGTCACTAATCGGTCACCTTGCTATGAGTGTGTGGAGATAACGGGCTTAATGTGATTGCGCCTGAATGAAAAAGAGCCAAAGAAGGATGAGTAAGTTAGGCTTTAATATAATAACATGATTCGAGTTGATTTGTGTATTCAGGAGGTTTATGTCTGCATAATTATGGATTAGTGTTCTTACAATGTCCTTAGTGTGCAAGATTAGTACATATCGAAGCAAACTTAACCGAAGATGACTTGTAGCCTAGAATGAGTAACCGTTGATGTGTCTGTGTTTTGTTTTGTTTTTCATTTTGCTCGGAGTGCAAAAGTTCAAGTGTGGGGGAATTTGATCAGTGCATTTTGATGCACGTTCTTCCATGTTTGTACTTAAGCATTTCTTCGGTCTGCTTTGATTATTTTTATGTTTTAATATGTTTTCATAATTTATTTTAATTTTGCACTTATTTAATTTTCGTATTTAATTTTCAACATTAGCAGCTTTCGCGAGAAAAATCATATCTTGAGCTAGGAGTATCGGATTGAGACGTGCTACCAGCCGATGGAAAGCTAAGAAAAAGATATACAACTTTTGTTCAGAAGTCGAGAGCTGAATCAAACTGTAGCAGGGCCAGAAATTTCGTTGAAGTTGCTGCATTATTTTTATATTTTGTTTGGGTTAGTTGTATTGGGCCTGGATCGTACATTTGACCCGGTTGAGTTGTGAAACGGGTTTGGGTGTTTTTACCTAGGTTAGGCAGCCAAAAACAGGGTTACGTTTTTCTGTTCATGTATAATTTTTTGAGAGCTAGCAAGATGATTATGGAGAACTAATCCCTTTTGAATCAACCTGCTGTAATTCAGAATCCGCTTTGAGGTTTTTATTAATTCCAATTTGTTTCCTTTGAATTCTTCTTATAATTCCAATTATTTTCTTAATTTAATTATAGCTATAGGATAGAATCCTTAAATTCGATTGATGAATGATGATCCCGAATCAATTTCGTGTTAACATAGCTTTTATTTTATCATGAATGATCAAGTTGCGTCTGCAATTCGCAATAGTTTTTAATCCGTTTGCTTAATTCGGAATTTGGGAATATTACTCGCATAATTTCCTTTACGCTTGTTAATGGTAATTGTAATCGAATAGGAGCAGACCCGTTAGGGATTTGGAATTTTATAAGAATCAATGATAAGTCGGAAGATGATGCAGTAGGTTGGTTCGTGTCAGCTTATTTTATAATCACTTTTAAAAATCACTTTTTCGAATCTAAACCAACCAACCCCCCCCCCCTTTTTGTTCTATCGGTAGATTAATTAAACAAGAATCATTGAGAACGATATTAGAGTCAATTTGTCGTTAAACTACATTTTTTTAAAATTACTCGTTTTGATCCGCCTGCGACAACGGATCAACAGGCTCATGCACATCCAAGCTCAAACGCCATGCACATGAAAGAAGCGTGTGCCCTGATGCTTTTAGCTATAAATAGAGGTTCCCTCTCATTCATTCATAAACCTTTTGGAGATCTGAATTTCTGCAGCATTGAAACCATAACCATACCAAAGGAATTTTTTCAGAAATTTTTCTCACTTTCGAGCTTGAAATTCAGCATCATTAGCTGATCTTCAAAGCTTTATTCCTTAGCCTTTCACTTCCACTAGATCCATAGATCAAAGAGGAGCAAAGAACGTGGAGGTTTCGTGGCTAGAGGTGCTTAAATTCAGAGGTATACATTCAAACTTTTTGGATCTAGAACTCTCATTTCAATGTAGCATTCTTGTGTTTGTGTGGTTTTCTGAAGTCCTCACACTTGAGGCAAGCTTGTGATGCTTTCAATTTTCCATTTCATGAACTTTCAATTCTCCTTCACATTTCTCTCAATATAGGATGAGTGAGGAAGATCTATGGATTCAGTGATGATCTCCATCACACGAGCTTCATTTCCATGTCCTTGTTTTCCATTTTCATTAAACTTTTTTTCTCTGCAACTGGTGGCCGGATTCTATGGACTTGCCGGAGAAGACGGTGGTTTCCACCACCATCACTAAGTGTCTTGTCTCCTGGCCATTGGATCTGGATACCACGTTTTAATCTTGTTCATCCATTATGTTTACTTTATTTAATTACTTGTGTGGCGCGTTTGACTTGGACATATCGTGTTCCTCGTGATCTGAACCATTTATCCATGTCACGTCAATTAATGAGTTTCATCCTGTGGCGCTGGTTTTTTCCATTTATTCTATTTTCATTTTATTTTTAGTTAATTCATTTGATTTTCAAAAATTCATAAAAAAATTCATTTGAAGTCATAAAAATATGAGACCAATTCCAATATTTTTCTTGAAAAATCTAGTTTCATATTTGGTTTTTAATTATTTTTGTGACTCCATTTGATATTTTTCATGTATTATTTGATTTTTTAATAGTTTTAATTCATTTTAAAATACTTTCTGCCTTTTGAAAAATCCAAAAATATTTTCATAGCATCTATGGATCATGATAAGTCAATGAAAAATAGTCTCATCAATTTCTTATTTGATTTGAGATTTATTTAAGATTTTAATTCATATTGTGCTATTTTTAATTGTTTTAAATTGTTTTTAAATACTTTTTGGTTTCAAAAATTGATGAGAAAATTAGTCAAAGCTTGTTTGACTATGTTGAACCTATGAGAATTTAATTGGACTCATTGAATTGTTTTCAATTGAATTTGAGGTTTGACCTTATTTGTTTATTTTTTATTTGCATTTTATTTTAATTCAAAAAAATACCAAAAAAATATGGTTGACCTCTTTGACTTGTTATCTTCATTTCTCTTCTGTTTGATGTTGGTTGATGTTGATTTGATTCACATTTGATCAATTGGATTTGGTTGTGGTCTTATTTTCCCCTCCCTTTCATCTTCATCCCTTTCTTTCCATCAATGGCCAATGAGTTAAAGTCTTATGGTTGGTCTCGACAAAGGAGATGTTTAACCTTCTTTGATCCAAACCAAACTTAACTTGATCCATGATCAAGTGAGTTGTTTTGTGTCAAAGATAGGTTGCTTCTTGTTCAAGCAAATAACCTAAAGTCCATACAAGGCCCTTCCCCTTTTGTTTTGGCATGGCAAGTTTATAGAGCTTAGCTTACTAGTCATGATCTCTAACTTGTGTTATTTGCCTATATTTTTATTGACTGGCCTCAGATAGGTGTGACTACTACATTAGTCCACTTACGATTGCTTAACATAGCGCTACATTGTCTTATGACAAACTAACATAACTTCACTAATTACTAACTTTAATTTGAGCATTTAATTTCTTGTCATTTACTTTTAATGTCATTTGTTTCTTGCTCATTATTCATACTGATTTTCCCTTTGCTCACTTGAGCACATATTTTATGTTTATGTCATTTTTCTTTTGCTCATTTGAACCTATTATTGTGTATATACATTGCTATTTTGTGTTGCTTTGTGTTTGTTTTTGTGTGAAGCAAATGAAAAAGGAGAAAGGACTTAGAATTAGGATTTACCTAAGCTTAAAGGAGTTCAAGAGAAACTAAGCCTCATGCCTTTAGAATGCAAAAACTTATTGAAGAGAAACTAGGCCTCATGCCTTTAGAATGCTAAAATCCAAAGTTGACTTCAAAGGACTTCTCTCCAAAACTTATTCTTTGTTCATTCCCTTTATTGTGTTGTGAACTTTTTGATGTTTGCTTGTGTGTGATAGGGATCCCACTTTGAGATTGTGAAAAGAGGACCATTCTCATGAGTAGCCAAGTTAAGAGACAAGCCAAATGGAGATCCTAGGAGCTTGAGTTCAATTTGTTTGATTGCTTGCTTGTATGCTAAGTCCAAAGGAAAGGAGCATCTTGAGTCATCTCTATGACTTCAATAAAAGGAACTCCAAGGGTTTATCTTTCCTTCTCTTATCTTTGTATGCTTTAGGACTAGCCCTTCTCTTCTTCTCCCCACTCTAACCAAGCCAAAAATCATTTTCTAAACTTGGACTTTGTTTCAAATTAGAAACCTAGGCCTTAAGCCTTTGACTTTTCAAAACTATTTTCATCAATACTCATTGTGAATAAATCTTAATCAAACTTTGACTTCATTTTGTAAATAAATCTAACTTGTAAATATAACCCACTTCAAGTTATTTCTGTGGTTTCAATAGCCACTTGTTAAAACTTTTCAAAAACATTAGTCATAGGTTTGAGTTATCATAGTGGTTGATGTAAATCTCACCTCATCCTTAGTGTTGGATTATAAGTCTTCCATGCTTATTATAGGGTTAACCCCTCACTAGCCTGTTCAAACCTTCCTCACATGGTGGATTGTTGGTTTAGGTTGAGTTTTCTCCCTTTGATAACAAAAGACCATAAGGCTTTTGGTCAAACCAATTCATCAATCTTTGAGATTTTTACCCCGAACTACGAGGTTTTAATCCTCCTTTGTGATGGTACGTAGGCAATGGGTTCATCCATTCAAACAACAAATTTGTAAATATAATCTATTCTCTTCTCATCCCTCCAATCTTTTGCACAAATATTTTCAAAAATACCAACCTACAACACATTTTGCAAAAATGGTTCCCTTAGAGTACTAAGGATGTTTTGGGTGCTTAAAACCATCCAATTTCATAACCAACCCCCTTACATAGATCTCTGACATTTTTATTAGTTTTTAATTTGAAAAACTTCTTACTTGGCTTTTGTTCGCTTTTTAGCCTTTCCTTTGGACAAATAAAAGTGCAGTGGCGACTCGAATTGTATGTTGACTTTTGGTTTAGTCAATAAACCTAAAGGTAACGAAAACCTCACTATAGAAAAGTGGCGACTCTGCTGGGGATCTTACTCTCTAGTGGGTTTAGCCTACTTTTTGCTTGTATGTGTTGTATGTTTATATTTACTTGTGACATATTTTTGTGCAAATTTGGGATGAATATATTGTTTGTAATGAATGAATTGCTTGATATATTAATTGCTTGTATGCTTGGTGGTTTCTTGTGAGATGAGTTCTATACCCGAACTCGAGTGCACTTATGATAGGAGAATGGCATAGTCTTGTTGACTTGTGTGGAGTTATTTCTTGGTGGAGGTCTTGTTGGGATCAATAATGTCACACGAGTAATCGTGGTTAGGCATTACTCTTTCCAATAAGAACCTTAGAAGCCAAGGACCTTAGATACCTAGCCCATCTTGGCCTATTTAGGACGTAGTGCGAAGGTCGTTCAAGTGTAAGACTTGAGGCGATTGTTACGCGATACTACACTCATAAGAGTTCCTCTTGAGAATATTTTTGGAGGACGAGTATTCGTTTTATCCGATAATATCCGAAAGATGGGATGATGACTATGGGACCCTTTTTAGAACATGATTGTCAGGTTTAAACTGTAGTCCACTCCCATTGGGTGGTTCTTAACCGAGACTCCATGCTCGTGACTTACAACAAACCCGTGATTCGTGGTTGATCCGTTCTCGTATATCCTCAATATCAATGGAACTTGGGTGTTGATAAGGTGTAAACCATAATCCACCAAAATGGATGATTGATATTGACGATGACTTGAGCCATCCCGTGACCTTTGTGTGGTGTGACTTGCTTGATCCTTGAGTGTGTTTGTTGCATCCATGCATTCATGCATTCATTCACATTCATGTCATCAAGAATAAAGGTTTTACAAGGAACTTAAGAGGTATATTTGCAAATTTTCAGACATGGATAAGCAAAGAAGGAATACGAAAAAGTACAGTTTTAGACAACCCGACTTGAAAGAGTTAAGGAGTTTGGCATCTTATGTATTAGAGCCCTTGGAATTCAAAACTCTCCATAGGAAGCTTCTGTCTATTCTTTCTATCAAGGTGGATGAGGGTCTGATGAGTGTGTTGGTGTAGTTCTACGATCCTCTGTGTCGGTGCTTCACTTTTCTAGATTTCCAACTTATGCCTACACTAGAGGAGTATGCTTATCATGTGGGTATACCTATTCTTGATCAGTTGTCATTCAGTGGTTTAGAGAAGATTCCGTCTTCTCAAGAGATTGCTGATATGCTTCATGTGGATGTATTTGACATTGTTGCTAATATGACTACCAAAGGTGGAATTCAAGGTCTCTCGTCTGATTTTCTGATTGCCAAAGCTACCTTGTTTGGGAAGGCCATGAGTAAGGAAGCTTTTGAAGCCATATTTGTACTCCTCATCTATGGGCTAGTGTTATTCCCCAACATCGACAACTTCGTGGATGTGAGTGCTATTAGGATTTTCTCTTCTCTTAATCTCGTTCCGACTCGGTTGGGTGACACTTATTTCTCTTTGCATATGAGGAATGTGAAGGGTGGTGGTTCCATTGTGTGTTGTCTGCCTCTATTGTACAAGTGGTTTATTTCGCACTTGCCTTAGACGCTTGCCTTCAAGGAAAACAAGGGATGTCTACGGTGGTCCACGAGACTTATTTCTCTCACTAATGATGATATGTCTTGGTATAATCGTGTTTATGATGGCGTTCAGATTATTGACTCTTGTGGTGAGTTCTCCAATGTACCTCTTCTTGGTACATGTGGTGGAATTAACTACAACCCTGCTTTGGCTCGCCGTCAGCTTGGGTTCCCCTTAAAGGATAAACCTAACAACATTTCGTTGGAAGGCTTGTTCTTTCAAGAGGGTAAAGATCCCTAAAACTTGAAGGATGGGATGGTCCGCGTCTAGCGCAAGGTTCATAGGAAAGGGAGGAATGAGCTTGGTCTGAAGAATTGTATTGCTTTGGAACCTTACACCGCTTGGGTGAGGAAGAGAGCTCTTGAGTACCGCATGTCGTACGAGTATCCGAGACCTACCCCTATGATTATGGTTGGGCCTTCAACCCTCCCTAATCAAGGAGTAGAGGAGTTGAGAGACGAAGACCGGTCGCGTGCTTGGGTTCGAGAGCGTGAGGAGCTTCTTCAGCAGCTCAAGGATAAAGATGCAATGATAGAGTTTCTAGAGCATCAGGTTATTGATGAGCCTGATGATGTAGTTACTTCTCTCCTTCCTCACTCATCTAGGTTTTGGAAGAGGAAGTATGATCAGCTCGCCAAGGAGAATGCCAACATGGAAGCGGCTTATGAGAGAGAGGTGAAGAGGCTTTGTGCGACGTATCTTCCGATCTCGAAGGCTTTGGACGATTGTTTCTATGGCTCCATAGGATGTTATTTCTCTTTTTCCCTTGTATTGTATTTGGTTACCAAGACTGTACTACTTCTTTGTTGTAAAAAGTTTCCAAATATTATTGTTACGAGTATTCCATATATGTCTTAAAAGTTCAATATTTTTCAAATATTTGCAAATAGATCTCTATGAAGTTCCTATGATAAAAAAACAAATCATATGAACAAGCATTGCATGCATCATATGCATAAGCGGGTTTTGGTTCTGAGCTTTGATACAGTGGTCTAACTCTTTGCCCTTCATTTATTTTGAAGATAAGCTGACGCACCGGTACAATACCCGAGCAAATCATCAGAAGATCATGGAACACCTCGAGCAAGAGAGCATAGACTTGAAGGAAGAGATCGCTAGACTAACTGCCATGATGGAGTCAGTCCTTGCTGCACAAAGTCAAGCTTCTTCAACTCCTGGAACACCTCCCGCGAGGACAATCATCTTTGAAGTGGTTACTTCAACAGTGTCTGCTACCACTGCTCACTTCGCTCCGAATATGCCTGCTGGTTTCCCTCGGGGAATGCCATCTAACTTCATACTAGAGGGTTTCTCTCCCACTCTTGCTTCTATGCCGGCATCTAGGCCGGTCCTGTCTGTGCCACCTCCCGTTGTGCACACTCTCCCGCGTGTAGAAGGCACCATTTATCATTCTGAGCCATCTGAGGGCCCGGACGTATATGAGAAAATGGATGAAATGAAAGATCAATTCCTTGAGCTGCGCAAGGAACTGAAGACTTTGAGAGGTAAAGATCTATTTGGGAAGAACGCTGCTGAACTATGCTTGGTGCCCAATGTAAAGATCCCGGTTAAATTCAAAGTGCCTGACTTTGAGAAGTACAAGGGAAATATATGTCCACTCAGCCATCTTGTGATGTATGCTTGCAAGATGTTGACCCAAACCGATAACGATCAATTTTTGATTCACTATTTTCAGGATAGCCTGACAGGTGCTGCGCTTCGGTGGTATATGGGGCTGGAGAGTGCAAGCATCCGCACTTTCAACGATCTAGGCGAGGCCTTTGTGAAGCAGTATAAATATAATGTGGACATGGCTCCAGACAGAGATCAGCTAAGGGCAATGTCCCAGAAGGACAAGGAGACCTTCAAGGAGATGGAGATGACAAAGATCTTCCTAAAGACTTTGAGCTATTTCTACTACAAGCGCATGATTGCTAGTGCTCCCTCGGACTTTACTGAAATGGTGAATATGGGGATGAGGCTAGAAGAGGGGGTCCGTGAAGGACGCTTGTCTTGTGATGATGGTTCCTCGGCAAAGAAGTATGGAGGATTTGCCAGGAAGAAAGGAGGGGAGACTCATGATGTTTCTTCCCATGTTAAGAATAGGCCCTCTATGAGGAGGAAGGAAGTCTGATTGACTGTTAATCAACACCAAGTGGCTCATATAGCACCTGCTTTCAGAGAAGTTCAACAACAACCACAATAGCAACATCGTCAATGTAAGACCCCAATTTTGTCCCTAAGATCCCTCATGGCATCATAGCATTGCATTGCATAGCCTCAAGGATCTTTGAGAATCTTGGCTTCCTTTCCCTTTGGGTAGGGATCTCCTGTGAGTGGTTTGAGATCACCAAGCATGCTTGAATTGTATATCATTGCCTTTCATTTTTATTCACTAACCAAAAGCACAAAAATATGTCATTTACTTTTTTGTTGTAGCTCAAACAATCACCAGGTCAAGAGCTTCAAGAAGATCCTTTGTGCAAGATATGAGGTATTTTTCTTGAGATGAGGACCACATGATCATTAAAAGAGCTTACATGAGCTAGGGTTTCATTTTGAAGCAATTTCCCCAAGTGGTAACGGCTCAAGTTCATCAATACATTTCAAGGTCATCTGAGGACCAAAAAGTCAACTGTGCAGTCAACTGAAGGCTATGAGGTGGGGAAATGAGTTGATACACCTCAATCATGTTCAAACAAGGTCTATTTGTCATTCTAAACATCTATCTTGAAGATTTTGAGGTCATGGCAAAAGTTACTAAAAATGGAAAATGACCTGTAATTCAAAGTTTCCAAATTTGGTAAGTTTTTAGTCCACTTTCAACATGACTTTTCAACATCAAAAAAGCTTCAAATGGATTTTTGGTGAACATGAAAGTTGTAGATCTTCGTATCCCCTTTCCAAAAAGTCCTATTTCATGTTCATATGATGAATGGTTGAGAAGTTATGGCCAAATGATCACAAGGTGTGCATGGAAATTCAAAATGGCATAACTTTGGATACAAAGCTCCAATTTGGTCCATTCTTTTTGCAAAATACTCCTCATGACCAATATTTCTCAAAACAAGCCTTTCCATGCATGGAAAGAGTGTGAATACTCATTATTTTCCTCATGATCATTTTGAAGAGATTTTTCATAATTCAAATTTGGCTTGTGATACAAGCAAAATACCAATTCCATGATGATCCTTATTTACTATTGAGTGAATTTCAACCCTTGCATGAAGCTTTGCACATGCAACATGGCCATGTTAGCTCACTTGTGTATTTTTTCAAATTGCCTTACATTTCCCTAATCATGATTAGCCAAGGCCTAATTGGGATTTCAGCATCATTAGCAAGTGGTATAAATACCAAACCCTAACCATAATCACAAAAAACAGAATTTTCAGATCTCAAATTTTCAAGTTCCCTCCAAAATTCTCTCACTTCGGTTCTTCAATTTCTCCATACAAACACCAAAAATTCTTCAAGATTCTTGATCATCATGCTTCATTGAGCAAGAATCAACCATTGGTTTGAGCAATTCAGTCCAGATTCAGGCAGTTCAAGTGCATCTTCATGGAAATAGAAGTTTGAAATTGAGCTAGATCCAGTTGGTTTCAATGGATTCTCTTTGCACAAAGCTTCAAGGCAATTGTAGTGGAGTAGATCTGGAGCTCTAGAGCAGTTGATAGCACGATTTAAGCAACCTCCATTTCAAGTAAGTCAAAATTTCGTCATCTCCTTTTGCTGTTTAAAGACCATAGAACTGTAGATTTCATTGTGTAGAGAACGTAGATATAATTAGAATTGAAATTGGATGAATATCGATCATGTATGATGAACTTCAAGTTTTGATTTCAAAAATGGTTTGCTTCGATCCGTGAAAGTTAGGAAGAATTAGGATTAATGAACATGATATTTGGAATGTGCATGGCTTGGCAGCTCTAATGATGTATAATTTGCTCATTTCTGGAAAAATTTGGTTGAATCTCCGCCGGAATGTGACCGGGGAAGACGACCGGAGCTATAGCTCCGGCGTCTGGTTTTTGTTAGGGTTTGTATGACGTTTGTGCTGACTGTGTGTTAATTATGTGCTTGCTTGTGCAATTGATTGGCTATGGATCCTTTGACTGAGCCATGTGTGTGTTGACTTGCTGAGTGGCGTGATGAATAGATTTAATGAAACGCATCGTTTCATTTAGTGATGTGGCTTCCATGTGTGTTTGCTGAGTGGAATATTGATTGGCTATGAACTGCTTTGACTTGCCATGCGTGTCTTGACTTGCCGATGTGTATGCTGAAGTGTATTAGTGAAGCTGTGCGTTTTGGCATTTGAATGAGGACCGTTTGATTGCATTTCGCGCCTGATCATGTGGTTGTGATTATTTCTGAATTGATTCAAATATTTGTTTTCCCTCCATTTCTTTTGTTATTCCATTTATTTTGTTCACTTTGAAAAAATCATTAAAAACTGAAAAATGATCCAAATTAACTCCAATTTTTTTCATAGATTTGTTTTAATGTCTAGTTTTTTTTATATTATTTTCATGATTTGTTGATGTCTGATTTTTTAATTATCAATTTTTGATTGAACATTGTGTTAAATTGATATGTTGTATTCAATGCTTTGTGAAATCTTCATCTTTGATCCAATTGATCTGATTTTTTGTATGCTTGATCTTCACTCATGATATGAATTATTGAGCACTGGTTTGGAATTTTTCTCATAAGCTATCATTGTTTTTGACACATGAAGATGAATGTGACAATTTGTGTCACATTTTTGACCTTGAATTTGTGCATTTTTGTTCATCTATCATTTGAATTCTTCTGGATTTGATTTTTTGCATATTGCTCGTTCATGACATGAGAAACTTGCATAAAAAATCTCAAAGCCATTGCATGCTTTTCTGTTTTGATTTGGATTTTCTAAATTGGAAGTTCACTTTGTGCATATTTTGTGATCATTGCATAGCATGAGCCATTTGAGATATTTTCTTTTGGAATTAATGTTGGTCCTTTTGAGGATATTTTGTGACATGCTTGAATGTGCATTATATGGAAGATTGAGTTCTGTTTTGATCATTTGGTTTGGTTTTGGACTTAGTCTTTGTACTAGTGTTTTGTGCATATACTAATTGTGCTTTGTGTTTCAGGTTTGGACATTTAGCATTGATGGTTGATTTGTTCTCACTTTATGAGATGCAAATTCATTTTAGTACTAACCTTTGTTTGTTTTGTAGATTTTTTATGATGTGCTTGAGCTCATGAGTTCATTTGAGTGCTTGAGCATTGTTCATTGAGTTGTGTAATTGTGAATGGTTTCACTGTTTGTCTGTTGGTTTTGGACTGAAATATTAACTGTTTAGCTTTTGTACAGGTACATTAGTTGCTTGCTTTTAGCTCTTGCTTGAGCTTTGGATTATGGTTGATACACCACTTAGGTAGTTATCTTCTTACTCCATGTAGTCTGGAAGTCCTGTCATCTTTTTGGCAGGCATTTTGCTGGCAAGTCCTCCTTAAGAGGCTCTGTTTGTGTTTGTTTACAATTGTGCCAAAGACCTCCAAGACGAGGCATGTGCTACTTGATATGTCCTCCAAGAGTTGAGGCAATTGACGGATAGAAGGGATTAGTAGCCAATCCCCCGTTATTCAGTGAGTCGTTCATTATGCTCGCACTACGTGCTGATGCTTTTGAACATATACCCAAGATCTTTGTCCAGTGTCTGTCAAGTGGAATAGGATCTCACTTTCTGGATCCCCACATTTTCTTTATCATGAGCTCACCTAGGCCAGGGTTAAGAGCATGAGGTCTCATCCTCATTTCCATCTTTGATCAGCTTCACCCTAACTCTCAATGTTAGTGGTTAAGAGCTACAGATTACCCTTGTACATTTTGGCGTGTTTGTAGAGGTTGATATGACCCCTCTTGACTAAAGCCCACCCTTGGTTTGAAGCCTCTTGTATGTATATAGTGTGTGATGATTGTTTGCTTGTGAACTTTTGATGTGTTTGCTTTTGATATTTGTTCGTTACGGTTGGGAGTCGGATATAAGTCCATGTATTGGCATTCTGTTTCCGTTTTTGTTGTTAGGAGTCGGATCTAAGGCCATGTATTGGCATTCTATTTCCGTTTTGTTGTTAGGAGTCGGATCTAAGTCCATGTATTGGCATTCTGTTTCCGTTTTGTTGTTAGGAGTCGGATCTAAGTCCATGTATTGGCATTCTGTTTCCTTGCATTGAGGATCTCTTATGAGTCTTGTGTGATTTGCTTATGCTTTGTGCTTGCTTATTCCAAAGGATGGGAACTTACTTGGATCATCTATATGATCTCAAGAGAGGAACTCCTAATGTGGTTTCATTTCTTAACCATCACCCCTTTCTTCATCATTTCTCCATCCTAACCCAAACCAAAAACTTTTTTGTGCAAACATTTTGACTTGTTTTCAACATTAGAAACCTAAGCCTTATGCTTTTGATTTTCATACTTTCTTTTCATAATACTCATTTTGAATTGAATCTTTAAGTAAAGTTTGACCATCTTTGTATATACTTCTAATTGGTAAATATAACCCATTCAAATGTTTCTTTTGTGGTTTCAATGTCCACTTCTTAATCAAAATTTTCATAACCTTTAGCTACTAGGTTTGAGTTATCTTTGTGGTAGATGTAATACTCACCTATGTCCTTAGCGATGGACAATGAGCCTTCCATGCTTATTATAGGGTTAACCCCTTACTAGCATGTTGAAGCTATCCTCACATGGTGGACTTATGGTTTTTCAGGTTGAGTTTTCTCCCTTTGATAACAAAAGACCTTAAGGCTTTTGGACCAATCAATCCACTCATTTGTTTTGAAATTTTTTACCCGAACTACGAGGTTTGGATCCTAATCTTTTCATAAGAGGGTACGTAGGCAATGGGTTTATCCATCCAAACACAAAATGTAAATAAACTTGTATATTCTTTTCTCATCTCTTCAATCATGTTTGCACAAATAAATTTTCATAAACAATAACCTTTGCAACAAGCGTGAAAAGGGATCCCTAGGAGTACCCTTTGCAATAACCTTTGGGTGCCTAACACCTTCCCATTGCATAACCAACCCCCTTACCCAGATCTCTGTTTCTTTTACTAGTTTTGTTTGTAAAACTTTTAGGTTTTTGTTCGCTTTCTAACCTTTCCTTTGGATAAATAGAAGTGTGGTGGCGACTCGACTTTGTATGATTTATCTTGGATTTAGTCAATATCTCCAATGGTAACGAATACACCGCTACAGAAAAGTGGCGACTCTGCTGGGGAAAATGTAGCCCTAGTGGGTTTTGCCAACTTTACACACTTGTTGTATTATATTGTTTTGTGATATATTTTTGTGCAATTTGGGATTACTGTATTGTATGTAATGATTGAATTGCTGGATATATCAATTGCTTGTGTGCTTGGTGATATTTGTCAGATGAGTTCTATACCCGAACTCGAGTGCACCTAGGATAGGAGAATGGTGTAGTCTCATCGACTTGTGTGGAGTTATTCCTTAGCAAGTTGACTTGCGAGTCCATTCACTTGGTGGAGGTCATGTTGGGATCAATAATGTCACACAAGTAAGTTGTGGTTAGACATTACTCTTTCCAATATAGACCTTAGAAGCCAAGGACCTTAGTTTACCAAACCCATCTTGGCCTATTTCTAGGACGTAGTGCGGAGCTCGTTCAAATGTAAGATTTGATGCGATTGTTACGCGATATTACACTCATCAGAGTCTCTCTTGAGAATATTTTTGGAATACGAGTAGTCGTTTCTCCAATAATATTCGAAAGATGGGATGATGACTATGGGAACCTCTGGTAGAACATGTTTGGCAGGTTTAAACCCTAGTACACTCCCTTGGGTTGGTTCTTAACCGAGACTCCATGCTCGTGACTCGCAACAAACCCTTGATTCATGGTTGATCCGTTCATACATCCTTAATATCAATGGAACTTGGGTGTTGATAAGGTGAAAACCATAATCCACCAAAATGGATGATTGATATTAAGGATAATATGATCCATCCCATTACCTTTGTTTGGCGTGGTTTGCTTGATCCTTGAGTGTGATTGTTGCATTCATGCATTCATATGCATCCATGTCATCGGAAAAAAAAGGAAATTTTCAAGGAACTTAAGGGGTTTATTTGCAAAATTTTCAGACATGGAAAGACAAAGAAGGAATACAGAGAAGTACAGCTTCAGACAACCCGATTTGAAAGAGTTAAGGAATCTGACATCCTATGTATTAGATCCCTTGGGTTTCAAGGCTCGTTTTGGGAAGCTTCTTCCTCTTTTGACTACTCAGGTGGATGAAGGTCTGATGAGTGTATTGGTGCAGTTTTATGATCCTCTGTACCGTTGCTTCACGTTTCCGGACTTTCAGCTTTTGCCTACCCTTGAGGAGTATGCCTATCTTGTGGGTATACCTATTCTGGATCAGTTGTCGTTCAGTGGCTTGGAGAGTATTCCTACTTCTTGAGAGATAGCAGACATGTTGCACATAGATGAATCCCTGGTTGGTGCTCGTATGACTACCAAAGGTGGAATTTAAGGTCTCCATTCTAATTTCCTCATTGCTCAAGCTACTGTTTATGGGAAGCCCATGAGTGAGGATGCCTTTGAAGCCATTTTTGTACTTCTCATCTATGGATTGGTATTGTTCCCCAACATCGACAAGTTTGTGGATGTGAACGCTATTAGGATCTTCTCTGCTCTTAATCCCGTTCCGACTCTGTTGGGTGATACATATTTCTCTTTGCATATGAGGAATGTAAAGGGTGGTGGCGCTATTGTTTGTTGTTTGCCTCTATTGTATAAGTGGTTTATTTCTCACTTACCTCAGACGGTAGCCTTCAAGGAGAACAATGGATGTCTACGGTGGTCCACGAAACTTATGTCTCTCACTAATGATGATATCTCTTGGTATAACAGTGTATATGACAGTGTGCAGATTATCGACTCTTGTGGTGAATTCTCCAATGTGACTCTTCTTGGTACATGTGGTGGGATTAACTACAACCCTGTTTTAGCACGTCGTCAGCTTGGGTTCCCCCTAAAGGATAAACCTAATAACATTCTGTTAGAGGGTGTGTTCTTTTAGGAGGGTAAAGATCCCCAAGGCTTGAAAGCCAGAATGGTTCGTGCTTGGCGCAAGGTACATAAGAAAGGAAGGAATGAGTTGGGTCCTAAGAATTGCATTGTTATGGAGCCGTACACTGCTTGGGTAAGGAAGAGAGCCTCTGAGTATCTCATGCCTTACGATTATCCGAGACCTACACCCTTGGTTGTGGTTGGGCCTTCAACCCTCCCTAACCAAGGAGTAGAGGAGTTGAGAGACGAAGACCTATCACGTGCCTGGATCCGTGAAAGGGAAGAGTTGCTTCAGCAGATTAAGGAGAAAGATGCTTTGATTGAGTTCCTTGAGCATCAGGTTATCGATGATCCTGATGATGCATGGACTTCTCTACTTCCTCAATCTTCCAAGTTTTGGAAAAGGAGGTATGATCGACTCGCCAAAAAAAAGGCAGATCTGGAGGCAGCTTACGAGAGAGAGGTGAAGAGGCTTCGTGCAGCTTATCTTCCTGTGTCCCGAGCTCCTAGGGATCCATAGGATGATTATTTTCCTTTTCTCTTGTATATGATTGACAATGTTGTACTTTTTTTTCCTGATGATATATGATGAGATATTTCCATATGCGATAAAATGTTTAATATTTCCAAAATTTTCAAATAAAACCCTAAAGTTCCTTTAAAAAAAAACAAATCATATGCACCAGCATTGCATGCATCATACGCATAAGCAGGTTTTGTTCCCGGCTTCTGGTCCTGTGGTCTAACTCTGTGCTCTTCATTTATTTTGAAGACAAGCTGACTCACTGGTGTAAGACCCCAATTTTGGCCCTAAGATCCCTCATGGCCCATATCATCTCATATCATGGCCTCAAGGATCATTGCATACCTTAGCTTCCCTCCTAGTGGGTGGGATACCTTGTGAGTGTGGTTCTTGATCACCAAGCATGTATGGCAATTGTATGTCATTGCTTTTCATATGTTTACTAACCAAAAGTACAAAAAATATTGTCATCTAACCATGTTGCTTGCAGATGAAGCTAACTAGGTCAATACAGTCAAATCAGGCCCTGAGCAATTGATGGTGACCATTCTTGAAGAATTTGGACACCATGATCATTCATTAAGAGTTCATACAACTTGTGATATCATCTGGACTCAAGATCTCATGTGAAAGAGGCTTGGAATTCATCAGAACTTGGCCCAGTCAAACAAAAGTCAACAAAAGTCAACTGTGGTCAACTGTGGATTTAATCAGTGATTTGATGATTGGAATTGATTGGAAAAGTCTCATTCATGTCTATATAAACCTCATTTGGCATTTCAAAGACCAAGGTTGAAGGAATTGAAGTCAAACAGAAAATTTCCCAAGTTGGCAAGTGGACCTGTAATCTCAGCTGCCCAAAATGGAAAGTTTTTCCCCTCAAGATGATTTCATGATACAAGCTTCAAATCAAAATTTGTCCAACATGAAAGTTGAAGATCTTGTTCTCACAATTCCAAAAAGTCCAAGAACTCAAAAATCCAATGTGTGGTTTGCAAGATATGATCGGATGAATTTCAAAAAAGGACCCGTAATCGGGAGGGCATAACTACCACATGGATTATCCAAATTGCAAGTTCTTTATATGCACAAACTCCATTTAATGTGTACTTCAAGGGTGCATAATTGGATTTTTTGGAAAAGGCTCAATGCAAAAAGCCATTTTTGAAGTGAATTAATTAAAGAGAGGGGCAAAATCGTCCAAAATGAGAAATATTGGGAATTTGCAAATAAGGCTTACACCAACAGCTTCCAAATGCTATTTTGACTTGTTTCAAGTGATAAAATTCTGCAGAATGTGCTTCTAAGTAAAAAGGGAGCTTAAATCCAAAATTGCATATAAGCTTCATTCACTAATCATTTTGTTTTTGGCTTAATTATGCTTATCATTGGATTAAAGGTTTCACATATATAGCTAATCCTTAACAGAATTTGCACGGTAATCACAACTCCACAATCACGATTCATGATCTAACAGAAAATCCAAAATCAAATTCTCTCAAACTCTCATTTTTGACTCCAATTTTCACCAAACTTTTTCTCATTTTCCATCAAGATTCTTGGATTCTCTGTGCATTTTTTTTCTGTGAATTCTCAATCTACAGGTGATGTCAAGTTTCTGTTGAGCAAGATCAAGAGGAAACCGTGGCCAATTCGTCGACTGATTCGCAGCGGCTCGTCCATGGCAGTTGAAAAAATTGGAGGATTCGAACACTATTGAGCTGCGTTCCGATCATCATTCACCTTCCGCAGCTATATTCCTCATCTGTTTTTCATCATTGAGCTCGAAATCGCACAGAATCCGCATCGCATCGCAAGAAAGGTTGGAAATCGAACCCTGTATTTCGTCAAATTGAGTTAGGAATATTATAGTGTATGCATCATAGATCATGTAGAAGCTTTTGGTTTGTAATTTCGCTGTAAATTGAATTTGTAATCATCGATTAAAGCTTGCGCGCATTTTCTTTATTCGCTCGATTCGTCTCGTACGTGAATCTATGGACAAAATCGCTTATGTATCTTTAATCCTGAGGCCAAGCCGGTTCGAACGGTGTGCGATTCGTGAATTCTCGTTAAGATTTGGCCAAAACCTAGAAACGCAGGTGATGAACACGAAGAACTCGTTGAAGTTCTTGAAGAATCTCCAGAAAAAGCTTCGTAGATCTTGCTTCCGTCTGTTGCCTTGCGTTTTCTTGTTCTTAATTGCCAGATCCAATCCCAGGGTGACACGTCAATTATTGAAACGGCAGTGTTTAAGGCCGGGCTTTAAGTATTACCACTATGCCACTGGCTTCATAATTAATTAAATAAATCCTTTTTAATTCGTAAATAAATATTAAATAAATATTTTAAAACTTTAAAAAATCACATAATATTCAATTCTAATCCAAAAAATGCAAGGATTTTTTTGTTGATCATCATTTTCTCTCTACTTTTTTATAGAATTAAAAACTAAATTTGTGCTTGGTGAAAAAAATAAATTGCCATAGAATGTTCTTAATGTGTACATATTTCCATATACCTTACCATTTTAATTATAGAAACCACATGCTATATCCAAATTAATTGAAAATTGAGACATTGATTCTTGACATCCTTCTGGATTTTTTGACATAGGTTTGGTAATTTTTAAGCCTATGGTTTATTATATATGAATTATTGAATTTGGATGTGTAAATATGTGACATAGTTTGATAGGCTATATTCCCCTATTTGTTTACCATGCTTCCCTCTGGCCAATGGCCTTGAATTTTTGCATGAAGCCTGTTTAATATGTTAACATCCCCTGTGAATTTTTGTGGATTTTTACAATTCATTTTCTATTTGATTAAGATTTTTCCTTGCTGCCTACCATTGTTAGGACTTAGCTTGTGACACGTTTTTTAACATGTTGCCATATGCACATACTTAGCCTAATGACCATGAAAATTGATAGGATGGTTCTTAACCCATGTAGCTATCTTTTGGCTTTGGTCCTACTAATTTACCATGTACCATTGCTGTTTACCATTAGATTGAAGTTGGTGTATAATTTTGGGCTTCATTTGATGTGGTTTTTGCATGCTTTGTCATATTGATTTAATTCCCGTTGATCTACTAGTCCAAATGACTTGAAAATTAACATGTGGCTTGCTGAATGTCTTCTGGTTAGAACATAATTTTTGTGGATATTTTGGTGCCATTTTGGCATTTATTTGAATGTGATCTTACTGGTTGTTTGTATGAGACTTCACATTGCATCTTTTGCCTTATATGTTGCATAAATTGAAATGAGAGCATAGTTTAAATATGGGACCAATTGGGATCCCTTTGTTATTGATATTAATTGAATTTGATCATGAATTGGCTGCTGTTTTAAGATTTTTCCCTCTTTTTGACCCTAGGCTAGTCCTAGTGGTCATGTTACTTACATTTGAAATGAATTGTGCCTTTTCAGGTTAAGGAGTTAATGATTAAGGAATTTGCTCCACATTATGGATTGTGTTACTTGACACATATGACTAATGTATTTGTTTTGTAGGATGTTTGGTTCATGTGAGCCTTGTGCTATGCACATCATTATTTGTATAATTGTACTTTGTTAATTGATTCTTATGTTGTTATCTGTTTATGAATGGGATGCTGATTTTATTGGATTGTTTCCAGGTACCCTTTAGTCGCTCAGTTCTCTTAAGAACTTGTGTTGCTTTGCTTAAATAGCGACTTGCATTGAGGTATAGAACCTTCTTCTTCATGTAGTCTGGAGACCCGGTCTGTTATTTGGCCGGGCAAATTGTCTGAAGTCCTCCTTAAGAGGCATTGATTGTGTATGTTTATATTTGTCCCAAGCAGGAAAAGTCCTCATTTGAGGCAATTGGTGGAAGGTAGAGATAAGTAGCCTATCTCCCACTATTCAGTGAGTCTTCTCCTTGCTCCCATTACATGGTTGTAGCATTGAGATCCAAACCCAAGATCTATCGAGTCCAATTGGGGAAAGAGTTCCATCTTTCTGAACTCCCCCACATTCTTATATTTACATGCTCTCTCGAACCTGAGATAGAAGCAATGAGGCACACCCCTCATATCCTTTCATCTGCTTCACCTGAGCCCCTCAATGGCCAGGTTAAGAGCGACACTTACCTCTTACAGTGGACTTTCATAGTCAAACCCTTTTGCTTGAGCCTCATGAATGGTTATAGCGTGTGCTACTTGAATTTATGTGATTGATTACTTGATTCATTTATACATGATTACTTGATTGTCATTGTGCATTTACTATCATTGATTGCCATTGTGCATTTATCATCTTTGTTTGCCATTAGTGCATGATCATTTCTTTTGTCCTTGTGACATTGTTTGCTTACCCATTGAGGAACCAGTTATAAGTCCCTGTAAGGTGGCATCTGTTCCCATGACATGGAAGGGGTAGAGTGTAAGACCTCATTGGTCACTCATACCCATTGCCTAGTGCATTCATTTGTGTATGTGAGGATTCATTGTAAGTCCCTGTGATGTGGCATTTGCATTCCTAGGATCATACTGTGGAGGTTAACATAAGTCCAGATGGATTGGCAGTTGATTTCCCTGTTTTGTTTTATTCTGATGGAGATTAGTGTAAGTCCATAGAGTGGCTTCTGATATCCTTACTTGTTTTAGGAGACAGGTATAAGACCATTGAGTGGCATCCAGTATCCGCTTTTATTTAATCTCATCTGTTACCATGTTCATATTATTGCTCACTTGTAGCCTATTCCTAAGGACCCACTTGAATCATCTTCTATATGATTTCAAGAGGCGGACCCTTCTAAGAAGTTTTACATACCCATCCTTCCATTCATCTCATTGTGTCCTACCTTTTCACACATGTTTAAAAACTTGATATATATGTTGTGCAAACATTCTCACCTCTTTCCAAATTAGAAACTTGGACCTTAAGTCCATGATTTTTCCAAACTCCATTTTTGTAAATACTTCATTTTGAATTGACTTTAATCATACTTTGACCCCACTTTGTAAATAATTCCAAATCAATTAACTTCACCCATTCAAATGATTTTGTGGCTTTGCCCATGTTTGGTAAGCTTTCATACATTAGCTATAGGTCTGATTTACCCTAGTTGGTTGATATTAATCTCACCTATTTGTCCTTAGTAGATGAATTGTAAGTCTTCCTTGCCTATTATAGGGTTAACCCCTCCCTGGCAAGTTGAAGCCTTTCTCACATGGTGGACTAGTTGTTTCTTAAGGTTGAGTTTTCTCCCGTGGGTAACGTAAGACCTTTAAGCTTGTGTTTTAAAATTGAATCCACTAACTTTTGGAAGTTTTTAGCCGAACTACGAGGTTTTGATCCTGTAAAGGTACGTAGGCAATGGTTATCCATCCAAACACAAAAATAATCAATTTGTACATTCTTTTCTCATCATCCCAATCATGTTTGCACATCACTTATGTCAATAACAAATAATTTTCAAACAACAAAGTGTGAAAAGGGCTCCCTAGGAGTACCTAGGACGTAGTGGGTGCCTAACACCTTCCCATTGCGTAATTTACCCCTTACCCCGATCTCTGATCTTTTCATTGGTTTTCTACGAGTAAAACTTCTTAGGCTTTTGTTCGCTTTTTAGCCAGTCCTTAGGATAAATAAAAGTGCGGTGGCGACTCTATGTTATTGTATACATTGCTTATGATTTAATTGATAGATCATATAGTAACGAATACACCGCTACAGAAAAGTGGCGACTCCACTGGGGAACATTGATTATTCCTTGGTGGTATTGCCTACTTTTCACCCTTGTGTGATATATTATTATTTGTTATTTGACATATTTTTGTACAATTTGGGATAACTGTATTGATTGTAATGTGTGAATTGCTTGATATACAAATGCTGTTTGCTTTGGTGATCTGTGAGATGAGTTCTATACCCGAACTCGAGTGCACTCTAGGATAGGAGAATGGCATAGTCTTGTTGACTGGTGTGGAGTAGTCCTTAGCCAGTTGACTTGCGAGTCCATTCACTTGGTGGAGGTCATGTTGGATTAATAATGTCACACAAGTTATTTGTGGTTAGGCATTATTCTTTCAATCATGTGCCTTAGAAGCCAAGGACCTTAGTTTACCAAACCCATCTTGGCCTATTTTTAGGACGTAGTGCGGAGGTCGTTCAGATGTAAGTTCTGATGCGATTGTTACGCGATACTACACTCATAAGAGTTTCTCTTGAGAATATTCTTGGAATACGAGTATTCGTTCCTCCGATAATATCCGAAAGATGGAACGATGATTATGGGAACCTCTAGTAGAACATGTCTGGCAGGTTTAAACCCTAGTACACTCCCATTGGGTGGTTCTTAACCAAAACTCCATGCTCGTGACTCTCAACAAACCCGTGATTCGTGGTTGAGTCGTTCAAACATCGTTAATATCAATGGATCCCGGATCAGGTGTAAAACCTAAAATCCACCAAAGCGGCTGGTTGATATTAAGGATGTTTGAGCCGGTTCATGTACCGTTAATATCAATGGAACTTGGGTGTCGATAAGGTGAAAACCTAAATCCACCAAAATGGATGATTGATATTAGGGATACATAGAGCTTTCCCACGACCTTTGTTTGGTGTGTCTTGCTTGATCCTTGAGTGAGATTGTTGCATTCATACATTCATACATTCATCCGCATCCATGTCATAAAAGAAAAAGAGAAAATTTTCAAGGAACTTAAAGGGTTTATTTGCAAAATTTTCAGACATGGAAAGACCAAAGAGGCATACGAAGAAGTACAGTTTTAGACAGCCTGATGTAAAAGAGTTAAGGAATCTGACATCTTATGTACTAGATCCCTTGGGTTTCAAGGCTCGATATGGGAAGCTTCTACCTCTGCTGACTACTCAGATTGATGAGGGCTTGATGAGCACTCTAGCTCAGTTCTATGATCCGCTGTACCACTGCTTCTTATTTCCGGACTTCCAGCTACTGCCTACATTGGAAGAATACTCTCACCTTATTGGGATTCCTATTCTGGATCTGGTGCCGTTCAGTGGCTTAGAGAGTATTCCATCTGCTCGTGAGATCGCTAGTCTGTTGCACATAGATGAAGACCTGATCAAAGCTAATCTGATTACCAAAGGTGGAATTCAGGGTTTTTCTTCCGAGTTCCTTGTCGCTCAAGCTACCTTCTATGGAGAAGCCAGGAGTGAGGATGCCTTTGAGGCTCTGTTTGTGTTACTCATCTATGGGTTGGTTTTATTTCCCAACTTCGACAAATTCGTGGACATGAATGCTATTAGGATCTTCTCAGTTCTTAATCCGGTTCCGACTTTGTTGGGCGATGCCTATTTCTCTCTGCACCTGAGGAATATGAAGGGTAGTGGAGTCATTGTCTGTTGTCTACCTTTGCTGTACAAGTGGTTTATTTCGCACTTGCCGCAGACCATTGCTTTTAAGGAGAACAAGGGATGTCTACGGTGGTCACAGAGGCTTATGTCTCTCACTAATGATGATATCTCTTGGTACGATCGTGTATATGATACTGTGCAGATTATTGATTCTTGTGGTGAATTCCCGAATGTGCCTCTTCTTGGTACATGTGGTGGGATCAGCTACAACCCTACACTTGCACGTCGTCAGCTTGGGTTCCCCCTAAAGGATAAACCTCATAACATTCTGTTAGAAGGTGTATTCTTTCAGGAGGGTAAAGATCCCCAAAGCTTGAAAGCCAGATTCGTCCGCGCTTGGCGCAATATCCGAAAGAAGAGTAGGAATGAATTGGGTCCGAAGAATTGCATTGCTTTGGAGCCTTATACTTCCTGGGTCAGACAGCGAGCTGCCGAATACCTGATGCCTTATGATTATCCGAGACCTGCACCTTTGGATGTGGCTGGGCCTTCAACCCTCCCTATCCAGCGTGTAGAGGAGTTGAGAGAGGAAGACCTTTCACGTGCTTGGATCCGTGAAAGAGAAGAGCTACTTCAGCAGCTTAAGGAGAAGGATGCTCTGATTGAGTTTCTTGAGCATCAAGTGATCGATGACCCGAATGATACTTGGACCTCTCTGCTTCCTCAGTCTTCCAAATTCTGGAAGAGGAAGTATGATCAGCTTGCTAAGTCAAAAGCGGATATGGAGGCAGCTTATGAGAGAGAAATTAAGAAGCTGTGTGCATCTCGTCTTCCAGCATCCAGAGCTCCTAGGGATCCATAGGATGTTATTTTCCTTTCCTCTTTGTAATAATGAATATGCTGTACTTCTTTGTCGAATATATTGAATGAGATTTTCCATGTGAATTAAAAATGTTTAATAATCAAAATATTGCAAATAATGCCCAAAGGGTCCTTGAAAATAAACAAAAGCATATGCACGAGCATGTCATGCATCATGTTGCATAAGCAGGTACCTTGTTTCTGGTCTTCTTGTCCTGACTCTGTTCTTCATTTATTTTGAAGACAAGCTGACTCATCGGTATTATACCCGAGCAAATTCTGCAAGAGTAATGGATCAGCTAGAGCAAGAGAACCGAGAACTGAGAGATGAAGTCGCCAGACTTGGCGCTCTGATGGAGCAACTTCTTGCCGCTCAGAATCAACCTGCTCAACCGCCTGCAACTCCCATCCAGGGGACTGTGATTTCAGAGGTTGCTACTTCTGTTGTGCCTGCTGCCAACGTTCAGTATATGCCCAATGTCATGCCAGCCGGGTACCCGTGGGGTATGCCTCCAGGTTTCATGCCTGACATCCCTGCTCCTACCTTCGTTCATATGCCGGCATCTAGCCCGGTCATTACTGCTGCTCCTCCTGTAGTGCACACCTTGCCAAGGGCAGATGAACCCATCTATCATTCCGAGCCATCTGAGGGCCCGGACGTTAATGAGAAAATGGATGCTATGAATGACCAATTCCTTGAGCTGAGGAAGGAATTGAAGACCCTCCGTGGTAAAGACCTATTCGGCAAGTCTGCTGCCGAGCTCTGCCTAGTTCCAGGTGTTAAAATTCCAATCAAATTCAAAGTTCCTGACTTTGAGAAATACAAAGGGAACACCTGTCCTCTTGCCCACCTGGTTATGTATGCCAGGAAGATGTCCACACAGACTGACAATGATCAACTCTTGATCCACTACTTTCAGGACAGTCTGTCCGGTGCTGCACTTCGTTGGTATATGAACCTGAACAGTGCCAACATCCAATCCTTCAATGACCTTGGCGAGGCTTTCGTCAAGCAATACAAATATAACGTCGACATGGCGCCTGACAGAGATCAACTCAGGTCTATGTCGCAGAAGGATAAAGAAACTTTCAAGGAGTACGCCCAGAGGTGGCGAGAGCTTGCAGCTCAGATCACTCCACCGCTCGAGGAGAAAGAAATGACTAAGATTTTCCTTAAAACTCTTAGCTCATTTTATTATGAGCGAATGGTGGCTAGTGCTCCCTCAGACTTCACTGAAATGGTGAATATGGGGATGAGACTTGAAGAGGGTGTCCGTGAAGGACGTTTGGCTAAAGATGAAGGCTCTTCTAGCAAGAGGTATGGCTCATTTGCTAAGAAGAAAGATGGGGAAGCACATGCTGTGCAGTCCCATAGATTGAGGAAACCTCCGGTTCAGAGGAAACCGGTTCGCCGTGCAGGTCATCAGCATCAGGTGGCCCATATTGCTCCTGTCTTCAAAGACAACTCCCAGCAATATCAACCTCAGCAACAGTATCAGCAACCTCAATATCAGCAACCGCAACGCCCACAGCAACAGGCTTACCAGCCTCGTGGGAGCACAACAAATCAAGCCAATTTGAGTTATGACCGGAAAAAGATCAGCTTCGATCCTATCCCCATGTCATACGCAGAGCTTTATCCCTCCTTATTGGAGAGAAAATTGGTAACTCCCAGGGATCCTCCCGCTATTCCTGCTAATCCGCAATGGTGGTACAAACCAGACCAACATTGTGTATATCATTCCGGAGCTCCGGGCCATAATATAGAAAACTGCTATCCACTCAAGACAAAGGTTCAAGACCTGATGAGATGTGGAATTTTGAGCTTCGAAGATTCGGGCCCAAATGTTACCAAGAACCCATTGCCTTCGCATGGAAAGTCTGTGAATATGGTCCAGGGATGCCCTGGGAAATACAAAGTCAAATATGTTAGTCATATTCGACAATCGTTGGTGGAGCTACATAGGCTGCTGTGCCAGTATAGCCACATGGTACATGACCACGATAAGTGCCGTATCTGTTCTGTAAACCGTCTGGGTTGCAATCAGGTACGAAGAGAGCTACAAGAATTGTTAGACGAAGGTACCATTGAGATTTTGCAAAATCGCAATGTCGACGAAGATGAACCTGAGGTTAATGTCATATCTCCAGTGTTCAAATTGCCAGAGCCTGTTGTTATTCGCTACGATAGCAGCAAGCCGAAGACTTCTCCTTCACTTGTGATTAAACCAGCCGGCCCCGTGCCGTATTCTTCTGATAAAGCTGTGCCATTCAGGTACAACCCAGTTGCCGTGCAAGATGGGGTGGAAATGCCTTTGCCATCAACTGCTGTTACCAATATTGCCGATGTGAGCGGCCTGACCCGGAGTGGTCGAGTATTCTCTGCGCCCCCTAAGGCCCCTGTTGCTTCTGAATCTTCCGAGCGTCCAGTTGGGACCGCTGTCAATAGCCAGAATCCGGCACTTGATGTTGCCAGACCTTCCTCCATACAAAAAACTCCTACTTCTTCAGTTGGCCCGAGCGGCATTGTGAACGAAGAATCTGATGAGATGCTGAGGCTCATCAAGAAAAGCGAGTATAACGTGGTAGACCAGCTGCTACACACGCCTTCCAAAATCTCCATACTATCCTTGCTGTTGCATTCAGAACCCCATAGGGAGGCTCTGCAGAAAGTATTGGACTTGGCGTACGTTGATCACGACGTCACTATTGAGCAATTTGACAGTATCGTTGCAAACATCACTGCTTGCAACACCTTGAGTTTCAGTGACGCTGATCTCCCTGAGGAGGGAAGAGACCACAACATGGCTCTACACATATCTCTGAACTGCAAATCTGATGCTATGTCCAACGTGCTGGTGGACACAGGATCATCTCTTAATGTGTTGCCTAAATCCACACTCTCCAGATTGTCATATCAAGGTCCTCCTATGATGCAGAGTGGGGTTGTTGTGAAAGCTTTTGATGGGTCGCGCAAGACCGTGATTGGGGAAGTTGATCTCCCTATCAAGATAGGCCCAAGTGATTTCCAGGTTACCTTCCAGGTAATGGACATCCACCCATCATACAGCTGTCTCCTTGGCAGACCATGGATTCACGAGGCTGGCGCCGTGACTTCCACCCTACACCAGAAGCTGAAGTTTGTTAAGAACAAAAAACTGGTTGTGGTAGGGGGAGAAAAGGCTCTCCTGGTTAGCCACCTGTCTTCCTTCTCATATATTGATGCAGAGGATGAAGTTGGAACTCCATTCCAAGCTTTGTCTATTGATGAACCTATAGAGAAGAAGTCTCCTTCATTCGCTTCCTACCGTGATGCAAAACTGGCCATTGAATGTGGCGCAGTTGCTGGTTTAGGGAAGGTGATTGAACTAGAAGATAACAAATCCCGGGCTGGCATTGGCTTTTGTTCTGGGGCATATAATGAGCACGGTTTGTTCACAAGTGGAGGATTCATCCATGATGATCAGTCTGTTGAAGAAGAAGCTGCTGCTATCATTGAAGAAGACGCAGAGGATATGAGCAATTTCGTTATTCCTGGTGGTGTCTGCCACAATTGGGTCGCTGTGGATGTTCCTACAGTTATCCATAGATCAGAGTAAATAATGCTCACTTTGTTTAAAACCCTTCTCCCATGCCAAAAGGAGAAGTGGTGACATTGTTTGGCTCATATATACAATGATGTTTTCATCCCATTAATGCATTGTTAAATATTTGTTTTTCCATTTGTTTTCACTTTTTGCTTTTTCATGAAATCAGTGATCACAAAAAACCCATAAAAACAAGAATAAAAGCAACCTTTTCATCTGCATAATGGTTTGCTTGTTTAAATGCTAAAAGTTTTTCATTAACCAAAATCATTATGCAGGTTGATTCTAAAACCCATTGAACATAATGATCCAATGCCATCTCCCAATTTTGAATCCCCTGTATTTGAGGCAGAGGAAGATGATGTTGAAGGGATTCCTGATGAGATTACCCGTCTCCTTGAGCACGAAGAAAAGATCATTCAGCCGCATCTCGAAGATTTGGAAACAGTCAACTTGGGGTCTGAGGATTGTATTCGCATGGTGAAGATTGGGGCACTTCTTGAAGAGTCTGTCAAGGAGGATTTGATTGAATTGCTACGAGAATATTCCGATATCTTCGCTTGGTCATATGAAGACATGCCGGGTTTAGATACAGATATTGTGCAGCATTTCCTGCCTTTGAAGTCTGAGTGCGTGCCTGTGAAGCAGAAGCTCAGAAGAACTCATCCAGATATGGCAGTGAAGATCAAAGAGGAAGTTCAGAAGCAAATTGATGCGGGGTTTCTGGTGACTTCCACATATCCTCAATGGGTGGCCAATATTGTGCCTGTTCCTAAGAAGGACGGAAAAGTCCGTATGTGCGTTGATTACAGAGATTTGAATAAAGCTAGTCCGAAAGATGATTTTCCTCTACCACACATTGATATGTTGGTAGATAATACAGCTAAATTCAAAGTCTTTTCCTTTATGGACGGATTTTCCGGATATAATCAAATTAAGATGGCACCAGAGGATATGGAGAAGACAACATTCATCACACGTTGGGGAACATTCTGTTATCGAGTGATGCCCTTCGGTTTGAAGAACGCCGGAGCCACGTATCAACGAGCCATGACTACCTTGTTTCATGACATGATGCACAAGGAGATAGAGGTCTATGTTGATGATATGATTGCTAAATCTCGAACGGAAGTTGAGCATGTTGAGCATTTGTTGAAGCTTTTTCAGCGTTTGAGGAAGTTTAGACTCCGCCTGAATCCGAACAAATGTACATTTGGAGTCCGTTCCGGAAAGTTATTGGGTTTCATTGTCAGCGAGAAAGGTATTGAGGTTGATCCTGCAAAGGTCAAAGCGATACAAGAGATGCCTGCACCCAAGACTGAAAAGCAAGTCCGAGGTTTTCTTGGCCGCTTGAACTACATTTCCAGATTTATATCCCACATGACTGCCACATGTGCGCCGATATTCAAGCTCCTCCGGAAAGATCAGTCCCTTGATTGGACCGAAGATTGCCAGAAAGCTTTCGACAGTATCAAAGAGTATCTGTCTGAACCTCCGATCTTGTCTCCGCCTGTAGAAGGAAGACCTCTGATTATGTACTTAACTGTTCTTGAAGACTCAATGGGTTGTGTACTCGGTCAGCAAGATGAATCAGGGAAGAAGGAATTTGCTATCTACTATCTCAGTAAGAAATTTACTGATTGCGAGTCTCGGTACTCTATGCTAGAGAAGACGTGCTGTGCCTTGGCTTGGGCTGCTAAGCGTTTGCGCCAGTACATGATAAATCATACAACTTGGTTGATATCCAGAATGGATCCGATTAAGTATATCTTCGAGAAGCCTGCTTTAACTGGGAGGATTGCCCGTTGGCAGATGCTGTTGTCTGAGTATGATATTGAGTATCGAGCTCAGAAAGCTATCAAAGGTAGTATCTTGGCTGACCATCTAGCGCACCAGCCGATTGAAGATCATCAGTCTGTTCAGTATGACTTCCCTGATGAGGAAATTCTGTATTTGAAAATGAAAGATTGCGACGAGCCTACACTTGACGAAGGTCCGGAACCAGGTTCCAGATGGACGATGGTGTTTGATGGCGCTGTTAATCAGTATGGAAATGGAATTGGGGCAGTGATTGTTAATCCCCAAGGTGCTCATATTCCTTTTACAGCAAGGCTAACTTTCAAATGCACGAATAACATGGCTGAGTATGAAGCCTGTATTATGGGACTTGAAGAATGTATTGATTTGAGAATCAAACATCTTGATGTTTATGGTGATTCGGCCCTAGTTGTTAATCAGATCAAGGGTGAATGGGAGACGAATCAGCCAAGTCTCATACCATACAGAGATTATGCAAGGAGAATTTCAACTTTCTTCACAGAAGTTGAATTTTATCATATCCCTCGAGAAGATAATCGGATGGCAGATGCGCTTGCTACGCTTGCTTCCATGATTGTGGTCAGATGGTGGAATGATGTCCCCAATATCACTGTGATGCGCTTGGATAGACCAGCCCACATATTTGCAATTGAAGAAGTCAATGAATGCAAGCCTTGGTATTTTGATATCAAGAATTTCCTCCAGAACCAGGTCTACCCGCCTGGGGCATCTGTGAAAGATAGGAAAACTTTGAGAAGGTTGTCAGGCAGTTTCTACCTCAGTGGTGAAGTGCTGTATAAAAGGAATTTTGATATGGTTTTGCTCAGATGCGTGGATAGACACGAAGCAAACCTGTTGATGACTGAGGTCCATGAGGGTTCATTTGGTACTCATTCCAATGGACATGCCATGGCTAAGAAGATGTTGAGAGCAGGCTACTATTGGCTGACAATGGAGTCTGACTGTTGCAAATATGTGAAGAAATGTCACAAGTGTCAAATTTATGCGGATAAGATTCATATTCCTCCGACACTTCTGAATGTGATTTCATCACCATGGCCTTTCTCTATGTGGGGAATCGACATGATCGGCATGATTGAGCCGAAAGCGTCCAACGGACACAGGTTTATTCTCGTAGCAATTGATTACTTCACCAAATGGGTCGAAGCCGCTTCGTATACGAATGTGACCAGACAGGTGGTTGTGAAGTTTATCAAGAACCAGCTGATTTGCCGTTATGGTGTGCCAGAGAGGATCATTACTGATAATGGATCTAATCTGAATAATAAGATGATGGATGAGTTGTGCGCTGAATTCAAGATTGCACACCATAATTCCTCTCCCTACAGACCTAAGATGAATGGGGCTGTTGAAGCTGCTAATAAGAATATCAAGAAGATTATCCAGAAAATGACTGTCACGTACAAAGATTGGCATGAGATGCTGCCATTTGCTTTGCATGGATATCGTACGTCTGTACGCACTTCAACAGGGGCAACCCCTTTCTCTCTTGTGTATGGCATGGAAGCCGTTCTCCCAGTAGAGGTGGAGATCCCGTCAATGAGAGTCTTGATGGAAGCCAAGTTGACTGATGCTGAATGGGTTCAGAGTCGTTATGACCAATTGAATTTGATTGAAGAGAAACGATTAACTGCCATGTGTCATGGTCAGTTGTATCAGCAGAGAATGAAGAAAGCATTCGACAAGAAGGTCAAGCCTCGTGTGTTCCGAGAAGGTGACCTCGTGCTCAAGAAAGTTTTGTCTTTCGTGCCCGATTCCAGGGGCAAGTGGACTCCAAACTACGAGGGTCCATATGTTGTTAAGAGAGCCTTTTCAGGCGGTGCTTTAATGCTTACAGCAATGGATGGGGAGGATTTCACTCGTCCTGTGAATTCAGATGCAGTTAAGAGATACTTTGCCTAGAAAAAAAAAAGTATATGCAAATGAAAAACAGAATAACTCGCTAAGTTGAAAACCCGAAAGGGCGGCTTAGGCAAAAATGAGCGTCTCGATGGGGAACCCGCAAGGGTAATCCAGGCAAAAATTAGAGACTTGATAAAAAAGCATATTTGTATCCCGCTAGATTGAGTACCTCACCCTGGGGCAATCTAGGCAAAAATTAGGGATCAGGCAAGTAACTGCATCTTGACAAGACTTTCTGTTTCATCAGCTGTCTGTTCGTCAGAAGATTCTCGATTCGTCGTCAACTGAAGCTTCGAATACATCGAGATTCAAATTGGTAGAGAAAGGATCATTATGTTCAATGTAGCCCTCTTCCAATATATATCACTGATTTCAAATTTGTACAGATCTATGGAGTCTTGCCATTTGCAGACTACCATTCCATCAAATAAATTTGAGCTTTTATCCAATTATTTGCACTCTTATTCGTTTCAATTCAACAAATGTCTTGCATGTTTTAATTGATAAAAATATCATTGTTTTAAAAACAAAATTTTTCAAAGATTATTGTCTTAAACAAAGTGAACATTCACAATGGTAAAAGGATACTCAAAGAATTTCTCAGTGCTCTCCCAAGGGTGGCATGGTTTCCAACAGGTAAGACATTGTTCATACTCCTGGTTTGGTTTGTATCCTTCTTCTCCAGATTTGGTTGTTGGGGTTGTTCCCCAAAGCAGAGATTTGGTTGTTGGGGTTGTTCCCTAAGTGAGTTACCAACAAAATTGCAAGTCGAGTTGTTGGTGGGGTTGTGCCCCAAGCAGAGTGTTGTTGAAGGTTCAGTGTTCTCCAGCAACAGTTCTCCCCCGGCATGGATGCTTTCCTTGTGGAAGATTCGGCGGTTGATGGTTTGCCACCTTGGTGCCTCGCCACTTTCTCCAGTGGATCACTATCCCCAGACTTTATTTGTCTCCTTGGCGAGTAGAACAGTTATTGATATCCCCATTGCAGTCGCGAGCAGAGTTGTTGTCACTCTCCCCAGCGCAGTTGCCAGCGGGTTTGTCTGTTTTCTCAGCACGGTCGCTTTCCTTTTGGAAGACTCGGTAAGTCAGTGGTTTGATACCCGGTACTTTACCTTTTCCCCGGCAAAAGTCGTCAGTGGAGTTGTTTACTTTCTCTCTATCAGAATGTTTGTTATTCTCAGCAGAGCAGGATTTATTTTCCTACTCCGTGGTTGTTCGGGTTGATATCCCCGTATTTTCATCCAACTTTCTCCAGCATTTGTCTGCAGAGCGGTTGTTGTGGCAGTATTGCCTGTTGAACCTCCTTCAATCCCCGGTATGGTCGGTTGATGGCTCCGTCATCCAGAGATTGTATTGATTTCCTGATTACTTTTCGATCCTCAGTAGAGTGGCTTTTGTTGCAGAATCTACTGATGCGATCCGACAGATGTGTGTTCGCCCCGAGTAGAGTGGTTTGTTGCAGAATCTACTTGTTTGGCGCTTTCCTTCCTCAGTGGGTTGTTCCCCAAGAGAGTAGCTGATGATATCCCCAGTAGAGTTGCTTGTGCAGCCAGACTCTATCCGGTGACCTTTGCTCCCTCAGTGGGTTGTTCCCCAATGGAGTTATGTTGGATCCGTTTCCATAGCAGTGTTGCTAGGATCCCCTGCAGGACTTTGAGATTCTCTTGTTCCCCAACAGATTTGTCTTGGTGGCTGTTTTGCTCGTTGTGACTTTTTGTGCCCTAGTAGGGGTGGTCGCTAATCCATTACTCAGAGATTTGGTATTCTCCAGATTTCTGATTCTTTTGCTTCTGCTTCCCAGCAGTATCCGCAGATCTTTGCTTTATAGCATGTAGATCTCCAGCAGAATTGGCTTTCCAGTTGGTTTTTCCCCTGGAAGTATAATACCGGACGTTTGTTCCTGAACTTGTTGTGTTAGATATGTCTGTTTTGTCAGCATTCATCAAACATAATTTACGCATATTCATGCATAATCATAAAACATTCAGATATTCATGTTGCATTTTGCCATATATCCCTCGTTTGTTATTCCCTGCTACGGTGATATAGATCTTTATAGATCTTCCTAAGCAGATGTCGGGTGTTAAATCTCTCCATATAGAGTCAGCCCATAAGCAGAAAGTGTCTGTCTGTCCTTCTGCAGTTCCCCACTGAGATATACCCTCGTGGATGACGGTTTCTTCCGTTTCCTCCCAACACATATATTGGGATGGATGTTCCTATTTGAGTTATATCCTCATTAGGACGTGTCTTGATTCAGTCTGTCTTTTCGGATCTTTCCTGAATTGACATTTGTCGTCTGTTCATTGTGCTTCCCTGTGGCGATTTTTATCCCCAGCGGAGTTTCGGGCCTCTACCCTTATACCGGTAGTTGTAAGTCCTATTGTTCCTTTCCTCTTGGCGGAATTTATGGTTATATACCTTTCATTCCTCCGCAAGAGTCGATTTTTGGCTTCTACCCTAATACCGGTAGTTGTAAGTCCTATTTTTCCTGGCTCTCTTGGCGGAACTTGTGGTTATACACCTTTTAGTCCCCAGCCAGAGTTGTTGGTTTTCTACCTGATAGTCGGTAGTCGTAAATCCTAATTTCTTACTCTCCAACAGAGTTTGTGGTTTGTTATAAATCTCATTTTTGGTTTCTCGTGCGGATTCGTGATTTATTCTATCCCCACGCAGAGTTTTGGTTTTCTACCCCGTATTCGGTAGATGTAAACCCTAATTTGTGGTTATTCCCACCAGAGTATGGCTACTGCCCTTATACCGGTAGTTGTGAGTCCTATCTCTTTTCCCCTAGCAGCGGTAACCTTTGTGGTTCGGTCTGGCTGATGGTGGATCTTCTGTTGTTGTGGCTTTATCCCTAACAGAGTTTTGTTCCATGTGGTGATTTATATCCCCAGTGGAGTTTGTGGTCTTCTACCCCGTATTCGGTAGTTGTAAATCCTATGTCGCTGTGATTTTTTCTCTCCAGCGGAGTTGTATCTTATGATACATGTGGATAATTGCTGGTTGCTAGCAATTTTATCCTCAGCTGAGTCGTTGGTTTCTTACCCAGTAGTCGGTATTGTTAAACCTCTTGTTTTCTCAGCCAAATTTTTGGTCTTCTGCCCCGTATTCGGTAGATGTAAACCCTAATCTCTTTGTGGTTATCTTCATTCAATATTCGATGTTGATATTCCCCCTGCTTTTGGGTAGTTGCTCTTGAGTAAGCACTTGTATTCCTAGCAGTCTTCTGGATCATTGCCGGATGCTTGCAATGTTATCCTTTTTGAAGTCGCCAGTGGGTCTTTTCACCGTTTGCTAGTGATTTGTTCCCCGGATCATTGATTGTTTATCAATGTATCCCCAGCTTTTGCGGATAATTGCCGGATGCTTGCAATTTATCCCCAGTGAGTCTTTCATTTACCCTTTTGTTGGTAATGTTGTTACTCTCTTTGATTGGTCATCATTATATGCCTGTTTGGTATCCCGATGCCTTTCTTTTCGGTCGATTATCCTTTATTAACCCTTATACCGGTTGTGGATAATCTTCCATGCGAGTATACTATCCACGTTCTGACGGTAATGGATAATATATCTCATGCACTCTTCAGTTGAAGCCTTTTGTGTTTCCCTGGTCGAGTATGATTCGTTATTTCCCTTTGCGGAGTCGAATATTATTCTTGTTGTTGGATAATTGCCGGATGCTTGCAATTTATCCTTTGAGTTGTCTCTCGTTTACCCGGATGCTTGGTAACGATTGTCTCTCTTTTTGGTTAGTCACCTATTATATACTTCGGTATCTCTGGTGCCTTTTCCTTTCGAGTATATTATTCACGGTCTGCCGGTAATGAATAATATGTCTCATGCGCTCTTTGGTTGGAGTCCTTTGTTGATTTTCCCCAACTGAGCAAGATTCGTATTCTTTGTAGAATCGAATATCCATCCTTTAACCAGTTTGTGTTTCGGATGTGTGTTTTGGCATATATACCAATTCACGTTTGCGGTAGATCACCTATTATATACTTCGGTATCTCTGGTGTTTCTTACCATGCGAGTTTATTGTCTACGTTCTGACGGTAATAGATAATATATCTCATGCGAGTATTCTTATCCACGGTCTGCCGGTAATGGATATTATATCTCATGTACTCTTTGGGTTTGTGTCCCCATTAGAGTAAGATTCGTTTTCCCGTTGTGGATTCGGATGTCCATCCTGTAAGTTGTTTTGCTTTTTCAAGCTCTCCTTTCGGATGATGTGTGTCTTGGCATATATACCAATTCACATTTCGGTCGGTCACCTATTATATACCTCGGTATCCCTGGTGTTCCCTCCTTTCTACTCCCTATTATGACCTTGGTCCCTTGTGGAGTCAGATTTTCCTGAGTATTATACCCTTTGTAGGTCTTTCTCAGATGTTGGTTGATTGATATCTCTCACCTTTATACCGGTCTTAGATATTCATTCTTCCTGAGTTTGTTACCCTTATACCGGTAACACCTCATTCCTTGTTGCTGTTCCCAGGAGAGTCTCTTTGTTAGACATTCCCCTGCGGAGTTACCTTTGGTGATTTTTACCCTTTGCTATATGGGTGGTTATCCCCCAATATATGCATTTCCCGGCAGGGAGGTTCTATGTGAATCTTTTCCTGATCCGAGTCCGGATTTTTATCCGAAGTATCCTTTATGGATAGTTGAGTCAGCTTATGTCTTTCCTATGGATTTATTTTCCTTTGGAATTCTTTATTCCCCGGCGTGAGTCCTTTGCTTCCCCAGCAAGTTCTCCAGTCCGATACCTGTTATCCCCTAATCAGAGTCAGAGTCGTGCCTAATTCACGCTGTGTCAGTTTTGTTTTCCCCAATCAAAGTCGTGTCCTGCTCACGCATTCTTTTTCTTACTATCCCCCAATAAGAGTCTTATTAGAGTCTCTGTTCCTGGTGAGTGTATTACTCCGATGGATCGTCTTTTCTTCTGTGTGAACCATATATTCCCCACAGAATTTGCTTTTGCATGCATACATCTGCATCATGAGGTCTCTTAGGGACCAAAATTTGTCTCATTACTAGTATTTAAGCCCATTCTACCGCGTCGAGACGAAGATTTCTAAACTTCACTTCTCCGGCTAGAATGACCTTAAATAGGGGCATCTGTAAGACCCCAATTTTGGCCCTAAGATCCCTCATGGCCCATATCATCTCATATCATGGCCTCAAGGATCATTGCATACCTTAGCTTCCCTCCTAGTGGGTGGGATACCTTGTGAGTGTGGTTCTTGATCACCAAGCATGTATGGAAATTGTATGTCATTGCTTTTCATATGTTTACTAACCAAAAAAACAAAAAATATTGTCATCTAACCATGTTGCTTGCAGATGAAGCTAACTAGGTCAATACAGTCAAATCAGGCCCTGAGCAATTGATGGTGACCATTCTTGAAGAATTTGGACACCATGATCATTCATTAAGAGTTCATACAACTTGTGATATCATCTGGACTCAAGATCTCATGTGAAAGAGGCTTGGAATTCATCAGAACTTGGCCCAGTCAAACAAAAGTCAACAAAAGTCAACTGTGGTCAACTGTGGATTTAATCAGTGATTTGATGATTGGAATTGATTGGAAAAGTCTCATTCATGTCTATATAAACCTCATTTGGCATTTCAAAGACCAAGGTTGAAGGAATTGAAGTCAAACAGAAAATTTCCCAAGTTGGCAAGTGGACCTGTAATCTCAGCTGCCCAAAATGGAAAGTTTTTCCCCTCAAGATGATTTCATGATACAAGCTTCAAATCAAAATTTGTCCAACATGAAAGTTGAAGATCTTGTTCTCACAATTCCAAAAAGTCCAAGAACTCAAAAATCCAATGTGTGGTTTGCAAGATATGATCGGATGAATTTCAAAAAAGGACCCGTAATCGGGAGGGCATAACTACCACATGGATTATCCAAATTGCAAGTTCTTTATATGCACAAACTCCATTTAATGTGTACTTCAAGGGTGCATAATTGGATTTTTTGGAAAAGGCTCAATGCAAAAAGCCATTTTTGAAGTGAATTAATTAAAGAGAGGGGCAAAATCGTCCAAAATGAGAAATATTGGGAATTTGCAAATAAGGCTTACACCAACAGCTTCCAAATGCTATTTTGACTTGTTTCAAGTGATAAAATTCTGCAGAATGTGCTTCTAAGTAAAAAGGGAGCTTAAATCCAAAATTGCATATAAGCTTCATTCACTAATCATTTTGTTTTTGGCTTAATTATGCTTATCATTGGATTAAAGGTTTCACATATATAGCTAATCCTTAACAGAATTTGCACGGTAATCACAACTCCACAATCACGATTCATGATCTAACAGAAAATCCAAAATCAAATTCTCTCAAACTCTCATTTTTGACTCCAATTTTCACCAAACTTTTTCTCATTTTCCATCAAGATTCTTGGATTCTCTGTGCATTTTTTTTCTGTGAATTCTCAATCTACAGGTGATGTCAAGTTTCTGTTGAGCAAGATCAAGAGGAAACCGTGGCCAATTCGTCGACTGATTCGCAGCGGCTCGTCCATGGCAGTTGAAAAAATTGGAGGATTCGAACACTATTGAGCTGCGTTCCGATCATCATTCACCTTCCGCAGCTATATTCCTCATCTGTTTTTCATCATTGAGCTCGAAATCGCACAGAATCCGCATCGCATCGCAAGAAAGGTTGGAAATCGAATCCTGTATTTCGTCAAATTGAGTTAGGAATATTATAGTGTATGCATCATAGATCATGTAGAAGCTTTTGGTTTGTAATTTCGCTGTAAATTGAATGTGTAATCATCGATTAAAGCTTGCGCGCATTTTCTTTATTCGCTCGATTCGTCTCGTACGTGAATCTATGGACAAAATCGCTTATGTATCTTTAATCCTGAGGCCAAGCCGGTTCGAACGGTGTGCGATTCGTGAATTCTCGTTAAGATTTGGCCAAAACCTAGAAACGCAGGTGATGAACACGAAGAACTCGTTGAAGTTCTTGAAGAATCTCCAGAAAAAGCTTCGTAGATCTTGCTTCCGTCTGTTGCCTTGCGTTTTCTTGTTCTTAATTGCCAGATCCAATCCCAGGGTGACACGTCAATTATTGAAACGGCAGTGTTTAAGGCCGGGCTTTAAGTATTACCACTATGCCACTGGCTTCATAATTAATTAAATAAATCCTTTTTAATTCGTAAATAAATATTAAATAAATATTTTAAAACTTTAAAAAATCACATAATATTCAATTCTAATCCAAAAAATGCAAGGATTTTTTTGTTGATCATCATTTTCTCTCTACTTTTTTATAGAATTAAAAACTAAATTTGTGCTTGGTGAAAAAAATAAATTGCCATAGAATGTTCTTAATGTGTACATATTTCCATATACCTTACCATTTTAATTATAGAAACCACATGCTATATCCAAATTAATTGAAAATTGAGACATTGATTCTTGACATCCTTCTGGATTTTTTGACATAGGTTTGGTAATTTTTAAGCCTATGGTTTATTATATATGAATTATTGAATTTGGATGTGTAAATATGTGACATAGTTTGATAGGCTATATTCCCCTATTTGTTTACCATGCTTCCCTCTGGCCAATGGCCTTGAATTTTTGCATGAAGCCTGTTTAATATGTTAACATCCCCTGTGAATTTTTGTGGATTTTTACAATTCATTTTCTATTTGATTAAGATTTTTCCTTGCTGCCTACCATTGTTAGGACTTAGCTTGTGACACGTTTTTTAACATGTTGCCATATGCACATACTTAGCCTAATGACCATGAAAATTGATAGGATGGTTCTTAACCCATGTAGCTATCTTTTGGCTTTGGTCCTACTAATTTACCATGTACCATTACTGTTTACCATTAGATTGAAGTTGGTGTATAATTTTGGGCTTCATTTGATGTGGTTTTTGCATGCTTTGTCATATTGATTTAATTCCCGTTGATCTACTAGTCCAAATGACTTGAAAATTAACATGTGGCTTGCTGAATGTCTTCTGGTTAGAACATAATTTTTGTGGATTTTTTGGTGCCATTTTGGCATTTATTTGAATGTGATCTTACTGGTTGTTTGTATGAGACTTCACATTGCATCTTTTGCCTTATATGTTGCATAAATTGAAATGAGAGCATAGTTTAAATATGGGACCAATTGGGATCCCTTTGTTATTGATATTACTTGAATTTGATCATGAATTGGCTGCTGTTTTAAGATTTTTCCCTCTTTTTGACCCTAGGCTAGTCCTAGTGGTCATGTTACTTACATTTGAAATGAATTGTGCCTTTTCAGGTTAAGGAGTTAATGATTAAGGAATTTGCTCCACATTATGGATTGTGTTACTTGACACATATGACTAATGTATTTGTTTTGTAGGATGTTTGGTTCATGTGAGCCTTGTGCTATGCACATCATTATTTGTATAATTGTACTTTGTTAATTGATTCTTATGTTGTTATCTGTTTATGAATGGGATGCTGATTTTATTGGATTGTTTCCAGGTACCCTTTAGTCGCTCAGTTCTCTTAAGAACTTGTGTTGCTTTGCTTAAATAGCGACTTGCATTGAGGTATAGAACCTTCTTCTTCATGTAGTCTGGAGACCCGGTCTGTTATTTGGCCGGGCAAATTGTCTGAAGTCCTCCTTAAGAGGCATTGATTGTGTATGTTTATATTTGTCCCAAGCAGGAAAAGTCCTCATTTGAGGCAATTGGTGGAAGGTAGAGATAAGTAGCCTATCTCCCACTATTCAGTGAGTCTTCTCCTTGCTCCCATTACATGGTTGTAGCATTGAGATCCAAACCCAAGATCTATCGAGTCCAATTGGGGAAAGAGTTCCATCTTTCTGAACTCCCCCACATTCTTATATTTACATGCTCTCTCGAACCTGAGATAGAAGCAATGAGGCACACCCCTCATATCCTTTCATCTGCTTCACCTGAGCCCCTCAATGGCCAGGTTAAGAGCGACACTTACCTCTTACAGTGGACTTTCATAGTCAAACCCTTTTGCTTGAGCCTCATGAATGGTTATAGCGTGTGCTACTTGAATTTATGTGATTGATTACTTGATTCATTTATACATGATTACTTGATTGTCATTGTGCATTTACTATCATTGATTGCCATTGTGCATTTATCATCTTTGTTTGCCATTAGTGCATGATCATTTCTTTTGTCCTTGTGACATTGTTTGCTTACCCATTGAGGAACCAGTTATAAGTCCCTGTAAGGTGGCATCTGTTCCCATGACATGGAAGGGGTAGAGTGTAAGACCTCATTGGTCACTCATACCCATTGCCTAGTGCATTCATTTGTGTATGTGAGGATTCATTGTAAGTCCCTGTGATGTGGCATTTGCATTCCTAGGATCATACTGTGGAGGTTAACATAAGTCCAGATGGATTGGCAGTTGATTTCCCTGTTTTGTTTTATTCTGATGGAGATTAGTGTAAGTCCATAGAGTGGCTTCTGATATCCTTACTTGTTTTAGGAGACAGGTATAAGACCATTGAGTGGCATCCAGTATCCGCTTTTATTTAATCTCATCTGTTACCATGTTCATATTATTGCTCACTTGTAGCCTATTCCTAAGGACCCACTTGAATCATCTTCTATATGATTTCAAGAGGCGGACCCTTCTAAGAAGTTTTACATACCCATCCTTCCATTCATCTCATTGTGTCCTACCTTTTCACACATGTTTAAAAACTTGATATATATGTTGTGCAAACATTCTCACCTCTTTCCAAATTAGAAACTTGGACCTTAAGTCCATGATTTTTCCAAACTCCATTTTTGTAAATACTTCATTTTGAATTGACTTTAATCATACTTTGACCCCACTTTGTAAATAATTCCAAATCAATTAACTTCACCCATTCAAATGATTTTGTGGCTTTGCCCATGTTTGGTAAGCTTTCATACATTAGCTATAGGTCTGATTTACCCTAGTTGGTTGATATTAATCTCACCTATTTGTCCTTAGTAGATGAATTGTAAGTCTTCCTTGCCTATTATAGGGTTAACCCCTCCCTGGCAAGTTGAAGCCTTTCTCACATGGTGGACTAGTTGTTTCTTAAGGTTGAGTTTTCTCCCGTGGGTAACGTAAGACCTTTAAGCTTGTGTTTTAAAATTGAATCCACTAACTTTTGGAAGTTTTTAGCCGAACTACGAGGTTTTGATCCTGTAAAGGTACGTAGGCAATGGTTATCCATCCAAACACAAAAATAATCAATTTGTACATTCTTTTCTCATCATCCCAATCATGTTTGCACATCACTTATGTCAATAACAAATAATTTTCAAACAACAAAGTGTGAAAAGGGCTCCCTAGGAGTACCTAGGACGTAGTGGGTGCCTAACACCTTCCCATTGCGTAATTTACCCCTTACCCCGATCTCTGATCTTTTCATTGGTTTTCTACGAGTAAAACTTCTTAGGCTTTTGTTCGCTTTTTAGCCAGTCCTTAGGATAAATAAAAGTGCGGTGGCGACTCTATGTTATTGTATACATTGCTTATGATTTAATTGATAGATCATATAGTAACGAATACACCGCTACAACTGGTACTACACCAGAGCTAACTCTTCCAAATTGATGGATCATTTAGAGCAAGAGAACCGTGAACTCAAAGAAGAAGTCGCCAGACTGAGTGTTTGATGGAATCGTCCCTGGCTGCTCAGAACCAGTCTTCTCCAACACCTTCAACTCCTCCCCAGAGGACAGTCATCTTTGAGATTGTTTCCTCAACAGTGCCTGCAGCCAGTGCACACTTTGTGCCGACAGCTATGCCAGCCGGGTTTCCGTGGGGGATGCCTCCTAATTTCATGCCTGAGGGCCCTGCTCCAACTTTTGCTTCTATGCCGGCATCTAGCCCGGTCCTTGTTGTTCCTCCTTCTGTCGTGCATACCATGCCTAGGGTAGACGACACCATCTATCATTCTGAGCCGTCTGAGGGCCCAGATGTTCATGAGAAGATGGATGCTATGAATGATCAATTTCTTGAGCTTCGCAAGGAATTGAAGAATCTTAGAGGAAAGGATCTGTTTGGCAAGTCTGCTGCCGAATTATGCTTGGTTCCCAACGTGAAGATTCCGGTGAAATTCAAGGTCCCTGACTTTGAAAAATACAAAGGGAATACTTGTCCTCTCAGCCACCTGGTCATGTACGCCAGGAAGATGTCAACTCAGACTGATAATGAACAGTTTCTCATCCACTACTTTCAGGACAGTTTGTCTGGTGCAGCTCTGCGTTGGTATATGGGGCTTGACAGTGCGAACATTCGTTCCTTCAATGACATTGGCGAGGCCTTTGTCAAGTAGTACAAATACAATGTGGATATGGCTCCCGATAGTGATCAGCTAAGGGCCATGTCCCAGAAGGACAAGGAAACGTTCAAAGAGTACGCCCAGAGGTGGCGAGAGTTGGCAGCTCAGATTGTGCCTCCGCTAGAAGAGAAAGAAATGACCAAGATCTTTCTGAAGACCTTGAGTTCATTCTATTATGAGCGGATGATTGATAGCGCTCCTTCTGACTTCACCGAGATGGTGAATATGGGGATGCGTCTAGAAGAAGGGGTTAGAGAAGAACGGCTAACCAAGGAAGAAGGCTCTTCTGCTAAGCGTTATAGGGCGTTTGCAAAGAAGAAAGATGGAGAGGCACATGCTGTGACCTCCGATGTTAAATCCAGAAGACCCTCTGTGAAGAGGAAGACCGTGCGTCCTGCCGGTAATCAACACCAGGTGGCTCACATAGCACCTGTTTTCAGAGATAATCAACAGTATCAGCAGCATAACAATAATCAGCAATCATCTCAGCAATATCAGCAACAACAACACCGTCCTCAACAGCAGGCTTATCAGCCTCGCAATAGTAATCAAACCAACACGAGTTATGAGAGGAAGAAGATCACTTTTGATCCGATTCCGATGACATACGCAGAACTGTATCCCTCTTTGATAGAGAGGAAGTTGATTACTCTGAGAGACCCACTAGCTATACCTGCTAACACTCAGTGGTGGTATAAGCCTGATTTGTATTATGTTTATCACTTTGGTGCTCCCAGCCACGATGTGGAGAATTGTATTCCGTTGAAGACCAAGGTTCAAGACCTTATGAGGTGCGGCATTTTGTGCTTTGAGGACCACATGATCATTACAAATAGCTTACATGAGCTAGGGTTTCATTTTGAAGCAATTTCCCCAAGTGGTAAAGGCTCAAGTTCATAAATACATTTCAAGGTCATCTGAGGACCAAAAAGTCAACTGTGCAGTCAACTGAGGGCTATAAGGTGGGGAAATGAGTTGAGACACCTCAATCATGTTCAAACAAGGTCTATTTGTCATTATAAACATCTATCTTGAAGATTTTGAGGTCATGGAAAAAGTTACTAAAAATGGAAAATGACCTGTAATTCAAAGTTTCCAAATTTGGCAAGTTTTTAGTCCACTTTAAACTTGACTTTTCAACACCAAATAAGCTTCAAATGGATTTTCGGTGAACATGAAAGTTGTAGATCTTCGTCTCCCCTTTCCAGAAAGTCCTATTTCATGTTCATATGATGAATGGTTGAGAAGTTATGCCCAAATGATCACAAGGTGTGCATAGAAATTCAAGATGGCATAACTTTGGATACAAAGCTCCAATTTGGTCCATTCTTTTTGGAAAATACTCCTCATGACCAATATTTCTCAAAACAAGCCTTGCCATGCATGGAAAGAGTGTGAATACTCATTATTTTCCACATGATCATTTTGAAGAGATATTTCATAATTCAAATTTGGCTTGTGATACAAGCAAAATACCAATTCCATGATGATCCTTATTTACTATTGAGTGAATTTCAACCCTTGCATGAAGCTTTGCACGTGCAACATGGCCATGTTAGCTCACTTGTGTATTTTTGCAAATTGCCTTACATTTCCCTAATCATGATTAGCCAAGGCCTAATTGGGATTTCAGCATCATTAGCAAGTGGTATAAATACCAAACCCTAACCATAATCACAAAAAACAGAATTTTCAGATCTCAAATTTTCAAGTTCCCTCCAAAATTCTCTCACTTCGATTCTTCAATTTCTCCATACAAACACCAAAAATTCTTCAAGATTCTTGATCATCATGCTTCATTGAGCAAGAATCAACCATTGGTTTGAGCAATTCAGTCCAGATTCGAGCAGTTCAAGTGCATCTTCATGGAAATGGAAGTTTGAAATTGAGCTAGATCCAGTTGGTTTCAGTGGATTCTCTTTGCACAAAGCTCCAAGGCAAGTGTAGTGGAGTAGATCAGGAGCTCTAGAGCAGTTGATAGCACGATTTCAGCAACCTCCATTTCAAGTAAGTCAAAATTTCGTCATCTCCTTTTGTTGTTTAAAGACCATAGAACTGTAGATCTCATTGTGTAGAGAACGTAGATATAATTAGAATTGAAAATGGATGAATATCGAGCATGTATGATGAACTTCAAGTTTTGATTTCAAAAATGTTTTGCTTTGATCCGTGAAAGTTAGGAAGAATTAGGATTAATGAACATGATATTTGGAATGTGCATGGCTTGGCGGTTCTAATGATGTATAATTTTCTCATTTCTGGAAAAATTTGGTTGAATCTCCGCCGGAATGTGACCGGGGAAGACGACCGGAGCTACAACTCCGGCGTCTGGTTTTTGTTAGGGTTTGTATGACGTGTGTGCTGACTGTGTGTTAATTATGCGCTTGCCTGTGCAACTGATTGGCTATGGATCCTTTGACTGAGCCATGTGTGTGTTGACTTGCTGAGTGGCGTGATGACTAGATTTAATGAAACACATTGTTTCATTTAGTGATGTGGCTTCCATGTGTGTTTGCTGAGTGGAATATTGATTGGCTATGAACTGCTTTGACTTGCCATGCGTGTCTTGACTTGCTGATGTGTATGCTGAAGTGTATTAGTGAAGCTATGCGTTTTGGGATTTGAATGAGGATCATTTGATTGCATTTCGCGCCTGATCATGTGGTTGTGATTATTTCTGAATTGATTCAAATATTTGTTTTCCCTCCATTTCTTTTGTTATTCCATTTATTTTGTTCACTTTGAAAAAATCATTAAAAATTGAAAAATGACCCAAATTAACTCCAATTTTTTTTCATAGATTTGTTTTAATGTCTAGTTTTTTTTTAATATTATTTTCATGATTTGTTGATGTCTGATTTTTTAATTGTGAATTTTTGATTGAACATTGTGTTAAATTGATATGTTGTATTCAATGCTTTGTGAAATCTTCATCTTTGATCAAATTGATCTGATTTTTTGTATGCTTGATCTTCACTCATGATATGAATTATTGAGCACTGGTTTGGAATTTTTCTCATATGCTATCATTGTTTTTGACACATGAAGATGAATGTGACAATTTGTGTCACATTTTTGACCTTGCATTTGTGCATTTTGGTTCATCTATCATTTGAACTCTTTTGGATTTGATTTTTTGCATACTGCTCGTTCATTACATGAGAAACTTGTATAAAAAATCTCAAAGCCATTGCATGCTTTTCTGTTTTGATTTGGATTTTCTAAATTGGAAGTTCACTTTGTGCATATTTTGTGATCATTGCATAGCATGAGCCATTTAAGATATTTGCTTTTGGAATTGATGTTGGTCTTTTTGAGGACATTTTGTGACATGTTTAAATGTGCATTATATGGAAGATTGAGTTCTGCTTTGATCATTTGGTTTGGTTTTGGACTTAGTCTTTGTACTAGTGTTTTGTGCATATACTAATTGTGCTTTGTGTTTCAGGTTTGGACATTTAGCATTGATGGTTGATTTGTTCTCACTTTGTGAGATGTAAATGCATTTTAGTACTAACCTTTGTTTGTTTTGTAGGTTTGTTATGATGTGCTTGAGCTCATGAGTTCATTTGAGTGCTTGAGCATTGTTCATTGAGTTGTGTAACTGTGAATGGTTTCACTGTTTGTTTGTTGGTTTTTTGACTGAAATATTAACTGTTTAGCTTTTGTACAGGTACATTAGTTGCTTGCTTTTAGCTCTTGCTTGAGCTTTGGATTGTGTTTGATACACCACTTAGGTAGTTATCTTCTTACTCCATGTAGTCTGGAAGTCTTGTCACCTTTTTGGATGGCATTTTGTTGGCAAGTCCTCCTTAAGAGGCTCTGTTTGTGTTTGTTTACAATTGTGCCAAAGACCTCCAAGATGAGGCATGTGCTACTTGATAAGTCCTCCAAGAGTTGGGGCAATTGACGGATAGAAAGGATTAGTAGCCAATCCCCCGTTATTCAGTGAGTCGTTCATCATGCTCGCACTACGTGCTGATGCTTTTGAACATATACCCAAGATCTTTGTCCAGTGTCTGTCAAGTGGAATAGGATCTCACTTTCTGGATGCCCACGCTTTCTTTATCATGAGCTCACCCAGGCGAGGGTTAAGAGCATGAGGTCTCATCCTCATTTCCATATTTGATCAGCTTCACCCTAACTCTCAATGTTAGTGGTTAAGAGCTACAGATTACCCTTGTACATTTTGGCTTGTTTGTCGAGGTTGATATGACCCCTCTTGACTAAAGCCCACCCTTGGTTTGAAGCCTCTTGTATGTATATAGTGTGTGATGATTGTTTGCTTGTGAACTTTTGATGTGTTTGCTTTTGATATTTGTTTGTTACGGTTGGGAGTCAGATATAAGTCCATGTATTGGCATTCTGTTTCCGTTTTTGTTGTTAGGAGTCGGATCTAAGACCATGTATTGGCATTCTGTTTCCGTATTGTTGTTAGGAGTCGGATCTAAGTCCATGTATTGGCATTCTGTTTCCGTTTTGTTGTTAGGAGTCGGATCTAAGTCCATGTATTGGCATTCTGTTTCCTTGCATTGAGGATCTCTTATGAGTCTTGTGTGATTTGCTTATGCTTTGTGCTTGCTTATTCCAAAGGATGGGAACTTACTTGGATCATCTATATGATCTCAAGAGAGGAACTCCTAATGTGGTTTCATTTCTTAACCATCACCCTTTTCTTCATCATTTCTCCATCCTAACCCAAACCAAAAACTTTTTTGTGCAAACATTTTGACTTGTTTTCAACATTAGAAACCTAAGCCTTATGCTTTTGATTTTCAAACTTTCTTTTCATAATACTCATTTTGAATTGAATCTTTAAGTCAAGTTTGACCATCTTTGTATATACTTCTAATTGGTAAATATAACCCATTCAAATGTTTCTTTTGTGGTTTCAATGTCCACTTCTTAATCAAATTTTTCATAACCTTTAGCTACTAGGTTTGAGTTATCTTTGTGGTAGATGTAATACTCACCTATGTCCTTAGCGATGGACAATGAGCCTTCCATGCTTATTATAGGGTTAACCCCTTACTAGCATGTTGAAGCTATCCTCACATGGTGGACTTATGGTTTTTCAGGTTGAGTTTTCTCCCTTTGATAACAAAAGACCTTAAGGCTTTTGGACCAATCAATCCAATCATTTGTTTTGAAATTTTTTACCCGAACTACGAGGTTTTGATCCTAATCTTTTCATAAGAGGGTACGTAGGCAATGAGTTTATCCATCCAAACACAAAATGTAAATAAACTTGTATATTCTTTTCTCATCTCTTCAATCATGTTTGCACAAATAAATTTTCATAAACAATAACCTTTGCAACAAGCGTGAAAAGGGCTCCCTAGGAGTACCTAGGATGTTTTGGGTGCCTAACACCTTCCCATTGCATAACCAACCCCCTTACCCAGATCTCTGTTTCTTTTACTAGTTTTGTTTGTAAAACTTTTAGGTTTTTGTTCGCTTTCTAACCTTTCCTTTGGATAAATAGAAGTGTGGTGGCGACTCGACTTTGTATGATTTATCTTGGATTTAGTCAATATCTCCAATGGTAGCGAATACACTGCTAAAGTCAACAACAATAGGCTTACCAGCCTCGCAACAATAATAACACTAGCACCAACAACTATGAGAGGAAGAGGGTAACCTTTGACCCGATTCCTATGACGTATGTTGAACTTTATCCTTTCTTAATTGATAGGAAGCTGATAACTCCTCGTGATCCTCCTGTTGTGCCAGTTAATCCTCAATGGTGGTACAAGACCGAACTTCACTGTGTGTATCATTCCGGTCCGCCCGAACATGACGTGGAAAGTTGTTTCCCTTTGAAGACCAAGGTGCAAGGCCTTGTGAGGAGTGGGATACTGTTCTTTGAGGACGTGGGCCCAAATGTGAAGAAGAACCCATTGCCCGAGCAAGGGAAGGAAGCTGTTAATATGGTTCAGGGGTGCCCTGGCAAGTAAAAAGTCCTTTATGTGAATGACATAAGGCAATCCTTGGTGGAGATGCATAAGCTGTTGTGTGAACACAGTTATTATGAACATGATCATGATAGGTTCCAGGTGTGCACTATCAATGAAAGAGGATGCCGTCAAGTGAGAAAGGATATCCAAGAGATGTTAGATCAAGGGATGATTGAGATACTTTAGAATCGTAATGAGGATGAAGTCGATGTTATTACTCCCGTATTCAAAATTCCTGATCCTGTTGTTATCAAGTATGATGGCAGCAAGAAGAAAGTGTCGCCAACTCTTGTGATAAAGCCAGCGGGTCATGTCCCGTATGTATCAGACAAAGTGGTTCCCTACCATTATCACGCTATTATGCTAGAAGATAGGAACGAGGTGTTGTTGCCCTCAACCTCTGTTGTGAGCATTTCTGACGTTAGTGGAGTGACCCGTAGTGGTCGTGTTTTCTTGGCTCAGCTGAAATCCCATGAAGACATTGTGAAGAAGGATGGTGTCAATCCTGTTGGTCCCATGGAGACTTCTTCTTCGAATCAGTTTGTTCCTGTTGTGAAGGGTGTTGACCCTATTGTTAATAAATCTGTGAAAGCTCCTATCCTGGTTGGCCAGTCTGGCATGTTAAGAGAGGATGGTGATGAGATGTTGAGGCTCATCAAAAGGAGTGAGTACAACATTGTGGATCAATTGCTTCAAACTCCATCAAAGATATTTATCCTATCTTTGTTGATGAATTCAGAGCCACACCGTGAAGCGTTGCAAAGGGTGTTGGACATGGCATACATGGTTCATGATGTCACGATTGAGCAGTTTGATAACATTGTTGCAAATATAACGGCCTGCAACAATTTGAGCTTTTGTGATGACGATCTTCCCGAGGAGGGAAAAGACCACAATTTGGCTTTACATATCTCCATGAATTGTAAAGATGATTCCCTGTCCAATGTGTTGGTGGACACAGGGTCATCACTTAATGAACTGCCAAAGTCCACTCTTGCCAAACTTTCATACCAGGGGCCTCCCATGAGGCACAGTGGAGTGGTAGTGAAAGCTTTTGATGGATTGCGTAAAACCGTGATCGGTGAATTAGAACTCCCGATCAAGATTGGACCTAGTGATTTCCAGATCACTTTCCAGGTCATGGATATTCATCCGTCTTACAGCTGTTTGCTTGGTAGACCATGGATTCACGAGGCAGGCGCCGTGACATCCACCCTGCACCAAAAGTTGAAGTTCGTTAAGAACAAAAAGTTGGTGGTGATAGGGGGAGAGAAGGCTCTCTTGGTCAGTCATTTATCTTTCTTCTACTACATTGATGCTGAGGATAAGGTTGGAACACCGTTCTAAGCCTTATCTATTGTTGAGCCTCCTAGGAAAGGACTTTCTTCATTTGTCTCCTATAATGACGCGAAGTTGGCCATTGAGCATGGTGCAACTACTGGTTTGGGGAAAATGATCAAATTGGAAGATAATAAGTCCCGGGCTGGTATAGGGTACTCTTCTGGTATTTCTAATGATCTTGGGTTGTTTCAGAGTGGAAGTTCCATCCACACCGTTTAATATCATGAAGCTGCTGCCATCATTGAAGAAGATGAAGAGGAAGACCTTGGCAACTTTGTCATACCCGGAGGAATCTACAATAATTGGGTCGCTGTTGATGTTCCAACAGTTATCCATAAGTCAATGTAATGTGTTCATTTTGTTTAAAAAACCCTTCTCCCATGCCAAAAGGAGAAGTGAAGACATTGTTGGCGTAATTGATTAATACAATGATATTCATTCAATAATCGCATGTTAAATGTTCGTTTTTCAAATTATTTTTCCTTTTTTCTTTTTGCATGAAATTGGTGATCACCATAAAACCCTAAAAAAAAGAGAATAAAATCAATCTTTTCATCTGCATAATGATTTTCCTTGTTTGAATTTTGAAATCTCTTTTATACTCAAAATCATTATGCAGGTTGATCAAACCCATTGAACATAATGATCCAACACCATCACCCAACTTTGAGTTCCCTGTATTTGAGGCAGAAGAAGATGATGTTGACGAGATTCCCGATGAGATTACCCGTCTGCTTGAGCACGAGGAGAAGATCATTCAGCCACATCTTAAGAATCTGGAAATAGTTAACTTGGGGTATGAAGACTGCATTCATGAAGTGAAGACTGGGGCACTCCTGGAAGAGTCAGTTAAGGGACTAATTGAGTTGCTACGAGAATATGTCGACGTCTTTTCCTGGTCATATGAAGGCATGCCTGGTCTAGATACTGATATTGTGCAACAATTCTTGCCGTTGAAGCCTGAGTGTGTACCTGTGAAGTAGAAGCTCATAAGCAAATTGATGCGTGTAAAGATTAAAGAAGAAGTTCATAAGCAAATTGATGCGGGGTTTCTGGTGACTTCTACATATCCTCAATGGGTGGCCAATATTGTGCATGTGCCTAAGAAAGATGGAAAAGTCCGAATGTGTGTGGATTACCGTGACTTGAATAAAGCTAGTCCAAAAGATGATTTTCCTCTACCACACATTGATATGTTGGTAGACAATACTGCTAAATTCAATGTCTTTTCATTTATGGACGGATTTTCTGGGTTATAATCAGATTAAAATGGCACCCGAGGATATGGAGAAGACAACATTCATCACACCTTGGGGAACATTCTGTTATCGAGTGATGCCCTTCGATTTGAAGAACGCCGGAGCCACGTATCAACGCGCTATGACTACCTTGTTTCATGATATGATGCACAAGGAGATCGAGGTGTATGTTGATGATATGATTGCGAAGTTGAAAATGGAAGTTGAACATGTAGAGCACTTGTTGAAGCTTTTCCAGCGTTTGAGGAAGTACAAGCTCCGCTTGAACCCGAACAAGTGCACATTTGGAGTCCGTTCCGACAAGTTATTGGGCTTTATTTTCAGCGAGAGAGGTATTGAAGTTGATCTTGCCAAGGTCAAAGCAATACAAGAGATGCCTGTGCTCAAGACTGAGAAGCAAGTCCGAGGTTTTCTTGGCTGCTTGAATTACATTTCGAGATTTATATCCCACATGACTGCCACATGTGCGCCTATATTCAAGCTCCTCCGGAAAGATCAGCGTCATGATTGGACCGAGGATTGCTAGAAAGCTTTTGATAGTATCAAAGAGTATTTGTTTGAGCCTCTGATTCTGTCTCCGCCTGTTGAAGGGAGACCGTTGATTATGTACTAGACCGTGCTCGACGTTTCCATGGGTTGTGTCCTTAGTCAACAAGATGAATCAGGAAAGAAAGAATACGCAATATACTACTTGAGTAATAAGTTCACTGACTGTGAGTCTCGGTACTCAATGCTTGAGAAGACATGTTGTGCTTTGGCTTAGGCTGCTAAGTGCTTACGCCAATATATGTTGAATCATACGACTTGGTTGATATCCAAAATGGATCCAATCAAGTATATCTTTGAGAAGCCTGCTTTAACTGGTAGAATTGCCTGTTGGCAGATGTTGTTATTTGAGTATGATATTGAGTATCGAGCTCAAAAAGCCATTAAAGGTAGTATCTTGGCTGACCATTTGGTGCATCAACCAATTGAAGATTATCAGTCTGTGCAATATGACTTCCCTGATGAGGAGATTCTGTATTTGAAGATGAAAGATTGTGATGAGCCTACGCTCGATGAAGGGCCAGAGCCTGGTTCCCGATGGGGTATGGTGTTCGATGGTGCTGTCAATCAGTATGGAAATGGTATTGGGGCAGTGATTATTACTCCTCAAGGCACATATTTTCCTTTTACAGCAAGGCTAACTTTCAAATGCACGAAAATATGGCAGAGTATGAGGCTTGTATTATGGGTTTGGAAGAATGTATTGATCTTAGGATCAAACATCTTGATGTTTATGGTGATTCGGCCCTTGTTGTTAATCAGATTAAGGGTGAATGGGAGACGAATCAGCTTGCCCTCATCCTATATAGAGATTATGCGAGGAGGATTTCAACTTTCTTCACTAAAGTTGACTTTCATCATATTCCTCGAAACGAGAATCGGATGGCGGATGCCCTTGCTACGCTTGCTTTAATGATTGCTGTCAATTATTGGAATGAAGTTCCAAATATTACTGTGATGCGCTTGGATAGACCAGCTCATGTGTTTGCAGTTGAGGAGGTGAAATATGATAAGTCGTGGTACTATGATATCAAGTGCTTTCTCCAAAGTCAGACTTACCCGCCTGGGGCATCTGTTAAAGATAAGAAGACTTTGAGAAGATCATCTGGCAGTTTCTACCTTAATGTTGATGTGCTTTACAAGAGGTATTTTAACATGGTTCTGCTCAGATGCGTGGATAGACACGAAGCAAACCTGTTGATGACTGAAGTGCATGAGGGTTAATTTGGTACTCATTCCAATGGACATGCTATGGCTAAGAAGATTTTGAGAGCTGGCTACTATTGGCTGACAATGAAGTCTGACTGCTACAAGTATGTGAAGAAATGCCACAAGTGTCAGATTTATGCGTATAAGATTCATATTCCCCTGACACTTTTGAATGTTATTTCCTCACCATGGTCTTTCTCCATGTGGGGAATTGACATGATTGGCATGATTGAACCTAAGGCGTCAAACGGTCACCGTTTTATTCTCGTAGCAACTGATTACTTTACCAAGTGGGTTGAAGCGACATCGTATGCAAATATGACCAGGCAAGTGGTTGTGAAGTTTATCAAGAACCAACTCATATGCCGATATGGTGTGCCAGACAAGATCATTACTGATAATGGATCTAACTTGAACAATAAGATGATGAAAGAGCTGTGTAGTGAGTTCAAGATTGCACATCATAATTCTTCTCCCTATAGACCCAAGATGAATGGGGTTGTTGAAGCTGCTAACAAGAACATCAAGAAGATTATCCAAAAGATGGTTGTTACGTACAAAGATTGGCATGAGATGCTGCCATTTTCTTTGCATGGCTATCGTACATCTGTTTGTACTTCAACAGGGGTAACCCCTTTCTCTCTTGTATATGGCATGGAGGATGTGCTCCCCGTAGAGGTCGAGATCCCATCAATGAGAGTCTTGATGGAAGCCAAGTTGACTGAGGCTGAAGGGGTTCAGAGTCGTTATGACCAACTGAATTTGATCGAAGAGAAGAGATTAACTGCCATGTGCCATGGTCAGTTATATCAGCAGAGAATGAAGAAAGATTTTGATAATAAGGTCAAGTCTCATGTGTTCCGAGAAGGTGACCTCGTGCTCAAGAAATTCTTGTTTTTCGCGCCCTATTCCAGGGTAAAGTGGACTCCAAACTATGAAGGTACATACGTTGTTAAGAGAGCCTTTTCAGACGGTGCTTTGTTGCTTATAACTATGGATGGGGAGGATTTCACTCGTCCTGTGAATTCAGATGCAGTCAAGAAATACTTTGCCTAAATAAAAATAGAATAGCTCGATAAGTTGAAAACCCGAAAGGGCGGCTTAGGCAAAAATGAGCATCTCGGTGGATTGAAAACCTGAAAGGGCGGTCCAGGAAAAAGTTAGAGACATAAGAAAAAATAATAAATATATCCCGTTAGATTGAGTACCTCACCATGGGGCAATCTAGGCAAAATTAGGGATTTGGCAAGTAATTTCATCTCGATAAGACTTTGTTTTACAACTGTCATCTATCAAAGATTCTCGCTCAGTCATCATCAACTGAAGTTTCGAATACAATGGATTCAGAGTTAGTGGAGAAACGGTCATTATGTTCAATTTAGCCATTTTTCCATATATATCACCAATTTCAAATTTGTAAAGATCCATGGAGTCTCACCATTTGCGGGCTACCATTCTCTTAAATAAGTTTGAGCCTTTATCCAATCCTTTGCACTCTTATTTGTTTCTGTTTAACAAATGTTTGCATGTTTTAATTGATGAATATCATTGTTTTAAACAAATAAAGTTTTCATAAATAAACTGTTTTAAACAAAATGAACATTTACAATGACTGAAAGGATAAGTGGAATGTCCTCAGTGCTTTCCCAAGGATAGTATGATTACCAAAAGGTAAGACATTTGTTCATATTCTGGCATTTTTATATCCTCTTCATTAGCTTTCAAGTTGTCTCCCCAGCGAGCGCAGGAAGAATGATACATCATCAGCTTCCCAGAGAATATGATATGAGAAGTTCTCTTTGATGGCAGTGGATTGATCTATCTTATTGGATTGTTTTCTCCTAGCAGAATTTGTGGATGCTTATCCAACGCATTCCCGGATAGTTTATTTGTGCATACATGTTTATTTCCCTCGCGGAGTCTTAACAATCAATGATTGGTTGTATGGTTGATACTCGGATGATCCCTTCTGTTAGAGACGTGTATCCCTCAATATCAGGCACTAACATTTGTGATTTATCAATTATATGGTTGTCATCCCTTGTGTGGACTGACCTAAAATCCCTTATAGATTGATAAAAGTTGATATGTTATTCTACTCACGAGGAGGTTTGTCTTTCCCCAGCATGAGTAGAAGCCCCCAACGGAGTAAGCATGTGTTCCCAGTAGAGCTAGCTTTCCAGATAATTGTCTCCTTAGGAGGAAGTTTCCTAGAGCAATTGGTGAAGGGCTTGTCACCCTTTTCATCCCCAGCATGTCATTTGTTGACGAAGGATTCATTTCCAATTTCCTCAGCCAGGGTAGTTTCGTCGAGAACATTTGCAGCTTGTCCCCGGTAGGGTTGCCCGATCCGAGTTTGATGATTGGTATCTTCTCCAGGTCTGAAGATTTCTTTTAGCATTGAAAGCTGGTGTTGAAAATGTTTATTTCCTTCCCCAGTGGAGCAAAGTGTTATTTCTCCCCTTAGCAGAGTTTCCTCTCCAGCATATAGAAGGGAGTGTTTTGATTGATGTGTATCTGATTGGTGGTTTTTCCCCATGGAGTTTCACATCATTCCTTGATAAGTTCCCCAGTAGAGTTTCTTCTCCGACGGATCTTATTGTTATTTAACTACCTGTCCCCGAGAGAATTGATGGAATCTCCCGGACAAATCTTCTGCGTCTTCCTTATGTCAGGATTGTTTGCCCTTGGAAGATTCCTCCTATACAGGGTGTTGTTTCTTGCAGTTGGAAGTTGTGACTTTTCCTATCCCCAGATGTGGTCGACGTCTTCCCTTGATTACTCTTCTTTCAGAGATAATCCCCACCAGAGTTTGAGTTCTCTGTTTGATCATCTTCTTTCGCTGCTCCTGAATACATCTTTTTTGTATCCTTAGCGAGTGTAGCTTCGGGATAGGATTTGATATCCCTGATGATTTATTTCCATCCTGCTCGGGTTGTTCCCAAACTGAGCTCTCCAGTAGGCTCTGCCCTTCTTATTGAGATGTTGTGTCGGGTGTCTGTTCATGATTCTCGAACTTGTTTGTGTTAGATATGTCTGTTTATCAGCATTAATCATACACAAATCATGCATATACATGCATAATCATAGCATTCAGATATTCATGATTGCATTTCTTTGCCATATATCTTTGCTTGTTATCCGCTGCTATTGGTGAAATGTTCTTCCCCAAGCAGATGTTTGTGTCTGATCTCTCCATATAGAGTCAGCCCCATAGGCAGAAAGTGTCTATCGTTTCTTCTTTCTTCCTCACTGAGTTATATCCTCATGGTTGATTATTGTTTCCGTTTCCTCCCCAGTTGTGTACTGGGATGGAATTACTCCCCTGAGTTATATCCTCATCAGGCTGAGTCTTGTTTGAATGTGTCTTTCTAGTTTGTTCCTAGATTGATTTCTTTCTTGTTATTCCCCTACAGTTCCCATGTGGTTTAGTTGTTCAATTGCTCAGTAACCAGTAATTGTCCATCTTTTCCCCAGTGAATCTTGTGGCCTTCTACCCAGTAACCGGTAGTTGTAAGTCCTATTTCTGTGGTTTTCTACCCAGTAACCGGTATATGTAATCCCCTCTTTGTTGGTTATCTTTACCCAGTAACCATTATTGATATTCCTGCGTTTTTTAGTATACCACCCAGTAACCAGTGATATATCTCTTGGATAATTGCTTTGTCAGGCAATTTATCCCTTGCGAGTCATCTTTCATTTACCCTTGTTTGGTGATGATTGTTTCTCCTTCTGATTGGTCATCATTTTATACCCAGTAACCGGTATCCCGATGTCCTTTCTTTTCGGTTGATTTATCCTTCATTAACCCAGTAACCGGTTGTGGATAATCTTCCATGCGAGTATGTTATCTATGTTATAACGGTAATAGATAATATATCTCATGCGCTCTTCAGTCGAAGTCTTTTTCTTCCCCAATCGAGTAAGATTCGCATTTCCTTGTGGAATCAATGCCCATCCTGTAAGTCGAGTTTTCTTTTTCAGCCCTCCTTTCGGATGATGAGTGTCTTGGATATGTTCCTAATTCACGCCTGGATGGTCACCTATTATATGCCCAGTAACCGGTATCCCTGGTGTTTCTTCCTTCTGCTCCCTATTGTAACTTTTTGTCCCCTGTGGAGTCAGATTCTCCTGAGTTGAGATATGCCTTTTGGGTCCTCCTCAGATGTTTCGGATGATTGATATCTCTCACCCTTATACCTGTCTTAGATATTATTTCTCCCTGAGCGTGTTGTCTTCTCACCCAGTAACCGGTGTTTTGATGACATGTCTCTCTTTGAGTTTATTACCCAGTAACCGGTAATATCTCGTTATTTTGTCCTCAGTTGAGTCCCTTGTGGACGTCCTCTTCTGAGTCCCAATTTTATCCGATGTATTCTCTGTGGATAGTTTTGCTGTATTGGCATTATTCCCCAATACATGCATCTTTGCGTCATCTCGAGTCTTTCAATCGATTTATTTTCGTGGAATCCCTCCGTGTCTTCCAGCAAGTTTTCAAGACGTGACCTGCTCACGCATTGTTACCTTATTTCCCCCCAGAGTCTATGTCTCCTTAGTGATTGTGTTACTCCTATGAATTTTTCAGTTTCTCCCGATTTCTTTTCCTTTATGGCAATTATTCACCATGAAGATTTTATTTTGCATACATACATTTGCATCATGAGGTCTCTTAGGGACCAAAATTCGTCTCTTTGTTATTATTTAAGCTCATTCTATCTCGTCGAGACGAAGATTTTAACCTTCATATCTCCGGCTAGAGCGACCTTAAGTAGGGGCATCTGTAAGACCCTAATTTTGACCCTAAAATCCCTCATGGCATCTTATTATTGCACAAGTGCATTGCCTCAAGGATCATATCATGGTTGGCTCTTTAACCCTAGGGTTGGGACTTGTGTGAGTGGTTTGAGACCACCAAGCATGCTTGTATTGTATATTATTGTTTTTTTTATTTAATTACTAACCAAAAGCACAAAAATATGTCATTAACTCTTTTTGTTTTGAAGCTCAAGTGATCATGTGTTCCAATGCTCCTAGGAGGCTCCTAAACCCACTGAAATGGCTAGATGAAGATGATAAAAAGCATGACAATGGTCCATAAAAATCCTAATCATCATATATGTCTCCCAAGTATCTTGATTTACCAATTTGATCAAGATAACCCAAAGGGCTTGAAGATTGTTTCCCAAGGAAACCCTAATTTCACTATGCTTTGACTGTGCCTTGCCCATGAAGCAATCTTAACCTCTGATCAAATTTAATCAAGGGAAGTTCTTTCATTCATCATTTTATTCATATATGAGCCTATTTGAGGATCCTCAATCATTTATTCATAAATATTGGAAGTTTGGCCTTGAAAAGTTGACCAGTCAAGTCATTTGACTAAGCTGAGTAGAAATGAGATATAACTTTTGATATGTTTGTAAAATAAAGATGACCCCGAGAGAAACAATGTTCCTAAGAACCATATGAACAACTTTCATGATCATAAAAAATCCATTTGAAACTTGGAAGGTCATCATTAATTTCAAAACATTATAGCTCATTTTGACTGAAACCCTAATTTTGGGTCAACTTACCAAGGGCATATCTTTCTTAATTTTTATTATTTTGAGGTTAGACCAAATGCATTGGAAATCTTGAGATGCCTCTTTCAAATGTTATGTTGGACAAAATTTCATAATCCTAAAAGAAATACATGTGATAATACAAAACATTATAGGTCATCTTGGACCTAATTCATTGAATTTGAAAAAAATATCCAACTTCAAATGCCCATAAATTTGTCATAGAAAATACAAATGATGCAAAATTTGAGTCTAAATTGATCATCTTGGATATATCTACAACTTTGGTGTTGAAGGTTTTCTCATTTGAAGCATGCATCATGAAAACAGAGGGGTTTGATTAAGCTTGCTTTTGATGAAATTTTTCAAAGTGTTTTGAATATGTTTTGTACTTGGATTTTCACAGCCAGTTTTCATCAATTTTCACATGCCAAATGAATTTTTGCCCAACATAACTTTTGTTCCTTATTTCAAGGGTTTTCCAACCATTACTCACAATACTCTTTTGGACTTACCATTTGGGAGTTTCGAAGACCTTTCCATTTATGTGCATTTTGGAATTTCATGTTATAATTTGGTATGGAAGTTAGTTCCCTCCAAAATGCACGTCCAAATCCTTTCCAGGTGAACTTAGCAAGCTTTTTCATCCATCATTGGGCCTCCCACACGCCTGTACAGGCCCATGCACATCCAAGTTCAAATCCCATGCACATGAAAGAAGCGTGTGACCTGATGCTTTTAGCTATAAATAGAGGTTCCCTCTCATTCATTCATCAACCTTTTGGAGATCTGAATTGCTGCAGCATTGAAACCATAACCATACCAAAGGAATTTTTTCACAAATTTTTCTCACTTTCGAGCTTGAAATTCAGCATCATTAGCTGATCTTCAAAGCCTAATTCCTTAGCCTTTCACTTCCACTACATCCATAGATCAAAGAGGAGCAAAGAACTTGGAGGTTTCATGGCCATAGGTGCTTCAATTCAGAGGTATACATTCAAGATTTTTGGATCTAGAACTCTCATTTCAATGTAGCATTCTTGTGTTTGTGTGGTTTTCTGAAGTCCTCACACTTGAGGCAAGCTTGTGACGCTTTCAATTTTCCATTTCATGAACTTTCAGTTTGAATACCATGATCTTCTCCTTCACATTTCTCTCAATATAGGAAGAGTGAGGAAGATCCATGGATACAGTGACGATCTCCATCACACGAGCTTCATTTCCATGTCCTTGTTTTCCATTTCCATTAAACTTTTTTTCTCTGCAATTGGTGGCCGGATTCTGTTGACTCACCGGAGAAGACGGTGGTTTCCATCACCACCACTACGTGTCTTGTCTCCTGGCCATTGGATCTGGATACCACGTTTTAATCTTGTTCATCCATTATGTTTACTTTATTTAATAACTTGTGTGGCGCGTTTGACTTGGACATATCGTGTTCCTCATGATCTGGACCATTTATCCATGCCACGTGTAGCGGGATATTCGTTACCATTGGAAATATTGACTAAATCCAAGGTAAACCATACAAGTCGAGTCGCCACCGCACTTCTATTTATCCAAAGGAATGGTTAGAAAGCGAACAAAAACCTAATAGTTTTAACAAAAACTAATAAAAGAAACAGAGATCTGGGTAAGGGGGTTGGTTATGCAATGGGAAGGTGTTAGGCACCCAGAACATCCTAGGTACTCCTAGGGAGCCCTTTTCATACTTGTTGCAAAGGTTGTTGTTTTGTGAAAATTTTATTTGTGAAAACATGATTGAAGAGATGAGAAGAGAATGAACAATTTATTTACATTTTGTGTTTGGATGGATAAACCCATTGCCTACGTACCCTCTTATAAAAAGATTAGGATCAAAACCTCGTAGTTCGGGGTAAAAATCTCAAAACAAGTTGGTGAATTGATTGGTTCAAAAGCCTTAAGGTCTTTTGTTATCAAAGGTAGAAAACTCAACCTAAAACCACAAATCCACCATGTGAGGATAGCTTCAACATGCTAGTGAGGGGTTAACCCTATAATAAGCATGGAAGACTCATTGTCCATCACTAAGGATATAGGTGAGTATTACATCTACCACAAGGATAACTCAAACCTAATAGCTAAATGTTATGGAAAATTTTGATTAAGAAAGTGGCCACTGGAACCACAAAAGGAAAATTTGAATGGGTTATATTTACCAATTAGAAGTATATACAAAAGTGGTCAAAGTTGACTTAGAGATTCAATTCAAAATGAGTGTTATGAAAAGGAAGTTTGAAAATCAAAAGCATAAGTCTTAGGTTTCTAATGTTGAAAACAAAAGTTAGATGTTTGCACAAAAAGGGTTTTGGCTTGGGTTAGGGTGGAGAGATGAAGAAGAAGGGCTAAGTCCTAAGGAAAACAAAAAGATGAGGGATATGAAATGAAACCACACTAGGAGTTCCGCTCTTGAGATCATATTGATGATCCAAGTAGCTCCCATCCTTTGGAATAAGCAAGCACAAATTATAAGCAATCAGACAAGTCTCATAAGAGATCCTCAATGTATCTTGTATCTTCTACTTGGATGAACATGGTAATGATCCTACAATTAAGCTCAAATGGAAATTCCTAGTTCAAGAGCACACACATCAAAAGTTCCATAAGTAAACAAACATCACACACTATATCCATATAAGAGGCTCAAATAATGGGTGGGCTTTAGTCAAGAGGGGTCATGTCAACCTCGACAAACAAGCCAAACTGTAATGGGTAATCTGTAGCTCTTAACCACTAACATTGAACGTTAGGGTGAAGCTGATCAAAATGGTAAATGAGGATGAGACCTCATGCTCTTAACCCTGGCCAGGGTGAGCTCATGACAAAGAAAGCGTGGGGATCCAGAAAGTTGTATCCTATTCCACTTGACAGACTCTGGACAAAGATTTGGGGCACATGTTCAGAAGCATCAACGCGTAGTGCGAGCATAAAGAACGACACACTGAATAACGGGGGATTGGCTACTAATCCCTTTTATCCGTCAATCACCTCTACTCTTGGAGGTCTTAACAAATAACACATGCCTCTTCTTGGAGGTCTTTGAGCACAATTTTAAACAAACACAAACAGAGCCTCTGAAGGAGGACTTGCCAGCAAAATGCCTGCCAAAAAGGTGACAGGACTTCAGACTACATGAAGTAAGTAGCTAACTACTTGAGTGGTGTGTCAACCATAATCCAATGCTCAAGCAAGAGCTAAAGCAAGCTAGCAACTAAGGTACCTGTACAAAGACTAAACAATTAGTACTTCAGTCATACAACCAGAAAACAAACAGTGAAACCCTCTAACAGTTACACAATTCAGTGCATAAGTGCCCTAGCACTCAAATGAGCTCATGAGTTCACCACATCAATTAAACCCTACAAAAAAACAACAAGTCAAAACTCAATTCATTTTGCATCTAACAAAGTGAGAACAAATCCAACCATCAATGATAAGTGTCCAAACCTGAAACACAAAACCAAGTTAGTTTATGTACAAAACCCTAGTACAAAGACAAGATTCAAAACCTAACCAAATGACCAAAACAGAACCCAATCTTCTACACATTACACATTAAAACACTCCTCAAAATGTCCTTAAACGGACCAGCATCAAATCAATAATCAAATGTCTCAAATTGCCTATCCCATGCAATGACCAAAAAATATGCACAAAATGAACTTCCAACTTAGAAAATTCATATCAAATCAGAAATGCTCGCAATGACTTTGAGATTTTTTATGAGTTTCTCATGCCATGAATGTTCAACATGCAAAAAATCAGATCCAGAATGATGCAAATGCTATATGAACAAAAATGCACCAATTCAATGTCAAAAATGTAACACAAATTGTTATACTTTTCTCCATGTGTCAAAAATAATGATAAAATGTGAGAAAAAATCCAAAACAGTGACCAAAAATTCATATCATGTATGAATGTCAAGCATGCAAAAAATTGGATCAAATGGCTCAACAATGAGGATTTCACAATGCATTGAATGCAATAGATCAAATTAGCACAATGTCCATTCAAAAATATACACATAAAAATCCAGGCATCAACAATTCATGAAATTAACATCATACAGAAGTAGACATCCATATAAATCTATGAAAAAAAATTGGGACTCATTTGGATCATTTTTGCATTTTTTATGAATTTTCTAAAATGAACAAAATAATTGAAATATGCATGAAAAATGGAGGGAAAAGAATTAATTCAAATAAACTCAGAAAATACCACAACCACACGATATGGCGCGCTATCAAGATCAATGGTCCAGGTTTGAATTAATGAAACGCTGCGTTTCATTAATCCACTCAGCATGCACATTCAGCAGTCCAACACACGCGTGGCTTGGTCAAGCATTCTCATCTGTAACACCCCAAAATTTGCCCTCCTTATTCATGCATTCATTTAGCATTTCATATTGCATTTCATCATGTCAATCAGAATTAGATCCAAGAAACTTTTAAAAAAAATGAAAATAAATAAATAAATAAATAAATAAATAAAAATAATAATAAAAAAATAAATAAAATATAATAGAAAAAACTTGGACTTGGACCTCTCTCATTTGAGCCCACAGAGCCATGAAAATCAGGTTATAAAAGAGGGAGATCAGGGAGAAAAAGGAAGAGAAGCAAAATACTCTGAGGTTTCCTTGAAACAAAACCCTGGACAAAACCTGGAGAGAAACCTGACAGAGAACTCAGAGCAACCCCCAGGCAGCTCTGAAAAATTCAATCTGACTCACACACTTTCATCTCACGCAAACCCTAACATTGCCTTGCAAACCCAGCCGTGCCATTTGATTTCAACCGGTCTCTCCCATCAGGTTTGCCTCATTCCCATGATTTTATGCTCTTAATTTGGATCATCTGAATGTATGAGGTATGATGGATGAATTTCATTATGTTTTTTCCCAAGGGTTTAATTATGCATGAATGGGTGAAACCTATGCCTTGTATGTTTAATCACATGATTTCTAAAATGTATGCCACAGGATTTGAGCCATACTGTTATCCATGAAAAAAATGCTTATCGTGTTTCACTAACCCTTTTGTTGAGTTTTTGTGAGGGCTCACAGACTCTTGCAGAGATGGTTTGTGTGGTTTTCCCACTTTATTTGTGGGGTACCCCCTCGAGGTTCATTCCGATTACCTGTACTGACTCACCTTTCTTTGATGGCATTAGCTTGGGAGATCCCTGGGTTTCTTACTCCTTTAATTGTTGTTACTTCAGATCTTCATCCGTGTGGTACTTTTACCTCTTTTCCGCATTTTATCGCTTTCTTAGCTGGAAGACCTCGATAGGAGGCATTTGTTTTCTTTTGTTTATTTACTTCTGAGCCCCTTGTTGGCACATTTACTTTATACATGTTTCTTTTGTATGTGTTCGTATCCCTGTAGGTAGCGCGGTTCCTTCGTCAAGGACTGCCTTTTTGCCCTTGAGCATCCCAAACCCTAAAACCCAAAGCAACACGTTAACTCCTTCTACTACAGGCGAGTAAGTCTCCAAAGGTCGAGCATCCGGTAGATTGCATAGTAACGTCGTTCGTCCAAAACCCAATCCATAACCCCGTAGTTAGCCGAACTACGTTTGCTTTGATTCTCAGGCCAGATGAGATACGTAGGCATAAGACGCGATGTCTTAGCGAGCACAATTACCCAACCCATAGGTCAGCCGAGCTACGAAGACTCTGATTCTCATATTCAGATGAGATACGTATGCAGTGGATGCGACATCCGCGCGGGTCACTTTCATTTAACCCTTTTTTTTTTGGTAAACAGCACAAGATAAACCCACACCCTTTAGACAAGAACTACAAAAGTGGATCTCGTAGAGTACTACGGATGCGTAGGGGGGCTAATACCTTCCCTTCGCATAACCGACTCCCAAACCCAAGATTTGGTTGCGAGACCCCATCTTGTCCTTTCCTTTTTCAGGTTTACTTCGAGCGTTTCCTTTCCCTCCTTTGGGATGAATAACGCACGGCGGCGACTCTTCTGTCATTTTCTTTCGCCGGTTGTTTTTCGCGCACTGTATTTTTCAGGTTGCAACAGCTGGCGACTCCACTGGGGATGATACTAAGAAGTTGACCTCTTGCTGGTCCATCTTCCCTAAGCGAGTCCCTCCTAGCTTGTGTGATTTCTTGTTTATTGGGTGTTCATGCTTTTGTACATTTATTTGCTTACCTGTTTGCATGCATCTGTTGTATCTGTTGGATCTGTTTGTTTGTTTGTTGGGATGGGGTGTTCTATGAGACATAAGCCCATTACCCAGGCTTGAGTGTACACACAGGTTTTAGAGTGGATAATCATGAGGCTTGCGTGGCGTGTTGCTACGTTAAGTCGTTCGTGAAGAACCAAACCCAGGCGAGGTTTCTTTTGGATATATTATGTCTTACGGGTGTTCCGTAACGACAGGATGTTCCTCTAGAAATCGTCGACTCTGGTGACCATTTCCCGAGAACTCAGTCGAGGCCTCTCCTCCGAGACGTGATTATGTTAGCTCTGGTGGGCGCATTCTCGCTGCTCAATCCGAGGATCCCGAGACTGGGAACTTGCTATTAGGATGTCCTGTTGAGGGGAGTCAATGGAGGTCTTTTGTCCCGTAATAATACCAAACCTTCAGTGGTAAACGTATTATTCGCGACTGAAGGGCTGAAGCTGACGAACTTCTGTTCTTAGAACCTACCATTGAGGGGCAGGCTAAATTCAGGAAACCTTAACCTCCAACCAACCCGGTTTTCTGGAGCAGAGTTTTGGTCTTGTATTATATTCGTCAGTGAATTTCTCTCCAAGTAGTGCAACTTGACAGATGTTCAAGCGGATCCATCAATTCTGATTGACATGCCTTTGCATTGCATAACATCATCTGCATATTTGCATCCAACATCTCATGCTTATTCATTTGCAGGGTATTCCCTTTCAACATGGGGGTGCCTTAAAACTGAACAAGCAGTGCATCGCATACCATGCATATTAACCCTTGTCTGTTTTGCAGGTGTCACCGCAGTGTCTAATGTTTGTTCCCTGTATCAGGCAGTTATTGGTCCCAAGCGAGTCCACAGGTACCCGAAAAAGGAAAATCGTCCACAGCTAGCGATGGACCAAGTACAAAAAGAGTTGGCTGATATGCGTGAAAGGATCGATCAGTTCATGACATTGATGACTGGTATGGCAGAGGCAGGGGTAGAGGACGCCCTAAATATTATCAAGATCAAGTGGCCGCAGTCACTATTCCAACACCTGTTCCTCAACCGCAATATCATCCGCAACAACAACCCAGGTACAACAATCAACAACAAGGAGGTAATCCGGGTCAGCAGAGACACTATCAACAACGTCCAAGGCAGACGGACCGGGTCATCGAGCCAATCCCAATGCCTTATTCAGTATTACTTCCCAAGCTGATTGACATGAATCTGGTTACGTTGAGAACTCTGGCCCCACCAATCGATCCCAATAATTTGCCTAGAGGTTATGATGTCAACGCCATATGTGCTTTTCACTCCAACACACCTGGCCATACTACAGATAATTGTAAGGCTCTCCAGTTAAAGGTACAAGATTTAAGAGATGCCCAGGCTATCAATTTTGCTCCGATGCCTAATGTTATCCAGAACCCGATGCCGGCTCACGGCGGGCAGAGGATTAATGTTGTTGATAGTGGGGAAACTTTGAATTTGGTTTCTGATGTGACTAAGGTGAAGACTTCGCTATCGGTGGTTAAAGACCGACTTCTGAAAGGACAGATTTTCCCGGGCTGCGGGGAAGAATGCAGAAATTGTCAAGTTGCCGAAAACGGATGTGACAGTTTGAGAAGGGGTATTCAGCAACTGAGAGATGAAGGTTGTCTTCAGTTCGATCAGGCCTGTCCAGTGAAGAACGATGTATCGATGATGACGTTTTATTTCACTCCTGAAGAAATATATGTTCCCGAGAGACTCGCTCCGACAACAATATATTTCCCAGAAAGTACAGAACCAGCAGCGGTGAACATCGAAAGTTCAGCACTGGTTACAATTTACTCTGACAACCCTCAACCGACTTTGGTTGGTCCGATCACCATCACAATACTAGGACTCGTTCCGTATGAGAAAGACAGTGCTATCCCATGGCACTATGGGGCTGATATCTACTGCCAGGGGCAGAGAGTTAACGAAGAAGACATTGACATTGGTAGCTCCGCTGTAGACAATGTTGGAGGGGTTGGTGGCTTCACTCGCAGTGGACGCCTATTTGCACCATTAACATTACGCGCGAATACTGAAGCCGAGGCAGCTGCCAAGGCTAAAGGGAAACAGATGGCCGCCGAAGAGGTTACTACTGAGGAAGATCCTCCTAAGACCGCATTCGAGAAGGAAGTGGATGAGTTTATGAGGATTATCAAGAAAAGTGACTATAAGGTAGTCGACCAGCTAAATCAGACACCCTCAAAGATCTCCATTCTGTCACTATTGCTGTGCTCTGAGGCGCACAGAGCAGCCTTGTTGAAAAAGTACTGAATATGGCCTATGTTCCACCGGAGATAACTGTTAACCAGCTGGAGTCGGTATTTTCCAATGTAAACGCTAGCCGGGGGCTAGGTTTCACCGATAATGACCTGACATCTGAGGGCAGGAATCACGACAAAGCCTTGCATATCACAATGGAGTGCAAAGGGGTGATGCTTTCCCATGTTTTGGTTGATACAGGCTCTTCTCTGAATGTTCTTCCAAAGAAATCCTTAATGAAGTTGGATTGCGATGACACCATCCTGAGGCCAAGTAACTTAGTTGTGAGGGCTTTTGATGGCTCTAAGAGAGCAGTCTTTGGCGAAGTTGAGTTTCCAGTTAAGATTGGACCGTAGGTGTTCAAGAGCACCTTTTATGTGATGGATATCCAGCCTGCCTACAGTTGTCTGCTAGGTCGGCCTTGGATTCATGTTGCCGGTGTTGTTACTTCTACCCTCCACCAGAAGCTCAAATATGAACTAGAAGGTCAAGTCGTCACTGCCTGTGGTGAAGAGGATATTTTTGTTAGCCACCTGTCTACATTTAAGTATGTAGAGATGGACGGCAAGATGCACGAGATGCTGTGTCAGGGCTTCGAAGCCATAAACATCAATGAGGTCGCGCCCGAAGCTGTCTTTTCACCTGAGTTTGAGAAGGTCGGGACTTCTATCTCTTCATACAAGCAAGCTGTCGAAGTGGTTAAAGCTGGTAATGCCCAAGGCTGGGGCAAATTTGTGGAGCCAGTCATCAAAGAAGACAAGTTTGGATTGGGGTATGCTCCGGGATCTCAGAAGAATGAAACAGGTACTCTCTCCAGCGGGGGTTTGGTTTCTCCCCACATCGTCAATGCTGCAGATGAAGACAAGGCTGACAATGACTGTGACTTAGATAGCTGGATTCGTCCGTGTGTCCCGGGAGAAAAGCTCGACAATTGGTCGTCCGAAAAAGTCGTCCGGGTTACTCTACTGAAAGAGTAATTTTTATTGTTTTCCTTTATTACATGCATAATAAAGTCTTACACTTTGCCCAAGGTGTAACGGCTCATTTGTAGGGCCATCCATTTAGTTACATTTCGCAATTATTTTTATCATCAATAAATGACGGCTTTTGCAAACAATTTTGTGTTCTCTTTCTTTCAGTTTTTTTTTCTACTTTTACAAAAAAAATGGCAATGTTTCTTTTTTCATTTTTTCTTTCTTTCCAAAAAAAAAATCTCTCATTCTAAGGTAAAGCATGATCCTCCATCATGCAGAGCTGACCACCCGGATCTCACTACTAACGACACTGCTATGGCCAAGTATGACTTCGACAATCCTATCTATTAAGCCGAAGAAGGGGTTGAGGAAGATTCTGAATTGCTTGAAGGGTTAGCCAGATTGTTGAAACAGGAGGACCGAGCTATTACACCTTATCAGGAGGTGATTGAGACCGTCAACATCGGTACCGCAGACGACAAGAAAGAGATCAAGATCGGGGCAAGTCTACAGGCCGAGAGAAAAGACCGTTGATCATGTACTTGACTGTGTTAGAAAGGTCAATGGGTTGTGTGCTCGGTCAGTATGACGAGTCAGGTCTAAAAGAGCATGCAATATACTACCTTAGCAAAAGTTTACCAACTGTGAACAAAGATACTCATTGCTCGAGAAAACTTGCCGCGCTTTGGCATGGGCTGCTCGTCGACTAAGACAGTATATGTTGACTCACACGACTCTATTGATATCAAAGATGGATCAAGTCAAGTATATTTTTGAAAAGCCAGTGCTTACCGGAAAGGTTACTAGGTGACAAATGATACTGACAGAGTATGACATCCAATACACTTCACAAAAAGCCATCAAGGGAAGTGTCTTGTCAGACTATCTTGCAGAGCAACCGATTGGTGATTACCAACCTATGAGGTTTGACTTTCCTGATGAGGACATCATGTTTCTCAAATCAAAAGATTGAGAGGAACCACTCCCGGAGGAGGGGCCTGACCCTGAATCCAAATGGGTTATGATGTTTGATGGGGCGGTCCACGTCAATGGTCGCGGAGTTGGAGTAGTGTTGATCACACCGGAAGGGGGTTCATATGCCATTTGGTGCTAGAATAACTTTTCTCTGCACCAACAATGAAGCCGAATACGAAGCTTGTATCCTAAGACTTGAGGAAGCCGATAATATACAGATTAAAGCCCTGGATGTATACGGGGATTCAGCTTTGGTCATCAATCAAACCAACGGGAAATGGTATACACCTCAGCCTCATCTGGCTCCTTACAGAGACTACACGAGAAGATTGTTGACTTTCTTTTGAAGAAAACCAATTTGCTGATGCTTTGTTTACCTTGTCTTCGATGATTAAGGTGCTATGTTGGAACTACGTACCCAGAATAGACGTATCTCGGTCAGAGACGAATGAAGAAAACATTTGGTCAGAAAGTGCGCCCTCGGGGGTATCAAGTTGGTGAATTGGTACTCAAAAGATTTCTTCCTCCCAACACAGATCACAGGGGCAAATGGACACCGAACTATGAGGGTCCGTACGTGGTTAAAAGGATTTTCTATGGCGGAGCTTTGATGCTAACAACCATTGATGGCGAAGGATTCCCGTCCCCTATTAACTCAGACGCAGTTAAAAAAAAATATACTTCGCATAAAATAGACCCGCTGGACGATAAAAAGAATAGTCCAGGCAAAAAAAGGGCATCCCGACGAACAAAAAAAAAGAATAAAGAGGTTCGGGAAAAATTAGGGATATAGAAAAAGAGTACACCCGGCTAGTCGAAAACCCAAAAGGGCGGCTCAGGCAAAAATGGGTATCCCGGTGGATTGAAAACCCGAAAAGGGGGCGATCCAGGAAAAAGTTAGGGAATAAGCGAATGACTGTGATCTGAGTTCATCAGTGTTATATCACCGTTTCATTCAATCCGGCAATCTTCGAAGGTTAAAGATCGACTAATCATCCACTTCAGAAAGCAAGATGAGCAGAGCGTCTTGAGGACATACGAGCCATAGCAGAGTCGAAACTCGGTGGGACCCCGTATCCCCATTGCCATTAGGATAGTTCTCTTTTTATAGCGATCACCTCTTTTCAGGGATCAGCTTCCTAATACCCTCGCCTATTCCTGGCACAAATTTTCTCCCCAGTAAGAGTCGAATAATTCAGTTAAAGAGCCTCTTTATTTTTTATTTATCAGTTTGTTTGCAAAAATGTCCGAATTTTTGATAAAACATATTGCGTATGAACATAATGGTGGCTTTTGCAGATGATTTGCACAGGAAAACATTTAAAATTTCTTTGAATGTGCTTAATCCCGGATGGTGAATTCAAACTGAGTAATTCCCCCGAGGCATACGTGTATTTTTGGTTGCAGGTCACAGGAATCGGATGCCAAGTCATGAATCCTCATCCCCAAGCGGTTGACAAAGTCTCTCCTCAGCAGAGTTGACAGTATCCAGACTATATATCCCCAGCGGAGTTGACAGTGTCAGACTGTATCTTCCTAGCAACAGCGGAGTGGTTGCATAACCAACAGATGAGAGGGTGGTGTTCCCAGTGTTCATCTCATTCCCCAGCAGATTATTTTTAACAGATTTGTTAATCCCTAGCTTGAGGGCGATTAGCAAGTTCATATCCCCAGCAAAGGTCGTTTCCTACGACATTTCCCCAGGAAGTGTTCTCCCCACAGACTCTCCTCACAGAGCCTCACCGAACAAAGTTTCCATAGTTGATACTCCCCCCGCAAGGTCAAATTTTCAAGCAGCCAATTTATTTTTGGTGGCTCATTGGTCCCGGCAGACGGATCATTCCCCACAGAGCATTCAAGGATTGATACAGCGATTTGTTCCCTACCGGAGTTTGCTTCCCCAAGCAGATTTCTTTTTACACCATGCATAACGTTTGTATTTGCATGCATATCATATCAAGCATACACATAAGCTGATAAACAGGTTCTTCCAAGCAGATTGAAGAATTACTTTACAACCAAGGTCATGAGATCCAGCCAGAGGATCAAGCGTGAGTGATCCAGCCTGAGGGTCGTTTTGAAGATTCAGCCTGAGAATCGTTTTCCAGTGATCCAGCCTGAGGGTCATTTCGAAGATTCAGCCTGAGAATCGTTTTCCAGTGATCCAGCCTGAGGGTCATTTCGAAGATTCAGCCTGGGAATCGTTTTCCAGTGATCCGGCCTGAGGTTCATTTTGAAGATTCAGCCTGAGAATCGTGTTCCAGTGATCCAGCCTGAGGGTCATTTCGAAGATTCAGCCTGAGAATCGTGTTCCAGTGATCCAGCCTGAGGGTCATTTCGAAGATTCAGCCTGAGAATCGTTTTCCAGTGATCCGGCCTGAGGTTCATTTTGAAGATTCAGCCTGAGAATCGTTTTCCAGTGATCCAGCCTGAGGATCGTTTCGAAGATTCAGCCTGAGAATCGTGTTCCAGTGATCCAGCCTAAGGGTCATTTCGAAGATTCAGCCTGAGAATCGTTTTCCAGTGATCTGCCTGAGGTTCATTTTGAAGATTCAGCCTGAGAATCGTATTCTAGTGATCCAGCCTGAGGGTCATTTCGAAGATTCAGCCTGAGAATCGTGTTCCAGTGATCCAACCTAAGGGTCATTTCGAAGATTCAGCCTGAGAATCGTGTTCCAGTGTTCCAGCTTGAGGGTCATTTTGAAGATTCAGCCTGAGAATCGTGTTCCAGTAAGCCAGCCTAAGGCTCAATTTGAAGATTCCCCAGTCAAGTCGCCTACAAGCTTTATTTCCCCAGCAAGCCCAAGTCTAATTGAGGAGTCGTTACAACATGTTCTAGCCCGAAGAATATGTACGAAGCCTAAAAGTGGAATATTCTGAAAGCTGCATATCTAATATGAAGGTTGGGTGTAGATTTCAAAAGAGGGTCAACCAGCGCATGCCTCAGATGCGGGATCCTAATGATGGGAATTTATCATCAAAACAATCCAGATCTAGCCAGAAGATCGAAGTAGATTCAGCCAGAGAGTCAAAGGAAATAGATTCAGCCAGAGAATCGAAACGAAGGAGATCTAGCCAGAAGATCGAAGCAGATCTAGCCAGAAGATCAAAATCGTATCCAGCCCGAGGATCAAAATTAATATCCAACCAGAGGACTAAATTGAGTATAGGTTCAGCCAGAGGATCGAAACTCTAGATTAAGCCAGAAGACTGATTCAGATCCAGCCAGAGGATCAGAAGAAAAATAAACAGCGCGGTGTATTTCTGCATTTTTGTGGTGTTCTCGGAGCGCAAATTTTCGGTCTGTCTTTGGTATTCAATCATAGTTAACCCTGTTTGTCTGATAAGCTGTTCGCTTTCATCCTATTCGGGTTAGCTGATGATTGAATAGGGGCAGCTGTAACACCCCAAAATTTGCCCTCCTCATTCATGCATTCATTTAGCATTTCATATTTCATTTCATCATGTCAATCAGAATTAGATCCAAGAAACTTAAAAAAAAACAAAAAAAAAACAAAAAAAAATAAATAAAAAAAAAATATATATATATATATAATAGAAAAAACATGGAGAGAAAAAGGAAGAGAAGCAAAATACTCTGAGCCCACAAAGCCATGAAAATCAGGTTATAAAAGAGGGAGATCAGGGAGAAAAAGGAAGAGAAGCAAAATACTCTGAGATTTCCTTGAAACAAAACCCTGGACAAAACCTGGAGAGAAACCTGACAGAGAAATCAGAGCAACCCCCGGGCAGCTATGAAAAATTCAATCTGACTCACACACTTTCATCTCACGCAAACCCTAACATTGCCTTGCAAACCCAGCCGTGCCATTTGATTTCAACCGGTCTCTCCCATCAGGTTTGCCTCATTCCCATGATTTTATGCTCTTAATTTGGATCATCTGAATGTATGAGGTATGATGGATGAATTTCATTATGTTTTTGCCCAAGGGTTTAATTATGCATGAATGGGTGAAACCTATGCCTTGAATGTTTAATCACATGATTTCTGAAATGTATGCCACACGGTTTGAGGTTTCTGAAACCATACTGTTATCCATGAAAAAAATGCTTATCGGGTTTCACTAACCCTTTTGTTGAGTTTTTGTGAGGGCTCACAGACTCTTGCAGAGATGGTTTGCGTGGTTTTCCCACTTTATTTGTGGGGTACCCCCTCGAGGTTCATTCCGATTACCTGTACTGACTCACCTTTCTTTGATGGCATTAGCTTGGGAGATCCCTGGGTTTCTTACTCCTTTAATTGTTGTTACTTCGGATCTTCATTCGTGTGGTACTTTTACCTCTTTTCCGCATTTTATCGCTTTCTTAGCTGGAAGACCACGATAGGAGGCATTTGTTTTCTTTTGTTTATTTACATATGAGCCCCTTGTTGGCACATTTACTTTATACATGTTTCTTTTGTATGTGTTCGTATCCCTGCAGGTAGCGCGGTTCCTTCATCAAGGACTGCCTTTTTGCCCTTGAGCATCCCAAACCCTAAAACCTAAAGCAACACGTTAACTCCTTCTACTACAGGCGAGTAAGTCTCCAAAGGTCGAGCATCCGGTAGATTGCGTAGTAACATCGTTCGTCCAAAACCCAATCCATAACCCCGTAGTTAGCCGAACTACGTTTGCTCTGATTCTCAGGCCAGATGAGATACGTAGGCATAAGACGCGATGTCTTAGCGAGCACAATTACCCAACCCATAGGTCAGCCGAGCTACGAAGACTCTGATTCTCATATTCATATGAGATACGTATGCAGTGGATGCGACATCCACGCGAGTCATTTTCATTTAACCCCTTTTTTTTTGGTAAACAGCTAAAGATAAACCCACACCCTTTAGACAAGAACTACAAAAGTGGATCCCGTAGAGTACTACGGATGCGTAGGGGTGCTAATACCTTCCCTTCGCATAACCGACTCCCGAACCCAAGATTTGGTTGCGAGACCCCGTCTTGTCCTTACCTTTTTCAGGTTTACTTCGAGCGTTTCCTTTCCCTCCTTTGGGATGAATAACGCACGGTGGCGACTCTTCTGTCATTTTCTTTCGCCAGTTGTTTTTCGCGCACTGTATTTTTCAGGTTGCGACATCTCATCCAATCAATCTCACACGCAACAGCACACATGGCATACACGCAAGCAAAACCCTAGCAACATACAAACTCCAGAGCTACAGCTCCGGTCGTCTTCTCCGACGACTCACGCGGCGCCGCCGCCACAAAAAATTCCAGAAATCCACCAAACCTATACCATTCGAACCGTCTCTCCACGAGGATTCCAAATATCACATCAATTCAACCTAATTCCTCCTAGATTTTTCAAATCAAAGAGAAACATTTTTGAGATCCAAACTTTCAGTCCACATAACTTCCTCAATTCTCAGTCAATTTCAAATCTAAACACATGTACATGCTCTACTCATCAAGATCTACAAATTTATGACCTTAAAACAGCAAAAGGAGATGATGAAAATTGAGTCACCTTCAAGTGGAGACCTCTGAATTCGCGCTCTCACAAGCTCATAAGCTCCAGATCATTTCCTCTACACTTCCTTTGAAGCTTTATGCAAGAATGAATGGATGAAACCTCTTGAATCTACTTCAATTTCCAAATCCGATCCACATGAGAATGCTCTTGATCTGCATGATTTCTTGATGAATTGCAACAAACAGATAATGATTCTTGATCAGTGAAGGATGAGGATCAAGAATATGTAAAGGTCTTTGAGCTTTGTGTGAAGAAAATGAGAATTCGAAGTGAGAGAATTTTGGAGAGTTCTTAAATTTTTGATCTCAAATGGTGGTTTTTTTTCTGTTATGATTAAGGTTTCTGTCTTTATACTCCATGCTAATGACAATGCTAATCATATTTTCCATTGGTTAATCATGATTAGTGAGATATGAAGCAAATTGCAAAAAATACAAAATGAGCTTTCCTTGCCATAATCCACGTGTACAGCTCCATGTTAAGCTCTCAATCCACTTATGGACATCCAAGGGTCATGATTTGAAGATCAATTTGCTTGCATCTCAAGCCAAAAATGAATGTTGAATATTTTCTTCAATTTGCACAAATGTGAAATAATGAGCATACTCACTTTTCCCATGCATGGCAAAGCTCAATTTGAGATGTCTTGAACATGAGAAGCATTTTGCAAAAAGAATGAACCAATTTGAAGCATTGCATCAAAAGTTATGCCATTTTGAATTTCCATGCACACTTTGTGATTAAATGACCATAACTCCTCAACCATTCATCATATGGACATGAATTAGGACTTTTTGGAAAGGGAAGACAAAGATCTACAACTTTCATGTTCACCAAAAATCCATTTGAAACTTCTTTGACATTGACAAGTCAAGTTGAAAGTGGACCAGAAACTTGCCAAATTTGGAAACTTTGAATTATAGGTCATTTTCCATTTTTAGTAACTTTTGCCATGAACTTTGAATCTTCAAGATGGATGTTTAGAATGATGAATAGACCCCATTTGAACATGATTGAGATTTCTCAACTCATTTCCCCACCTCATAGCCCTCAGTTGACTACACAATTGACTTTTGGTCCTCATATGACCTTGAAATGCCTTGATTAACTTGAGCCTCTACCACTTGGTGAAATTGCTTCAAAATGAAACCCTAGCTCATGTAAGCTCCTTATAATAATCATGTGGTCCTTATCCCAAGAAAATACCTCATCTCTTGCACAAAGGATCTTCTTGAAGCTCTTGACCTGGTGATTGCTTAAGCTACAACAAAAGATGTTAGTGACATATTTTTGTGCTTTTGGTTAGTAAATAAAACAAGAAAAGCAATGATATACAATTCAAGCATGCTTTGTGATCTCAAACCACTCGCAAGAGATCCCTACCCAAAGGGAAAGGGAGCCAAGATGCTCAATGATCCTTGAGGCTATGCAATGCAATATTATGATGCCATGAGGGATCTTAGGGACAAAATTGGGGTCTTACAGATGCCCCTATTTAAGGTCATTCTAGCCGGAGAAGTGAAGGTTAAAATCTTCGTCTCGACGAGGTAGAATGAGCTTAAATAATAACAAAGAAACAAATTTTGGTCCCTAAGAGACCTCATGATGCAAATGTACGTATGTAAAACAAACAAACTCTATGGGGATATGTGTCCACAAAGAAGAAAAGATCAGAAGGAAATTGATAATCCCTATGATTTATCCACTCCATGGGGAAGGGACTCTACCGGGGACTCTTATGGGGATAGAAAAGGAGATAAATTGCGCGAGCAAGTCACAACTCAAAGATGGGGAAAAGAGTCTCCAAAGGGAAAAATCTGTTGGAAAGACATCGAGCTGACTCGAAGGTGCATGTGTTGGGGGATATTCCAACACAGCAAAAGGCGATCCACAACAGATACCTCGCTGGGGATGTCTAAAAAGACTCTCCTGGGGAAGCAGCGAGATGAGGTATTACCGGTTACTGGGTAACAAGCTCAATGAGACATGTGATCTGATCATCGGTATAAGGGTGAGAGAACAACAAGCTCAGGAAGAATGAATATGTAAGACCGGTATAAGGGTGAGAGATATCAATCAACCAAATCATCTGAGGAAGACCTAAAAGGTATATTTCAACTCAGGAAAATCTGACTCCACAGGGGACCAAAGTCATAATAGGGAGCAGAAGGAAGGAACACCAGGGATACCGGTTACTGGGCATATAATAGGTGACCAACCAACGCGTGAATTGGGGAATATTCCCAAGACATTCATCATCCAAAAGAGGGCTAAAAGCAGACTCGATTATAGGATGGATATTCGATTCCAAAACAGGGATACGAATCTTACTCGATTATGAAAGAACAAAAAAGGCTTCGACCATAGAGCGCATGAGATATATTATCTATTACCGCCGGAACGTAGATAATATACTCGCATGGAAGATTATCCACAACCGGTTACTGGGTTAATAAAGGATAAATTGACCGACAGAGAAAGGCATCGGGATACCAAAACTAGGTATATAATGATGACCAAACAAGGGGAGCAACAAACATTACCGGCAAACGGTAAATGAAAGAGGACCCTCTGGGGATAAAATTGCTTAATTAGAGCAATTATCCGAAAGAAGGAGGGAATATCAATACCGAATATTGGATAATGATAACCGTCAAAGAGGGGATTACATCTACAGGATACTGGGTAGAAAACCACGGAAGAGTAACCGTCATCAACTAGGATGAACAACAATGGTTAACTCTGTAAAGCGGGGGGGGGGGGGGGGGGAAATAGGGTTTGCAACTACCGGTATAAGGGTAGAAAACCACAAACTCCGCTGAGGATAAGGTGAATAATTATTGATTACCAAGCAATTATTCATTTACCACAGGGAAACACCAAAGACAGTCACAAGAGGCCAATTTGGGATCAAACCAAAAAGGAAAACTGAATCGAGACGCATCCTAATGAGGATATAACTCAATAGGGGAAACCATCCCAATATATGTGTTGGGAGGAAGTATAAACAACCGTCGTCCACGAGGATATAACTCAGTGGGGAATGCGGAAGGAAAGATAAACACTTTCTGCTTAAAGGGGCTGACTCTATATTGAGGGATCAGACACACACATCTGCTTGGGGAAATATATATCACCAAATAGCAGGAGACAACAAACAACGATATATGGCAAAGAATGCAATATGAATATCTGAATGTTATAATTATGCATGTATATACGTGATTTATGTTCAACTTTTTTGTTGCTTTCGACGACTCAGTGTCCGGTTAACTTCTTGTTTTCTTGGAGTCTGACGTAAGTCCAGCGATTGGCAGTCAGTTTCCTGTGTGTCTGTGTGGAGTCTGACGTAAGTACAGCGATTAACAGTTGGTTTCCTGTGTGTGTTTGTTGGTTCGGAGTCTGATGTAAGTCCAGCAATTGGCATTCGGTTTCCATGTTTGCCTGTTTGTGTGGAGTCCGACATAAGTCCAGCAATTGGCAGTCGGTTTCCTGTGTGGGTTTTGTTTCGGTGTGCGTTAGCCGAACTACGGTAGCTCTGATTCTCATTCCAGATGAGATACGTAGGCATAGGATGCGATATCCTAGCGAGCCCGTTCCCCTCTTCTCCCACCTGTGTTGTTTCTAGTATGTGTGTGCATTCTTTTGAGCAGTGTTTAGCAACCTTTCTTCTATTCTTTTGAGCGTGGATCCCGTCGAGTACGACGGACGTGAGGGGTGCTAATACCTTCCCCTTGCGTAACCGACTCCCGATCCCATCTCTCTTTGGTCGCGAGACCATGTCTTTTCCAGGTTTACTTCGAGCGTTTCCTTTCCTTCTTTGGGATAAATAACGCATGGTGGCGGCTCTGTTGTTTCGTTTTCTCCGCCGGTTTTTCACGTAATGCGACACTTATCAACACCCAAGTTCCATTGATATTAAGGATACATGAACGGATCAACCATGAATCAAGGGTTTGTTGCAAATCACGAGCATGGAGTCTCGGTTAAGAACCACCCAAAGGGAATGTACTAGGGTTTAAACCTGCCAAACATGTACTACAAGAGGTTCCCATAGTCATCATCCCATCTTTCGGATATTATCGGAGAAACGACTACTCGTATTCCAAAAATATTCTCAAGAGAGACTCTTATGAGTGTAGTATCGCGTAACAATCGTATTAAATCTTACATTTGAACGACTTTCGCACTACATCCTAAAAAATAGGCCAAGATGGGCTTGGTAAACTAAGGTCCTTGGCTTCTAAGGTCTATATTGGAAAGAGTAATGTCTAACCACAACTTACTTGTGTGACATTATTGGTCCCAACATGACCTCCACCAAGTGAATGGACTTGCAAGTCAACTTGCTAAGGAATAACTCCACACAAGTCAACAAGACTATGCCATTCTCCTATCCTAAGTGCACTCGAGTCCGGGTATAGAACTCATCTCACAAAGATCACCAAGCATACAAAGAATTAATATCAAGCAAATCAATCATTACATATAATACAGTAATCCCAAATTGCAGAAAAATATGTCACAAAACAATATACAATATAACAAGCATGAAAAGTTGGCAAAACCCACTAGGCTCGCAATTTATCCCCAGCAGAGTCGCCACTTTTCTGTAGCGGGGTATTCGTTACCATTGGAAATATTGACTAAATCCAAGGTAAACCATACAAGTCGAGTTGCCACCGCACTTCTATTTATCCAAAGGAATGGTTAGAAAGCAAACAAAAACCTAATAGTTTTAACAAAAACTAATAAAAGAAACAGAGATCTGGGTAAGGGGGTTGGTTATGCAATGGGAAGGTGTTAGGCACCCAAAACATCCTAGGTACTCCTAGGGAGCCCTTTTCATACTTGTTGCAAAGGTTGTTGTTTTGTGAAAATTTTATTTGTGCAAACATGATTGAAGAGATGAGAAGAGAATGTACAAGTTATTTACATTTTGTGTTTGGATGGATAAACCCATTGCCTACGTACCCTCTTATAAAAAGATTAGGATCAAAACCTCGTAGTTCGGGGTAAAAATCTCAAAACAAGTTGGTGAATTGATTGGTCCAAAAGCCTTAAGGTCTTTTGTTATCAAAGGGAGAAAACTCAACCTAAAACCACAAATCCACCATGTGAGGATAGCTTCAACATGCTAGTGAGGGGTTAACCCTATAATAAGCATGGAAGACTCATTGTCCATCACTAAGGATATAGGTGAGTATTACATCTACCACAAGGATAACTCAAACCTAATAGCTAAAGGTTATGAAAAATTTTGATTAAGAAAGTGGCCACTGGAACCACAAAAGGAAAATTTGAATGGGTTATATTTACCAATTAGAAGTATATACAAAAGTGGTCAAAGTTGACTTAGAGATTCAATTCAAAATGAGTGTTATGAAAAGGAAGTTTGAAAATCAAAAGCATAAGGCTTAGGTTTCTAATGTTGAAAACAAAAGTTAGATGTTTGCACAAAAAGGGTTTTGGCTTGGGTTAGGGTGGAGAGATGAAGAAGAAGGGCTAAGTCCTAAGGAAAATAAAAAGATGAGGGATATGAAATGAAACCACACTTGGAGTTCCTCTCTTGAGATCATATTGATGATCCAAGTAGCTCCCATCCCTTGGAATAAGCAAGCACAAAGTATAAGCAATCAAACAAGTCTCATAAGAGATCCTCAATGTATCTTGTATCTTCTACTTGGATGAACATGGTAATGATCCTACAATTAAGCTCAAATGGAAACTCCTAGTTCAAGAGCACACACATCAAAAGTTCCATAAGTAAACAAACATCACACACTATATCCATATAAGAGGCTCAAACAATGGGTGGGCTTTAGTAAAGAGGGGTCATGTCAACCTCGACAAACAAGCCAAACTGTAATGGGTAATCTGTAGCTCTTAACCACTAACATTGAACGTTAGGGTGAAGTTGATCAAAGTGGTAAATGAGGATGAGACCTCATGCTCTTAACCCTGGCCAAGGTGAGCTCATGATAAAGAAAGCGTGGGGATCCAGAAAGTGGGATCCTATTCCACTTGACAGACTCTGGACAAAGATCTGGGGCACATGTTCAGAAGCATCAGCACGTAGTGCGAGCATAAAGAATGACACACTGAATAACGGGGGATTGGCTACTAATCCCTTTTATCCGCCAATCGCCTCTACTCTTGGAGGTCTTAACAAATAACACATGCTTCTTCTTGGAGGTCTTTGAGAACAATTTTAAACAAACACAAACAGAGCCTCTGAAGGAGGACTTGTCAGCAAAATGCCTGCCAAAAAGGTGACAGGACTTCAGACTACATGAAGTAAGAAGCTAACTACCTAAGTGGTGTGTCAACCACAATCCAATGCTCAAGCAAGAGCTAAAGCAAGCAAGCAACTAAGGCACCTATACAAAGACTAAACAATTAGTACTTCAGTCATACAAGCAGAAAACAAAGAGTGAAACCCTATAACAATTACACAATTCAGTGCATAAGTGCCCTAGCACTCAAATGAGCTCATGAGTTCACCACATCAATTAAACCCTACAAAACAACAACAAGTCAAAACTCAATTCATTTTGCATCTCACAAAGTGAGAACAAATCTAACCATCAATGATAAGTGTCCAAACCTGAAACACAAAACCAAGTTAGTTTTATGTACAAAACCCTAGTACAAAGACAAGATTCAAAATCTAACCAAATGACCAAAACAGAACCCAATCTTCTATGCATTACACATTCAAACACTCCACAAAATGTCCTTAAAAGGACCAGCATCAAATCAATAATCAAATGCCTCAAATTGCCTATGCCATGCAATGACCAAAAATATGCACAAAATGAACTTCCAATTTATAAAATTCATATCAAATCAGAAATTAATGCAATGACTTTGAGATTTTTTATATGAGTTTCTCATGCCATGAATGTTCAACATGCAAAAAAATCAAATCCAGAATGATGCAAATGCTATGTGAACAAAAATGCACCAATTCAATGTCAAAAATGTAACACAAATTGTCACACTTTTCTCCATGTGTCAAAAATAATGATAACATATGAGAAAAAATCCAAACCAGTGACCAAAAATTCATATCATGTATGAATGTCAAGCATGCAAAAAATTGGATCAAATGGCTCAACAATGAGGATTTCACAATGCATTGAATGCAATAGATCAAATTAGCACAATGTTCATACAAAAATATCCACATTAAAATCCAGGCATCAACAATTCATGACATTAACATCATAAAAAAGTAGACATCCATACAAATCTATGAAAAAAAATTGGGACTCATTTGGATCATTTTTGCATTTTTTATGAATTTTCTAAAATAAACAAAATAATTGATATATGCATGAAAAATGGAGGAAAAAGAATTAATTCAAATATACTCATAAAATACCACAACCACACGATATGGAGCGCTATCAAGATCAATGGTCCAGGTTTGAATTAATGAAACGATGCGTTTCATTAATCCACTCAGCATGCACATTCAGTAGTCAAACACACGCGTGGCTTGGTCAAGCACTCTCATCCAATCAATCTCACACGCAACAGCACACATGGCATACACGCAAGCAAAACCCTAGCAACATACAGACGTCGGAGCTACAGCTCCGATCGTCTTCTCCGACGACTCACGCGACGGCGCCGCCACAAAAAATTCCAGAAATCCACCAAACCTATACCATTCAAAACGTCTCTCCACGAGGATTCCAAATATTACATCAATTCAACCTAATTCCTCCTAGATTTTTCAGATCGAAGAGAAACATTTTTGAGATCCAAACTTTCAGTCCACATAACTTCCTCAATTTTCAGTCAATTTCAAATCTAAACACATGTACATGCTCTACTCATCAGATCTACAAATCTATGACCTTAAAACAGCAAAAGGAGATGATGAAAATTGAGTCACCTTGAAGTGGAGACCTCTGAATTCGCGCTCTCACAAGCTCATAAGCTCCAGATCACTTCCTTTACACTTCCTTTGAAGCTTTATGCAAGAATGAATGGATGAAACCTCTTGAATCTACTTCAATTTCCAAATCTGATCCACATGAGAATGCTCTTGATCTGCATGATTTCTTGATGAATTGCAACAAACAGATAATGATTCTTGATCAGTGAAGGATGAGGATCAAGAATATGTAAAGATCTTTGAGCTTTGTGTGAAGAAAATGAGAATTCGAAGTGAGAGAATTTTGGAGAGTTCTTGATTTTTTGATCTCAAATGGTGGTTTTTTATCTGTTATGATTAGGGTTTCTGTATTTATACTCCATGCTAATGACAATGCTAATCATATTTTCCATTAGTTAATCATGATTAGTGAGATATGAAGCAAATTGCAAAAAATGCAAAATGAGCTTTCCTTGCCATAATCCACGTGTACAGCTCCATGTTAAGCTCTCAATCCACTTATGGACATCCAAGGGTCATGATTTGAAGATCAATTTGCTTGCATCTCAAGCCAAAAATGAATGTTGAATATTTTCTTCAATTTGCACATATGTGAAATAATGAGCATACACACTTTCCCCATGCATGGCAAAGCTCAATTTGAGATGTCTTGAACATGAGAAGCATTTTGCAAAAATAATGAACCAATTTGAAGCATTGCATCAAAAGTTATGCCATTTTGAATTTCCATGCACACTTTGTGATTAAATGACCATAACTCCTCAACCATTCATCATATGAACATGAATTAGGACTTTTTGGAAAGGGGAGACAAAGATCTACAACTTTCATGTTCACCAAAGATCCATCTGAAACTCCTTTGACATTGACAAGTCAAGTTGAAAGTGGACCAAAAACTTGCCAAATTTGGAAACTTTGAATTATAGGTCATTTTCCATTTTTAGTAACTTTTGCCATGACCTTTGAATCTTCAAGATGGATGTTTAGAATGATGAATAGACCCCATTTGAACATGATTGAGGTGTCTCAACTCATTTCCCCACCTCATAGCCCTCACTTGACTGCACAGTTGACTTTTGGTCCTCAGATGACCTTGAAATGCCTTGATTAACTTGAGCCTCTACCACTTGGTGAAATTGCTTCAAAATGAAACCCTAGCTCATTTAAGCTCCTTATAATAATCATGTGGTCCTCATCCCAAGAAAATACCTCATCTCTTGCACAAAGGATCTTCTTGAAGCTCTTGACCTGGTGATTGCTTAAGCTACAACAAAAGATGTAAGTGACATATTTTTGTGCTTTTGGTTAGTAAATAAAACAAGAAAAGCAATGATATACAATTCAAGCATGCTTTGTGATCTCAAACCACTCACAAGAGATCCCTACCCAAAGGGAAAGGGAGCCAAGATGCTCAATGATCCTTGATGTTGTGCAATGCAATGTTATGATGCCATGAGGGATCTTAGGGACAAAATTGGGGTCTTACACCACGTCAATTAATGAGTTTCATCCTGTGGCGCTGGTTTTTTCCATTTATTCTATTTTCATTTTTTTTCAGTTAATTCATTTGATTTTCAAAAATTCATTAAAAACTCATTTGAAGTCATAAAAATATGAGACCAATTCCAATATTTTTCTTGAAAAATCTAGTTTCATATTTTGATTTTTAATTATTTTTGTGACTTCATTTGATATTTTTCATGGATTATTTGATTTTTTAATAGTTTTAATTCATTTTAAAATACTTTCTGACTTTTGAAAAATCCAAAAATATTTTATAGCATCCATGGATCATGATAAGTCAATGAAAAATAGTCTCATCAATTTCTTATTTGATTTGAGATTTATTTGAGATTTTAATTCATATTGTGCTATTTTTAATTGTTTTAAATTGTTTTTAAATACTTTCTGGTTTCAAAAATTGATGAGAAAATTAGTCAAAGTTTGTTTGACTATGTTGAACCTATGAGAATTTATTTGGACTCATTGAAGTTGTTTTCAATTGAATCTGAGATTTAACCTTATTTGTTTATTTTTTTATTTGCATTTTATTTTAATTCAAAAAAATACCAAAAAAATATGGTTGACCTCTTTGACTTGTTATCTTCATTTCTCTTCTGTTTGGTGTTGGTTGATGTTGATTTGATTCACATTTGATCAATTGGATTTGGTTGTGGTCTTATTTTCCCCTCCCTTTCATCTTCATCCCTTTCTTTCCATCAATGGCCAATGAGTTAAAGTCTTATGGTTGGTCTTGACAAAGGAGAGGTTTAACCTTCTTTGATCCAAACCAAACTTAACTTGATTGATCAAGTGAGTTGTTTTCTGTCAAAGATAGGTTGCTTCTCGGTCAAGCAAATAACCTAAAGTCCATACAAGGCCCTTCCCCTTTTGTTTTGGCATGGAAAGTTTATGGAGCTTGGCTTACTAGTCATGATCTCTAACTTGTGTTCTTTGCCTATATTTTTATTGACCGGCCTCAGATAGGTGCGACTACTACATTAGTCCACTTACGATTGCTTAACATAACGTTACATTGTCTTATGAAAAGCTAACATAACTTCACTAATTACTAACTTTAATTTGAGCATTTAATTTCTTGTCATTTACTTTTAATGTCATTTATTTCTTGCTCATTATTCATATTGATTATCCCTTTTCTCACTTGAGCACATATTTTATGTTTATGTCATTTTTCTTTTTCTCATTTGAACCCATTATTGTGTATATACATTGTTATTTTGTGTTGCTTTGTGTTTCTTTTTGTGTGAACCAAATGCAAAAGGAGAAAGGACTTAGAATTAGGATTTACTTATGCTTAAAGGAGTTCAAGAGCAACTAGGCCTCATGCCTTTAGAATGCAAAAACTTGTTGAAGAGCAACTAGGCCTCATGCCTTTAGAATGCTAAAATCCAAAGTTGACTTCAAAGGACTTCTCTCCAAAACTTATTCTTTGTTCATTCCCTTTATTATGTTGTGAACTTTTTGATGTTTGCTTGTGTGTGATAGGGATCCCACGTTGAGATTATGAAAAGAGGACCATTGTCATGAGTAGCCAAGTTAAGAGACAAGCCAAATGGAGATCCTAGGAGCTTGAGTTTAATTTGTTTGATTGCTTGCTTGTATGCTAAGTCCAAAGGAAAGGAGCATCTTGAGTCATCTCTATGACTTCAAGAAAAGGAACTCCAAAGGTTTATCTTTCCTTCTCTTATCTTTGTATGCTTTAGGACTAGCCCTTCTCTTCTTCTCCCCACTCTAACCAAGCCAAAAATCATTTTCTAAACTTTGAGTTTGTTTCAAATTAGAAACCTAGGCCTTAAGCCTTTGACTTTTCAAAACTATTTTCATCAATACTCATTGTGAATAAATCTTAATCCAACTTTGACTTCATTTTGTAAATAAATCTAATTTATAAATATAACCCACTTCAAGTTATTTTTTTGGTTTCAATGGCCACTTGTTAAAACTTTTCAAAAACATTAGTCATAGGTTTGAGTTATCATAGTGGTTGATATAAATCTTACTTCATCCTTAGTGTTGGATTATTAGTCTTCCATGCTTATTATAGGGTTAACCCTTCACTAGCATGTTGAAGCCTTCCTCACATGGTGGATAATTGGTTTAGGTTGAGTTTTCTCCCTTTGATAACAAAAGACCTTAAGGCTTTGGGTCAAATCAATTCACCAATCTTTGAGATTTTTACCCCGAACTACGAGGTTTTAATCCTCCTTTGTGATGGTACGTAGGCAATGGGTTCATCCATTCAAACAACAAATTTGTAAATATAATCTATTCTCTTATCATCCTCCAATCTTTTGCACAAATCTTTTCATAAATACCAACCTACAACATATTTTGCAAAAAGGGTTCCCTTAGAGTACTAAGGATGTTTTGGGTGCGTAAAATCTTCCCATTTCATAACCAACCCCCTTACCTAGATCTCTGACATTTTTATTAGTTTTTGATTTGAAAAACTTCTTACTTGGCTTTTGTTCGCTTTTTAGCCTTTCCTTTAGACAAATAAAAGTGTGGTGGCGACTCGAATTGTATGTTGACTTTTGGTTTAGTCAATAAACCTAAAGGTAACAAAAACCCCGCTACAGGGACCAATTCCTTAGAGGTAGTCCGCTGGAAGAAAGTTGCCAATTTGTCTGTAGCATCTTATTGGATACTTGTGGTCCCTTAACCTTGATATTATCCTGCTGATTTTTCACTACTATAAATCATGGATTTATTGGTTCATTTTTACTATGACCAGGTAACTTAGGACGTCATCCGTGCATCCCTAATGGAAGAGAGTTTCAACGGGCGCCTACTTCCCAAGGTAAGAAAGCCTTTCCTGCTTAAAATCCTTCAACTGTCTATTGAATTAACAACAATTTAACCTCTTGTTACAATGTTTATGCGCTTCTTACACCGGTAACATGTTTCTTTTAGGTCTTGGTGATATGTTTGAGGGAGATACTCGGTTTAAAGCGACAACCTCATCTTATTTGAAACTTCACTCTTGTAGAAGTAACGGAAAAGGAGCTCAAATTTTCAAATAACGGATGCACTCAGTCACAAAGGCGTTTTTTAACAGATGGTCCTTTTTTCAAATTATGTAGCCATGTAGCAGAAAGTGTATTGAAACTATACACGACCTGTATTTTCAGCATTTGTAATAAAAATCCATGGATTGAATAATACTTATGCATTATTGTAATATGCTTTGTGACCTTGGAACATGTGGAGTTCCAAACTTAAAGTTTAGTGTTTCTATCAAACAACCAAACCTTCTTTTGATCCTTTCCAAATGAGAGTATTACTCAGTTGTTACCAGCACGAACAACACAGCTGAATTATAGCTTGAGGTTGCATAAAAATGGTTTGAACTCCAATAGCACCAATCTTTGAAAAACTCAAATTAATGGGATTTTTTTAATGGGAATTTTTAAGGCATATTCTAAGTATGCAATAATGGTAATTAAAAACAATTTATCAATCTCTCCTAATTCCAGCATCACCCAAAGCCAAACTCTAGGTTAAAAAGTCAACATTAACTACATGCCAATTCACCATACAAATGCAAATAGTTTCTTGATCACGCACCAACCAAGCCTCAACAATAACTAGTCTGTTCTGAAACAAATATACACCAATCCAGTGGCCTACTTGATCAGTAAGTACAATGAGCTTCTTGTTTACCAAAGGATCCTGATGCATTAATGATCTCCAGATGTAATAGGGTCCAAATGCGCGATGCAACGAACCATCGGAATTAGGTTTTTATATCGGGAAAAATCCTAACTTCCAGGTGGTGATTAGAGAAGAAAAAAAACAATTTTCTCCCCTAGTAGAATTCTCAAGTCTCGACTTCCTCGTATCATGCTTTATGATTATAAACAACAATGGAGATTTCAAAACAATCGGACAAAATTGGGGTATGACACATATGATATGAATGTTAATATAATCTTTGCGGAGAATATATTGACACAAAGGAAAAGAATCCGGAGAGACTGAAGGTCCACAGGAGCATAATGCATTCCGTAAGGAAAACTCACGGAGGAGACAAAGACTATGGGGATAAGAGTCATGCATAGGCCAGGTTACGACTTGAAACTGCTGGAGACACAAGGGAATTTCCATGAAAAAAATCAATGGAAAGACTCGGTTGGAGGGAAAAGGAAAACTGTATGTATTGGGATAACACCAATACAACTAGAAACACCCACTGACGAAATGCGAAAATCAGGACGAGACTGAAATACTCAAAGGGAATTCAATTTCACAAAGAAATACGAACCCAAACTCAACTGGGGAAGAAAAACTTCAACACATGAGTAGAAGAAATATATTATCCACTACCAGTTACTGGGTAAGAAGATAATATACTCGGACAAAGGGACATCTGTTACCGGTTAGGGTAAATATATCAAGGATGACTCACTGAGAAAAAAGAGGTGTATTCATTACCGGTTACTGGGTAAGAATGCCCTATTGGGAAAAGAAACCAAATAGGATTTACAACTACCTGTTATTGGGCAGGAGACCAAAGAGAAGTTATTCGTCATCGATTAAGATGAACATATCAAGGATAAACTCAAAGGGAAGAATATTCGTCACCGGTTAAGATGAACATATCAAGGATAAATTTTCGGGGAACATAGGAATTACAACTACCGGTTTGTAGCGGTAAATTCATGATCATCAAGCTATGGATAAGCAAGACATCAAATAACAAGAGTCGCCACCGCACTTTTATTGTTTCCAAGGAAAAAGGGAAAAGTATGAACAAAACCCAAAAGTAAGAAGTTTTCAAATCAAAACTAATAAAATGTCAGAGATTACAGGTAAGGGGGTTGGTTACACAAAGGGAAAGTGTTAGCACCCAAAGTGTCCTAGGTACTCCTAGGGAGCCCTTTTTTGTGTGCATATGTATTTTGTACAAAGTGATGTTTCCAAACAAATAGAATGTAGGGATGAGAAAAGAATTCATTAATTATATTTTTGTGTTTGAAAAGACCTTCGGACTTGTGCCTACGTACCAACATAAAAATGAGGGATCAAAACCTCGTAGTTAGAGGTATAAATTTCAAAGAGGATGCATTGTTTTTAACAAAAATTAAGTTTGAAAGGCATAAAGCCCTAAAAATGGCTTGATTGAGTTAGTTCTTTTTTGGCTTTTTTGAAAGTTTAGGTCAAGTATAATTAAGTTTATTTACAAGTTTGATTAATAAAAGAAGTTTGAAAAAGCAATGGCATAAGGCCAAAGTTTCTAGTTTGCAAAGTGGTCAAAGTTTAGAACAAAACTAGTTCAAGCAAAGAAGAATTTTTTAAAAGGAGGGAGAGATTTTGAAATTAAAGAAATGGGGAGAAGAAGAAGAGACTAATCCTATGCACAAAATTAAAAGTTAAGAGTTGAAAAGATCTAACCACTGGGTAGCAATCCAATAAACAAGAATGTCCTATAGAAACCCCAAATTCCCTTGGACATTAGAATCAAGCCACAAACAAAATGCATACAATATTATCTTGAAGAGTAAGGCATCAAATAAAGATACCCCCATCCAAGCCTTAGCCACTCCATGATCTCCTTCAAATTTGCCCATGTAGCAGATGAATTCCACAAGTCACAGGTTCAAAATAACAGCTTCATAATGACCATGTTGTAGATGAACTCAAAGGGATCTTCAAAGATGTATCATATGAAGTTTCAAATTGCAAGTACTTGGTTTCACAAAAGTTGGCATTGGTCAAGTCCTTTAGCATAGGAATGTTGCCTAAATTCTAAGTCCAATTGTCCAAGATCAAGTCAACAGTCCACACAAAAGTTTTTTAGGGTTTTTTGTTGTTATTTTGTACATTAATGGTCAAAGACCACACAAGCAAACAAAATATACACAAACAAGATATATCACACAATATGGTCCAGATGGACAAAATGAAAATGGCATTAACAAAAACAATTAGAATGGTATGAATAATGGCAAATGAATAGAACTTAAAAATTAAAGTGCATTAAAATAAAGGACATGGAATTAAATTTTACTTGCTAATAAGTTAGAAGTTAGTATTGTTTTTATTTTGCTTTTGTTTTAAGTCATTCTTTGGAGAACACTCAACCCACTTATCACAAGCATGGATCCTTGAACCAAGACATCTTCCAAAGGAATGAAAAAAGGTCAAGTTTCCAGACAATACCATGAAAGAGGGGAGACTTACAATCTCACTAACTAGAATGTTATGCCTTTTGCGTCAAAAATTTAGTCTTATGTTAAGCAATCGTAAATGGACTTACGTAGAAGTCAAAACTATTTGAGGTCGGACAATAGAATTTTGGTGTTAATGCATGTTAGAGACATAGTATAATGGACTATGCTCATGAAACATACCACACACAAAAAGAATATGCAAAAGAGGTGGCCTAATCTCATCCATACTTATGTCAATTTTGCAATCAAGTAGCCTTAGGATTTAGAGACATCATAGACCAAATGAAATGGATGCATAAAGAAGGGGAATTAGATGAAGAGGGAGGGGAATTGATCAAAACTCAAATTGATCAAAGGAGGACTTTTACCAAGTTAATATCATTCATTCATTTTGGGAGATAGAATGTACATTCCATCAATCCCCTAAATCCAATGATATTAACCTTGCAAAGTCAAATTAACCTTGACCAAGGCCCAACAACACAAGTCAAATAGACACAAACCATCACAAGAGGTCAACACAATTATTTGGTATTTATTCAATTTAAAAATACTAAAATAATGCATTTAAATTAAGTATGGTTTGTCAAATTCCTAAAACCTCACCAAAACACCAAAGAAATGGCCATGAGATTTATCATAGGTCAAACAAGGTCCAAGGCCTTGGAGAAAAAAATTCAGAATTTTTAAAGACTTAAAAGTATTTTTAAACAATTAAAAATAATCACAAAATCAATTAAATCATGAAAAATATTAATAATGATCCAAAAAATAATTTTAATTCAGAATATGAAAGAGGAATTTATTTAAATTTTTTTGGTGAAACTCTCATATATTTTGGATTAATATTAAAATTAATATGAATTAAAACAAAAACAAAAAAAAATGTGAGCCACTTGATCTTCCTCATTAATTGAGGTGGCAGATCAAAAGGATGGAAACGCGTGTTCCATGGTGGAACTCAGTCAGCGCGCCACAAGCGTGGTAATCAAAACCAACGCCTAATATTAAAACATTTCAAATGGATCATGTGGTCTAAAGACGTGCCAACACACCGCCGGAGCCAGAGCTCCGGTCTTCTTCTCCGGTGGACCTCACCGGACTGGTCCACCCTCAACCATCACCAAAATAAAAAAGGAGGACATGATCTGAAAGAAAAAATGGCGTAGAGCACGAATCTAACCTCAATTTCAACTAATTCCAAATATATAAAAAGATATGGGGAATTGAATTTTGAGGTGTGACAACTAAGTTGCTTCGATTTGACCTCAAAGCAACTCAATCTTCTTGCCTACATTAGTAGGACTTCAGACAACCAAAGATCCAAGAGAATTGATGAGAATTAAGTGAGAATCGAAGAGAAGAAGTTTTCTGAAATTTACCTTCAATGTTGTGCAGAAATGGATCTTGCTTGCTTCAATCTTGATCTGATCACACTTGAGAAGCTTGCAGGAGAGGTTTGGCAATGGTACAAAGCTTTGGATCCTGGAGTTTCTGAATCTCCAAACAGTGAGATTTAAACTCAATTTTTAAGTTGAAAATTCTCAGGTTTTCCTTTGAATGGTGAGGGTTTCATTTGGGGGGCAAAGCAGGCACGCAAGGTGTGTTTGAATTGAGCTTCAAGGGCGTGTATTTATAGCAATTGGGACTGATATTTGCACACTTGAAAAATTGCTAAATTTGGACATGGTGATGCACAAGCTTGCATGGCCTTGTACAGGCCTATGAAGCAATCCAATTTGATCCATGTACAATCATTCTGAAGTTCAAATGAGGCTTGGATGTCAAGGCAATGTGAAATGTGATTTTTCGCATTTGATTTCTTCCAATCATGCAGACATGTTAAAGCCATGCATAGCCCTAGCAAATCTTATCCAAAATGCATGAACTTGGGTTCTTTTGAAAGCTTAGATCAAGAGGAACAACTTTTTTGTTGAACACTTTTTCATTTGGAGCTTGGATCATGGTGAATTTTAAGGTGGAATTTTTGAAATTTCAACATGTTGAAAAGGTTTCTAAGTGTCAAGCCATATATCTCAATATTCCACCTTGCTTAACTTTTTATGTGAGCTTCAAATGAGAAACGTGTCTTCATCAAAGTTGTAGCTATTTCAAATACCTTCAAAATGGTCACTAATTTCATGTCATTTGGATTTATAATGATAGATTTATGCATTTTTAAAGTTTGGAAAAATCACTTGTTCAATGGTATGGGGGCAAAAATGACCTATAATGTAACTTCATATCACATGCTCATAAAAGTTGAATTAGCTCTTACTCCAAACATAAAAGTTGAAGTATACATATTGAGTTTTATTGTGAAATTTGGAAATATTTCATATCATAAAAATTGAGCAAGTTATGGCCTTGGGAAGTTGACTTTCAAATTAGGGTTTAGACAAAATGACCTATAATGTTTCAACATAGAAAATGATTTTCCAAGAAAAACTAGCTCTAGGTCTAAACATGAAAGTTTTTTGGAATGTCATTTAGAGTAACTTTTCTCTTAGAAGCATTTTCATATGGTGAAAATTTTAGGATATAGTGTCTAGGGAGACCCAGTTTTGATCAGATGAATTCATCTGGCCAACCACCATCAACCAACTTGCTAACCTTCAATTCTATCGACTTTCTAGGCTCATGGTAGATAATATATGCATAAGATGATGAATTTTTAAGTGTCCCTTGATAAATTTGATCAATTGGTGAGATAGCTTGTTGGAGAAGTTACTCAAGATACCCAGTCAAACTAGGGTTTCCAAGGCAAATCACTTCCAAACTCTTGTAGAATGCTTGATCAATATAATATGTAGAGATCATTGGGACTCATATATGATGCTTAGAGACATTGTGAGTCAATCCTTGGTTGTGCTTTTATCCATGAGGGTCTCAAACCTTAGGTATGAACTTGATGGATTTTGATGATCATGCCCTACCTACAAAAGAGTTAGGCAAATACAAAGACCTATTTTTGGTATTTGGGTTAGTGAAATGCTAAAATACAAGTATGATACAATCACATGGTGCTTGGTGATCTCTCCCAAAACAAACCCAGTGAGATAGGGGTAAGGAGGATGCCAAAGTATGATCCCAATGCTAATGCATATGATGAAATTGCATGAGGGATCTTAGGGTCAAAATTAGGGTCTTACAGTTTCCCCTATTTAAGGACATTCTAACTGAGGAGGTGAAGGTTAAAATCTTCGTGTCAACTCAATAAAATGGGCTTAAATAACAACATAGAAACAAATTTTGGTCCCTAAGAGACCTCATGATGCATATGATATGTATGTAAAAAACAAATTCTCTGTGGGGAAATGTTGCCACAAAGGAAAAGAAATCAGAGAGACCGAAGATCCGCATGAGTATAATGCATTCCGTAAGGAAAACTCACTGGGGAGACAGAGACTCCGGGGGGATAAAAGGTTACGCGCAGGCCAGGCTACGACTTAAAAGCTGCTAGGAGACTAGAGGAATTCCATAAAATGGAAAGACTCAGTCGGGGAAACAAAACATCTGCAGGGGATTACAAGTAGATCAGGATAAAACTAAAGGTCTTAAATCAATGCAGGGAAAAGTGATTTCACTAAGGAAAAGCGCACTCAACTTAACTGGAGAAGAAATAAACTTCAACACAAGAGGAGTAGAAATCTATTATCCACTACCTGTTACTGGGTAAGGAGATAATAAGGATCTGACAGAGAGGACACCTGTCATCAGTTAGGATGAACATATTAAGGATGACTCGCTGGAACCACCAGGAGGGAATATTCATTACCGGTTACTGAGTAAGAATAGCCTTTCTGGGGAAAACTGCAGAAATAGGATTTACAACTACCATTTACTGGGCAGAAGACCAAAGATGAGAATATTTGTCACCCGTTAAGGTGAACATATCAAGGATAGACTCAAAGGAAAGAAAATTTGTCATCGGTTAAGATGAACATATCAAGGATAGTCTTGCTTGGGAATTGTTAAGGAGGATATCCGTCATCGATTAAGATGAACATATCAAGGATAAACTAACTGAACAAAAAGTAGGAATTACATCTATCAAATACTGGATAGAAGACCATCAAAGAGAAAATCTGTCACCGGTTAGGATGAACATATCAAGGATAGACTCTGTTGAGGGGAAGAGAAGGATTTACAACTATCGGTTATTGGGTAAAAGACTACAAAAAGGAGGAAACCCGTCATCGGTTAGGATGAACATATCAAGGATTAACCCTCTGGGGAACAAAATAGGGATTACAACTACCTTTTTACTGGGTAGAATATCAAGGATGGGAATATCCGTCATCGGTTAGGATGAACATATCAAGGATAGACCCAAGCAAGGGAAGAAAATATCTATCATCGGTTAGGATGAACATATCAAGGATATACTTCCTAGGGAAACGTGAAAACGAATCCGCTGGGGAGAAAAAGTTACTCTTGCCGGGTATTGGGAAAAAGTGAAAAATATGAGAAGAATATCACCAGTTACTGGGTAATAGACTCTCAGGGGACCAAACGCATCTATCTAGGTAAGATATAGAAAGAAAAGGTCAATCAAGACTCAACCCAATGAGGATATAGCTTAAGGGGAGTAATTCCATCCAGGTAATCAACTGGGTAGGAAACTAGAAAAATGATCATCCACGAGGAAATAACTAAGTGGCGAAAGGAGAAAAGTTAAAAATCTTTCTGCTTAAGGGGCCGACACTTCTACCATTGAGAGGACAGACACCGAACTTGTATGGGGATGAAGTACCACCATAGCAAAGAATAAGAATCTCAAACAATGAATCAACAAATATGATTATGCAAAAATATGTAATCATGAAATTATATAAGTGTATATGTATATGTATATGTATGATGATTATGCTGACAAAACGATCGCAAAGGATACAAAGGTGTCGCAGAAATTTGAATCATCGGTATAATCCCCAGTCAATGCACAACAAAGGGATACAGCTGCCGGAGAACAGGGAGATCAACATCCCAAAGGCTCAACATTATCCGGGGAAGGAGGAGATCTACTGAGGAAAGGAAATACTATCGAATCTGCAGGGAATTTTAGGTCAGCACCATATCAAATGGAAGACAACCATATAGAGGATAAACATAAATAGTTGCTCAGAAACCAAGAGGAAACTCTAACTAGGAGTGAGTCAGATGGCTACTGGCGGAGAAACCAACGTGATCTACTAAGAAAATCAATCTTACTCTGCTGAAGATCAAAACAAAACATCAACCCTGCTGAGGAACACACAAACTCTGCATGGGACTGAATTAACCAACTCAGCTGGGAAAAGTACAAAGACTCTGCTAGGGATCAAACACTCCGCAGGGGAACTGGACCAACAAACTCGACTAGGGATACCCGAAGGGCTAACTACTTGGGGAACCCATAGAGCTCCACACTTAAGACTTGTTGTTTTTCGAAATGTTGTTGATATTGCTGTAAAACTGCCTCTGAAAAATTCTTGCTTTTATATGTCTAAGAAAATGATTTTGATTAAGAAATTTAATTTCAAAAATGGTCATAATAAAATTTAAAACTATTTGGCTGAAATAAATAAGAGTAGAAACATTTGGATAAAGGCTCAACTTTATTTAATAGAATGGTAGTCTGTAAATGACAACACTCCATAAATCTTTACTGTCATACCCCAAAATTTTCCCATTAATATTTTAAGACATTTTTCAGGGTATTCCGACTCATTTTTATGACACTGATCTTAAAAAAACAAAGGTCCAGCCCACGAATGGCCCAATCCAGAAAATGGCACAAACTGGCCTGTTCGCTACACGTTCGCTACACGCTCGCCTAGCGAACGTTCGCTACACGTTCGCTACATGTTCGCCTAGCGAACGTTCGCTACACGTTCGCTACACGCTCGCCTAGCGAACGTTCGCTACGCGTTCGCTACACGCTCGCCTAGCGAAGCTGACAGACAATAGAAAATTTCGGGCTTCATTCTGAGCCCATTAGGTCACAAAAAAGAGCATTATAAATACCAGCACTTCAGTAATGAAGAGGGAGAACGAAAAAGGACGAAAGGAGAACCCTAGCAAGCAAACCCTGATACTCATTGGAGGCAAACCTGGAAGGAACTCGGCGGCACCAAGTTCTACCTCCGCCCAATTCAATCCGATTTGCCGATTCGAAGTCACAACTCAGCTGCTAACAGGTTTACATTGCTATCATTGTTTTATATTCTTAATTTGCATATGACTTTATGATTGGATTTATGAAATACCTTAAGCTTGGCATGTGAACTTTAATATATACCATGCATACCTTAAATGATTAATCGTATAATTGCAGTAATGAGATCCATAAGGCATAAAATTGGTTGAGATTATACTGATATCATATTCAAAAACCAGCAGCGCTCGCTAGCACATCGCTAAGCGAGCCAGTAGCGAGTACTCGCTAGGCCTTCGCTAGGCGAAGCAGGGGCGAATGGAACAGCGGCTGTTTCATTTTTTTTGGCTGTTCTATCTTATGTTATTATAATTCTGCATCATTTGGTTTGAGTTCATGATTGTTGTGTTTATTTTATGGTGCAACTTTCAATTATATTTTATCTCGATGCTCTAATCCGTGTGTTGAATTGTGTAAAGGTTTACATGTTTCCAAGGAAATGGCCGGCTAGGCATTCCACCTTAGGGGTGGGATACCCTTGTGGAGTTTCACCCTAAATTACCTAATTAATTTTACTGTATTAATTTTTAATGTATTAATTTTAATGTATTAATTTTAATGTATTAATTGTAATATGGAGATTCATCCTAATTACCTAATCGATTGTAAAATACGGCCTCTAAATATGTGATCTTGGACCTCTCTTTATTGCCTTACGATATTACGGTATTACGGTCATGTCCCGCGAATGTGGGGATACCCTTAGCAAAGACCCTTCGATTAAATCATCATGTCCCTTTAAAATAAATCATAGTCCCTCGGATGTTGCCTTCGAATATATGATTTTGTCCCTCGATGACCCTTCGGTGTAGCCTACGGTTAAATGATGATCGTCCCTTCGAATGCTAAGGTATCCTTACAACTGTTGCCTTCAATGACCTATCGATGACCCTACAATGACTCTTAAACATCCAAAGGGTAAAATTACTTACTTCTCAATAGTAAGGCCAGTTTTACCCTCATAAGGATAGGAAACGTTCATAACGACCTTAGGAAGGTATAACTCTCAATTACTAGATCATAACCTAAAATATTTTCAACACCTCACACCTTTCAAAACCTCTTTTGGAAAATCACCACTTGGTATACAATCATTACCGAGTTATATTTTTTCAAACAACTTTCAAAACTAAACGAGATAACCACTTTGTATACATTCATACGAGAATCATTACAAAGTTAAACTCTCTTTTCAAAACATTTTCTAAGCCGTTCACAAGCACTTTTTCAGACAAGAAAAATAACATAAGTGATCCAGCAATTAAGAGCCCATGGATAACCATGGATACATAGGGTGCTAATACCTCCCCTTTGTATAATGTACCTCCCGAACCCAAAATCTATTGAGGTCTTTCCTGTTCTTTTCCACCTTTCCTTATTGGATGAAAGAAAAGTCGGTGGCGACTCTTGCTATCCGCGACATTGCGATAAAAAGCAAAATACCCCAAGTCAGTTCACCGTATGACAGAACTGGCGACTCTGCTGGGGACACTTTAAAAAGAGAGGTTACCTTAAAAACAAGATCACTTATTCCAAATTGTCTGATTTACTTTTAAGGGGTTGCTTGGGTATTTTTGAGTGAAAGATCCTACACCCGGATCTAGTGTACCTTAGGTAAGTAGCAATAGATCATCGCGACTATCCGGCGTATACTGGAATGGTTAAAATGATGGCTACGGTTAATGTGACACTTTGGATGTCCTGATGTTCCTCATGTTCACTTGAGGAAAAATTTGGCTTCCGCGTGGTGTCATTAAAGCATTAACCAGACCTTTAGAACCCTAATTGACTCATCCTGGCCATTAGAAAGTAGTGAGATAACTGACTTCGGTTCCGACTGGGGTTGGTTGAGACTCGATACTACACTCTTTGAGATTGGACTTTAGGGAAGCTTCGGTCAACCACTTGGTGTTGCACTGAAGTGGACTTGAAGGAAGGTCAATGATTGGAGATCCTTCTAGAACCCGGTTACTATTCTAGGACAGGTTGAACCAACTAAACTTCAGTGGGGAGGGTACTTACCTATGGAACTCATGCAAGCCTCAAAACTTAGGAATGACTGTTGTGTGACTTGCTTGTGCGTGTTATTTACATAACATCATAACATCATAACATCATAACATCATAACATCATTTCAAGGACTTAGGGATTTAACTTTGCTCTGTTTTGTAAGGCTATGGCTCCCAGGAAGACTATCCGGATTAATCTTGTAGCAATCTCTCCTCAACTCAAGGATTTAGTGTCAGAACTTCCTGATCGGGCTCAGTTCATCAAGAGACATGGTTCCCTCCTCAATTTGGTTACTACTGGTTTCAAGGAAGATATGATGAGAGTTTTATTCCAGTTCTTCGACCCTAAACATCATTGCTTCACATTCCCAGATTATCAGTTGGTACCCACATTGGAAGAATTCTCCAGACTGCTTGGGATACCTATCCTTGATCAACTACCGTTCAGTGGTTTAGAAAAGGTTCCGAAGTCTGAAGAAGTTGCCGCAGCTTTACACATGACGAAGTCCGACGTTGAAGCTAATTGGGTAACAAGGAGTGGAGTTAAGGGTTTACTTGCCAAATTCCTGACAAATAAGGCCCGAGAATTCTTAAAAGTTATGAATGTCCGTGCTTTCGAAGACATCCTGGCATTGCTAATCTATTGCTTGGTGTTATTCCCTAATCCAGACCAATTCATAAACATGAATGCTATTAAGATATTTCTCACTCATAACCCTGTACCTACCTTGCTGGGAGACATTTTGCATTCCCTCCACACTCGTACCATGAAGAAGCAAGGGACTCTCATGTGCTGCATACCTTTGTTGTCTAGGTGGTTTATTTCGCACCTTCCTCAATCGGTCTTGAAGAACGAGCAGAATTTGAAATGGTCTCAAAGGATAATGTCGCTCTCCCACCCAGACATCTGTTGGTGTCCTCAGTTCAAGGAAAATGTTACCATCATTGACCGTTGTGGCGAGTTCCCTAATGTACCACTCCTAGGAATAAGAGGAGGTATTACTTATAATCCTGCTTTAGCTCTGCGACAGTTTGGTTGTGTTCGAAGAGATGGTCCACATGAAATGATCATCGAAGGCATTGTGTTCGACTATGACAACAATTCCCAAGGCCTCCGTCAAAGATTTGTACGAGCTTGGGGCATGGTGAAGAGAGGTACGTTAGGATAGAAAAATTCTATTCCTATGGAACCTTATCTCAGATGGGTATGCGCCAGAGCTCGTGAACTTGTCATGCCATATCTTGCAATCGGACCTCAGATTGTCGAACCTGAAGCTGAAGGAGGTGCTCCTCAGATCATTCCTTATCCATATATGCCTACCAATGTTGAGGAACTAAAGAGATCCTGGATCCAGTTGAGAGAAGAAAGGGATACTTTCGAGACTCAGTTCGTCGCAGAAAGGAAGAAAGTGTTAGAACTTACCAGTCAGCTTAATGAGGAACGAAGACTCAATGCGTATCTTCGCCCAAAAAGAAGTCGCCCCTGGGAGACTTGAGCTTTCATTGTATTTTTATTATTATTCCTTTTGTAATGAACATTGGTCAAAGAAATTAGCAATAAACATTTCTCTCTTGTTGGTGATTTACGCAAAGTTAAATTCCAAAAGTCCTTGAAAACATTTCAGGCATTGCATAACATAACATAACACTGCATAACAGGTATTCTACAAGTTCAATGTTCTCACAGTCTTCATTACAAACAGAAAAATGGATCTCGAACAAACTGTCAAAGATCTCCAGGCTCAGAATGCTCAATTCAAGGAGATGATGTTAAGCTTATCCAAGGGGCAGGAGGAACTGAAGGCTCTTTTGCTCGAAAAGAAGAAAGACAAGAAAGCTGTGAGTTTCATTAACCCGGGAAGAAGGCGTAAAGGACAGGCCACAAGAGTCAAGTTTGGAATCCCGAATGGTCCAGAAGAGGGGGCGGAGAATGATTCAGAGGAAGAGGATGCTGATTTCTCCAACCCTGAGGACGACGATGAAGATTATGAAAATGAACAGTACTCTCCAAGAGATGATAAGTACAAGTTGCTGGAAGAACGTATGCTAGCTATGGAGGGTCAGAAGGCGCCCGGTCTGGATTTCGAAAGTTTGGGTCTGGTCTCCGATGTGACCATTCCTCGCAAATTCAAAATCCCCACTTTCACTAAGTACGATGGTGCGTCTTGTCCTCAGATGCATCTGAGAGCTTATGTGAGAAAGATTCAGCCGCATACCACTGACAGGAAGTTATGGATCCATTTCTTCCAAGAGAGTCTGTCTGGCACACAGTTGGAATGGTATTATCAGCTCGAGAGCTCTGACATCCGCACTTGGACTGATTTAGCAACAGCTTTCTATAAACAGTACCAGTATAACTCTGAGCTAGCACCTACCCGGCTACAGTTGCAGAATATGACTATGGGATCTAAAGAAAGCTTTAAAGAATATGCTCAAAAGTGGAGAGATTTGGCTGGCAGAGTCAAACCCCCTATGACTGACAGAGAATTGGTGGACATGTTCATGGGCACACTGACCGGCCCATTCTACAGCCATCTACTGGGAAGTTCTTCATCAGGTTTCACCGAACTTATATTGACAGGTGAACATGTTGAAAGCGGCATCCGAAGTGGAAAGATACAGGCGGCTGCCTCTGCAAGCACCAAAAGGTCCTATCAGAGGAGGAATGAATCAAATGCTGTGTACGGTCAAAAGGTTCGTAACAAGAAAAACCGTGACCATGACATCGGAGCAGTTACGATTGCAGCACCACCATCTCAAAACTTCCAGCCCAAACAAGACAGGCCAAGAAGGCAGTTTACCAGGATCAATATGACCTTGGCACAGGCACTGCAGGGAATGCTAAAGGCAAATTTGATCACCCTTAGAGATCCTCCTACAAATCCCAACACTACCTCTTCTCGTTATAATCCCAATGCCAGGTGTGCATATCACTCCGATAGCCCCGGGCATGATACAAACGATTGCTGGTCATTGAAGAATAAAATTCAGGATATGATCGAAGCTGGAGAAATTGAGTTTGAGCCTCCGGAGACTCCTAATGTCATCACTGCTCCTATGCCTAACCATGAGAAGACTGTTAATGCTATGGATGACGATTCTCACATTTCCAATGTGGCGGACTTAACATCTCCTCTCCCGATCATAAAGAGGAATTTATTGCAAGCTGGTTTATTTCCAGGTTGTGCTGAAGATTGCAATCTCTGCATACTCCGGCCCGAGGACTGTTTGAAATTGAAGAATGGTATCCAACGGCTGATGGACGATCGTACAGTTCTCTTCGAAAGGATTCCCAAGGCGGAAAACCCTATTGAAGAAATATCTGTGATTGCTAGGTCCAAAGTTCCAGTGAAGATTACCGCTACTAGGGCGCCTGTGAAGATTACTGCTGAGCCCAAGGTTGCTCCCCTAATCATCACCGCACCTGGCCCGATCCCGTATTCCTCAAGCAAAGCTATTCCGTGGAATTATGGCGGTGATGTTTACGTCCATGGCGTGAAGCAAGTGGATAATGCTGCTAATACTAGTGGCATTGTTGGGACTAGTAAAATTACTCGAAGCGGAAGGATCTTCTCTCCAGAAATCTCACCTCCTGTCCTTGAAACTCGAGGAAAGGAACCAGTCAATCCTTCTCAGTCAGAGACACCGGTCGAAGTTACTCCCGAAGATGTTGCCAAACAAGAAATGGAAGAAGTGCTGAAAATCATTCGCAAGAGTGATTTTGATGTTGTAGAACAGTTGGGGCATACCCCGTCTAAGATCTCGATGTTATCCTTGCTGTTATCTTCTGAACCTCATGCCAATGCATTGATAAAATTCTTGAAGACCGCTCATGTACCTCAGGAGACATCTGTCGATCAGTTCGAACATTATGTTGCTCACTTGGCTGTTGACAATGGCCTAGGCTTTTCCGACGCTGATCTGACACCAGCAGGAAAGAATCACAATAAAGCCCTGCATATCTCCATTGAGTGTAAGGGAATCACTTTGTCTCATGTGTTGATCGATAATGGCTCTTCCTTGAATGTGCTGCCGACAGCTGTGCTGGATAAGCTGGATTGTAAAAGCATTGAATTGAAACCTAGTGACATTGTGGTACGTGCTTACGATGGTGCGAAGAGTGTTGTCCATGGCGAAGTAGTCCTTCCTATCAAGATAGGACCTCAAGTCTTCAATACTACCTCCCATGTAATGAACATTCGTCCTGCCTATTCCTGCTTACTGGGACGCCCTTGGATTCATGGGTCAGGTGCTGTAGCTTCGTCTCTCCATCAAAAGTTGAGGTATCCCACAAGGGGCAAAATTGTCACCGTGTGTGGAGAAGAAGAGTACATTGTCAGTAGTGTGCATACCTTCAGATACGTCGAGATGGATGGTGAATTCATTGAGACTCCTTGTCAGTCATTTGAAGTAGTTCCTCCGACCAATCCTGTCCTTAAGCCAACTTCCTGTGTACCCAAGGTTATTCGTGCTCCCCCTGCTATGATTTCTCTGAAGGACGCTCAAGTCGTGGTTGAAGATGGTGGTCGTACTGGCTGGGGTCAACTGATCGACGTACCGTACAAGTCTGACAAATTTGGCCTGGGGTTTAGCTCTGAGAAGGTAGCCAAGAGTCAAATTAATGTTGTAGAAGACGCTGACAGCGATTGCGACCTGGATAGCTGGATTTTCCCAACAATTGGCGACGGACTCAATAGTTGGAAGGCTGAAGACACTATCCCGATTTCCTTTAGTTAGGAGTAATTGTTATTGTCTATTTTGGTGTTGCAAATTTTTGTTTTTGTTTACAATTGAACTTCTCCAAGCATTGTGTCTATGCCCGGGGCACAATAGCTAATTTGTTAAGGGTTTTGTCATCTTCATAAGCATATTCATATTCAATAAATCAATGGACTTTTTGCATTCAAATATTGCGCTCTTTATCTTTTCTGTCATCTTCCAAACGAGCTATGTTTTCTTACACACACTCACGTAACGAATTGCAGATCCATACCCACTCTGGATCCTGTTGACAATAGTTCTACTACTGTTCATTATGACTTTGAAAATCCGATCTACCAAGCCGAGGATGGAAGTGAGGAAGATTGTGAAGTACCTGGAGAACTTGCCAGACTGTTACTGCAGGAAGAAAGGACTATACAGCCGCACGAGGAGTCAGTTGAGATTGTAAATCTGGGTACCGAAGTAGACATGAAAGAAGTCAAAATAGGAGCAGGCTTGGAAAACAGTGTCAAAAGAAGGTTGATTCAGATGTTACATGACTATGTAGAGATTTTTGCTTGGTCTTATGACGACATGCCAGGACTGGATACTGATATAGTAGTACATCGGCTGCCAACGAGGGAAGATTGTCGTCCTGTTAAGCAAAAGGTTCGTCGCATGCGTCCTGAAATGTCTGAGAAAATCAAAGCCGAGGTTATGAAACAATTTGATGCAGGTTTTCTGGATGTTACTTCTTATCCTCAATGGGTTGCTAATGTGGTACCAGTACCAAAGAAGGATGGTAAGGTGCGAATGTGTGTAGATTACCGAGACCTGAATAAAGCGAGTCCCAAGGATGACTTTCCACTCCTGCACATTGATGTTCTGGTAGATAACACCGCTCAACACAAGGTGTTCTCATTCATGGATGGATTCTCAAGTTACAACCAGATTAAGATGGCGCCTGAGGATATGGAGAAAACTACGTTTGTGACGCAATGGGGCACTTTCTGCTACAAAGTAATGCCATTCGGTTTAAAGAACGCCGGGGCAACATACCAGCGCGCTATGGTGGTTTTGTTCCATGACATGATCCATCATGAAATAGAGGTATATGTGGATGACATGATAGCCAGATCTCATACTGAAGAAGAACATCTCGATCATTTATACAAACTGTTTGAGAGGTTGAAGAAGTACAAGTTGAGATTGAACCCGAACAAATGCACCTTTGGAGTAAGATCCGGTAAACTCTTGGGTTTTATTGTCAGTGGTAAAGGAATTGAGGTCGACCCGGCCAAGGTGAGAGCTATTCAAGAAATGCCAGTTCCCCGTACAGATAAGGAAGTCAGAGGTTTCTTGGGACGTTTGAATTATATTGCCCGATTTATCTCCCACTTGACTGCTACCTGCAAACCCCTCTTCAAGCTACTGAGGAAAAATCAAGAGATGATATGGAATGAGGAATGTCAAGAAGCTTTTGACAAAATCAAGAAGTATCTTCAAGAACCTCCAATTCTGATGCCACCAGTTGAAGGAAGACCTCTAATCATGTATTTAACCGTGTTAGAAAATTCAATGGGGTGCGTGTTGGGACAACATGACGAGTCTGGTCGAAAAGAGCATGCCATATACTACCTTAGCAAAAAGTTTACCGACTGTGAAACAAGATACTCACTGCTCGAGAAAACTTGTTGTGCTTTGGCCTGGGCTGCTCGCCGACTGAGACAGTATATGTTGAATCACACCACTTTATTGATTTCTAAGATGGATCCTATCAAATACATATTTGAGAAACCCGCTCTCTCCGGAAGAATAGCAAGATGGCAGATGATCTTAACAGAGTATGACATCCAGTATACTACTCAGAAAGCAATCAAAGGAAGCGTGCTAGCTGATCATTTGGCTCATCAAGCGGTGGATGATTACCAATCATGAAGAACATGGACCGGATGAAGGACCCGCACCGGGATCCCGATGGACTATGGTTTTTGATGGATCTTCTAATGCATTGGGCAATGGTGTTGGTGTGGTAATCATTTCTCCCGAGGGTTACCATACGCCTTTCACTGATAGACTATGTTTTCATTGTACCAATAATATGGCTGAGTATGAAGCATGTATTTTGGGACTCAAGGCTGCTATAGACCGGCGGGTCAAGTTTTTGAGTGTGTACGGAGACTCAACATTAGTAATCAGTCAGATCAAAGGAGAATGGGACACTAAGCATCCGAATCTCATCCCTTACCGAGAACGGGTGATGACATTAATCCCATACTTTGAAGAGATTACATTCGAACATATCCCACGAGAAGAGAATCAGTTGGCAGACGCATTAGCTACCATGTCATCTATGTTCAGAGTCAGATGGGACAATGAAGCTCCCAAGATCACCATTGAGCGACTAGATGAACCGGCATACTGTTATGAACTTAACACTGAGGGAGTACGGGAAAAACCCTGGTTCCACGAAGTAAAAAGATATTTGGAAACTCAGGAATACCCTGAAGAGGCATCCATCAATGACAAAAAATTCCTGAGGAAGTTCTCCGCTAAGTTCTTTCTGAGTAATGGAGTATTATACAAATGTAACCACGATTCGACTTTGCTTCGCTGTGTGGATAAAAAGGAAGCAGAAAAGATTATGGGAGATATGCACGACGGTATTTTTGGGACTCATTCTAGTGGACATACGATGGCCAAGAAAATTCTGTGATCAGGATATTATTGGTCTACCATGGAAGCTGATTGCCATCATCACTCCAGAACCTGTCACAAGTGCCAGATATATGCGGATAAAGTACATGCACCTCCTGCTCCATTGAACATGTTGACCGCACCTTGGCCCTTTGCAATGTGGGGCATTGATATGATTGGGGAGATTAAACCTACTGCTTCTAATGGACATCGCTTCATCCTTGTCGCTATTGATTACTTTACAAAGTGGGTAGAGGCCACCTCATTTGCTTCTGTCACCAAGAATGTGGTGGCACGGTTCATCAAGAATAGTCTTATTTGTCGGTATGGTATCCCTGAAAGGATTATCACCGACAATGGTACTAATTTGAACAACAAGATGATTACTGAACTCTGCACGCAGTTCAACGTAAAGCACCATAACTCTTCTCCGTACCGACCAAAGATGAATGGCGCTGTAGAAGCTGCTAATAAGAATCTCAAGAAGATCATACAAAAGATGACGGTGACGTACAAAGACTGGCATGAGATGTTACCATTTGCTCTTCACGGTTATCGCACTTCAGTACGCACTTCGACAGGAGCAACTCCTTTCTCTTTAGTCTACGGAATGGAAGCCGTTTTACCAGTGGAAATTCAGATTCCCTCTCTACGAATCATGAAAGAGGCGGGCTTAGATGAAGATGAATGGATTCAGACTCGACTCGACCAGATAAACTTGATCGATGAGAAGAGACTTGCGGCTGTGTGTCATGGACAGATATATCAGAAGCGCATGACCCAGGCATTTAACAAAAGAGTCAAGAGACAGGTGTATCAAATCGGCGACTTGGTGGTCAAGCGTATCATTCTACCACAAGGTGATCCCAGAGGCAAGTGGACTCCCACATACGAAGGGCCATTTGTGGTTAAGAAAGTATTCTCTGGTGGAGCCATGATACTTACTACGATGGATGGCGAAGACTTCCCGCATCCCGTGAACGCAGACATAGTCAAAAAATACTATGCATAAAAGAGACCTGCTAGGTCGACGTACCTAGGCAAAAGTAAGGGCATCCCGGCGAACCAAAAAGGTTCGGGCAAAAATTAGGGATAAACATAAAAAATGTGCACCCGGCAAGTCGAAATCCTGAAAAGGCGGCTTGGGCAAAAAGGGGTATCCTGGTGGATTCAAAATCTGAAAAGGCGGTCCAGGCAAAAATTAGGGATCAAAGCGTATGACTATGTCCCGTTCTCACACAGCTTCATCCAAGTTCAAAGGACTGAACAAGCTAATCACTTCTATCCGACAGCAGGAAATGAGAGGCTTGAAGACATAATGGCAGTAGTGGAATTAAAGTCAATAGGACGTTTTCGGCATAGCTTTCTCTTTGTTTTCTTGACAATTTCCTCTTACTAGGATTTTTGTCTCCTTGTACACAAGTTGCCTGTTTATAGGCCCTCTTTCGAAATCAATATAATTTTAGTTTCAAAAAAAAAATGCTCTTGTTTTACTTTCTCTGTTTTGTTTGCATAAACGTCCATTGATTTAATTCGAATTAATATATGCATTTGGATATGATCGATGTTTACCAAAAATGCATGCATAAAATAGAAATAACGATTACTACTAGGCTTCAGGATCGAGGAGAAGGTCTAATCATGCTTTCCAATGAATCCGTTGCTAATCCTATTCCCCAGCAAAGCCAGTCATTCCCAGAAGAGAATGGCATTACTAGACAAATGGGTCATCTCTTCCACCCCCAGCCGGACTTCTGTTGAACATTTCTACCATCAGACAGAAATCAAGCATCCCCGGCTAAGAAAGGGTCATCGATACCAGTATCTCCCAACCAGAAGATTGAGATTTATTTTCCCCAGTGGAGTCCTCTGGAAGAACTTTTTCGATGCATAATTCATTCATTACATCATTTCACAACATACGCATGCATACATTGTTCGCATTTAGTGTCAGAAGCATAAAACATCTCATGCATCATGACATGGCATGAAGCTAACTTTATTTTTCAGGTTAATTATCCTCCTGATATAGTCAAAATGAAGATCCATTCAGACGGACATCTTTATCGATTACATTCAAGATTCAAATACATTCATTCTGATAAGCACTCTGATATCCTCCCAATGGTGGCATCTTTAAGCCCACCCCAGATATTCATTGCAAATACAGCATCTACAAATACGATCAGATACAGTCTAACGTACGGTTCATTCTGATTCAGCCCAACATATAACTCCTTCCACTCAGATACGATCTAACGGACGATCCATTCTGATCTTCAACTACTCCAACACGGTCTAATGTACGACCCAGTTGGACCTTCATTTCTCAAGTACTGCCTAGCATACGGTCCATCCTGATTCATCTCAACATATGACTCCTTCAACTCAGATGCGATCTAACGTACTCCAATACGGTCCAGCATACGACCCATTTGGACCTTCCAGGCCTCGGATGCTACCTAGCGTACGGTACATTCTGAAGGGTAGTCTGGCGTATGACTACCCCTTTATTATCAGATGCAACCTAACGAACGGCTCGTTCTGCTACTCAGAGACGGTCTAGCTTACGACCCGCTTAGAGGTTCATCCCCTCAAATGTTACCTAGCGTACGGTACATTCTAAAGTGTAGTCTGGCGTATGACTACCCCCTTCATCATCAGGTACAGCCTAACGGACGGCTCAGTCTACAACTCAGATACGATCTAGCATATGATCCATTCTGATCCTTCACCCCCAGTAACGATACAGCCTAACGGACGGCTCGTTCCGCAACTCAGATACGATCTAGCGTACGATCCATTCTGATCCTTTATCCCCAGCGGCGTATGACCCATTCTAACTCCCCAGTGAAGTCGACGGCCTAATGAATGACTCACTATACGGTCTGGCATATGACCCAGTGACACCCATGACTTCAGATATCTTCTAACGTACGACGCACTTTGAAGCTCTCATCATCAAACTTCCTAGATGGCATCTTTAAGCCCATCTCCATCAAGACTAACTAATTGACAAGTGCAAATTTTTGGGGCGTTCTAAGTGTTCAATAATCTTCCACCTCCAGACCACGAATGGCGTACATACCATTCTGACTCTCTCGGTTCAAGAATATTGAACAGGGGCAGCTGTCATACCCCAAAATTTGCCCATTAATATTTTAAGACATTTTTCAGGGCATTCCGACTCATTTTTATGACACTGATCTTAAAAAAACAAAGGTCCAGCCCACGAATGGCCCAATCCAGAAAATGGCCCAAACTGGCCTGTTCGCTACACGTTCGCCTAGCGAACGTTCGCTACACGTTCGCTACACGCTCGCCTAGCGAACGTTCGCTACGCGTTCGCTACACGCTCGCCTAGCGAAGCTGACAGACAATAGAAAATTTCGGGCTTCATTCTGAGCCCATTAGGTCACAAAAAAGAGCATTATAAATACCAGCACTTCAGTAATGAAGAGGGAGAACGAAAAAGGACGAAAGGAGAACCCTAGCAAGCAAACCCTGATACTCATTGGAGGCAAACCTGGAAGGAACTCGGCGGCACCAAGTTCTACCTCCGCCCAATTCAATCCGATTTGCCGATTCGAAGTCACAACTCAGCTGCTAACAGGTTTACATTGCTATCATTGTTTTATATTCTTAATTTGCATATGACTTTATGATTGGATTTATGAAATACCTTAAGCTTGGCATGTGAACTTTAATATATACCATGCATACCTTAAATGATTAATCGTATAATTGCAGTAATGAGATCCATAAGGCATAAAATTGGTTAAGATTATACTGATATCATATTCAAAAACCAGCAGCGCTCGCTAGCACATCGCTAAGCGAGCCAGTAGCGAGTACTCGCTAGGCCTTCGCTAGGCGAAGCAGGGGCGAATGGAACAGCGGCTGTTTCATTTTTTTTGGCTGTTCTATCTTATGTTATTATAATTCTGCATCATTTGGTTTGAGTTCATGATTGTTGTGTTTATTTTATGGTGCAACTTTCAATTATATTTTATCTCGATGCTCTAATCCGTGTGTTGAATTGTGTAAAGGTTTACATGTTTCCAAGGAAATGGCCGGCTAGGCATTCCACTTTAGGGGTGGGATACCCTTGTGGAGTTTCACCCTAAATTACCTAATTAATTTTACTGTATTAATTTTTAATGTATTAATTTTAATGTATTAATTTTAATGTATTAATTGTAATATGGAGATTCATCCTAATTACCTAATCGATTGTAAAATACGGCCTCTAAATATGTGATCTTGGACCTCTCTTTATTGCCTTACGATATTACGGTATTACGGTCATGTCCCGCGAATGTGGGGATACCCTTAGCAAAGACCCTTCGATTAAATCATCATGTCCCTTTAAAATAAATCATAGTCCCTCGGATGTTGCCTTCGAATATATGATTTTGTCCCTCGATGACCCTTCGGTGTAGCCTACGGTTAAATGATGATCGTCCCTTCGAATGCTAAGGTATCCTTACAACTGTTGCCTTCAATGACCTATCGATGACCCTACAATGACCCTTAAACATCCAAAGGGTAAAATTACTTACTTCTCAATAGTAAGGCCAGTTTTACCCTCATAAGGATAGGAAACGTTCATAACGACCTTAGAAAGGTATAACTCTCAATTACTAGATCATAACCTAAAATATTTTCAACACCTCACACCTTTCAAAACCTCTTTTGGAAAATCACCACTTGGTATACAATCATTACCGAGTTATATTTTTTCAAACAACTTTCAAAACTAAACGAGATAACCACTTTGTATACATTCATACGAGAATCATTACAAAGTTAAACTCTCTTTTCAAAACATTTTCTAAGCCGTTCACAAGCACTTTTTCAGACAAGAAAAATAACATAAGTGATCCAGCAATTAAGAGCCCATGGATAACCATGGATACATAGGGTGCTAATACCTTCCCTTTGTATAATGTACCTCCCGAACCCAAAATCTATTGAGGTCTTTCCTCTTCTTTTCCACCTTTCCTTATTGGATGAAAGAAAAGTCGGTGGCGACTCTTGCTATCCGCGACATTGCGATAAAAAGCAAAATACCCCAAGTCAGTTCACCGTATGACATTTACAAAGTTGAAAATGGTAATTTACATGGAAAAGGGTTACATTGAATACAAATGACCACTAATCCTTCTTCCAACTCTTGATGTCCGGTGTGCTTTTGACCACCACTGGGGATAATGAATCACCGCCAACCCTTGTGCTCAACAAAGTTTCTCTAATACTGGACGATCGGTAGCATGCAGTTACTTGCCATAATCCCTAATTTTTGCATAAATTTCCCCAAGGTGGGGTAATCAATTTATCGGGATAAATTTTTTGTTTTATGTCACTAATTTTTGCCTGGATTGCCCTTTCGGGTTTTCAATCCACCGAGACGCTCCTTTTTTTCCTAAGCCGCCGTTTCGGGTTTTCAACTTAGCGAGCTGTTCTTTTCCTTTTTTAGGCGAAGTATTTCTTAATTGCATCTGCGTTCATAAGACGAGTGAACTCTTCACCATCCATAGTTGTAAGAATCAAAGCACCGCCTGAAAAGGCTCTCTTAACAACATATGGGCCTTCATAATTAGGAGTCCATTTTCCCCTAGAATATGGTTTGAAAGATAAAATATTCTTGAGCACAAGGTCACCTTCTCTGAATACACGAGGTCCGACCTTCTTATCAAAAGCTTTCTTCATCCTCTACTGATATAACTGACCATGACACATGGCAGTTAATCTCTTCTCTTCTATCAAATTCAACTGATCAAACCTGGTTTGACACCATTCAGCCTCAGTCAACTTGGCTTCCATGAGCACACGCAATGAAGGAATCTCAACCTCTACGGGGAGCACTGCTTTCATACCGTAAACAAGAGAGAAAGGGGTTGCCCCTATTGAAGTGTGGATGGATGTACAATAACCGTGCAAAGCAAATGGGAGCATCTCATGCCAATCTTTATACGTGACAACCATCTTCTGGATAATCTTTTTGATGTTTTTCTTGGCAGCTTCAACAACCTCATTCATCTTGGGTCTGTAGGGAGAAGAATTATGATGTGCAATCTTGAAGTCTTTGCAAAGAGCTTCCATCATATTGTTGTTCAAGTTAGATCCATTATCAGTAATTATCTTACTTGGCATACAATACCGGCATATAATCTGATTCTTGATAAACCTCACAACAACTTACTTGGTTACATTTACATATGATGTCGCTTCAACCCATTTTGTGAAGTAGTCAATTGCCACTAAAATGAAACAATGTCCGTTCGAAGTTTTAGGCTCAATCATATCAATTCCCCACATGGAGAAGGGCCATGGGGAAGAAATAACATCCAACAGTGTCGGAGGAACATGAATCTTATCCGCATAAATTTGACACTTGTGGCATTTCTTCACAAACTTGCAACAATCAGATTCCATTGTCAGCCAATAGTAACTTGCTCGCAACATCTTCTTTGCCATTTCATGTCCATTAGAATGAGTACCAAAAGAACCTTCATGCACTTTAGTCATCAACAAATCTGCTTCATGTTTATCCACCAATATGAGCAGAACCATGTCGAAGTTTCTCTTGTACATTACATCACCATTCAAATAGAAATTGCCTGCCAATCTTCTTAAAGTCTTCTTATCATTCAAAGATGCCTCGGGCGGGTAAATCTGATTTTGAAGGAAACATTTGATGTCGTAATACCATGGCTTCTCGTCTTTGACCTCTTCAACAACAAACATATGAGCGGGTCTATCAAGACGCATCACGATTAAATTGGGAACCTCATTCTAATACTTCACTACAATCATTGATGCCAATGTTGCAAGAGCATCTGCATTCCGGTTTTCATCTCGAGGGATATGATGAAACTCAACTTTTGTAAAGAAAGTTGAAATCCTCCTCGCATAATCTCTATATGGTATTAAACCGGGTTGATTCGTCTCCCATTCACCTTTGATCTGATTTACAACCAAAGCGGAATCCCCGAAGACATCTAAATACTTGATTCTGAGATCAATGGCCTCTTCAAGCCCCATAATGCAAGCTTCATATTTTGCCATGTTGTTCGTACACTTGAAAGTCAATCTAACTGTGAATGGAAAATGCATGCCTTCAGGAGTAATAATCACTGCCCCAATGCCATTTCCATATTGATTAATAGCTCCATCAAATACCATACCCTAACGGGAACCCGGTTTTAGCCCTTCTTCAAGCAATGGTTCATCACAATCTTTCATTTTCAAGTACAAGATCTCTTCATCAGGGGAATCATATTGTACTGACTGGTAATCTTCAATCGGTTGGTGAGCCAAATGGTCAGCCAAGATACTACCTTTGATTGCTTTCTGAGATCGGTATTCAATATCATACTCTGATAGCAACATCTACCAACGGGCAATCCTCCCAGTTAAAGCAGGCTTCTCAAATATATACTTGATTGGATCCATTTTGGATATCAACCAAGTGGTATGATTCAACATATACTGACGCAAACACTTAGCAGCCCAAGCCAATGTGCAACAAGTCTTCTCTAGCATAGAATACCGAGTCTCACAGTCGGTGAACTTCTTACTGAGGTAGTAAATTGCAAACTCTTTCTTTCCAGTCTCATCTTGCTGACCTAGAACATAACCCATACTACCTTCAAGCACAGTCAAATATATGATTATCGGTCTTCCTTCAACAGGCGGAGACAAAATAGGAGGCTCAAGCAGATATTCCTTGATATTGTCGAAAGCTTTCTGGCAATCTTCGGTTCAATCACAAGATTGATCTTTCCGAAGAAGCTTGAATATAGGCGCACATGTGGCAGTCATGTGTGAAATGAATCTTGAGATATAATTCAAGCGACCGAGAAAACCTCTGACTTGCTTCTCACTTTTGGGTGCAGGCATCTCTTGTATTACGTTGACCTTGGCAGGATCAACCTCAATACCCTTCTTGCTGACAATAAAGCCCAACAACTTACCAGAACGAACACCAAAAGTACACTTATTAGGATTCAAGCGGAGTTTATACTTCCTCAAACGCTGGAATAACTTCAACAAATGCTTAACATGTTCCTCTTCATCAATTGATTTAGCAATCATGTCATCGACATAAACTTCAATCTCTTTATGCATCATATCATGAAAAGAGTAGTCATTGCTCTTTGGTAAGTTGCACCAGCATTCTTTAAACCGAAAGGCATCACTCTATAACAGAATGTTCCCTAAGGTGTAAGGAATGTGGTATTCTCCATATCTTCGGGTGCCATCTTGATCTGCTTATACCTGGAAAATCCATCCATAAACGAAAAGATTTTGAACTTAGCAGTATTGTCTACAAACATATCAATGTGTGGCAGAGGGGAATCATCTTTTGGACCGGCTTTATTTAAATCTCTATAGTCAACACACATGCGGACTTTTCCATCTTTCTTCGACACAGGCACTATATTAGCCACCCATTGCGGATACTCAGCGGTCACAAGGAACCCGACATCAATCTGCTTCTGCACTTCCTCTTTATCTTCACTGCCATATCAGGATGCGTTCTCCTCAACTTTTGCTTGACTGGCGGGCATTCTGGCTTCTCAGAAATCAATATCCACAATCTCAGAATCCAAACCAAGCATGTCTTGATAGGACCAAGCAAACACATTTGAATATTCTTGAAGAAGATCAACCAACCCCTTCTTGACATCTAGACACAGTCGAGACGCGATCTTGACTTCCTTCACATCATCCTCGGAACCCAAGTTGTCTAACTCAATCTGCTCTTCGAACGACTGAATGGTCTTCTCATTATGCTCAAGAAGACGAGATAGTTTATCACTCACTTCTTCATCACTTTCCTCCTCGGCCTCAAACACAGGGAATTCAAAATTTGGAGAAGGAGAAGGATCAATGTATTTAATGGGGTTAGGAACCAACCTGCATAATGGTTTGATATTTTGATTTTATAGAAGTGAATTTGTGACCAAATATTATGCATATGGATAATTATATTGTTTATTTATGTTTTTTTGTGATTACCATTTTCAGAATAAAGCAAAAAGTAAAAACAAAACATCATAGATGTGGATGAATAGAATTAATTTTATTAATGATCAATTTCAAAATGCCTAAATAATGTCCACTTCTCCCTTAGGCATAGGAGAAGGATTTTTCAAAACATATAAAAGCAATTACTTAGATCGATGAAAAATAACAGGAACGTCGACAGCAGTCCAATTTTTGCAAGCCTTTCCATGCGTCACAAAATTGGTGCAGTCTTCCTCTTCGTCATCCTCTAGCACAACAGCTAAGTGTTGTTCATTTCCATGAATGAATCCTCCGCTACGGAAGCTAAGTTGCATATCCTCAGACCTTGCAATTGATGAACCTCGCTAAAAGCCCAGAACGGTTCTACCTTTGTTGTCGGAGACCTCTACCATGCACCCCCACTAATCAACATTGCCTTCTTCAACAATCTTCCTTGCATCTTTCGATGAGGACATAGGTGCCCCAACTCTCTTTTCAGCAGCAATAGATAAGGCTTGGAACGGAGTTTAAACCTCATCCCCAACTTCAACATAAGAGAAAGATGACAGGTGGCTAACCAACAATGCCTTTTCCCCGCCAATAATAACAAGCTTTCCATTCTTCACAAATTTGAGCTTCTTATGCAATGTGGAGGTAACAGCTCCCGCCTCGTGGATCCATGGCCTTCCTAATAGACAATTGTAGGCCGGGTGGATATCTATTACTTGAAAAGTAATTTGGAAGTCAGTCGGACCTATCTTTACTGAAAGGTCCACTTCACCAATAACTGTTTTGCGTGAACCATCAAAAGCTTTGACGATTACACCACTATACCTCATAGGCACTCCTTGATATGATAGCTTTGTCAGATTTGACTTTGGCAGCACATTCAATGAAGACCCGGTGTCAAAAATCACATTAGACAAAGCATCATCTTTGCAATTCACAGAGATATGCAAAGCCAGGTTATGATTCCTACCCTCCTGAGGGAGTTCTTCATCACAGAAACTGAGATTGTTGCAGGAAGTGATGTTAGCCACAATATGATCGAATTGATCCACCGTAACATTATGTTCCACAAATGCTTGTTCAAGAAATTTTTGTAGTGCTTCTCTGTGCGCTTCTGAATTCATAAGCAAAGACAGTACTGATATTTTTGAGGGGGTTTGGAGTAGCTGTTCCACCATATTGAACTCGCTCTTCTTTATCAGACGAAGTACCTCATCATCATCTTTAGCCTTCAAATTGTTGGATTCACCAGACTTATTCTTTGAAACACTAACCGGATCTACAGCAGGCACTTCCACTTCCTTACTGAAAGCCGGATCTTCTTTGTCTTTTAGGAACACCGACCCAAACATACGACCACTGCGGGTCACCTTGGTAACATCAGTAATGCTCACTACAGAGTTGGTCGTACACAATGGGACCTCTTGACCATCCTTCATCATTGTTGCATTGTACTAATATGGAACAATTTTATCGGATGAATACGGGATTGGACCCGCTAACCATATGACCAACGGCGATACCGATCTGTTGCTGACGTTGTTATTATTGTTGTTGTCGTACTGAATCACCACTCTCTCGGGATTCTTAAAAATGGGTGCTATGACATTCACATCGTTATCTACATGACGGGATTGAACAATTTGAATCATGCCTTCATCCATCAACCGCTGGATGTCCCTTTTCACAACCCCATAACCTCTCGGGTTGACACTACAGATAGCACAACCATCATGGTCATGCTCACAATCACTCACCATACAAATGTCCTTGTGCATCGTCACCAAGGACCTCCGGATGAAACGAACATCAAACACTTTAAACTCTCTAGGACAACCGTCCACCATATTAACAGAATAATTCCCATGAGCGGGTAGTGGATTTGCTTTCACGTTTGGTGCACGGTCCTCAAGGGACACCATTCCACTCTTTATCAGCTTCTGAACCTCATACTTGAGCAGATAGAAATTCTCTATGTCATGTCCGGGTGCTCCTTGGTGAAAAGCCCAACGGAGTTCAGGCTTGTACCACCATGGAAGTGGTTCTGGAATTTGTGGCCGGTTTGTTGGTTGGAGTAGGTTCTTGAGAACCAAAGATGGGTATAGTTCAGCGTACATCATAGGAATCGGGTCAAAAGATACCTTCTTCCTCTCAAAGTTTTGTTGATGGTGATTGTTGGTATTGTTGTTGTTGTTGTAAGTGTATGCTCGTTGTTTGGTTGTTGATGTTGACGTTGATGTTGTTGAATTGGTGTTGCTTGATTATTTGAGAATACAGGAATGACTGAAGATACTTGATGATGGTGTTGACGGGATGGTTGACTCTTTCTGATCCGAGGCCTCCTCTGCCTCCCACTAGAAATTGCATTAGCTTTGCTATCTTTCTTCTTCCCAAAATTGTTGCCATATCTCTTACTTGATGATGCTTCCTCCTTTGACAAACGTCCTTCACGGACACCTTCCTCAAGCCTCATCCCCATGTTTACCATTTCGGTAAAATCACTAGAGGCCCTAGAAATCATGCGTTCATAATAAAATGAACTCAGGGTCTTCAAAAAGATCTTTGTCATTTCCTTCTCCTCTAAAGGAGGAGTTATCTAAGCATCCAATTCTCTCCACCTCTGTGCGTACTCTTTGAATGTCTCTTTATCCTTCTGAGACATAGACCTCAACTGGTATCTATCAGGCGCCATATCCATGTTGTACTTATATTTCTTGACAAAAGCTTCTCCCAAGTCGTTGAATGTGTGAATGCTTGCACTGTCCAACCCCATATACCAACGGAGCGCAACACCGGTCAAACTGTCTTGGAAGTAGTCTATTAACAGTTGATCATTATCAATTTGGGTTGACATCTTACGGGCATACATCACTAGATGACTGAGCGGACATGTGTTCCCTCTGTATTTTTCAAAGTCATGCACTTTGAATTTCACCAGAATCTTCACATTCGGCACCAGACATAACTCAGCAGCACTTTTCCCAAACAAATCCTTTCCTCTCAACGCCTTCAATTCCTTGCGCAGATCAAGAAACTGATCCTTCATCTCGTCCATTTTCTCATAAACATTCTGCCCCTTAGATGGCTCGGAATGATAAATGGTGTCCTCTACACGAGGTAAGGTGTGCATAACGGGAGGTGGCACAGACATGACCGGGCTAGATGCCGGCATAGAAGCAAAGATAGGCGCAAAGCCTTCAGGCATGAAGTTCGGCGGCATTACCCACGGGAATCCAGCAGGCATAGCAGGCGCAAAGGGGGCGGTAGCAGCAGGCAGGGTAGAGGTAGCCACCTCTGAAATAACAGACCTCTGAGGAGGAGGAGTAGCGGGCGTTGGAGAAGATTGACTCTGAGCAGCCAACACTGACTCCATCATGGCATTTAGTCGAGCGATCTCGTCCTTCAACTCTTTGTTCTCTTGCTCAATATGTTCCATGATTCTCAGATGATTGGCGCGAGTGTTATACCGATGAGTCAGCTTGGCTGAAGCATAGAAAAAACACCAATGAGACATCTGGCGAAAGAGAAACCTGCTTATGCAAATGATGCATGAAATGTAATGCTTGCTTGTTTATTTTTATTTTCAAGGAACCTACTATATTATTTACAAATATATATATTTAACAACAATTGCAATAATTTGATATGACCAAAAATCTCTTTTTATTTATATAATTGAAAGGAATACACTAAGTACAACTTCAGAAACTGAAAAATAAAAATACAAGAGAAAAGGAGACTAGTCATCCTAAGGATCCTTAACAACCTCAGAAGATCTGGCTGAAGGCGCGTACTTCCTTCGAATGCGTCGAATCTCGGTCTCAAAATAAGCCTTCATCTGAGTCTTCTCGAGGACAAGCTAATCAACAATCTTCTTCCAAGCGACGGAAGGATGAGGCATGCTAGAAGATGAAACCTCTGGCTCTCTCTGTCTCTTTGCCACTCGGTCTTCAAGTAGCTCAATAAGTGCATCTTCTAGCTCAAAGCACGGAAACGATCTTCCCACATATCTTTCTCTTGCTTCATTTTGGCGAGTGCGTCTTCCAACTCCTCTACATCTTGGTTAGGGAGAGTTAATGGCTCAACCACAACCATAGATATAGGTCTTTCACAAGGATAAGGCATCTTCAACTCCAAAGCTCTCTTCTTCACCAAAAGAGTGTAAGCTTCCAAAAGCTACACAATTGCGCAGACCAAGCTTGGATCTTCCCTTCCTATGCACATTATTCCAAGCATGCACAATATTCTGCTTCAAATGTTGGGGGTCTTTACTCTCTTGATAGAAAAGACCTTCTAACAAAGTGTTATTAGGTTTGTCTCTCAAGGGGAACCCAAGTTGACGACGAGCCAAAGCAGGGTTGTAGTTAATTCCTCCTTGTGTACCAATGAGAGGCACATTAGAGAACTCACCACAATAATCAATAATCTCTAAACTGCTCAAAGAAGGATCATACCAAACTATATCATCATTAGTGAGAGACATAAGTCTCTGAGACCACCGTAGACATTGTTTGTTCTCCACAAAAGCAGGTGTCTAAGGAAAATGCGAAATAAACCATTTGTACAGAAGAGGAATGCAACAGACAATAGTTCCACCACCTTTAGAATTCCTTAAATGCAAAGAGAAATACATATCTCCAAATAGAGTAGGCACAGGGTTCCCAATTTAGAAAAGTCTAATGGCGTTAACATCAACAAAACCGTCAATGTTAGGGAACAAAGTTAATCCATAAATGAGCAACACAAAGATAGCTTCAAAAGCATCCACACTACCGGCTTGAGCAAAGGAAGTAGCTTCCTTGATGAGGAAATCAAATGGCAACTCAAATAAACCTCCTTTCTTCACCCAATGAGCCTCTATCTCACACTTCTTCAAGTGAAGAGCTTCGGCAATAAGATGATATCTGGGAATCTCTTCCAATCCACTAAAAGGCACCCTACTAGAAACAGGTATCCCCAAGAGATGGGCATACTCCTCCAATGAAGGCACAAGCTGATAATATGGGAAAGTGAAGCAACGGTATAGAGGATCATAGAATTGCACTAGCACACTCAAGGGTCCTTCAACCACATCAGTAGACAAGATAGATAGAAGCTTCCCATGACGTTGTTTGAAGTCCAAGGGATCTAATACAAAAGATGCTAGCTTCCTTAACTCTTTCAAGTCAGGACATCTGAAACTGTACTTCTTGGTGTTCCTTCGTCCACAATCCATGGTCTGAAAATATTTGCAAATAATACCTCAGTTCCTTGAAATTTTCGTGGGATGAATGTTATGATGCGCATGAATACATGAATTCAACAATCACAAATAAGGGATCACACACAAGGCAAACAAACAAAGGTCAAGGGATGAATCAAGTCTTTGTCAATATCAATCATCCATTTTGGTGGATTATGGTTTTCACCTTATCAACACCCAAGTTTCATTGATATTGACAAGACTTGATTGGATCAACCAAGAATCAAGGGTTTATTGTAAGTCACGAGCATGGAGTCTGGGTAAGAACCATCCTAAAGGAGTGAACTAAGGATAAAAACATGTAAATCATGTTCTAAAAAGTTCCCAGGGTCTTAATTCCATCTATTAGATATTACAGGTTAAGATGACTGACCCATCGACCCATAATATTCTCAAGAGAAACTCATCTGAGTGTAGTATCGTGTAACAATTGTTATCAAGTCTACACTTGAACAGTCTCCACACTACGTCCTAAATAGGCCAAGAGGGGGTAAATGTTCTACGGTCCTCAGCTTCTCGGACCCAAATTAGAGATAGTAATGCCTAACCATAAATACTTGTGTGATATTTCCAAATCCAAAAGAGTCTCCACTGAGCAGATGGATCTCAAGCCAACTTGTTATGGACTACTCCACACAAGTGAAACATGACTATACCATCCTCCTATCTTAATTTCACTCAATTTTGGGTTAGAACTTATCTCACCACTCAGAGATCACCAAGCACAACAAGCAGATTATATCACACAAACAAATATACATACATCACACATATACAATTATATACACACACAAAAGTAGGCTAAACCCACTGGAGACTACTCCTTAGCAGAGTCGCCACTTAATTTCTGTAGCGGTAAACTCATGATCATCAAGTTATGGATAAGCAAGACATCAAATAACAAGAGTCGCCACCGCGCTTTTATTGTTTCCAAGGGAAAAGGGAAAAGTACGAACAAAACCCAAAAGTAAGAATTTTTCAAATCAAAACTAATAAAACGTCAGAGATTACAGGTAAGGCGGTTGGTTACACAGAGGAAAAATGTTAGCACCCAAAGTGTCCTAGGTACTCCTAGGGAGCCCTTTTTTGTGTGCATATGTATTTTGTACAGAGTGATGTTTACAAACAAATAGAATGGGGGGATGAGAAAAGAATTCATTAATTATATTTTTGTGTTTGACAAGACCTTCAGACTTGTGCCTAGGTACCAACATAAAAATAAGGGATCAAAACCTCGTAGTTCGTGGTATAAATTCCAAAGTTGATGCATTGTTTTTAACAAAAATTAAGTTTGAAAGGCACAAAGGCCTAAAAATGGCTTGAATGAGTTAGTTATTTTTTGGATTTTTTGAAAGTTTAGGTCAAGTATAATTAAGTTTATTTACAAGTTTGATTAAGAAAAGAAGTTTCAAAAAGCAATGGTATAAGGCCAAAGTTTCTAGTTTGCAAAGTGGTCAAAGTTTCGAACAAAACTAGTTCAAGCAAAGAACATTTTTTTAAAAGGAGGGAGAGACTTTTAAATTAAAGAAATGGGGAGGAGATGAAGAGACTAATCTTATGCACAAAATTAAAAGTTAAGAGTTGAAAAGATCTGACCAATGGGTAGCAATCCAATAGACAAGAATGTCCTATAGAAACCCCAAATTCCCTTGGACATTAGAATCAAGCCACAAACAAATTCATACAATATTATCTTGAATAGAAAGGCGTCAAATAAAGATATCCCCATCCAAGCCTTAGCCATTCCATGATCTCCTTCAAATTTGCCCATGTAGCAGATGAATTCCACAAGTCACAGGTTCAAAATAACAGCTTCATAATGACCATGTTGCAGATGAACTCAAAGGGATCTTCAAAGATGTATCAAGTTAAGTTTTCAAATTGCAAGTACTTGTTTTGCTTTTGGTTTTGTTTTAAGTTATTCTTTAGAGAACATTCAACCCACTTATCACAAGCATGGATCCTTGAACCAAGACATCTTCCAAAGGAAGGAAAAAAGGCCAAGTTTCCACATAATACCATGAAAGAGGAGAGACTTACAATCACACTAACTATAATGTTATGCCTTTTGTGTCAAAAATTTAATGCTACGTTAAGCAATCGTAATTGGACTAATGTATAAGTCACAACTATTTGAGACCGGGCAATAGAATTTTGGTGTTAATGCATGTTAGAGACATAGTATAATGGACTATGCTCATGAAACATACCACACACAAAAAGAATATGCAAAAGAGGTGGCATAATCTTATCCATACTTATGTCAAATTTGCAATCAACTAGCCTTATCATTTAGAGACATCATAGGCCAAATGAAATAGATGCATAATGAAGGGGAATTAGATGAAGAGGGAGGGGAATGGATCAAAACTCAAATTGATCAAGGGAGGACTTTTACCAAGTTAATATCATTCATTCATTTTGGGAGATAGAATGTACATTCCATCAATCCCCTAAATCCAATGGTATTAACCTAGCAAAGTCAAATCAACCTTGACCAAGGCCCAACAACACAAGTCAAACATACACAAACCATCACAAGAGGTCAACACAATTATTTGGCATTTACTCAATTTAAAAATACTAAAATAATGCATTTAAATTAACTATGGTTTGTCAAATTCCTAAAACCTCATCAAAACACCAAAGAAATGTCCATGAGATTTATCACAGGTCAAACAAAGTCCAAGGACCTTGGAGAAAAAATTTCAGAATTTTTAAAGACTTAAAAGTATTTTTAAACAATTAAAAATAATTACAAAATCAATTAAATCATGAAAAATATTAATAATGATCCAAAAAATAATTTTAATTCAGAATATGAAAGACGAATTTCTTTTTAAAAAATTGGTGAAACTCTCATATTTTTTGGATTAATATTAAAATTGATATGAATTAAAACAAAAATCAAAAAATCAAAAAAAAAACGTGAGCTACTTGATCTCCCTCATTAATTGATGTGGCAGATCAAGTGGATGGAAACGCGCATTCCATGGTGGAACTCAGTCAGTGCGCCACACGCGTGGTAATCAAAACCAACGCCTAAGATTAAAACATTTCAAATGGATCATGTGGTCTGGAGACGTGCCAACACACTGCAGGAGCCAGAGCTCCGGTCTTTTTCTCCGGTGGACCTCACCGGACTGGTCCACCCTCAACCATCACCAAAATAAAAAAGGAGGACATGATCTAAAAGAAAAAATGGCGTAGAGCACGAATCTGACCTCAATTTCAACTAACTCCAAATATATAAAAAAATATGAGGAGTTGAATTTTGAGGTATGACAAATAAGTTGCTTCGATTTGACCTTAAAGCAACTCAATCTTCTTGCCTACATTGGTAGGACTTCAGACAACCAAAGATCAAGAGAATTGATGAGAATTGAGTGAGAATCGAAGAGAAGAAGTTTTTTGGAATTTACCTTCAATGATGTGCAGAAATGGATCTTGCTTGCTTCAATCTTGATCTGATCACACTTAAGAAGCTTGCAGGAGAGGTTTGGCAATGGTACATAGCTTTGGATCTTGGAGTTTCTGAATCTCCAAACATTGAGATTCAAACTCAATTTTCAAGTTGAAAATTCTCAGGTTTTCCTTTGAATGGTGAGGGTTTCAATTTGGGGGAAAAGCTGGTGCACAAGGTGTGTTTGAATTAAGCTCCAAGGGCCTGTATTTATAGCAATTGGGACTGATATTTACACACTTGAAAAATTGCTAAATTTGGACATGGTGATGCACAAGCTTGCATGGGTGTGTACAGGCCCATGAAGTAATCCAATTTGATCCATGTAAAATCATTCTTAAGTTCAAATGAGGCTTGGATGTCAAGGCAATGTGAAATGTGATTTTTGGCATTTGATTTCTTCTAATCATGCAGACTTGTTAAAGTCATACATAACCCTAGCAAATCTCATCCAAAATGCATGAACTTGGGTTCTTTTGAAATCTTAGATCAAGGGGAACAATTTTGATGTTGAACACTTTTTTATTTGGATCTTGGATCATGGTGAATTTTGAATTGGAAGTTTGGAAATTTCAACATGTTGAAAATTTTCTAAGTGTCAAGCCATATATCTCAATATTCCACCTTACTTAATGTTTTATGTGAGCTTCAAATGAGAAAAGTGTCTTCATAAAAGTTATATCTATTTCAAAGACCGCCTAAATGGTCACAAATTTCATGGCATTTGGATTTATAATGATAGAGTTATGCATTTTTGAAGTTTGGAAAAATAACTTGTTCAATGGTATGGGGCAAAAAGGACCTATAATGTAACTTCATATCACATGCTCATAGAAGTTGAATTAGCTCTTACTCTAAACATCAAAGTTGAAGTAGGCATCTTAAATTTGATTGTGAAACTTTTAAATCTTTCATATCATAAAAATTGAGCAAGTTATAGCCTTGGAAAGTATACTTTCAAATTAGGGTTTAGACAAAATGACCTATAATGTTTCAACATAGAAAATGATTTTCCAAGCAAAACTAGCTCTAGGTCTCGACATGAAAGTTGTTTAGAATGTCATTTAGAGTAAATTGTCTCTTAGAATCATTTTCATATGGTGAAAATTGTAGGAGATAGGGTCTAGCGTGACCCAGTTTTGATCAGATGAATTCATCTGGCCAACCATCATCAACCAACTTGCTAACCTTCAATTCTCTTGACTTTATAGGCTCATGGTAGATCATATATGCATAAGATGATGAATTTTGAAGTGTCCCTTGAGAAATTTGATCAATTGGTGAGATAGCTTGTTGGAGAAGTTACTCAAGATACCCAGTCAAACTAGGGTTTCCAATGCAAATCACTTCCAAACTCTTGAAGAATGCTTGATCAATATAACATGTAGAGATCATTGGAACTCATATATGATGCTTAGAGACATTATGGGTCAATCCTTGGTTGTGCTTTTAGCCATGAGGGTCTCAAACCTTAGGTATGAACTTGATGAATTTTGATGATCATGCCTTACCTACAAAAGAGTTAGGCAAATACAAAGACCTATTTTTGGTATTTTGGTTAGTGAAATGCTAAAATACAAGTATGATACAATCACATGGTGCTTGGTGATATCTCCCAAAATAAACCCAATGAGAGAGGGGTAAGGAGGATGCCAAAATATGATCCCATGCATATGATGAAATTGCATGAGGGATCTTAGGGTCAAAATTGGGATCTTACACGGTTATTGGGTAGAATACCAAAGAGAGTGTCTGTCACCGATTAAAGTGAACATATCAAGGATAGACTCAGAGGGGAGAATAGGATTTATATCTACCATTTACTGGGTAGAATACCGTAAATAGAAATCACAACTACCTTTTCACTAGGTAGAAGACCAAAGAAAGAGGAAATTTGTCACCGGTTAAAGTGAACATGTCAAGGATGAACTCTTCTGGGAAAGATAGGAATTACAACTACATTTTTACTAGGTAGAAAACCAAAGAGAGAGTATCTATCATTGGTTAAAATGAACATAACAAGGATGAACTCTTCTGGGGAAGATAGGAATTACAACTACCTTTTATTGGGTAGAAAACCAAAGAGAGAGTATCTGTCACTGGTTAAAGTGAACATATCAAGGATAAACTCAAAGGAAGAATATTTGTCATCGGTCAAGATGAACATATCAAGGATATACATGTCAGGGAAACGAAAAACGAATCCGCTGAAAACATAATCAAAGAAGTATATTACCTTTTACCGGTTACTGGGTAAATTAACACAGGTATAGTACTCAACACCAAGAAGAATATTATCAGTTACTGGGTAATAAACTCTCGGGGACCGAAAAATCTATCTAGGTAAGAACTAGAAAGAAACGGTCAATCAAGACTCATAATGAGGATATAACTCAAGGGAAGCGGTTCCATCCAGATAATGAACTATGGAGGAAACTGAAATAATAATAATCCACGAGGTAATAACTCAGTGGGGAAAGGAGAAAAGATAAACTTTTTCTACTTAAAGGGGCTAACACTCTACAATTGAAGGAGGACAAACACACGGAATCTGCATGAAGAAATAATATCACCAAAATAATGGATCAGAAGAAAAGATCAATGCGATAAAAATGAAAAATGAAATATCTGATATTGTGTTTCATGCATGTATATGCATGAGTATGTATATGATTATGCTGACGAATGAGAACAAAGGATACAAATAACAAAGATTTGAATCATCAAAACTAGATACTCGGCTAATCTCAACAAGATGGAAGCACCAACTAGAGAACTTGTTAGGGATGAAAATAAATCATCAAGGATACAAAATCCTAACTGCAAGATGAATTCCACTTTGGCTGGGAAAGGGCATGGAGGACATACGTCCAACCCAAACTGATGAAGATAAAGAGGAATTTTCTAAGGATCCTATCAGAGCAATAAGTCAATGTTGCGGGGGAATTTTAAGTCAACACCATATCAAATGGGAGACAACCCTGCAGGGGACATCACCAATACTGCTCAGAACCAAATATTGCCTGCAGGAAGAGCTCCTATCAGAAAATGGAAGTTCGTTGGGGTCTTAAGTCACAACAAGAAGTAAAACTCTAAGTGAGGAGAACTAGACAATCTACTGGGGATTCCATCCAAAAATATTTTTGTGGGGCTTTACTAGGTATATAACAATCTACCAAGACAAATCAAAGGCCAGACGAGGATACAAAGATCAGCAAAAGTCATCATACTCTTCTTGGAGATTGAGAAATAAACCAATTCCAAGGTACCAAAATATCAACCGGATCTGCAGACTCATGCATGGGAGAAACTGCCACGGCTACGCAGCAACCAAATAAAGTTTGGGGATCTGGAGTCCAAACAAAGGTTCCTAGATAATACAGGGTTCATTCACCAATAAACTGAGAAATGCAAAAACATGAACACCTCAGTCAGGGAAAGATGAATTGCATCGGGGATAACACATTAGATATTGGGGACAAAACCCCACTAATCGTGCTAGGGATGAACAACAACTGTTGTGGAGGTAAAGTCACCAAACCATTGCTCGTGGAAGACCAACAAATGCTTCACACATCAAGACTTACCGCCCTCGAGATTGTTGTTGATATTCCTTTTTGAAATTGATTATTCTTAAAGTAAATGACTTATTGTTTTAAGAAAAATGATTATTCATTGATTTATTTATTTCAAAATTATCATCATAAAAATTCAATTTTCAAACAGAAACAAATAAGAATATGAAATAATTGGATAAAAGCTCAACTTTATTTAATATAATGGTATTCCGTAAAAATGGCGAGACTCTATGGATCTGTACAAAGTTTGAAAATGGTAATTTATATGGAAAAGGGCTACATTATATACAATGACCACTACTCTCCCTACCAATTTCGAAATCCATTGTGCTTGCCTTCGATTGAGAATGATAAATCAGAACCAAATGACTACTCAACACGGTTTCAAAGGCCAGGACCAGCCGGATGCAGTTACTTGCTATAATCTCTAATTTTTGCCTAGATTTCCCCAAGGTGGGGTACTCAATTTACCGGGATGAATTTTTTTATTTTATGTCTCTAACTTTTGCCTGGACCGCCCTTTTTGTTTTTCAATCCATTGAGATGCTCATTTTTGCATAAGCCGCCCTTTCGGGTTTTCAACTTAGTGAGTTGTTCTTTTCTTTTTTAGGCGAAGTATTTCTTGATTGCACCGATATTACAGGACATGTGAACTCTTCACCATCCATAGTTGTAAGAATCAAAACACCGCTTTAAAAGGCTCTCTTAACAACATATGAGCCTTCATAATTAGGAGTCCATTTTCCCCTAGCATCAGGTTTGAAAGATAAAATATTCTTGAGCACGAGGTCACCTTCTCTAAACACATAAGGCTTGACCTTCTTATCAAAAGCTTTCTTCATTCTCTGTTGATATAAATGACCATGACATATGACAGTCAATCTCTTCTCTTCAATCAAATTCAACTAATCATATTTGGTCTGGCACCATTCAGCCTCTGTCAACTTGGCTTTCATCAATATACGCAAAGATGGGATCTCAACCTCCATGGGGAGCACAACTTCCATACCATAAACAAGAGAGAAAGGGGTTGCCCTTGTTGAAGTATGGATGGATGTACGGTACCCATGCAAAGCATACGGGAGCATTTCATGCCAATCTTTATATGTCACAACCATCTTCTAAATAATCTTATTAATGTTCTTGTTCGCAGCTTCAACAGTCCCGTTCATCTTGGGTCTGTAGGAAGAAGAATTATGATGTGCAATCTTGAAGTCTTTGCAAAGAGCTTCCACCATATTGTTGTTCAAGTTCGATCGACTATCAGTAACGATCTTACTTGGCACACCATAACAGCAAATAATTTGATAAATCGGGCCACAATCTGCTTGGTCACATTTGCATACGATGTCGCTTCAACCCATTTTGTGAAGTAATCAATAGCCACCAAAATGAAATAATGTCCGTTATATGCTTTGGGCTCAATCATATCGATCATATCAACTCCCCGTATGGAGAATGGCCATGGGGAGGAAGTGACATTCAAACGTGTCGGAGGAACATGAATTTTATTTGCATAAACTTGACACTTGTTGCATTTCTTCGCAAACTTGCAACAGTCAGATTCCATTGTCAGCCAATAGTAACTTGCTCTTAACATCTTCTTCAACATAGCATGTCCATTAAATGAGTACCAAAGGAACATTCATGGACTTCAGTCATCAACAGATTTTTTTCATGTCTATCTACGCATCTAAGCAAAACCATATTGAAGTTTATCTTATAAAGTACATCACCATATAGGTAGAAGTTAACAGCTAATCTTCTCAAAGTCTTCTTATCTTTCAAAGATGCCCCAGGCGAATAAATCTGACTTTGGAGGAAACATTTGATATCAAAATACCATGGTTTTTCATCTTTGACTTATTCAATGGAAAATACACGAATTGGCCTATCAAGACGCATCATAGTCAAATTGGGAACCTCATTCTAGAACTTCACCATAATCATTGAAGCCAATGTTGCAAGAGCATCTGCCATCCGGTTTTCATCTCGAGGAATATGATGAAACTCAACCTTTGTAAAGAAAGTTGAAATTATCCTCGCATAATCTCTATATGGTATCAACCCGGGTTGATTTGTCTCCCATTCACCTTTGATCTGATTCACAACCAAAGTTGAATATCCATAGACGTCAAGATATCTAATTATGAGATCAATGGCCTCTTCAAGCCTCATATTGCAAGCTTCATACTCAGTCATATTATTTGTACACTTGAATGTCAATCTAGTTGTAAATGGAAAATGAGTGCCTTGAGGAGTAATAATCACTTCCCTAATGTTATTACCATATGAATTAACAGCTCCATCAAATACCATGCCCAACGGGAACTAGGTTTTAGCCCTTCTTCAAGCAATGGTTCATTACAGTCTTTCATCTTCAAGTACAAAATCTCTTCGTCGGGAAAATCATACTGCACTGACTGATAATCTTCAATGGGTTGGTTAGCCAAATGGTCAGCCAAAACACTATCTTTAATAACTTTTTAAGATCGGTATTCAATAGCATACTCTAATAACAACATCTGCCAACGGGAGATCCTCCCGGTTAAAGTAGGCTTCTTAAAAATGTACTTGATTGGATCCATTTTGGATATCAACCAAGTAGTATTATTTAACATATATTGGCACAGATGCTTAGCAGCCTAAGCCAATGCGTAGCATGTCTTCTCAAGCATAGAATATTGAGTCTCACAGTCAGTGAATTTCTTACTGAGGTGGTAAATTGCATATTCTTTCTTCACAGATTCATCTTGATGACCAAGAACACATCCCATACTCTCTTCAAGCAATTTCAAATACTTGATCAAAGGTCTTCCTTCAACAGGCGGAGACAGAATCAGAGGCTCAAGCAGATACTCTTTGATACTATCAAAAGCTTTCTGGAAATCCTCGGTCCAATCACAAGACTGATCTTTCCAAAGAAGCTTGGATATAGGCGCACATGTGGAAGTCATATGCGATATAAATCTTGAGATATAGTTCAAGCGGCCGAGAAAACCTCTAACTTTCTTCTCAGTTTTGGGTGCTTGCATCTCTTGTATTGCTTTGACCTTGGCAGGATCAACTTTAATACCCTTCTCGCTGACAATAAAACCCAACAACTTACCAGAACAAACACCAAAAGTACACTTATTAGGATTTAAGCGGAGTTTATATTTTTTTCAAACGCTAGAATAACTTCAACAAATGCTCAACATGCTCTTCTTCATCATTTGACTTAGCAATCATATCATCAACATAGACTTTCAATCTCTTTATGCATCATATCATGAAAAAGAGTGGTCATAGCTCTCTAGTACATTGCACCAACATTCTTTAAATAGAAAGGCATCACTCGATAACAAAATGTTCCCCAATGTGTAATGAATGTGGTTTTCTCCATATCTTCGGGTGACATCTTGATCTGATTATAACCAGAAAATCCTTCCATAAATGAAAAGACTTTGAATTTAGTTGTATTGTCTACCAACATATCAATGTGTGGCAGAGGAAAATCATGTTTCGGGCTGGCTTTGTTCAAATCTTTGTAATCAACACACATGCGGACTTTTCCGTCCTTCTTAGGAATAGGCAGAATATTGGCCACCCATTGCGGATACTCTGAGGTAATAAGAAATCTAGCATCAATCTGCTTCTACACTTCCTCCTTAATCTTCACGGCCATATCAGGATGAGTTCTTCTCAATTTCTGCTTGACCGACGTGCATTCTGGCTTCAACAGAAATCTATGCTCCACAATCTCATAATCCAAACCAGGTATATCTTGATAGGACCAAGCAAACACATCAGAATACTCTCGAAGAAGATCAAGCAACCCCTTCTTAGTTTCTGGACATAGTTGAGACCCAATCTTAACTTCATTCACATCATCATTGAAACTCAAGTTGACTAATTCAATATGCTCTTCAAATGGTTGAATGGCTTTTTCCTCGTGCTCAAGCAAACGGGATAATGATTTGCTCTTCAAATATGCTCTTCAAATGGTTGAATGGCTTCTTCATCATCATTATCTTCCTCAACTTCAAACATAGGAAAATCAAAGTTTGGAGAGGGTAGGATCATTACATTCAATGGGTTTGAGAACCAACCTGCATAATGATTTGATGTTTTGATTTTAGTGAAGTGAAGTGCGAACAAATATTATGCAGATGGAAAGATTATTATTTATTTATGTCTTTTGTGATTACCATTTTCCAGAAAAAGCAAAAAGTAAAAAAGAACATCATAGATGTGGATGAATAAAATTGTATTTTATTGATGATAATAGTGTAAACACCCAATAATATTTCACTTCTCCCTTAGGCATATGAGAAGGATTTTTCTTAAAATAATCAAACAAATTACTTCGAACGGTGCATAACAACAGGAACATCAACAACAACCCAGTTGTTGAGAGTCTGGCCATGTGTTACAAAGTTGGCACAAGCCTCTTCTTCATCATTGTCTTCAATAATGGCAGTTGAGTGTTGATCATCCTTGTGAATGAACCCTCCACTGAAAAAAAAAATCTTGCATAGCCTTGACATTAGCATTGAATGGCCCTTGTTGAAATCCCAACCCTACTCTTTCGGCGCTACCAGCCTGAACAATTTCTTTTGCATCCTTTAGAAAAGACATGGGTGCCCCAACCTTCTTCAATTTATCAGCAACAGATAATGCTTAGAACGATGTTCCAACCTGTTCTTCAGCATCTACATAAGTAAAGGATGATAAATGGCTTATTAACAGTGCTTTCTCACCACCAACAATGACAAGCTTGTCGTTCTTAACAAATTTCAACTTCTGGTGCAGAGTAGATGTTACGGCGCCAGCTTCATGGATCCAAGGCCTTCCCAACAAGAAATTGTAGGTCAGGTAAATATCCATTACTTGAAAAGTAATTTAAAAATCACTCGGACATATCTTAACTGGAAGGTCCACTTCTCCAATCACAGTTTTTTGAGAACTGCCAAATGCTTTAACAACTACGCCAATGTACCTCATCGGGGCGCCCTGATAAGAAAGTCTTGCTAGAGTTGACTTTGGTAACACATTCAATGACGAGCTTGTGTCAACCAACACATTGGACAGAGTGTTCTCCTTGTAATTCATTGAAATATGAGGCGCCAAGTTGTGATTTCTACCTTCCTCGGGAAATTCTTCATCACAAAAGCTTAAGTTGTTACAATAAGTGATGTTGGAAATAATATGGTCAAACTAATCCACAGTAGCATCATATTTCACGTCATCTTGTTCCAATACTCTCTGCAAAGCTTCCCTATGTGCCTCAAAATTCATCAATAATAACAACACCGAAATTTTTGACGGTGTTTGAAGCGGCTGCTCCACAATATTAAATTCACTTCTTTTAATCAAATGCAATACCTCATCATAGTCATTAGCCTTCAACATGCTAGATTCACTAGACTGACAAGTCGGAGCACTAATCGGATCAACTGCAGGAACTTCTGACTTCTTGCCTGCTGAAACATCTTCTACAACCTTAGGAAATACCGGACTGAACACACGACCACTACGGGTCATTTTTACTACATCTACGATGCTTACCACTAAATCTGCAACTAGAAGAGGAACCTCTTGGCCATTCTCAACCATGGTGGCATTATATTTGTACGACACAACTTTATCAGATGAATAGGGGATGGGGCCCGCTAACCATGTAACCAACAACGATACTGATCTGTTTTCTTTCTTGGTGTTGCTATCAAATTGAATGACTACCCGCTGAAGGGTTTTGAATACCGGAACGATGACGTTCACATCATTTCCCATATACCTTGATTGCTGAACCTGAATAACATTCTAATCCATCAACCTTTGAATATCCCTTTTAACAATTACACACCCTCGAGAGTTAACACTACAAATAACACAACCATCATGGTCATGTTCACAATGGCTTACCAAGCACAAGTCTTTGTGAATCTCCAACAAGGACCTACAGATACGATGGACATCAAACACCCTAAAATTCCCATGACATCCGTCTACCATGTTCACAGAAGCGTTGCCATGAGCAGGCAACAGGTTGGCTTTAACATTCGGCACTCTATCCTTAAAGGATACCATACCACTCTTGACTAGATCTTGAACATAGTACTTCAGGGGATAAAAGTTTTCGATATCATGACAAGGAGCTCCCTGGTGAAAAGCACAATGTAAGTCAGGTTTGAACCACCATGGCAGTGGCTCAGGAATTTGGGGAGCATTCCTTGGTTGCATAAGATTCTTGACTACCAAGGACGGGTACAGTTCTGCATATGTCATAGGAATAGGGTCAAAAGAGACCTTCTTCTTCTTAAAATTCTGATGATGATTGTTGTTGTTATAGTTGGTACGTTGTTGCGGTTGTTGTTGATGTTGTTACTGAATAGGAACTTATTGATTGGTTGATTTGTTGGTAAAAACTAGAATTACCGATGATACTTGATGTTGATGTTGACGGGACTGGGAATTCTTCCTCACATGAGACCTCCTATGCCTCCCTGCTGATACTGCATTAGTTTCTCCTTCCTTCTTTTTGGAGAAGCAACCACCATACTTCTTGCTCGTCGATGCTTCATCTTTGGACAATCGTCCCTCTCAGACTCCTTCCTCCAGTCCCATCCCCATGTTCACCATTTCAGTGAAATCATTGGGGGTACTAGAAATCATACGTTCATAGTAAAATGAACTCAGCATCTTCAAGAATATCTTATTCATCTCCTTCTCCTCCAGAGGCGGACTAATCTAAGCAGCCAACTCCCTCCATCTTTGAGCATATTCTTTGAATGTCTCTTTATCCTTCTGAGACATTGACCTCAGTTGATCCTGATCGGGAGCCATATCAACATTGTACTTGTATTATTTGACAAAGGCCTCACCCAAGTCATTAAAAGTACCGACACTGGCAATGTTCGGGCCCATATACCATCTAAGGGCAGCTTCAGTCAGACTATCTTGGAAGTAGTAAATAAGCAGCTGATCATTGTCGGTTTGAGTAGACATATTTCTAGCATACATGACAAGATGACTCAATGGACAAGTATTGCCCTTATATTTTTCAAAGTCTGGGACCTTGAACTTCACCGGAATCTTGACATTGGGAACTAAACACAACTCGGCAACACTCTTACCAAATAAATCCTTTCCTCTTAGGGTCTTCAATTCCTTATGCAGCTTAAGAAACTGATCCTTCATCTCATCCATCTTCTCATAAACATCTGGACCTTCATACGGCTCAGAGTGGTAAATGATTTCCTCGACACGAGGCAGAGTATGAACAATAGGAGAAGACGCAGACAGGACCGGGCTAGATGCCGACACAGAAGCAAATGTTGGTGTGTACCCTTCAGGCACAAAATTTCGTGGCATCCCCTAAGGGAACCCAACAGACATAGCAGGCGTAGATTGGCTGGCGGTAGCAACATGCACAAATGTCGAGGTAATCTCTGAAATAACAGTCCTCTGGGGAGGAGGAGTTGCAGGAGGCGGATATGGTTGGTTATGAGCAGCGATTACAAACTTCATCAGAGCAGTGAGTCTGGAAATCTCATCTTTGAGTTCCCTATTATCTTGTTCAAGATGCTCCATTCTTCTTAGATGATTAACTCGGGTGTTATAGTGATGAGTCAGCTTGGCTGATACACAAAATAAGAACTGATAAGACATCTGGCGGAAGAAACCTATTATGCAAATGAAGCATGAAATGCAATTTTTTTTTATTATTTTTAATTTCAAGGAACATATGAGGTCTCATTTGCAAATATTTTAAATTGGTAATAACAATAATAACAATTTAGTTGACCATAAAATCTCTTTTTAATCATAAAATTTGGAAGGATTACATTGAGTATAATTTCAGAAACCAAAATATAAATACAAGAGAACAGGAAAACATCATCCTAAGGATCCCTAACAACTGCATCAGATGATCTGGCCAAGGGAGTATACTTCCTCCGGATGCATCGAATCTCTGACTCAAAGAATGTCTTCAATTGAGCTTTCTCGAGGACAAGCTGATCAATAATCTTCTTCCAAGCATCGGAAGGCTGAGGCATACTAGAGGAAAATAAATCCTCTGACTCTCTATGTCTCTTCACTGCACGCTCCTCAAGAATCTCAATAAGTGTATCTTTGTCTTTCAACTCAAGTTGCAACTCTTTATGCTTTTGGTTCAAAGCATGGTATCGTTCTTCCCACAAGTCTTTCTCTTGCTTCATCTTGGCAAGTGCGTCTTCCAACTCCTCTATATCTTGGTTAGGGAGAGTTGGTGGCTCAACCACAACCATAGACATAGGTCTTTCACAAGCGTATGACATCTTGAGCTCCAAAGCTCTCTTCTTCACCCAAATAACGTAAGCTTCCAAAGCTACACAGCTGTGTGGACCAAGCTCGGATATTCCTTTCCTATGCACATTGTGCCAAGAATGCACCATCATATTCTTCAAATGTTGGTGATCTTTACCCTCCTGATAGAATAGACCCTCTAACTGAATGTTATTAGGTTTATCTCTCAAGGGGAACCCAAGCTGATGACGGGCTAAAGCAGGGTTGTAGTTTATTCCTCCTTGTGTACCAATGAGAGGCATATTAGAGAACTCGCCACAACTATCAATGATATCCAAACTACCCAATGCAGAATCATACCAAACAATATCATCATTAGTGAGAGACGTAAGTCTCTAGGACCATCGTACACATTGTCGGTTCTCCAAGAAAGCAGGCTTCTGAGGCAAGATCGAAATAAACCACTTATACAGAAGAGGAACACTACACACAATAGTCCCACCACCTTTGGAATTCCTCAAATGCAAAGAGAAATACAAGTCACCCAACAAAGTCGGAACATGATTCCCAATCAAGAAAATTCTAATGGCGTTAACATCAATAAAATCGTCAATGTTAGGGAATAATGCTAGACCATAGATTAGCAATACAAAAGATAGCTTCAAAAGCATCCATGCTACCGACTTGAGAAAAAATAGTAGCTCTCCTAATGAGGAACTCATAAGTCAACCCCATAATCCCTCCTTCCTTCAACAAATGAGCATCAATCTCAGATTTCTTCAAATGAAGAGCTTTGGCTATGACTTGAGATCTCGGAATCTCCTCTAATCCACTGAAAGCTACCTTGTTCGATACGGGCATACCCAAGATGTGGGCATACTCCTCTAACGTAGGCATGAGTTGATAGTCGGGGAAAGTGAAGCACCAATAGAGAGGGTCATAGAACTGAACCAAAGCACTCAGAAGTCCTTCAACCACATCAGTAGATAACATGGACAAAAGCTTCCCATGACGTTGCTTGAAATCCTAGGGATCTAATACAAAGGATGACAACTTCCCTAACTCTTTCAAATTAGGACATCTGAAACTGTACTTCTTAGTGTTCCTTCATCCATAATCCATGGTCTAAAATATTTGCAAACAAGACCTTAGTTTCCTTGAAATTTTCATTTTCTGTGACGAATGCTATGATGTGCATGTATGCATGAATAATCAAACACAAGGTAAACACAAACAAAGGTCAAGGGATGGATCAATTCATCATCAAGATCAATCATCCATTTTGGTGGATTATGGTTTTCACCTTATCAACAGCCAAGTTCCATGGATATTGATGAGACCGAATCGGATCAACCGAGAATCAAAGGATTTGTTATGAGTCACGAGCATGGAGTCGGGTTAAGAACCATCCCAAAAGAGTGTACTAAGGATAAAAACATGTAGAGAATATTCTAAAAAGTTACCAGAGTCATGATCCCATATATCTAATACTATAGGTTAGGATGACTGGCTCATCAACCCATAGTATTCTCAAGAGAAACTCGTCTGAGTGTAGTATCTCCTAACAACTATTATCAAGTCTACACTCGAACAGTCTTCACACTTCGTCCTAAATAGGCCAAGTTGGGTTATATGTTATATGGTCCTCAGCTTCTCGGACTCCCTGATTGGAAAGAGTAATGCCTATCCACGACTTACTCGTGTGACATCATTAATTCCAAGGGGTCTCCACTGAGTATATGGGTCTCAAGCCAATTCGTTAAGGACTACTCCATATGATTCGAACATGACTATACCATCCTCATATCTTAATTGCACTCAAGTCTGGGTTAGAACTTATCTCACCACTCAGAGATCACCAACCACTACAGACATATTATATCACAGAAACAAGATATATAAACAAACATCGAATATACAAATATATACACACATAAAAGTAGGTTAAACCCACTGAGGATTATTCTCGATTCTCCCCACCAGAGTCACCACTTTATTTATGTAGCGGTAAATTCATGACCATCAAGCTATGGATAAACTTGACGTCAATAAAACCAGAGTCGCCACTGCGCTTTTTATTATTTCCAAAGGAAAAGGGAAAAGTACGAACAAAACCCAAAAATAAGAAGTTTTCAAATCAAAACTAATAAAATGTCAGAGATTACAGGTAAGGGGATTGGTTACACAGAGGGAAGGTGTTAGCACCCAAAGTGTCCTAGGTACTCCTAGGGAGCCCTTTTTTGTGTGCAAGTGGTTTAGTCAATATGATGTTTGGAAAAAAATATAGAGTAGGGGGATGAGAAAAAGACTTCATTAATTATATATTTGTGTTTGACAAGACCTTCGGTCTTATGCATATGTACCAACATAAAAATGAGGGATCAAAACCCCGTAGTTCGTGGTAAAAAAATTAAATAAATTGGTGAATTGATTTTAACAAAAGTTCTAAAAGAAAAGGCACAAAAGGCCAAAGATTTGACTGGGGTTGTTAGTTCTTTTTGTCTTTTTGAAATTAAAGCCAATATGGTTAAGTTCATTCATAAGTTTGATTTAAGAAAAGTTTGAAAATTCAATGGCATAAGGCCATGGTTTCTAATTGTTAAAACATGTCTGAGTTAAGAAATACAAGCAAAGAAGATTCTTGAAAAGAGGAAGAGATTTTGAAATTAAAGAAGTGGGAGGAGGTGAAGAGACTATCCTAGACATAAATTAAAAGTTAAGAGTTGAAAAGATCTTACCAATGGGATGCAATCCAACAGACACGAATGTCATATAGAAACCCATTTTCCTTTGGACTTTAGCATACAATAAGCATAAGCAATATCCAAGCAAACCATACGAATATCAAGGCATCAAATAAAGATAGCCATAATGTAACACCCCTTTTTCTATCCCAAAATACTTAACATATAATCAGAGTAAATAAGCACACATATAACAAAAGGGCGTCACATCGATATTTTCAAAAACTAAAAGCTTTCAAAAACCAAACCTCATTCATCATCAATATACAATACACCTGGTCATTTCAAATAACACATTTCACTTATCATGAATATTCAAGAATATGCGTTCGCAGTGGAAAATAATGAATACTCATGCATTTCATCAAATGATCCATGTCCCATACCATGATCATCTCTCAATAATCTCTTCAAGATAAAATAAAACCATATCCAAATAAGACAGGTATTCAATACTACTAATCTACCCAATGTTACATGACCAGAGCATTGACTCACTACTTAGTCTCTAAAACAAAGCACCGAAGCTCTCCAGCTAACCTCGAGTGCTACTGTTCACTTACTTCAGCAATACTACTCCTGAGTATCTACACGATACCCATGTAAAGGTAACATTCAAACAGAAAGGGTGAGAATTCCAATCATTATGAAGAAGTATAATAGAGCACAATGATTAAATCAACAATTAAAGGAATTCATCACACTTCATATAACCATGTAAATAATATTAACCAACATTTATTTCACATGTTTCAAACATCCATCAACTCTCAAGGAGTATAATATTCAAATCCGATACTATATTCTCAAATACACACATAACTACAATTATCACATAATCACATATTTTGTCAAGTTATGTACTCAAACATCACCAAATTCAATTACCATATCTCATACACACATCACAATCACAACAATGCATACACTCAATTATCACATAACTCTAATGTGACTCAATGCAAGACATGTGACTCTATGCATGTGGTACCAATGTGAACCCAACGTTTCACCCCTTTCCGATTCAATATCTAGAATCTAAGCCACTACGTCTATTTCCAATTAAGGATCAACGTCTGCTACGCCTATTTCCAATTAAGGAACAACGTCTATTTACCACGTCTATTTCCAATTAAGGATCACCGTTTACTACCTCGCCTATTTCTAATTAAGGATCAACGAGTGCTACATCTACCTCGCCTATTTCCAATTAAGGATCAACGAGTGCTACATCTACCTCGCCTATTTCCAATTAAGGATCAACGAGTGCTACGTCTATTTCCAATGAAGGATCACCGTTTACTACCTCGCCTATTTCCAATTAAGGATCAACGAGTGCTACATCTACCTCGCTTATTTCCAATTAAGGATCAACGAGTGCTACATCTACCTCGCCTATTTCCAATTAAGGATCAACGAGTGCTACATCTACCTCTCCTATTTCCAATTAAGGATCAACGAGTGCTACATCTATCTCGACTATTTCCAATTAAGGATCAACGAGTGCTACATCTACCTCGCCTATTTCCAATGAAGGATCAACGAGTGCTACATGTGAACCCACAGTTTCACCATAATTCAACTCTATGAATTATCCACCAATGGTACATATACACATTCATAACAATATATCATTCACAATCCACCAATGGCACATAAACACATTCATAACAATATATCATTCACAATCCACCAATGGTACATATACACCTTCATAACAATATATCATTCACAATCCACCAATGGCACATAAACACATTCGTAACAATATATCATTCACAATCCACCAATGGTACATATACACATTCATAACAATATATCATTCACAATCCACCAGTGGTACATATACACATTCATAACAATATATCATTCACAATCCATCAATGGTACATACACACATTCATAACAATATATCATTCACAATCCACCAATGGTACATATACACATTCATAACAATATATCATTCACATAATATGCAATTAACCAATTCATGTTACCACATGAATAATATCAACAAATAACAACAACTTATCAACATCTTAACATCATCGACATAACAACATAATTATCACACAATCATATTACAACAATGCAACGGTCCATCAACCAAACGTATAAACCAATATATTTATCAATACAGTAGGCATGTGAATATTATTAAAACATATTAATAAACACTACCATGTTTTAGGTATGAGCATTAGCTTTCTAACGCTTCAAACGCTACCAAAATCGGACTTACAAAATAAAAGTTATGATCAAAATCGTGCGCGAAGGCATTATTAAAAAGTTGTTGTTTATTAAATTTTCCAACATAATTTTCATCTTCTTCAACCCCCAAATCATTCATGAAATAATCTCCAAAATTATTTTATTCCTGAAACAAAGTTATAGACTTCTATTTCAGTTATCCAACGCTTCAAACGGCACTTAATTTGGACTTACGGATCAAACGTTATGACCAAAATGAGTTCGACAATAAAACATAAAAAAGGGCCGCGATGGTGATCGACAACATGTAGAATTTTCCGCGGTTTTCATCGTTGAGGACTTCCGGACCTCCGATTTCAATTCTGTAAAAAGTCAAACGTTCAGAAAATTATGACTCATACAATACTCTAAGTATATAACATTAATTTACAGTTTAACACAATCAATCACCACAATCAAGCATACTCATCAAAACCGAACAATTCCAAACAACCATACAAAATTAGGGATTTTAACCTAAACATACATCTACCCATTGACCCGATCATATTAACCCATAATAATAAGGCTTCCCCCCTTACCTCTTCAATTTTGACCTGATCATACTAACCCATAATAATAAGGATTCCCCCCTTACCTCTTCAATTTTCTGGAAACCCTAGCTCTTCTCTTTACTTTTCCTCTCCTCTTTCTCTATTGCCTTCAATGATCAAATGAATCCTAATTCTCACTCTCCTCACCTCTCACTATTTATATTAGTATTCTATTTGGGCTTAAGTCATTATACTTCTAATTTAATTAATAGGCCCAATAAGACCTAATATTTAAATATCTCTATTTAATTCAAATAAATTAAACTAACACCATATACACCAAGTTAATTAATATAATTAATTATTCAATTATATCTCATATCAACTAAATAATTAATTAACACACCAAATCAATTAATATAATCAATTGTTATACTACCTAACAACCAATTAATTAATTAACACTCCAAATAAAAAAAATAAAATATAGTAATAATAGTATAATAAATAAATACTAAAATTGGGTTGTTACACATAATATCCAAGCAAGCACTCCAATAGATAACAGACTTCAAATGTCTTCAAATGTATCAGATGAAATATTCCTTGGTGAACTCAGAAGCAATCATCAGACATCAATAATAATATCAGTATAACAATTAAGCATATAGACAAAGTGACAGATAAACCCTAAAGTAGAAATCCCAAGGCTTGCTCAGATGAAAGGCACTGTCAAGGATAACTCAGTCTCAGAAAAGTGACATTGGCCAAGTCGTTTAGCATAGGGAATGTTACCTACTTCTAACTCCAGGAGTTCATATCAAGTACAACAGTCCACCAAGATGTTTTTTAGGGTGTTTTGTTGTTATTAATTATTTTAAGGTCCTAAGACCACAAACAAACAAAAAATCACAAGCAAACAATATATAAAATCACAAGATATGGCTCAAATGATCAAAGTGAAAAGGACTTAAAACATAAACAACTTGTATAAAATGTAAATGGCAATGAATAATAAAGGTACTGAAACTTAAAGTGCATAAAATAAATGACTTGAAAGTAAAGCAACATTAATAAAGGGTTAGTCAAATGCTAGTGAAGAGTTTTAATTGTTTAAGTCATTCTTTGGAGAACACTCAACCATTCATTCACAAGTATGAATCCATGAACCAAGACATGATCCATGAGAAGGGCTCCAACTTGGATAAATCAACAAGTATGCCAATAGCTCTCATGAATGGCAAAAAGGTCAAGTTTTCATACAATGCCATGAAGAATGGGAAACTTACAATCTCACTTACTTGAATGATATGCCTTGTGAAACAAATTTAGCTCTATGTTAAGCAATCGTTATTGAACTTATGTAGAAGTCACAACTATCTGAGGTCGAGTAATAAAAATATAGGTGTTAATTCATGTTAGAGACTTGGTACAAAGAACTAAACTCCTAAAACATACCACACACTAAAAAGAGGGAGGGACCTATCTCAGTCAGGCTCATGTTGATTCATCTGACACAGCGTCATTGATGAATCAACTAGCCTTAGACATGAAGAGAATTCATTGGTCAAAGATGGATTGAGGAAGAATATGGATGAAGATGAAGAGGAAAGGGGAAAAAGAAACCCAAATTGATCATAGGAGGAATTCCATTTGATCAATACTATCCATTCATTTTGGAAGATGAAATATACATTTCATCAATCCCCTAAATCCAATAGTATTGGTCAAACAAAAGTCAAATCAACCATGACCAAGGCCAAACAAAAAGCCAAACATCACAAGACCGATTAAATGGCTCAACACAATTTTTAAACAATTATTAAATTAAAAAACCAATTTAAAATGAATTAAAATACACTTTTAAAATGGACAAAACCTCAAATCCCTTCAAAAACATCAAATAAATGGCCACGACATCTATCATAGGTCAAACAAGGTCAAAGGACCTTAGACAAAAAATTTCACAATTTTTCGAAAGTCAGAAGTATTTCAAAATATTTAAAAACAGGTCAAAAATCATTTAATTTATGAAAAATATAAAAATTAATCCAAAAAAAAAATTTAATTCAAAATACGAAAAAGGAAAATATTTAAAGATTTTTGGTGAAAGTCCCATGTTTTTTGGATTAAAAATGAATTTAATATGTGTTGGTTCTATGTGTTGGCATCAATTTTGGTAAAACCTAGAGTTATCACAAGTTGTCATGAGTGTTGTCTTGACATGTGATATCAATTTCCTGCAGGATGTTTAAATATGGTTGTGCAGGATTTAGCTGAGATATCAGACCCGATGTTAAGACATGTGTATACAAAACATTCAGTCTGAATGTTATGTATCTTAAGATTGTGCTTTTCATGCAAATCTGTGTGTGATTGATGTGGAGATTGAACGCGTCATTCAAGGAGTAATTTAAATTAAAACCAGATTGATTTATTTTCCAATAAGATATGATCAGATGTCGTGAATAAGAAGATACGAAAGGAAAATAGATTTTGGGTTTTATGATGTCCAAGCCCATTCAAAAGCTTCTATTTAAAGGCCATGTAAAACCTGGTTTTAACACACAAGAAAACAAACGAAATAGTGAGAGAGAATAAGGGTTTTAGTCATGTGTGAGCTTGTGTATTGTGAGCCATTCATTCATCCTATTGATGATTGAATTGGACTGACTTTTGTGTTGTATTTTGTCCACTCTAAGCTTTGAAGTATGAGTGAGTGTTTACTTGGTTGAAGCTTTTAAGCAAGATCAAGTATGTGTTCTTGAAGAGTGTCTTCTTTCTTAGTAATATTTGTTTTTATATCACTACTGTGATTGAGGGGGAGTGAGTAGGGTCTATTATCTAAGAGTTCTTAGATAGAAGTCACATGGGTAGAGATTAGGTGAAAATATTGTAACTTGAAGTTGTTTACTGAGAGTCTTTGAACTAATTTTGTTTAGTGGATTTCCTTCCTGGCTTGGTAGCCCCCAGACGTAGGTGAGTTTGCACCGAACTGGGTTAACAATTGCTTGTGTCACTTGTACTATTGTTTCTTTGTCTTTTATTCTGTTTATATTTTAGTGGTTGTTCAGATATTAGTGTCGTGACATTACCTTCGATATCTCATATCTGATACCAGAATTTCAATTGGTATCAGAGCAGGCATCCTGCTCTGGTTCTGAGTGAGATCTTGGGACGTTACTTTCTACTACTATGGATAGAGACAGAGGATCTGTTCACAGACCACCAATTCTAGATGGATCTAACTATGACTACTGGAAACCTCGAATGGTAGCCTTCCAGAAATCTTTGGATAATAAGGCTTGGAAGGCTGTTCTAACAGGCTGGGAACATCCCGTTATTACTAAGGAAGGAGAAGTTACAACTGATAAGAAGGCTGAGGAAGAATGGACCAAGGAGGAGGATGAACTAGCTCTTGGAAACTCTAAAGCATTGAATGTTATATTCAATGGGGTTGATAAGAACATCTTCAAACTGGTGAACAACTATGAGGTAGCTAAAGATGCTTGGAATATTCTCAAAACCACTCATGAAGGTCATGAAGGTACCTTTAGAGTGAAGATGTCTAGATTGCAGCTGCTTACTACCAAGTTTGAGAATTTGAGGATGAAAGAAGATGAAAGTATTCATCACTTCCATATGAATATCCTTGAAATTGCTAATGCCTCAGGAGCCCTGGGTGAGAAGATGTCAGATGAAAAACTTGTGAGGAAAATTCTCAGGTCACTTCCCAAGAGATTTGCCATGAAAGTGACAGCCATAGAAGAATCTCAAGACATCTGCAATATGAGAGTGGATGAGCTAATTGGATCCCTCCAAACATTCGAGTTGGGGATGAGTGATGGATCTGGAAAAAAAAAGCCAAAAGCATAGCCTTCATGTCAAACACTGAAGAGAAAGAGGAAGAAAGTGGTCAGGATACTGATGAAGATCTGGAAAATGATGTAGCATTACTAGGGAGATAGTTCAACAAACTCCTGAAAAGGATGGATGTAAGGTCAAAGTCTAATGTCAAGAACAACTCATTTGACATCAGTAGGTCCAATGATGCTGGAAGAAGAACAAAATCTGAGGAAAAATCCAAACAAGGCAAAGGAGTTCAGTGCCATGAATGTGAAGGGTATGGACACATTAGAGTTGAATGTGGGACCTACCTCAAGAAATATAAGAAGAGTATTGCTGCTACTTGGTCTGATGAAAGTGAAACAGAAGGAGAGTCTGCCAATCTTGTGACTGCCTTGATTGGAAGATGGGGTTCTGATGAAGACTCAAGTGATGATGAAGTAACCTTTGATGAGTTAGCCACTACCTACAGAAAGTTGTGTTACAGAAGTGAAGAAGTGTGTCAACAAGTGGAGAATCAGAAGAAATTGATAACCCAACTAGAGGATGAGAAGACAGAACACTTGGAAACCATTTCTAAGTTAAAGATCGAAGTCGTGTTCCTGAAATCTAAACTGGATGAGATGACAAAGTATGTCAGAATGCTAAACAGTGGATCTGACACCTTAGACAAAATCCTCCAGACTGGAAAGATGGCAGGAGACAAGTCTGGCCTTGGGTTCAATAATCCACTCTTGAGTGTAGTCACACTAGTAGCAAACCAAAGATGTCACATAAGGTGTCTCAACATTATAAGGAAAGACAACATAAAGGAAAACACCAAAGATGGAGATGTCATTACTGTGGAAAATTTGGCCATATAAAACCATTCTGATTTAAGTTGTATGGCTATCCTAGTCCTACTCATCATCAACCTAGACCCAAACATCACATCCCTGTCAACAGAAAACAGTGGGTTCCTAGGACTGGTGCTATTAACTTAATAGCTCACACTTCCTTCAGAGTTTCAGCCAAAAAAGACTGGTATTTTGACAGTGGATGCTCCAGACACATGACTGGAAGCAAAAACCTGCTAATTGACCTTCATCCTCATGCCACCAGCTATGTGACCTTTGGTGATGGAGCAAAGGGTGAAATCAAGGGGATTGGAAAGCTAAACTGCCATGGAGTCCCTAACCTTGGTAATGTGCTACTTGTTAAAGAATTGACTACAAACCTAATCAGCATCAGTCAACTGTGTGACCAAGGTCTAAATGTGAACTTCACAAAAACTGAATATTTGATTACTAATAAAAAAATGAGGTGATCATGAAAAGAGTCAGGTCTAAGGACAATTGTTATATGTGGAGTTCTCAAGAAACGGGTTATTCATCAACGTGTACTCTAGCCAAAGAAGAAGAAGTGAAATTATGGCATCAAAAACTGGGTCATCTACGTCTTAAAGGAATAAAGAGGATTATATCTGTTGAAGCTGTCAGAGGAATCCCAAAATTAAAGATTGATGAAGGAAGAGTTTATGGTGAGTATCATATTGTAATGCAGACAAAGATGTCACATCAGAAGATCAAACATGACACCACATCTAGAGTGCTGGAACTTCTCCACATGGACTTGATGGGACCTATGCAAGTGGAAAGTCTTGGTGGGAAAAGGTATGCTTATGTGGTGGTGGACGACTTCTCAAGATACACCTGGGTAAATTTTATAAGGGAAAAATCTGATGTATTTGAGGTGTTCAAGGATCTTTGCCTAAGACTTCAAAGAGAAAAAGAATGTCAGGTTATCAGAATCAGAAGTGATCATGGGAAAGAATTTGAGAACAGTAAATTTGCTAGATTTTGTTCATCTGAAGGAATTAGTCATGAGTTCTCATCTCCCATTACCCCTCAGCAAAATGGTGTGGTAGAAAGGAAAAATAGAACTCTCCAAGAATTTGTCAAAGCTATGATTCATGCTAAGAAGTTGCCTTACCACTTCTAGGTTGAAAAGCTATGAACACAGCCTGCTATGTTCACAACATAGTAACCTTGAAGAAAGGGACCCCAACTACTTAATATGAAGTTTGGAAAGGAAGAAGACCTACTGTCAAATACTTCCATGTGTTTGGTAGTAAATGTTATATCCTGACTGATCGTGAACAAAGAAGGAAAATGGATCCCAAGAGTGATGAAGGAATATTTATGGGTTACTCAACAAACAGCAGAGCATTTAGGGTCTTTAATTCCAGAACAAAAGTAATGATGGAATCTATCAATGTTGTTGTTGATGATCAAGAGACTGATGTCACAGACGATGTTGAAACATCTCTGAATGATGTCCCAGCTGATCTCCTAGACAAAAGTAATGAGAGTGAACCCACTCAAGCTGAACCTGAAGTTGATAAAATTAATAAGGGACCCTCTATCAGAATTCAAAAGGATCATCTGAAAGATCTCATTATAGGAGACCCAAATAAAGGGGTCACCACTAGATCAAGGGAAGTGATCTCACATGGCTGTTTTGTGTCCAAGATTGAGGCCAAGAATGTCAAAGAAGCCTTAACTGATGAATTCTGGATCAATGCCATGCAGGAAGAGTTAGGCCAATTCAAGAGAAATGAAGTATGGGAATTGGTTCCAAGACCTGAAGGAATAAATGTTATTGGATCAAAGTGGGTTTACAAGAATAAATCTGATGAATAAGGGGTGGTTACTAAAAATAAAGAAAGATTGGTAGCACAAGGATACACTCAAGTTGAAGGAGTTGACTTTGATGAAACATTTTCCCCTGTAGCTCGCCTGGAGTCCATTAGATTACTGCTCAGAGTAGCATGTATTCTGAAGTTTAAATTGTTCCAAATGGATGTGAAAAGTGCCTTCTTGAATGGCTACTTAAATGAGGAAGTGTATGTTGAGCAACCTAAAGGGTTTACATACCCAAATCTTCCAAAGCATGTGTATAAGCTGAGGAAATCCCTCTATGGGTTGAAACAAGCTCCTAGGGCTTGGTATGATAAACTCACAGTGTTCCTCATTGACAATGGATACAGGAAGGGAGGCATTGATAAGACCTTATTTGTCAAAAATGAAGGAGGAAAACTCATGGTGGCTCAGATATATGTGGATGATATTGTGTTTGGTGGGATGTAAAATAAGATGGTTGAACATTTTATTAAATAAATGCAGTATGAATTTGAAATGAGCCTTGTTGGAGAACTAACCTATTTTCTTGGGCTACAAGTCAAGCAGATGGAAGATTCTATCTTTCTATCTCAAAGCAAATATGCCAAAAATATTGTTAAGAAGTTTGGCATGGAGAATGCAAGCCACAAAAGGACACCTGCTCCTACTCATCTGAAAGTGTCTAAAGATGAAAATGGTGTCAGTGTGGATCAAAGTCTCTACAGAAGCATGATAGGGAGTCTGCAATATCTCACAGCAAGCAAACCTGACATTGCTTTTGCTGTAGGTATATGTGCTAGATATCAAGCTGAACCAAAGGTGAGTCACATAAACTAAGTGAAAAGGATCCTGAAATATGTCAATGGCACTAGTGACTATGGGATGTTATACACTCATGGATCTGGATCTGTGCTGACTGGATACTGTGATGCTGATTGGGCTGGAAGTGCTGATGATAGGAAAAGCACATCAGGAGGATGCTTCTTCTTGGGGAACAACTTAATATCATGGTTTAGTAAGAAACAAAATTGTGTGTCTCTGTCCACTGCTGAAGCTGAATACATAGCAGCTGGAAGTAGTTGTTCTCAACTGGTATGGATGAAACAGATGCTGACTGAATACAATGTCACGCAAGATGTCATGACATTGTACTGTGACAACCTGAGTGCTATAAATATTTCTAAGAATCCTATTTAGCACAGCAGGACAAAACATATTGATATATGTCACCATTTTACTAAAGAACTAGTGGAAGATAAAATTGTAGCCCTAGAGCATGTTGCTACTGAGATGCAGCTAGCTGATATTTTTACAAAGGCCTTGGATGCAAATCAATTTGAATTTTTAAGAGGGAAGTTAGGGATTTGTATTTATGAGAATTTATAGCAATTAATATGGAGTGGAAAAGGTAATCAAATTATTGTCTGCTTACTTAAAATAAAGCGCCCCATTTATGGTAAATCATCACCTAGTATTGGAAATACCATTTATTACCTTTTCACACGCAACCTCACTACCTACTCAAACATTTCCAACTCCCTGCTTCTTCCTCAAACTCCTCTGCTAGGGCAACTGAAATCTTTCCATAAAAATGACAAGATGTCACAACATCAAACTTCATCTGGTTCAAAAACTACTAAGCCTACTCACAAGGATAGAACACCTTCAATGGACTTTCTCGATGAGGAAATTTTGGATGTGATTCCTCTGTCTGTTATTCCAGGCGAAGCCCCTGACTCAAACCATCCCATGGATGCATCTGCTTCTGCATGCCCCACTCAAGGTAACATTTATAGTATCCCTTCTAGCTCTGCTCATGCCACTAGTTCTAAGGAAGATATGCACCACATTGATCGTGTCATAAGAAACCTAGTTGTAAGACCCCAATTTTGTCCCTAAGATCCCTCATGGCATCATAACATTGCATTGTATAGCCTCAAGGATCATTGAGCATCTTGGCTCCCTTTCCCTTTGGGTAGGGATCTCTTGTGAGTGGTTTGAGATCACCAAGCATGCTTAAATTGTATATCATTTCTTTTCTTGTTTTATTTACTAACCAAAAGCACAAAAATATGTCACTAACATCTTTTGTTTGTAGCTTAAGCAATCACCAGGTCAAGAGCTTCAAGAAGATCCTTTGTGCAAGAGATGAGGTATTTTCTTGGGATGAGGATCACATGATTATTATAAGGAGCTTACATGAGCTAGGGTTTCATTTTGAAGCAATTTCACCAAGTGGTAGAGGCTCAAGTTAATCAAGACATTTCAAGGTCATCTGAGGACCAAAAGTCAACTGTGTAGTCAACTGAGGGCTATGAGGTGGGGAAATGAGTTGATACACCTCAATCATGTTCAAATAGGGCCTATTCATCATTCTAAACATCCATCTTGAAGATTCAAAGGTCATGGCAAAAGTTACTAAAAATGGAAAATGACCTATAATTCAAAGTTTCCAAATTTGGCAAGTTTTGGTTCACTTTCAACTTGACTTGTCAATGTAAAAGAAGTTTCAAATGTATTTTTGGTGAACATGAAAGTTGTAGATCTTTGTCTCCCCTTTCCAAAAAGTCCTAATTCATGTCCATATGATGAATGGTTGAGGAGTTATGGTCATTTGATCACAAAGTGTGCATGGAAATTCAAAATGGCCTAACTTTTGATGTAATGCTTCAAATTGGTTCATTCTTTTGGCAAAATGCTTCTCATGTTCAAGACATCTCAAAATGAGCCATTGCCATGCATGAGAGAGGCTTGTATGTTCATTATTTCACACATGTGCAAATTGAAGAAAATATTCAACATTCATTTTTGGCTTGAGTTGCAAGCAAACAAATCTTCAAATCTTGACCCTTGGATGTCCATAAGTGAATGGGAAGCATAGCATGGAGAGGAGCACGTGTATTATGGGCACATGAGCTCATTTTGCATTTTTTTTGCAAATTGCTTCATATCTCACTAATCATGATTAACCAATGGAAAATATGATTAGCATTGTCATTAACATGGAGTATATAAACTGAAACCCTAATCATAACTGAAAAAACCCACCATTTTCAGATCAAAATTCAAGAACTCTCTCAAAAATTCTCTCTCTTCGAATCTTCATTTTTCTCACACAAACCTCAAAGATCCTTGCATAATCTTGATCCTCATGCTTCACTGAGCAAGCTTCATCCATCATTTGGTGCAATTCAGTCAGAATTCGAGCAGACCAAGAACATGAACATGGCAATGGAATTTGGAAATTGAAGTGGATTCAAGAGGATTCAACCGTTCATTTTTGCGTAAAGCTTCATAGGAAGATCATAGGAGAAGATCTGGAGCTGTAGAGCTTGAGAGAACACGATTTCAGAGAGTTGCACTTCAAGGTGACTCAAAATTCGATCTCTCCTTTTGCTGTTTTTTTATCATAGACTTGTAGATCTTGTTGAGTAGAGCATGGACATGTGTTTAGATTTAAAAATGAGTGAGAATTGAGGAAGTTAGGTTGAATGGAAGTTTGGATCTAGAATCTTATTCACTTCGATCTGCAAAACCTAGAGTGATTTAGGAGAAACCAATAGCATATTTGGAATCCTCATTGAAAGATGAATCGAATGATATAAGTTTGGTGAATTTCTGGAAATTTATTGGGCGGCACCACCGCGTGAGTCGTCGGAGAAGACGACCGGAGCTGTAGCTCCGGCGTCTGTGTATTGCTTGGGTTTTGATGATGTGGAGGCCATGTGTGCCTTGCGTGGACGTTTGATTGGATAGGATGCTTTTGACCTAAGCCACGTGTGCCTTGACCAATGACTGTGCATGCTGAATGGATTAATGAAACGGTGTGTTTCATCATTTGAATCTGGACCGTGGACTTGAGGCGCGCGCCATATCAGACGGTTGATGTTTTTTCTGATTTGATTTGAATATATTCATCTCCCTCCATTTTTTATTTGACATTCCAATTATTTTGCTTGTTTTGATTAAATCATAAAAAATGCAAAAATGATCCAAATGAGTCCCAATTTTTTTCATAGATTTTTATTGATGTCTACTTTTTTATGGTGCTGGTTTCAAGAATTGTTGATGTCTGGATTTTTATTTGTGAATTTTTGAACCAATGTTGTGCCAATTTGACCTATTGCATTGAATGCATTGTGAAATCCTCATTTTTTAGCCATTTGATCCAATTTTTTGCATATATGACATTCACACATGATATGAATTTTTGGTCACTGGTTTGGATTTTTTCTCACATGTTATCTTCATTTTTGACACATAGAGAAAAGTGTGACAATTTGTGTCACATTTTTGACATTGAATTGGTGCATTTTTTTTCACATAGCATTTGCATCATTATGGATTTGATTTTTTGCACGTTGAACATTCATGGCATGAGAAACTCATATAAAAAATCTCAAAGTCATTGCATGCATTTCTGATTTGGTATGAATTTTCTAAGTTGGAAGCTCATTTTGTGCATATTTTTTAGGCTTTTTGAAGCATTTGAATGATATTTTGAGTATGATGGATCTTTGGCCATGGTGATTGGTGTTTAGGGGTTCATATGGTTCTGTTTGGGACTTGTGATTTGATTCATCTCATGCCATTGGTTGTTTATGCTTTGTTGTGTTGATTGGATGTACATAAGCTAACTTTGTTGTTTTGTTTCAGGATTCGATACTTAGCATTGGTAATTGGGTTTGTTCTCACTTTGTGAGATGCAAATGCATTGAGTACTGACCTATTGTTATTTTGTAGGGTTTTAATTGATGTGGTGAACTCATGAGCTCATTTGAGTGATAGGGCACTTATGCACTGAATTGTGTAACTGTTAAAGGGTTTCACTGTTTGTTTTCTGGTTGTATGACTGAAGTACTAATTGTTTAGTCTTTGTACAGGTACCTTAGTTGCTTGCTTGCTTTAGCTCTTGTTTGAGCATTGGATTATGGTTGACACACCACTCAGGTAGTTAGCTTCTTACTTCATGTAGTTTGAAGTCCTGTCACCTTTTTGGCAGGCATTTTGCTGGCAAGTCCTCCTTCAGAGGCTCTGTTTGTGTTTGTTTAAAATTGTGCTCAAAGACCTCCAAGAAGAGGCATGTGTTATTTGTTAAGACCTCCAAGAGAAGAGGCAATTGACGGATAAAAGGGATTAGTAGCCAATCCCTCGTTATTCAGTGTGTCGTTCTTTATGCTCGCACTACGTGCTGATGCTTCTGAACATGTGCCCCAGATCTTTGTCAAGAGTCTGTCAAGTGGAAAAGGATCCCACTTTATGGATCCCCGCGCTTTCTTTGTCATGAGCTCACCCTGGCCAGGGTTAAGAGCATGAGGTCTCATCCTCATTACCATTTTGATCAGCTTCACCCTAACGTTCAATGTTAGTGGTTAAGAGCTACAGATTACCCATTACAGTTTGGCTTGTTTGTCGAGGTTGACATGACCCCTCTTGACTAAAGCCCACCCATTGTTTGAGCCTCTTGTATGGATATAGTGTGTGATGTTTGTTTACTTGCGAGTTAAGTTCTTGTTAGAGACCTCAACTTAGGGATGTTTATTGCATGACAATTATTAGGCTCGAGTCTTAATCTCCCTATTAGTTTGTTGTTTCCCTGGTCTCTGGTTAGGAGAGTGTTTTACCCCATGGAACTTTTGATGTGTGAGCTCTTGAACTAGGAGTTTCCATTTGAGCTTAATTGGAGGATCATTACCATGTTCATCCAAGTGGAAGATACAAGATACATTGAGGATCTCTTATGAGACTTGTTTGATTGCTTATGCTTTGTGCTTGCTTATTCCAAAGGATGGGAGCTACTTGGATCATCAATATGATCTCAAGAGAGGAACTCCTAGTGTGGTTTCATTTCTTATCCCTCATCTTTTTGTTCTCTTTAAGACTTAGCCTTTCTTCTTCATCTCTCCACTCTAACCCAAGCCAAAACCCTTTTGTGCAAACATTTAACCTTTGTTTTCAACATTAGAAACCTAAGCCTTATGCTTTTGATTTTCAAACTTTCTTTTCATAACAGTCATTTTGAATTGAATCTTTAAGTCAACTTTGACCACTTTTGTATATACTTCTAATTGGTAAATATAACCCATTCAAATTTTCCTTTTGTGGTTCCAGTGGCCATTTTCTTAATCAAAATTTTCCATAACCTTGAGCTATTAGGTTTGAGTTATCCTTGTGGTAGATGTAATACTCACCTATATCCTTAGTGATGGACAATGAGCCTTCCATGCTTATTATAGGGTTAACCCCTCACTAGCATGTTGAAGCTATCCTTACATGGTGGATTTGTGGTTTTAGGTTGAGTTTTATCCCTTTGATAACAAAAGACCTTAAGGCTTTTGGACCAATCAATCCACTCATTTGTTTTGAGATTTTTATCCCGAACTACGAGGTTTTGATCCTAATCTTTTTATAAGAGGGTACGTAGGCAATGGGTTTATCCATCCAAACACAAAGTGTAAATAACTTGTACATTCTCTTCTCATCTCTTCAATCATGTTTTCACAAATAAAATTTTCACAAGACAAACTACCTTACAACAAGTGTGAAAAGGGCTCCCTAGGAGTACCTAGGATGTTTTGGGTGCCTAACACCTTCCCATTGCATAACCAACCCCCTTACCCAGATCTCTGTTTCTTTTATTAGTTTTGTTAAAACTATTAGGTTTTTGTTCGCTTTCTAACCATTCCTTTGGATAAATAGAAGTGCGGTGGCGACTCGACTTGTATGATTTACCTTGGATTTAGTCAATATCTCCAATGGTAACGAATACCCCGCTACAGAAAAGTGGAGACTCTGCTGGGGACTAACCCCTAGTGGGTTTTGCCAACTTTTCATACTTGTTGTATTATATTGTTTTGTGACATATTTTTGTTCAATTTGGGATTACTGTATTGTATGTAATGATTGATTTGCTTGATATTAATTCCTTGTATGCTTGGTGATCTTTGTGAGATGAGTTCTATACCCGGACTTGAGTGCACTTTGGATAGGAGAATGGCGTAGTCTTGTTGACTTGTGTGGAGTTATACCTTAGCAAGTTGACTTGCAAGTCCATTCACTTGGTGGAGGTCATGTTGGGATCAATAATGTCACAAAAGTGTCGCATCGCGAAAAACAACCGGTGGGAAAAGACACAGAGCCGCCACCGTGCGTTATTTATCCCAAAGGAGGGAAAGGAAACGCTCGAAGTAAACCTGAAAAAGGGAAAGGAATGGTCTTACGACCAGAGATTGCAAGGCACGGGAGTCGGTTACGCAAGGGGAAGATATTAACACCCCTCACGTCCGTCGTACTCGACGGGATCCACGCTCAAAAGAATAGAATAAGGTTGCTGATAAACTGCTCAAAGAATGCACACACACTGGAGTAATAAAACAGGTGAAAGGAGATGGAGGAAGTGGACTCGGCAGGATGTCGCATCCTGGGCCTACGTAGTTTGTCAGAAACAAACATTAGAGTCGACGTAGTTCGGGGAATGGGGAACGTGCTCGCTAGGGTATCGCATCCTATGCATACGTATCTTCTCTAACTATAGAAAGAATCAGAGCACTCATAGCTCGGCTAACGCACGCTAAAACAAAACACTGAAAGGAGACGCTAAGACGTCAAACGAAACACACAACTGGAAACGGAATGCCAATAAATGGGCTTACATCCAACTCCAGACAAGCAAACGCAAACAGGAAACCAAATGCCAATAGATGGACTTACATCAGACTCTGAACAAACGACAAACAAACGGGAAACCGAATGCCAATAGTTGGACTTACATCCGACTCCAAACACACACAAAAAGGGAAAAAAAGGGTCTCGATTGCAACGAGGGCAAGAGAAAAGGAAGGTCTCGATCGCAACGAGGGCGAGAGAAAAGAATCGTAACGAGTATGAAAACCAGCAAGGATTACATGTTAGTCGTCAGTCAAACTCGACAAGACATCGCATCTCGTGCCTACGTATCTCATCTGAACATGAGAATCAGAGTTTCCGTAGTTCGGCTAACCTATTTTTGTTTGTTTTGTGTTTTTTAGGTGAACGACATTACTACGCAATCTACCGGATGCTCGACCTTTGGAGACTTACTCACCTGTAGTAGAAGGAGTCAACGTGTCCTTAAGAGAAGACAGAGTTTGTTTGTGTTTTAGGAATGCCCACGCAAGAAAGGAAGTCCTAGACGAAGGAACTGTGCTACCTTAATTGACATGCAAACGAGAGACTATACGAAGTCTAGCAATCCTATGGGGATACAATCACACCAGACAAAAACATACAACATGAAGTAAACACACCAATAAGGGGCTCAAACATCCAAGGGTAAGGCTTTAGTCAAGGGGTCATATCAACCCCGACAAACAAGTCGGGCTTTAGTCAATAGGGGTCATATCAACCTCGACAAACAAGCCAACTGGAAGGGTATCTGAGGGCTCTTAACCACTGATATTGACCGTCAGGGTGAGCAGATGAAAGGTAATGAGGATAAGACCTCATAGATCTTAACCCGGGCCTGGGTGAGCTTGAATCAATGAAGACGTGGGGATCCAGAATGAGGGACCCTACTCCACTTGACTGACTCTATATACAAGGATCTTGGGTTAGGTTCAAGAGCATCAGCACGTAGTGCGAGCATAATGAACGACACAACGATTAACAGGGGACTGATTGCTAGTCCTGTCTATCTGTCAATTGCCTCTTCACTTAGGAGGACTTAAGTATCCATGCCTCGACAAGGAGGTCTTTAGCACAAACATAAACAAACACAGTCATTGCCTCTTAAGGAGGACTTCAGCCAAATGCCTGCCAAAAGAAACGACAGGAATTCCGGACTACATGGAGTTAGAGGATGATTACCTAGGTGGTATACCAACCACAAGCAAAGTAAAGCTCAAGCAATGAGCTAAAAGCGACTAAAGTACCTGTACAAAAGTCAAACAAATCAGTATTCACATTCAGACAAATCAAACAGACAATCAACAGTGGTGCTTCAATATCCACATAATACAAGTCCTATGTGTAAACAACTCAAGTGAGTTCATCACCAATGAACCTACAACACAACAAAGATTAGAAGACAAAGTAATTTGCATCTCATGAAGTGAGACTATACCGATCATTAGTGCTAAACCTGAAACACAAACACAATTGGTGAGTACAAACCACTAGTACCAAGACTAGGGTCAAAGGCAAAGCAAAAAGTCAAAGCAGCAGCCAATATTCGGCATGAAGCATATTTAATCAAACAAGAACATGTCCTAAAAAGGATCAAACTCAAATTATAGGGCAAGGTCATCAATTGCACAAGATAAGGCAAAGGCAAATAATGTGATCACAATTGGATGTCAAACATAGAAATTCCACATTAAAACAGAAATGAATCCAATAATCATGAAAAAATTTATGCGAGCTCAACATGTTAAACACAAGCCTCATGCAAAAAATTGGAATCAGAAGAGATCAAATGGCATATGTATGAAAATGAACAAATGCATCGTCCAAATGTGTGACACAAATTGTCACACCATGTATTCATGTGTCTAAAACAGAGATGGAATGTGAAAAAAAATGCCAAATAAAAGCCAAAAGATCATATTATGTGTTATGAATAAGTATGTCAAATTTCATGGCAATTGGACAATTAATGAGCATTTCACAATCAATTGAATGAAGCATGGTAATTTTGCATACATGTTCAAACACACAATCTCAATTAAAAATCCAGAAATGATAAAATCAAGAAATCAGCATCACAAAATATTAGACAATCAAATGATCATGTAGAAAAAAATTTGGATTTATTTTCTATTTTTTATGATTTTTTGAATTGGATGAAATAATATTGAAATAACATGAATAATGCATGAGAAAATATGGAGGGAAAAAGAAATGGTGAAATAAATTTGAAAATATGCAGTCAGTGGGAATTGAACCCATGACATGTAGATTAATAGAGGCGCTGGCAAAATTAATTCAGAAAATGTTGTGACAGAGTATTGAACACATGACCATGAGGTTAATAGAAGCGTATCAAAAAACAAATTCACAAAGTAACAATTGCCAAGGATCGAACCATGGTATTCAAGGTAAAACAAGCGCATGGAATTAATTCAAAAATACATGGCAGAGATTCGAACCAGGGTTTGCAAGGTCATAGAAGCGCTCAAATAAAACAATTGAGAAAATGCAAATCAAACGAACGCTGGAATCGAACAGAGGAACGCAGGGTTGTGAGCGTGTTCAATAGTGAAACGCAGCGTTCCACTAATTGATGTGGCGCCCAGTCATCAGGTCAAATGCCACGAGGCGCTGGTCAAAGGATGCGGACCAATGGTTACGCCAACAGACGCATGCGTGGCGCCAGCTAGGAACAAACGCTAGCAATCAATTGTAGACGGCGACTGGCGGAGGAGCTCAGCCTTCTTCTTCGGCGAGACCGGCGGAGGAACAGTGACATTCATCAAAAAAAATCCAGAATTACGCATGGCATATATCATTAGAACCGTCTCGAAGCCAGGAACATGGATCTATCATTATCTAGGCCTATAACTCCATGAATAATGCAAATCGAAGGAAAACATTATGCATGGCAAAACTTTAATCCAACATATCTCATGCAATATTTCGCCAAATCCAAAACTATTTATATCAGGATGATCAGTGACAAAAACTCTACACAATTATGGCAATAAAATCAAGAATCATGAGGTTCGAAATCCAACCTTCTTGAAGAGCATAATGATGAAACAGAGAATTCAAGCTCCAGCAATGTCCAGATCTTCTCCTCTACTCTTGTTATAAATCTTTGCGCACGAAATCTCACTTGAAATGGCTTGGATCTTGATTAATTTGCAACTTCCATGTTCATCTTCATGAGCTTGATGTGCATGAATCTTGGCCAAAATCTTCAAATTAATGCTTGATTCTTCATCAATCACACTCAATGAACACAAATATGCAGTAAAATCAATGAGTTGTGTGCAAAAATTTGAAGTTTCAATTGAGAGAAAATTTGGAGGGAAAGAAAATCTAGATCTAGAAATTGTGAAAAATTGAACAATTCTGTTATGATTAAGCTTATATATGACATGTTAATTACTTTGCTAATGACAATTAGGCTTGGCTAATGAAAAGTTAATGAGAAATGGAGTGTAATGCAAAATTGGTAATTTCACCTTATGCACGGCAAAATGGACGTGAACAGTGCCACACGAGGACTCAAATCCACTTAAAATCAGCTTATGAGGAAGATTTGCTTGGAATTTTGTATGTATGATGCACCAAATTTGAATTAGGCAATTTCCCTCCAAAATGTTCATGCATGGCCAAATGATCATGTGATATTATTTCATGCAATGCAATGATGGATTTGGAAAATATTGGTCATGAGAAGCAATATGCAAAAAGAGTGGTTCAATTTGGAGTTTTTGATCAAAAGTTATGGCACTTTGAAGTTCCATGCACACTTGGTGATCATCTGCTCATAACTTCTCAACCCTTCATCAGATGCTTATGATCTTGGACTTTTTGGAAATGGGAGAGAAAGATATTCAACTTTCATGTTGACCAAAATTTCATTTGAAGCTTCTTTGGTGTTGGAAAGTCAAGTTGAATGTGGTCCAAAAACTTGCCATTTTTGGAAACTTGAAATTACAGGTCACTTTCCATTTTTGGAAACTTTTGATTTGACTTCAAAATCTTCAAGGTATATGTTTGACATGATGAATAGGCCTCTTTTGGACATGAATGAAGTGTCTCAAACCATTTCTCCACCTCCTATCCCTCAGTTGACTTTCAGTTGACTTTTATGGGCCCTAGATGACCTGGAAATGCACTAATGACTTTGAGCTTCTAACACTTGGCAAAATTGCTTCAAAATGAACCTTGATTCATACAAGCTCTCTAGAATAATCATGTGGCCTTCATCTCAAGGAAAGACTTTCTCTCTTGCACTGATGAATCTCTTGATGCCAATACTAACTGTCACGATGCAATGCAAGATGAAATGATATATGACATAAAAAATGAAATGAATGCATGAATGGGGGGTGCAAATTTGAGATGTTACAGCTGCCCCTATTCAATCAACTGGGAACCTGAACGGATGAGAGTAATGACTATCAGACTATCAACGTAAACAGGGATTGAATACCAAAAGAACCGTAGAATTTGCACTCTGTCGGGGACGAAGTGATGGAAGCGAGGCTCATTCACTGATGGCGGCTTCCACTGAAGGACTTGATATCTTCCAAGGTCAAGGAAAGCGAGGCACATTTACTGATGGCGACTTCCACTGCAGGACTCGATATCTTCCGAGGTCAAGGAAAGTGAGGCTCATTTACCAGATGGCGACTTTCAATGGGGAGACTTGATACACGCGGATATCAAGGAAAGCGAGGCTCATTTACCAGATGGCGGCTTTCACTGGGGAGACTTGATATACTCGGATATCAAGGAAAGCGAGGCACATTTACTAGATGGCGGCTTTCACTGGGGAGACTTGATATACGCGGATATCAAGGAAAGCGAGGCACATTTACCAGATGGCGGCTTTCATTGGGGAGACTTGATATATGCGGATATCAAGGAAAGCGAGGCACATTTACCAGATGGCGACTTTCACTGGGGAGACTTGATATACGCGGATATCAAGGAAAGCGAGGCTCATTTACCAGATGGCGGCTTTCACTGCGGAGACTTGATATACACGGATATCAAGGAAAGCGAGGCACATTTACTAGATGGCGGCTTTCACTGGGGAGACTTGATATACGCGGATATCAAGGAAAGCGAGGCACATTTACCAGATGGCGACTTTCACTAGGGAGACTTGATATACGCGGATATCAAGGAAAGCGAGGCACATTTACCAGATGGCGGCTTTCACTGGGGAGACTTGATATACGCGGATATCAAGGAAAGCGAGGCTCATTTACCAGATGGCGGCTTTCACTGGAGAGACTTGATATACGCGGATATCAAGGAAAGCGAGGCACATTTACCAGATGGCGGCTTTCACTGGGGAGACTTGATATACGCGGATATCAAGGAAAGCGAGGCACATTTACCAGATGGCGGCTTTCACTGGGGAGACTTGATATATGTGGATATCAAGGAAAGCGAGGAACATTTACCAGATGGCGGCTTTCACTGGGGAGACTTGATATACACGGATATCAAGGAAAGCGAGGCACATTTACCAGATGGCGGCTTTCATTGGGGAGACTTGAGATGCACGGATATCAAGGAAAGCGAGGCACATTTACCAGATGGCGGCTTTCACTAGAGAGGCTTGATATACACGGATATCAAGGAAAGCGAGGCACATTTACCAGATGGCGGCTTTCACTAGAGAGGCTTGATATACACGGATACCAAGGAAAGCGAGGCACATTTACTAGATGGCGGCTTTCACTAGGGGGGCTTGATATACACGGATATCAAGGAAAGCGAGGCACATTTACCAGATGGCGGCTTTCACTGGAGAGGCTTGATATACACGGATATCAAGGAAAGCGAGGCCCATTTACCAGATGGCGGCTTTCACTGGAGAGACTTGATATACGCGGATATCAAGGAAAGCGAGGCACATTTACCAGATGGCGGCTTTCACTGGAGAGACTTGATATACGCGGATATCAAGGAAAGCGAGGCTCATTTACCAGATGGCGGCTTTCACTAGAAGGAAAAAGATGTTTACGACTGGAACAAGACCAGACGCTCACTGACGACTCTACTGAGGAATTGATATTTATCAAAGAAAGGATTCACGACCAGACATCAACGGATGAATGGGAATAAAGAAACCACGACCAGACATCAACGGATGAATGGGAAGAAAAAAACCACGACCAGACATCAACGGATGAATGGGAAGAGAAAAACGACGACCAGACATCAACGGATGAATGGGAAGAAAGAAACCACGACCAGACATCAACGGATGAATGGGAAGAGAAAAACCACGACCAGACATCAACGGATGAATGGGAAGAAACTCGACGTTTATCAACATCGAAGGATGATGTTTACTGACACCAAAAGAAAGGACCCATACGGGGATCAACACGACACTTACTGGTATCGCAAGGACGACATCTACATATGTCAAACAAGGCAGACACTTGCCAGGGACTACACTGGGGAGTCACGTTTTCCTTTCACGAACGGGTGAGGAAATAAACCTCTCTGGGGATTGTCAACTCTGAATGCTATCAAGAGCAACCGCTGCAAATGTACCATACCGATGTTGAATAATGATCCACCTCTGCTGGGGAAATGGCCCAGGCCTGCAAGATGCAAGGGGAGGAAAACTCCTGATGGGAAAGCAAATGATCACTCAACTCTGTGGGGAGTAGCACTGCTGGGGATGCTTGCTGATCTGTCATTCTCGAAACAGAAGAGAAACCCGCTTAACTAGGGAGTCACTTGTTGGGAAAACACCAACCTCTCAACCATGCTGGGGAAACCAATTCTGAAATCGACCCAAATGACCCAACGTCACGATGCTAAACTCCTCAGAATAACATCACCGACCAGCTAAACCCATTCTCGGATGGTAACCATGGCTGGGGACTAGCTTATGCCTGCAATGCTGATGCATGAATTTTACAACGTAATGCTCCATAGCCATGGAAATGCTACGCAATTAATGATGCAATATGCTATGCTTTTCTAAATGATGAATGCATAAAAAATATATCCCCCTCCGGGGACTCTACTGGGGAGCTCTATATCACTCCAATCTCCACTCTGCTGGGGAATAGCACTGCTGCTGGGGATAGAATAATCCTTACTGGGGACGATCTCCACTGAACCCGATCGCTTGGGGACTTCGCTGGGGAGAGACCAATGCACACCTCCGCTGGGGAACAGCAACCTTCAAACTTGCTGGGGAAAAACGCTCTCAACCCTGCTGGGGATTACAACAACCTTCAGACTTGCTGGGGAAAACCGATCTCGAACCCGCTGGGGGGATACCCATCTCAAACCTGCTATGGGAGACAACCAACCTCAGGCCCGGCTGCTGAGGAGACACCGATCTCGAATCCGCTAGGGAGATAACAATCTCAAACTGCTGGGGAGGTACGAAATTTTGACATGGAAGACCTGTCGACTCGTCGAACGCTGGTATTCACCATCCAACCACAGTGTCAACTTTCCACTTTTGAGAGCTCCCAGACTCATCTGGTCTCTTCTAATTCACCTTATATTCTCGGTTTTTCTCTGCTTCGAGACAAACGATCTCCTTAGATCCGGGCCAACTCTCTAATCCTCAGACTTTGAAGAGTCTTCTTGATTACCCTCTAGGATCGTCGCCATTCTTTCGCCGTCTTTTCACCATTATTTTATTTCCCGTCCCTGATTGGACTCCACGGGATCTTTCGTCGGAAAGCTTCATATCACAACCTGCAAGTGAGTGAGAATATCTAACAGCACCTGCAAAAGAGATTGTTAGATAAAAACGTGCCCCAAGCGTGCCAAAGATTCAACACTTAGGTCACTCAGACTTCCGAATAAGATTTCACGTTTTCAATCTTGTAAACATGCATCGGAAGGGACCTCTATGTCTCAAAATGCAAAGATTCTTATCAAAATAAACGGATGTTTTTGCAATCAAAGCGGTAATGAAAACAAAAACAAAATTATTTGACTGAACATGCATTTTATTGATTCAAAAAAAGTGGCTCGCGACTGAGCAAAACACCGGAAGCAATCCCTGAAAAGAGGTAATTACGCACAAAAGGAAAAATCTATCCTAATGGCAATGCGAAACCGTGATCTCATCGAGTTCCAACTCGGTTACACCCCATATGTCCTCAAGACTCTCTGCACTTTCTGCCTTCTGAACCAGACGCTTCCGATCGATCTCTACCTAGGATTATCCAGGTGTCTTAACCGAAGTACAAACGATCATGCTGGACGCAGTTGTTCGTTTCATTCCCTCTTTTGCCTGGACCGCCCTTTCGGGTTTTCAGTCCACCGGGATACCCTTTTTTGCCCAAGCCGCCCTTGTGGGGTTTTCGACTTGCCGGGTGTACAGTTTTTTTCTTTTTATCCCTAATTTTTGCCCGAACCTTTTTCATTTTTTTTTCTGGTTCGTCGGGATGCCCTTTTTTGCCTGGACTCTTTTATTCTTTTCGTCCAGCAGGTCTCTTATACGAAGTATTTTTTTTTTACTGCGTCCACATTCACAGGGGATGGAAAATCCTCACCATCCATGGTCGTCAACAACAGGGCTCCACCAGAGAAAACCTTCTTGACCACGAATGGACATTCATGATTGGGTGTCCACTTGCCCCTACGATCGTTCTGAGGAGGAAGGATCCTTTTCAACACCGTATCTCCCACATGATACCCACGAGGTCGCACCTTTCGGTCAAAAGCACGCTTCTTTCGTTGTTGGCAAAACTGCCCATGACAAACGGTTGCCAGCCTCTTTTCCTCAATTAGGCTCAACTCTTTGTACCGAGTCCTTACCCATTCCGCCTTTTTCAATTTTACATCCATCAGGACTTTCAACGACGGAATCTGAACCTCAACCGGTAACACGGCTTCCATCCCATACATAAGCGAGAAAGGCATTGCCCCAGTAGACGCACCGAGGTTCGATACCCAGGATACAAGCTTCGCACTCAGCCATATTGTTGGTGCATTCAAATGTCAGCCGGGCAACAACAGCTCCAACTCCGTTACCATCCATGTTAACGGCCCCATCAAACATCATAATCCGTTCGGATTCAGGGTCAGGCCCCTCCTCCGGGATCGGTTCCTCACAATATTTCGATTTGAGAACCATGATGTCCTCATTAGGGAATTCAAACTTCATCGATTGATAATCCTCAATGGGTTGCTGGGCGAGGTAATCAGACAATACACTCCCCCTTTATTGCTTTCTGAGAGGTATACTGAATATCGTATTCAGTCAAAATCATTTGCCATCTCGCAACCCGTCCGGTCAATGCTAGCTTCTCAATGCTGGCTTCTCAAATACATACTTGATCGGATCCATCTTAGAAATCCATAAAGTGGTATGAACCAGCATATACTGTCTTAGTCGGCGAGCAGCCTATGCCAAAGCACAGCAAGTTTTCTCGAGCAGTGAATATTTTGTTTCACAGTCGGTAAACTTTTTGCTAAGGTAAATTGCATGCTCTTTTCGACCAGATTCGTCATGCTGCCCCAGTACGCACCCCATAGACCCCTCGAGGGCTGTAAAGTACATAATTAATGGTCGTCCCTCCGTGGGAGGCAATAGAATCGGAGGCTCCTGCAAATATTCTTTTATTTTTTCAAATGCCGCCTGGCAATCATCATTCCACCTGACCGTTTGATCTCTTTTTTTTTTGAATATGGGTTCACACGTGGCTGTTAGATGAGATATGAACCGTGAAATGTAGTTCAATCTACCTAAGAAACCACGAACCTCCTTTTCTGTTCTCGGTTCAGGCATTTCTTGTATTACTTTTTCTTTTGCAGGATCAACGATTCCTCTTTTCTTTCACAATAAGCCTCAGCAACTTACCGGACCGCACTCAATAAGTGCACTTATTCGGATTCAACCTCAGTTTGAATTATCTCAACTAGTCAAACAGCTTGGCCAAGTCTACTGAATGCCCCTCTTCTGTTTGGGACTTTGCTATCATGTCATCAACATAGCATTCGATTTCATGATGAATCATATCATGAAACAAAGTCGCCATAGCTCTTTGATACGTGGCATCGGCGTTCTTGAGACTGAATGGAATCACCTCCACTCTTGACACTCGCCTCCAAGGCGGCCCCAACCTTTACTTCCTTTCATACCTCCTTGGTACCCAGGCTAACAAGCTCAACTCGCTCCTCGTGCAGTTGAATCGCCTTCTCCTTTTGTTTCAACAACCTGGCTAATTCTTCCGGCAGTTCACAATCTTCTTCGCCTTCTTCTTCGGCGTGATAGATTGGATTGTCGAAGTCATATGAGGGTGTAACAGAATTGTTATCAATGAGATCCGGAGAATACAAAAGTCGGAACGAGACAAAACACAAGGAAGGAAAATGAAAAAAAACGTTGCCATTTTTATTTATTTTAAACTGCAAAAATAAATGAAAAACAGGGAACACCGCTTTTGATGCGAAAAACATCCTTTTATTAATGATGCAAAATGTTGCACAATTGAACACATGAGGTGGCCCTTACAATGAACCATTACGTTTCGGGCAAAACGTATGGCTTTCATGCAAACAGTATTGAAAAACAAGAAATATTACTCTTCACGTAGAGTGACAGTGATGATCTTTTAGGCTTTCCAGTTCCCTGGTACGCACGATTTTATCCAACGATCGAGCTCGCAGTCACTGTCAATCTCTTCACCCTTCGCACAGGCGTGATCTGGATCTAGCATTCCGGCACTGGTGAATGTGAACGGTTGACGACGTCCTCTGTTTTGCCCAGACGAGTCTTGGCCCGACTGATAGCCAACCCCAAACCTATCTGCTTTCACCGTAATGTCTACCATTCTTCCCCAGCCTTGGGCTTTTCCATTCTTCACCACTTCCATGGCCTGTTTGTAAGAAGAAATGGGCGGCCTTTTATCTTTCTTTTTTAGCAAAAGTGGCATTCTCCACCTTGACGGTTTCAAACGCCTGACATGGTGTTTCTCATGGTTCACCATCCATTTCCACCTCCATCATTCTCTGAACCGTTTCCCTCATCATTGCACACCCATTTGTAGCGACAGCCGCACAACAATTATCACAACCAAGGAAAACTCCACTCTTCATCAGATGTCTCTGGACCTCAGACATTGGAGTTCTTAAATGATCCACATTTGTCTCCTCCATTTTTCTCTTGTCCTTTGACATCACGTTTACTCCCATAGGACCATGCATTGGCACGGGGTCAGCATCAACATTCGGTGTCGGTGCAAAATTGATGGCTTTAGAATCCACCAAATCTTGAACGACATGCTTAAAAGCTCTACAACCCTCAATGTGATGTCCGGGTGCCCCAGAATGGAACTCGCACCTAACGTTCTCATCGTAATTTGAAGGCCTCTGACCTAGTCCTACCGGAACCAACATCCTTGGCTGCACCAATCCAAGATCCTTCAACCTCCTAAATAGAAAGGCATAATTCACGGGTGGCTTATCAAACTGACGATCTGTCTTCCCTTTTCTCACTTGGCACCCGGCTTTCTGTGCTCTCTGTTGAGGCGGCTGTTGTTGCTGTTGTACAGATTGATTACCAGCAGGAATAGTCATTGTAGCAGCACACGGGTGGTAACGATCCCTACCGTGTCCCCTTTGGGCATACACATCACTCGACTCACCCTCCTTCTGGTGCTGACCATTACCAAAGGGTTTCTTTACTCCAACGACGGAGCATTTCCCTGTATTTCCCCCATTCTCAGCCAGTTTTCAATCCTCTCCAACCTCTCGAAGATTGCTTTCTGCCCCAAGGCGAACCCTTGCATGACGTTGAACAACTCACCCATCTTCTCTTTCAGCTCGAGAATGTCAGCGTTGGGTGGGTTCATCATTCTGGGTCTGTTGTGTCTGGTAGGGTATCTGTGCGGACGAGCTATGTGTAGAGGAGTGATCCGATGTACGCGAGCAGTGATTCCTAGGTCAATCATACAGGTTAGATACTGACACCTACAAAAACAGAAAACAGGTTAATATGACTCACACATGAATGCAATGTCTATCCGTATGAGGAACATTCTGTCTTTTGATTCTGGCTTCATCGAGGCAGATAATAATTCGACCATAACATTCTGACATCAGGATGTCTCTCAACCGAGATCTCAATCGAGAATGTACCCTGAGTATGGATAGACATAGGTTAAATGCGGATGAATGCAAAATGGGAATGCAGATGCATGAATGCAAGTCACTGTGTCATCCTCCAAGTCATCTGAACACTAACTGTACAGAAGTTCCGGTCTCTGAACTGATCACAGCCATCTGAGGGACCAAGTAATCACAAATCCAACTTGGGGAGTTCCGAAATAAACGGAACGGAGGATATACCACCATCATCACCAGACAAGCACTGAGCAGATAACACCAAGATCCTCTGAACCAGCACCTTCCAATTCAACCCGGGGATCCGAAATAAACGGAACCCGTTGATAAATACCACGGACAGCCTTCTGGCGCCTCAGAAATAAATATCCATAAATCCGACTGAACCAAAGTCACCATCATAACATCACTGGCAGAACCTGTACTTGTAAGAATCAAACCCTCCCCTCACAGGTGAATTCTAATAAGGTCATCCTAAGGCGGATAATGGTCTCGACAATCGGGCAAGATACTCAACGGGTTTGCCCTTTCGGGTGTGCCGTTGTAGCTCTCATAAGATCATCTAAACCAAAGATCCGGGAAAGAACGGTCACCGAAGTCAACAGCTCAAAAGAGGCAACCCAACCAAAGCGGAATAACTCCACCCGGAAGGGCTTTCTCCAATGAACCTCGTCCAGCTGTGGTATGTCACGCCTCCCCATCATGTCATGACAACATGTGAAGAAACATGAGACCACGCTAATCCTAGGTGTATACTCGGGCCTGGGTTTTAGCCCCACTCAGAACACCCACCCCAAATCAGAGGAACGAACCTGTACAGAATTCAGCGTAATGATAATATGATGCATGCAAACACAGGTGCAAATATATACAATCACAATAAAATAATCACAAATGCAATAAATAAAGCAGCGAAAGCAACCAAAACTATCCTAGAGAGCGCTAGGATTGACTCGCTTAGGGAAGATGGACCAGCAAGAGGTCAACTTCAAGCATCCCCAGCAGAGTCGCCAGCTGTCGCATCGCGAAAAACAACCGGCGGGAAAAGACACAGAGCCGCCACCATGCGTTATTTATCCCAAAGGAGGGAAAGGAAACGCTCGAAGTAAACGTGAAAAAGGGAAAGGAATGGTCTTACGACCAGAGATTGCAAGGCACGGGAGTCGGTTACGCAAGGGGAAGGTATTAGCACCCCTCACGTCCGTCGTACTCGACGGGATCCACGCTCAAAAGAATAGAATAAGGTTGCTGATAAACTGCTCAAAGAATGCATACACACTGGAGTAATAAAACAGGTGAAAGGAGATGGAGGAAGTGGACTCGGCAGGATGTCGCATCCTGGGCCTACGTAGTTTGTCAGAAACAAACATCAGAGTCGACATAGTTCGGGGAATGGGGAACGTGCTCGCTAGGATATCACATCATATGCATACGTATCTTCTCTAACTAGAGAAAGAATCAGAGCACGCGTAGCTCGGCTAACGCACGCCAAAACAAAACACTGAAAGGAGACGCTAAGACGTCAAACGAAACACACAACTGGAAACGGAATGCCAATAAATGGGCTTACATCCAACTCCAGACAAGCAAACGCAAACAGGAAACCAAATGCCAATATATGGACTTACATCAGACTCCGAACAAACGACAAACAAACGGGAAACCGAATGCCAATAGCTGGACTTACATCCGACTCCAAACACACACAAAAAGGGGAAAAAAGGGTCTCGATTGCAACGAGGGCAAGAGAAAAGGAAGGTCTCGATCGCAACTAGGGTGAGAGAAAAGAATCGCAACGAGGGCGAAAACCAGCAAGGATTACATGTTAGTCGTCAGTCAAACTCGACAAGACATCGCATCCCGTGCCTACGTATCTCATCTGAACATGAGAATCAGAGTTGTCGTAGTTCGGCTAACCTATTTCTGTTTGTTTTGTGTTTTTTAGGTGAACGACGTTACTACGCAATCTACCGGATGCTCGACCTTTGGAGACTTACTCACCTGTAGTAGAAGGAGTCAACGTGTCCTTAAGAGAAGATAGAGTTTGTTTATGTTTTAGGAATGCTCACGTAAGAAAGGAAGTCCTAGACGAAGGAACCGTGCTACCTTAATTGACATGCAAACGAGAGACTATACGAAGTCTAGCAATCCTATGGGGATACAATCACACCACACAAAAACTTACAACATGAAGTATACACACCAACAAGGGGCTCAAACATCCAAGGGTAAGGCTTTAGTCAAGGGGTCATATCAACCTCGACAAACAAGTCGGGCTTTAGTCAAGAGGGGTCATATCAACCTCGACAAACAAGCCAACTGGAAGGGTGTCTGAGGGCTCTTAACCACTGACATTGACCGTCAGGGTGAGCAGATGAAAGGTAATGAGGATAAGACCTCATAGCTCTTAACCCGAGCCTGGGTGAGCTTGAATCAATGAAGATGTGGGGATCCAGAATTAGGGACCCTACTCCACTTGACTGACTCTATATACAAGGATCTTGGGTTAGGTTCAAGAGCATCAGCACGTAGTGCAAGCATAATGAACGACACAACGATTAACAGGGGACTGATTGCTAGTCCCTTCTATCTGTCAATTACCTCTTCACTTAGGAGGACTTAAGTATCCATGCCTCGACAAGAAGGTCTTTAGCACAAACATAAACAAACACAGTCATTGCCTCTTAAGGAGGACTTCAGCCAAATACCACCAAAAGAAACGACAGGAATTCCATACTACATGGAGTTAGAGGATGATTACCTAGGTGGTATACCAACCACAAGCAAAGCAAAGCTCAAGCAATAAGCTAAAAGCGACTAAAGTACCTGTACAAAAGTCAAACAAATCAGTATTCACATTCAGACAAATCAAACAGACAATCAACAGTGGTGCTTCAATATCCACACAATACAAGTCCTATGTGTAAACAACTCAAGTGAGTTCATCACCAATGAACCTACAACATAACAAAGGTTAGAATACAAAGTAATTTGCATCTCATGAAGTGAGACTATACCGATCATTAGTGCTAAACCTGAAACACAAACACAATTGGTGAGTACAAACCACTAGTACCAAGACTAGGGTCAAAGGCAAAGCAAAAAGTCAAAGCAGCAACCAATATTCAGCATGAAGCACATTTAATCAAACAAGAACATGTCCTAAAAAGGATCAAACTCAAATTATAGGGCAAGGTCATCAATTGCACAAGATAAGGCAAAGGCAAATAATGTGATCACAATTGGATGTCAAACATAGAAATTCCACATTAAAACAGAAATGAATCCAATAATCATGAAAAAACTTATGCGAGCTCAACATGTTAAACACAAGCCTCATGCAAAAAATTGGAATCAGAAGAGATCAAATGGCATATGTATGAAAATGAACAAATGCATCATCCAAATGTGTGACACAAATTGTCACACCATGTATTCATGTGTCTAAAACAGAGATGGAATGTGCAAAAAATGCCAAATAAAAGCCAAAAGATCATATTATGTGTTATGAATGAGTATGTCAAATTTCATGGCAATTGGAAAATTAATGAGCATTTCACAATCAATTGAATGAAGCATGGTAATTTTGCATACATGTTCAAACACACAATCTCAATTAAAAATCCAGAAATGATAAAATCAAGAAATCAGCATCACAAAATATTAGACAATCAAATGATCATGTAGAAAAAAATTTGGATTTAGTTGGATTCACTTTCTATTTTTTATGATTTTTTGAATTGGATGAAATAATATTGAAATAACATGAATAATGCATGAGAAAATATGGAGGGAAAAAGAAATGGTGAAATAAATTTGAAAATATGCAGTCAGTGGGAATTGAACCCAGGACATGTAGATTAATAGAGGCGCTGGCAAAATTAATTCAGAAAATGTTGTGACAGAGTATTGAACACATGACCATGAGGTTAATAGAAGCGCATCAAAAAACAAATTCACAAAGTAACAATTGCCAAGGATCGAACCATGGTATTCAAGGTAAAACAAGCGCATGGAATTAATTCAAAAATACATGGCAGAGATTTGAACCAGGGTTTGCAAGGTCATAGAAGCGCTCAAATAAAACAATTGAGAAAATGCAAATCAAACGAACGCTGGAATCGAACAGAGGAACGCAGGGTTGTGAGCATGTTCAATAGTGAAACGCAGCGTTCCACTAATTGATGTGGCACCCAGTCATCAGGTCAAATGCCATGAGGCGCTGGTCAAAGGATGCGAACCAATGGTTACGCCAACAAGCGCATGCGTGGCGCCAGCTAGGAACAAACCCTAGCAATCAATTACAGACGGCGGCTGGCGGAGGAGCTCAGCCTTCTTCTCCGGCGAGACCGGCGGAGGAACAATGACATTCATCAAAAAAATTCCAGAATTACGCATGGCATATATCATTGGAACCGTCTCGAAGCCAGGAACATGGATCTATCATTATCTAGGCCTATAACTCCATGAATAATGCAAACCGAAGGAAAACATTATGCATGGCAAAACTTTAATCTAACATATCTCATGCAATATTTCACCAAATCCAAAACTATTTATATCAGGATGATCAGTGACAAAAACTCTACACAATTATGGCAATAAAATCAAGAATCATGAGGTTCGAAATCCAACCTTCTTGAAGAGCAGAATGATGAAACAGTGAATTCAAGCTCCAGCAATGTCCAGATCTTCTCCTCTACTCTTGTTATGAAGCTTTGCGCACGAAATCTCACTTGAAATGGCTTGGATCTTGATTAATTTGCAACTTCCATGTTCATCTTCATGAGCTTGATGTGCATGAATCTTGGCCAAAATCTTCAAATCAATGCTTGATTCTTCATCAATCACACTCAATGAACACAAATATGCAGTAAAATCAATGAGTTGTGTGCAAAAATTTGAAGTTTCAATTGAGAGAAAATTTGGAGGGAAAGAAAATCTAGATCTAGAAATTGTGAAAAACTGAACAATTCTGTTATGATTAAGCTTATATATGACATGTTAATTACTTTGCTAATGACAATTAGGCTTGGCTAATGAAAAGTTAATGAGAAATGGAGTGTAATGCAAAATTGATAATTGCACCTTATGCATGGCAAAATGGACGTGAACAGTGCCACATGAGGACTCAAATCCACTTAAGATCATCTTATGAGCAAGATTGGCTTGTAATTTTGTATGTATGATGCACCAAATTTGAATTAGGCAATTTCCCTCCAAAATGTTCATGCATGGCCAAATGATCATGTGATATTATTTCATGCAATGCAATGATGGATTTGGAAAATATTGGTCATGAGAAGCAATATGCAAAAAGAGTGGTTCAATTTGGAGTTTTGGATCAAAAGTTATGGCACTTTGAAGGAGAACAAGGGATGACTACGGTAGTTCACGAGAACAAGGGATGACTACGGTAGTTCACGAGACTCATGTCTCTCACTAATGATGATATCTCTTGGTATAACCGTGTGTATGATGGTGTGAAGATTATCGACTCTTGTGGTGAATTCTCCAATGTGCCTCTTCTTGGTACATGTGGTGGGATTAACTACAACCCTGTTTTAGCACGTCGTCAGCTTGGGTTCCCCCTAAAGGATAAACCTAATAACATTTTGTTAGAGGGTGTGTTCTTTCAGGAGGGTAAAGATCCCCAAGGCTTGAAGGGAAGAATGGTTCGCGCTCGACGCAAGGTTCATAAGAAAGGAAGGAAGGAGTTGGGTCCTAAGAATTGCATTGCTTTGGAGCCTTACACTTCTTGGGTAAGGAAGAGAGCATCTGAGTATCTCATGCCTTACGAATATCCGAGACCTACACCTTTGGTTATGGCTGGACCATCAACCCTCCCTAACCAAGGAGTAGAGGAGTTGAGAGACGAAGACCTATCACGTGCCTGGATTCGTGAAAGGGAAGAGTTGCTTCAGCAGATTAAGGAGAAGGATGCTTTGATAGAGTTCCTTGAACATCAGGTCATTGATGATCCTGATGATGCATGGACTTCTCTACTTCCTCAGTCTTCCAAGTTTTGGAAGAGGAAGTACGATCGACTCGCCAAGGAAAAGGCAGATATGGAGGCAGCTTACGAGAGGGAGGTGAAGAGGCTTCGTGCATCCTATCTTCCTGTATCCCGAGCATTAGATGATTGTTTCTAGGGATCCATAGGATGTTTATTTTCCTTTTCTCTTGTATATGATTGACAAATGATGTACTTCTTTTCTCTAATAATATTTGATGAGATATTTCCATATGTGATAAACAGTTAATATTTCCAAAATTTGCAAATAAAACCCTAGAGTTCCTTTGAAATAAAAATAAATCATATGCACAAGCATTGCATGCATCATATGCATAAGCAGGTTTCGTTCCCGGCTTCTGGTCTTGTGGTCTAACTTTGTGCTCTTCATTTATTTTCAAGACAAGCTGACTCACCGGTACTACACTAGAGCCAACTCTTCAAGACTGATGGATCATCTAGAGCAAGAGAACCGTGAACTCAAAGAAGAAGTCGCCAGACTGAGCGCTTTGATGGAATCATTCCTGGCTGCCCAGAGTCAGTCTTCTCCAACACCTTCAACTCCTCCCCAGAGGACAGTCATCTCTGAGATTGTTTCCTCAACTGTGCCTGCAGCCAATGCACATTTTGCTCCGACAGCCATGCCAACCGGGTTTCCGTGGGGGATGCCTCCTAATTTCATGCCTGAGGGCCCTGCTCCAACTTTTGCTTCTATGCCGACATCTAGCCCGGTCCTTGCTGTTCCTCCTCCTGTCGTGCATACCATGCCTAGGGTAGACGACACCATCTATTATTCTGAGCCATCTGAGGGCCCAGATGTCCATGAGAAGATGGACGCTATGAACGACCAATTTCTTGAGCTTCGCAAGGAATTGAAGACTCTTAGAGGAAAGGATCTCTTTGGCAAGTCTGCTGTCGAATTATGCTTGGTTCCCAATGTGAAGATCCCGGTGAAGTTCAAGGTCCCTGACTTTGAAAAATACAAGGGGAACACCTGTCCTCTCAGCCACCTGGTCATGTATGCCAGGAAGATGTCAACTCAGATTGATAATGACCAATTGCTCACCCACTACTTTCAGGACAGTCTGTCCGGTGCCGCTCTGCGCTGGTATATGGAGCTGGACAATGCGAACATCCGATCCTTCAATGACCTTGGTGAGGCCTTCGTCAAGAAGTACAAGTACAACATGGATATGGCTCCCGATAGGGATCAGCTAAGGGCCATGTCCCAGAAGGACAAGGAAACATTCAAAGAATACGCCCAGAGGTGGCGAGAGTTGGCAGCACAGATCGTGCCTCCGCTAGAAGAGAAGGAAATGACCAAGATCTTTCTGAAGACCTTGAGTTCATTCTATTATGAGCGGGTGATTGCTAGCGCTCCTTCTGACTTCACCGAGATGGTGAACATGGGGATGCGTCTAGAAGAAGGGGTTAGAGAAGGACGTCTAACCAAGGAAGAAGGCTCTTCTGCCAAACGTTATGGGGCGTTTGCAAAGAAGAAAGATGGAGAGGCACATGTTGTGACCTCCCATGTGAAACCAAGAAGACCCTCTGTGAGGAGGAAGACTATGCGTCCCGCCGGTAACCAGCACCAGGTGGCTCACATAGCACCTGTTTTCAGAGATAATCAACAATATCAGCAACATAGCAACAATCAACAATCACCTCAGCAATATCAACAACAATAGCACCGTCCGCAACAGCAGGCCTATCAGCCTCGAAACAGTAATTAAACCAGCACGAGTTACGAGAGGAAAAAGGTCACTTTTGATCCGATTCCGATGACATACGCAGAACTATATCCCTCTTTGATAGAGAGGAAGTTGATTACTCCGAAAGACCCACCAGCTATACCTGCTAACCCTCAGTGGTGGTATAAGCCTGAATTGCATTGTGTATACCACTCTAGTGCTCCCGGCCACGACGTGGAGAATTGCTATCCTTTGAAGACCAAGGTTCAAGACCTTGTGAGGTGTGGCATCCTGTGTTTTGAGGACGCAGGTCCTAATGTGAAGAAGAACCTATTTCCCGAGCATGGGAAATCTGTCAACATGGTCCAGGGCTTCCCTGGCAAGTACAAAGTCAAATATGTCAGTCATATTCGACAATCATTGGTCGAGTTGCACCGTTTGCTATGCGAGTACAGTCACTATGAACACGATCATGATAGATGCCGAATCTGCCCTGTTAACCGATTGGGTTGTCGCCAGGTGCGCAAAGATCTTCAGGAAATGTTGGACGAAGGAGTTATTGAGATCCTTCAGAATAGGAATGTTGACGAAGATGAGCCAGAGGTCAACGTAATTTCCCCAGTATTCCGGATACCTGAACCTGTTATTATCAAGTACGATGGTAGCAAGCAGAAGGTTTCTCCTACCCTGATCATTAAGCCTGTCGGTCCAGTACCATATTCTTCTAAAAAGGCAATTCCCTTTCGTTACAACGCTGTTGCTGTAGAAGATGGGAGAGAGGTGACTTTGCCATCCTCCTCTGTTGTGAATATTACTGACGTAAGTGGTTTGACCTGCAGCGGTCGTGTGTTTTCTGCGCCACTGAAACCCTAGGCTAAGGCTAATTTTGTTGAACGCCCGATTAGGAATGCTGTAAGCACCCCGAATCCGGCACCTGTTGTTAAGCCCTCCTCTGTACTAAAAACTCCTACTTCTGTTAGCCCTAGAGGCAATGCGAAAGAAGACTGTGATGAGATGCTGAGGCTCATCAAGAAGAGTGAGTACAATGTTGTAGACTAGCTTCTACAAACGCCATCCAAGATATTCGTGTTATCATTACTCTGAATTCAGAACCACATAGAGAGGCTCTGCAGAAAGTTTTGGATGTGGCATATGTAGATCATGATGTCACTATAGAACAGTTTGATAGCATTGTTGCAAACATTACTGCTTGTAACAATTTGAGTTTCTGTGACTCTGATCTCCCTGAGGAGGGAAGAGACCACAACTTGGCTTTACACATATCCATGAATTGTAGAGACGACGCCATGTCCAATGTGCTGGTGGACACTGGGTCCTCCCTGAATGTATTGCCAAAAACCACTCTCTCAAAACTGTCTTATCAAGGGCCTCCCATGAGGCAGAGTGGGGTAGTTGTGAAAGCTTTTGATGGGTCTCGAAAGACTGTGATTGGGGAAGTTGATCTCCCAATCAAGATTGGACCAAGTGATTTCCAAATTACCTTCCAGGTTATGGACATTCACCCATCGTACAGCTGTCTCTTAGGCAGACCATGGATTCACGAGGCTGGCACCGTAACATCCACCCTACACCAGAAGTTGAAATTTGTGAAGAATAAGAAACTGGTAGTGGTAGGGGGAGAAAAAGCTCTCCTGGTTAGCCACTTGTCTTCCTTCTCGTACATAGATGCTGAGGATGAAGTTGGAACTCCTTTCCAAGCTTTATCTATAGCTGAGCCTGTTGAGAAGAGAACTCCTTCATTTACTTCCTATAGAGATGCAAAGTTGGCCATTGAGTGTGGTGCAACTGCTGGTCTAGGAAAAATGATTAAGCTGGAAGACAATAAGTCTCGGGTTGGCATTGGCTTTTCTTCTGGGGTCTTCAACGAGAAAGGGTTGTTCAAGAGTGGAGGTTTTATCCACACCGGTCAGGAGGAAGAAGTTGTTGTTGTTTTGGAAGAGGATGCAGAGGATTCTGACAATTTCATCATCCCTGGAGGGATCTGCAATAATTGGGTCGCTGTGGATATTCCTACAGTTATCCACAAGTCAACGTAATGATCACTCTGTTTAAAAAACCCTTCTCCCATGCCAAAAGGAGGAGTGATGACATTGTTGGCAACATAAATACAATGATATTTTCATTCAATAAATTCATGTTAAATGTTTGTTTTTCCAATTATTTTCCCTTTTTGCTTTTTGCATGAAATTGGTGATCACATAAAACCCTAAAAATAGAATAAAATCAATCTTTTCATCTGCATAATGATTTGCCTTGTTTGTTTCTAAAAGCTTTTCATATCCAAAATCATTATGCAGGTTAATCAAACCCATTGAACATAATGATCCGACACCATCTCCCAATTTTGAGTTCCCTGTATTTGAGGCAGAGGAAGATGATGGTGAAGAGATTCCTGATGAGATCACCCGTCTACTTGAGCATGAAAAGAAGGCCATTCAACCGCATCTTGAGAATCCGGAAACAGTCAACTTGGGGTCTGAGGACTGTGTGCGAGAAGTGAAGATTGGGGCACTCCTAGAAGAAACTGTTAAGAAGGGGTTGATTGAATTGCTACGAGAATATGTCGATATCTTTGCTTGGTCGTATGAAGACATGCCGGGTCTAGATACAGATATTGTGCAACATTTCCTACCCTTGAAGCCTGAGTGTGTGCCTGTGAAGCAGAAGCTCAGAAGAACTCATCCTGATATAGCAGTGAAGATCAAAGAGGAAGTTCAGAAGCAAATTGATGCGGGGTTTTTGGTGACTTCTACATATCCTCAATGGGTGGCCAATATTGTGCCCGTGCCTAAGAAAGACGGAAAAGTCCGGATGTGTGTGGATTATAGAGATTTGAATAAAGCTAGTCCGAAAGATGATTTCCCTCTACCACATATTGATATGTTGGTAGACAATACAACTAAATTCAATGTCTTCTCATTTATGGATGGATTTTCCGGATATAACCAGATTAAGATGACACCCGAGGATATGGAAAAGACAACATTCATCACACCTTGGGGAACATTCTGTTATCGAGTGATGCCCTTCGGTTTGAAGAACGCTGGAGCCACGTATCAACGAGCTATGACCACCTTGTTCCATGATATGATGCACAAGGAGATTGAGGTATATGTTGATGATATGATTGCTAAGTCAAGAACGGAAGTTGAACATGTAGAGCACTTGTTGAAGCTTTTTCGGCATTTGAGAAAGTTCAAGCTTCGTTTGAATCCCAACAAGTGTACATTTGGAGTCCATTCTGGCAAGTTATTGGGCTTTATTGTCAGTGAAAGAGGTATTGAGGTTGATCCTGCAAAGGTCAAAGCAATACAAGAGATGCCTGCGCCCAAAACTGAGAAGCAAGTCCGAGGTTTTCTTGGTCGCTTGAATTATATTTCCAGATTCATATTCCACATGACTGCCACATGTGCGCCGATATTCAAGCTCCTCCAGAATGATCAGTCCCATGATTGGATCGAGGATTGCCAGAAAGCTTTCGATAGTATCAAAGAGTATCTGTCTGAACCTCCGATCCTGTCTCCGCCTGTGGAAGGAAGACCTTTGATCATGTATCTGACAGTTCTTGAAGACTCGATGGGTTGGGTACTTGGTCAGCAAGACGGATCAGGGAAGAAAGAGTATGATATTTACTACCTGAGTAAGAAGTTCACTGATTGTGAGTCTCGATACTCAATGCTTGAGAAGACATGTTGTGCTTTGGCTTGGGCCGCTAAGCGTCTACGCCAGTATATGATAAATCATACAACTTGGTTGATATCCAAAATGGATCCAATCAAGTACATATTTGAGAAGCCTGCTTTAACTGGGAGGATTGCCCGTTGGCAGATGTTGTTATCTGAGTATGATATTGAGTATCGAGCTCAGAAGGCTATTAAAGGTAGTATCTTGGCTGACCACTTGGCACATCAGCCGATTGAGGATTATTGTCGCATCCGCGAAAAACAACCGGCGGGCTGAAACAAAAAACAAACAGAGCCGCCACTGCGCGTTATTTATCCCAAAATAGGGAAAGGAAACGCTCAGAGAAACCTGGAAAAAGCATGGTCTCGCGACCAAAGAGAAAGGGTAAGGGAGTCGGTTACGCAAGGGGAAGGTATTAGCACCCCTCACGTCCTTCGTACTCGACGGGATCCACGTTCTAAAAGAAAGAAAAGGTTGCTAAAACATCACACACACACACAAGGAACGCAGGTGGGGTTAAGAAGAAGAGGGCTCGCTAGGACATCGCATCCTATGCCTACATATCTCGTCTGGAACGAGAATCAGAGCTACTGTAGTTCGGCTCACGCACGCCAAACAACAAAAACACCCAAACAGGCAAACATGGAGCCTGAACGCCAATCAATGGGCTTACATCAGCATCCGAACCAAAACAGACACACACTGGAACCCAGATGCCACTTGATGGACTTACACCAGCATCCAAGCACACAACAAGAACAAACAAACAACAAGTTGCTAAGGAGTCGGGAACTCGAGCCTAGCAATTGTCAGACAAACACACACAAAAAGGAAAAAAAAAGTGCCCGGAGAGACCTCGCACGGTCTCCTGCCTACATACCTCGTCTGGAACGAGGATCAGGGCGATGTAGTTCCCCCTCTCCTTGCCATGCCCTGATTGGCCCAATGCAACTGATTAGCTGATTAGGGTTGACCAGTGGTCAAAACCCTAATCCCAAGGTATCTGATCAATCTTCTGAACTTCTTGGATGATAACAAGACCATGATGATGATGATGTATCATTTCAATCAAGATGAATACCAATCTCCTTGAGAATCACAAACCCTAATTTGGACCACAACCCTCAGACAGTTAATGACCAGTCCAATGAAACCCTAGCTTGCACATGACCTCCTATCTTCTGATCAAGACTTGGGAGAATGGCTTGCACAATGTAACCACATGATATGCAATATGCAATGTCTAATGACCTAAAAATGCAATGCAAATATATTATGCTAGTCCCAAGAGAGGAGGGCAAATTTTGAGGTGTTACAGCTGCCCCTATTCAATCCACTGTGAACCTGTCGATATGAATAGCCTCGGCTTTCAGATGATCAGGATGAAGAGTGATTGAATACCAAGAACAGACGAACAATTTGCACTATGATGAGAAAATAATTAACAACGCCTGTCAGAATCGGCGAAAAACAATCTTCAAAAGATTTCGTCCGGTACGGAGAAAGTCGGCCTGAACACCGAAACAGCAACATCAACCTGGATACCAAAATAAATGGTAGCACAGGGATAACCATGGTCTGAACACCACACATCCGCTGGGGATTATATTTCTTTTTGATTTTCTTGAACCCCGAAATTTCCTTTATTTTATTTTCTTGAACCCCGAAATTTTCTTTCGCGCCAATGATCCCCGATCACTGCATTTTAACCCCGTTCTCCTATTTGCCAAAATAATGAACCCCATTCTCCAGTTTGAACCCCAGTCACCTGACGATAACTTGTGATCGCCATTGTGAACCCCGTTCTCCAGAAAATGCCTCAACATCTCCCTTTCTCCATTTGAACCCCGATCTCCAGAAAACGCCTCAACATTTCCCTTTCTCCATTTGAACCCCGATCCCCAATTTCTTGTGATAATTCCGCTGGCAACGTCGGAAATAACACCAAACACCACTCTGAGGGCGACATATCAGAGGGTAAACCTTCACAAAAGGAAGGTAACATGTGTATCTCTTCATCCGAAGACACCTATAACGACCTCCATTGGCATCCGCCAAAGTCTAAGGTGACACATGAACAGAAGATAATCCTGAGGACCTCATCCTGGATACAATCTTCATCTCCAATCTCCCTATGAACCCCGTTCTCCAGAAAATGTCTCAACATTTCCTTTTCTCCATTTGAACCCCGATCTCCAGAAAATGCCTCAACACTTCCCTTTCTCCACGTGAACCCCAAAATCGCGCTGATCGCGTAATATCCTTTGATTTTATTTCCAACTCCGTTCGACGGAAAAATTTCCTCCAGTATCGCACTACTGGGGAACACTACTGATCTGACGTCAAGATGCTGAACTCCTCAGAGTAACACTTTCAACCAGACACTTACTGATGACTGGGAGAAAACTCGACGTTTACTGGACATCGAACAATGATGTTTACAGGCACCAAACAATGATGTTAACAGGCATCAAACAATGATGTTTACAGGCATCAAACAATGATGTTGACAGTACATCGAACAATGATGTTGACAGGCATCAAACAATGATGTTGACAGGCATCAAACAAGGATCGACCAGACATTAAACAATGACTGGGAAATAACTCGATGTTTACTGGACATCGAATGATGATGTTTACTGACACCAAAGAAAGCTCGACCAGACACTTACTGATGACTGGGAAATAACTCGACGTTTACTGGACATCGAATGATGATGTTTACTGACACCAAAGAAAGCTCGACCAGACACTTACTGATGACTGGGAAATACTGTTGCTCCAAACTCACAATGCTGAACTCCTCGGAGTATCGTCTTCACTGACCGGCAAAACCCCTTCTCAAACGATAACCACGGCTTGAGACTAGCTTATGCTTGTAATATGATGCATGACTTTTTCTGCGTAATGCTCCACCATTGTGGAAATGCTACGCGATTTATTTTTCTATGCAACATGATATGCTTATTCTACATGATGAATGCATAAAAACATCCCCCTCAAGGGATTCTGCTGGGGAGCACGAGACACTCCTTTGAGGAACTCGTCAATACTCCGATCTCCACCCCGCTGTGGAATAGCACTGCTGCTGGGAAAAGGTAACCCTTGCTGGGGAAGAACCTCCTTTGCACCCAGTCCGCTCGGGAAACTGCTGAGGATAAGAACCACCAACACTCTGTGGGGATACATCGGTCTTTGACTTGCTGGGGATATCAATCCCGAACCTGCTTTGGGGAAACCTCACAGATACCTGACGACTTCACTGGGGAAATGCTCACAGGTACTCTGCTGGGAAACAGCAACCTCCAGGCCTGGTGACTGGGGAAGCATCGGTCTGACACCTGTTGGGGATAACCATCCTGACCCTGCTAGGGAAACAAATGCCACTCCGCTGGGGACAACCCATGCAATCCATAGGTAGAATCAACTCAGCTGGGGATGCAGATATCAGTCTGCTACGGAAACTCATCCAATCCACTGGTAGGATGAACACTGCTGGAGATATATTTCATTGAAACCCGCTCCACTCGGGGAATAGCAACCTTCAGACCTGGCTGCTGAGGAAACACCGTTTTAAACCTGCCGGGGATAACCATCCTGACTCAGCTAGGGGATCCACAGACCTTGGATCTGCTGGGGAGTTAGCCCTCACAACTCTGCTTGGGGACCTAGCTGGGGAAATGAGAAAAGTTGGTACAGAACACCCGTCGACTCGTCGAACCATGGTATCCACCTCCCAATCTCGTACCGACTTTCCACTTTTGAGAATTCCCAGACTCGTCTGGACCTTTTCTGCTCCATCATCTTGTACTCCCAATCGCTCCGCGCTCGACGGAAAGCGAACTCCTGGGGATTTATACATACTTTTCAATTTTCCGACTTTGAAGAGTCTTCTTGATTAATTCCAAGGGTCATCGGACGTCTCTACGTCTCTGCACTGTTCTCCCACTTGCCTGATTGGACCCTGCAGGGAATTGCTACAGACTTTCCAATCTTCCTATTTTGAAGAGTCTTCTTGATTATCATTCAAGGATCGTCACACGTCTCAACGCCTCTTTGTCATCCCTTCATATTCATTCGTCCCTGATTGGACTCCATGGTGATTTGTTTTTTTGTCGACAAGCTTCCACATCACAACCTGCAAGTGAGTGAAAATAACTAACAGCACCTGCAAAACAGATCGTTAGATAAAACCGTGCCCCAGGCGTGTCAAGATTTCAACACTTGGGTCACCCAACCTTCCGAATAAGATTTCAAGCTTTCAATCTTATAAACATGCATTGGAAGGGACCTGTATGTCTTAAAATGCAAGATTCTTTATCAAAAATATCTGGATGTTTTTGCAATCAAAGCGGTAATGAAAAACAAAAACAAAATTATTTGACTGAATATGCATTTTATTGATTGAAAAGTGTGTGGCTCAAATTGAGCAATACAAAGGAAGCAATTCCTGAAAAGAGGTAATTGCGCACAAAAGGAAAAATCTATCCTAATGGCAATGTGAAACCCGTGATCTCATCGAGTTCCAACTCGGTTACACCCCATATGTCCTCAGACTCTCCGTGCTTTCCTGCCTTCTGAACAAGACGTTTCTGATTGATTCCTACCGGGTATTCTCCATGAGGCTTTAACCAAAGCACAAACGATCATGCCGGACGCAGCTGTTCGTTTCAATCCCTCTTTTGCCTGGACCGGCCTTTCGGGTTTTCAGTCCACCGGGATACCCTTTTTTGCCCAAGTCGCCTTTTCAGGTTTTCGACTTGTCGGGTGTACAATTTTCATTTATATCCCTAATTTTTGCCCGAACCTTTCTTTCTGTTTTTTGGTTCGCCGGGATGCCCATTTTTGCCTGGACTATTTTATTCTTTTCGTCCAGCGGGTCTCTTTATACGAAGTATTTTTTTTAACTGCGTCCGCATTCACAGGGGATGGAAAATCTTCGCCATCCATGGTCGTCAACAACAAGGCTCCACCAGAGAAAACCTTCTTGACCACGAATGGACCTTCATAATTAGGTGTCCATTTGCCCCTTCGATCGTTTCGAGGAGGAAGGATCCTTTTCAGCACCATATCACCCACGTGATATACCCGAGGTCGTACCTTTCTGTCTAAAGCACGCTTCGTCCGCTGCTGGTACAACTGCCCATGACAGATGGCTGCTAGCCTCTTTTCCTCAATCAGGCTCAGCTCTTCGTGCCGGGTCCTTACCCATTCAGCCTCTTGCAATTTCACGTCCATCAGGACTCTCAAAGAGGGAATCTGAACCTCAACCGGTAGCACGACTTCCATACACCAACGAGAAAGACTTTGCCCCAGTAGGCGCATCGAGGTATAATACCCAAGATACAAGCTTCACACTTGCCCATACTGTCGGTGCATTCGAATGCTAACCGGGAAACGAAAGCTTATCCACCTTAACCTCCCCATCAGACATCAGATTCCGTTCGGATTCGGGGTCAAGCCCCTCCTCCGGGATCGGTTACTCTCAATCTTTCGATTAGAGCACCTCGAGATGTCCTCATCAGGGAACTCAAACTTCATCGGTTGATAATCCTCCCCGGGTTGCTGGGCGATGTAATCAGACAATACACTCCCCCTGATTGCTTTCAGAGAGGTTTATCGAATATTGTATTCAATCAAAATCATTGGCCCTTTCGCAACCCGTCCGGTCATTGCTGGCTCTTCAAAAATCTACCTGATCAGATCCATCTCGAAATCCACAAAGTGGTATGAACCAGCATATACTGTCCCGGTCGGCGAGCAGCCTATGCCAAAGTACATCAAGTTCCTCGAGCAGTGAATGTATTGTTTCACAGTCGGTAAACTTTTTGCTAAGGTAAATTGCATGCTCTTTTCGACAAGACTCGTCATGCTGACCCAATACACCTCGTAGACCCCTCGAAGGTTGTCAAGTACCAGATTAACAATCGCTCCTTCCACAGGAGGTATCAGAATCAGAGGTTCCTGCAACTTATTCTTTTATTTTCCATGCCCCTTGGCAATCATTATTCCACCTGACCGTTTGATCTTTTTTTTTCTTGAATGGGTTCCCACGTGGCTGTTAGGTGAGATGTGAACCATGACATGTAGTTCAATCTACCCAGGAGACCACGAACCTCTCTTTCCATTCTCGGTTCAGGCATTTCTTATTTTTTTTCTTTTTTCTTTTTTTTTTTTAGCAGGATCGACCTCGATTCCTCTTTCAATGAACCCCTACAGCTTACCGGCCCGCACTCTGAAAGTGCACTTATCTGAATTCAACCTTAGTTTGAATTGTCTCAACCAGTTCACTCAGCTTGGTCAGACCCACCAGATGCCCCTCTTCTGTCTGGGACTTTACTATCATGTCATCAACATAGCATTCAATTTCATGATGAATCATATCATGAAACAAAGTCACCATGGCTCTCTGATAAGTAGCACCGGCGTTTTGATTCTCTAGAGGACAGTCTTCTCTCCATGATAGCTCGTGCACAACGACATTGGTACTTGACCTGGCATATCCTGACATGACCAGGTGAAAGTATCCACATGCTTCCTTCAACAGGACTACCATTTTGCTCTTGACTCGCCTCTGAAGCGGCTCCAATTTTGGCTTCCTTTCTGACCTCGGCAGTACACAGGTTAATAAGCTCAGCTCGCCCCTCGAGCGGCTGAATCACCTTCTCCTCTTGTTTCAACAACCTGGCTAATATTCCAGCAGATCACAATCTTCTTCGCCTTCTTCTTCGGCATGATGGATCGGATTGTCGAAGTCATATGAGGGGTAACCAAATTGTTATCAACGAGATCCGGAGAATTATTTTTGAATTCGGAACGAGACAAATCAAAAAGAAAGGGAAAAATGAAAACAAACATTGCCATTTTTATTTGTTTTTAAACTGCCAAAATAAATGAAAAACAGGGAACACCGCTTTTAACTGAAAAACATCCATTTATTAATGATGCAGAAATGTTGCAAATTATGAACATGAGGTGGCCCTTACAATGAACTAGTACGTGTCGGGAAACACGTATGGCATTCATGCAAATAAAATTGAGAAACAAGAAACATTACTCTTCCGGATGAGTGACAGTGCTGATTTTTCAGGCCTTCCAGTTCCCTGGTACGCACGATTTTATCCACGATTCCAGCTCGCGGTCGCTGTCAATCTCTTCACCCATTGTATAGGCGTGATCTGAATCTAGCATTCCAGCACTGACAAAGGTGAACGACGGACGACGTCCTCTGTTCTACTCAGACGAGTCTTGACCTGGATGATAACCAATCCCAAACATATCCTCCTTTACCACAATGCCTATGATCTGTCCCCAGCCTGGGATCCCTCCATTTCTCACCACTTCCACCGCCCGTTTGTAAGAAGAAATGGACGGCTTTTTCTCTTTCTCAACACCAACGGCATTTTTCACCTTGATGGTTTCAACTGCCAGACTGGGTACTCTACACCTTACATCGTCCATTTCTACTTTCATCTTTCTCTGGACCGATTCCCTAATTACTACACACCCCTTTGTAGCGATGGCCGCACAACAATCATCAACACGAGGGAAAGCTCCATTTTTCGTCGGGCGTTTTGGAACCACAGACATGGGCATTCTTAACTGATCCTTCTCAGTCACCTCTATCCCTTTCTTGTCCTTCGACATCATTTTCAATTTTACAGAACCATGCCTCGTCACGGGGTTAGCACTATCATCTGCCGTCGGTGCAAAGGTGATTGCCTTAGAATCTACCAAGTCTTGGACCACATGCTTAAAAGCTTTGCAATCCTCAACATGATGCCCGGGTGCCCCAGCATGGAACTCACACCTGACATTCTCATCATAACTGGCAACCCTCTGATCTGGTTTCCCTGGAACCAATATCCTCGGCTGCACCAACCCAATATCCTTCAACCTTTTAAACAGAGAGGCGTAAGTCACGGGCGGCTTATTGAAATGACGATCTGTCGTCCTCCTTCTCACTTGGCCCACTGCTCTTTGTGTCCTCTGTTGAGGTGGTGGTTGCCGCTGTTGTGCAGATTGATTACTAGTAGGGATTGTTACCGTATCAGCATTTGGGTGATAACGATCCTTACCGCGTTCTCTTTTGGCCTGCACACCACCTGATTCAACTTCCTTCTCAAGATGACCATTGCCAGAGGGCTTCTTTGCTACAGAGCCAGAGGGATTTGTTACTTCGGATGACGGAGCCTTTCCCTGAACTTTCTCCTTGATCATCCAGCCCTCAATCCTTTCCAATCTCTCGGCCATGGCTTTCTGCCCCAAGGCAAGCCCTTGCACAACACTGAACAAATCCCTCACCATCTCTTTCAGTTCGAGGATGTCGGCGTTGGGAGAATCCATCAGTTTGGATTTGTTGCCCCTAGCAGGATATCTGAGCAAACAAGCTATGCGCACCGGTTGACACCTACAAAACAGCAAATGGGTTAGTATGACTCACGCATGCACCATCCATCCATATGAGGAAGACTCTGTCCTTTGATTCTGGCTTCATCGAGACAGATAATATTTTGACATCCACATTCTGAAATTCAAGATGTCTCTCAACCATATTCTCAATCGAGAATTCCCCCCATATGGCTAGACATAGGTTCGATGCAGATGAATGCAAAATGAGAATGATGCAGATGTATGAATGCGATGCACTGTGCCATCCTCCAAGTCATCTGATCATCTGTTGCTCTGAATCACAGCCCTGATTTCTGAACCGATCACAACCATCTGAGGAAATATGTAACCACAAATCCGACTCAAGGGTTCCGAAATAAACGGAACTGAAAGATACATCATCATCATCATCACTAAGATCCACTGAATAGATAACCCATAACCATCTCTGAATCGGCCCGGGGAATCCTGAAATAAACGGATCCCCACTGATAAATAACACGGACAGTACTCCGGCGTCTCGGCAATAAATGGCCATAAATCCGACTTATAAATACGACTCTGATCAACGGAACCAAAAGTCACCATCTGAGTCACCAACAGAACATGCATCTGAAAGAACCACCCTCCCCTCACAGGTAAATTCTAATCAGGTCACCCTAAGGCGGATAATAGTCTCGACAATCGGGCAGAGATACTCAATGGGTTTGCCCTTTCGGGTGTGCCATTGTAGCTCCCTTAAGATCGTCTAAACCAAAGATCCAGGAAATGATCGGTCACCGGAGTCAATAGCTCAAATGAAGTAACTCAACCAAAGTGGAGTACCCCACAGAGGAAAGCACTATCAAATGAACCTCGTCCGGCTTGTGGCATGTCACGTTGCAACAATATGCTGATAAAGCAAATGAGGAACGTGAGACCACACTAATCCTAGGTGTATACTCGGGCCTGGGTTTTAGCCCCACTCAGAACACCCACCCCACAACAGAGGAACCACCTGCACAGAGGACGACAACATGATAATATGATGCATGCAAATATTTATGCAAATATATACACTGGTTAGAATAATAAATGCAATAAATAACAGCACAAGCAACCTAAACTATCCTAGAACGCTAGGAGAGACTCGCTTAGGGAAGATGGACCAGCACAGGTCAACATCTAGCAATTTCCCCAGCAGAGTCGCCAGCTGTCGCATCCGCGAAAAACAACCGGCGGGCTGAAACAAAAAACAAACAGAGCCGCCACTGCGTGTTATTTATCCCAAAATAGGGAAAGGAAACGCTCAGAGAAACCTGGAAAAAGCATGGTCTCGCGACCAAAGAGAAAGGGTAAGGGAGTCGGTTACGCAAGGGGACGGTATTAGCACCCCTCACGTCCGTCATACTCGACGGGATCCACGTTCTAAAAGAAAGAAAAGGTTGCTAAAACATCACACACACACACACAAGGAACGCAGGTGGGGTTAAGAAGAAGAGGGCTCGCTAGGACATCGCATCCTATGCCTACATATCTCGTCTGGAACGAGAATCAGAGCTACTGTAGTTCGGCTCACGCACGCCAAACAACAGAAACACCCAAACAGGAAAACATGGAGCCTGAACGCCAATCAATGGGCTTACATCAGCATCCGAACCAAAACAGACACACACTGGAACCCAGATGCCACTTGATGGACTTACACCAGCTTCCAAGCACACAACAAGAACAAACAAACAACAAGTTGCTAAGGAGTCGGGAACTCGAGCCTAGCAATTGTCAGACAAACACACACAGAAAGGAAAAAAGTGCCCGGAGAGACCTCGCACGGTCTCCTGCCTACATACCTCGTCTGGAACGAGGATCAGGGCGATGTAGTTCCCCCTCTCCTTGCCATGCCCTGATTGGCCCAATGCAACTGATTAGCTGATTAGGGTTGACCAGTGGTCAAAACCCTAATCCCAAGGTATCTGATCAATCTTCTGAACTTCTTGGATGATAACAAGACCATGATGATGATGATGTATCATTTCAATCAAGATGAATACCAATCTCCTTGAGAATCATAAACCCTAATTTGGACCACAACCCTCAGACAGTTAATGACCAGTCCAATGAAACCCTAGCTTGCACATGACCTCCTATCTTCTGATCAAGACTTGGGAGAATGGCTTGCACAATGTAACCACATGATATGCAATATGCAATGTCTAATGACCTAAAAATGCAATGCAAATATATTATGCTAGTCCCAAGAGAGGAGGGCAAATTTTGAGGTGTTACAATTATCAGTCAGTTCAGTATGATTTCCCAGATGAGGAGATTCTGTATTTGAATATGAAAGATTGTGATGAGCCTACACTCGATGAAGGGCCAGAGCCTGGTTCCAGATGGAGTATGGTATTTGATGGCGCTGTAAATCAATATGGAAATGGTATTGGGGAAGTAATCATTACTCCTCAGGGCACACATATTCCTTTTACAGCAAGGCTAACTTTCAAATGCACGAATAATATGGCTGAGTGTGAGGCCTGCATTATGGGATTGGAGGAGTGCATTGATCTAAGGATCAAGCATCTTGATGTATATGGTGATTCGGCCCTCGTTGTCAATCAGATCAAGGGTGAATGGGAGACGAATCAGCCTGGTCTTATTCCATATAGAGATTATGTGAGGAGGATATCAACGTTCTTTGCTGAAGTTGACTTCCATCATATTCCTCGAGATGAGAATCGGATGGCAGACGCTCTTGCTACGCTTGCTTCGATGATTATGGTTAAATATTGGAATGAAGTTCCCAGTATCACCGTGATGCGCTTGGATAGACCAGCTCATGTATTTGCAGTTGAAGAAGTAAAAGATGATAAGCCATGGTATTATGACATCAAGTGCTTCCTCCAGAACCAGGTTTATCCGCCTGAGGCATCTGTGAAAGATAGGAAGACTTTGAGAAGATTGTCAGGCAGTTTCTACCTCAATGGCGAAGTGCTTTATAAGAGAAATTTTGACATGGTTCTGCTCAGATGCGTAGATAGACACGAAGCAGACCTGTTATTGGCTGAGGTCCATTAAGGTTCATTTGGTACCCATTCCAATGGACATGCCATGGCTAGAAAGATATTGAGAGCAGGCTACTATTGGTTGACAATGGAGTCTGACTGCTGCAAATATGTAAAGAAATGCCATAAGTGTCAGATTTATGCGGATAAGATTCATATTCCTCTGACACTTTTGAATGTGATCTCATCACCATGGCCGTTCTCTATGTGGGGAATTGACATGATTGGCATGATAAAGCCGAAAGCGCCCAATGGACACAGGTTTATTCTCGTAGCAATTGATTACTTCACTAAGTGGGTTGAAGCGGCGTCATATGCAAATGTGACCAGGCAGGTAGTCGTGAAGTTTATCAAGAATCAAGTCATATGTCGTTATGGTGTGCCAGATAAGATCATTACTGATAATGGATCTAACTTGAATAACAAGATGATGAAAGAACTGTGTAGTGAGTTCAAGATTGCACACCATAATTCTTCTCCTTATAGACCCAAGATGAATGGGGCTGTTGAAGCTGCTAATAAGAATATCAAGAAAATTATCCAAAAGATGGTTGTCACGTACAAAGATTGGCATGAGATGCTGCCATTTGCTTTGCATGGATATCGTACATTTGTTCGCACTTCAATTGGGGCAACCCCTTTCTCTCTTGTTTATGGCATGGAGGCCGTACTCCCAGTAGAGGTGGAGATCCCATCAATGAGAGTCTTGATGGAGGCCAAGTTGACTGATGCTGAATGGGTTCAGAGTCGCTATGACCAGCTGAATTTGATTGAAGAGAAGAGATTGACTGCCATGTGTCATGGTCAGTTGTATCAGCAGAGAATGAAGAAGGCTTTTGATAAGAAGGTCAAGCCTCGTGTGTTCCGAGAAGGTGACCTCGTGCTCAAGAAAGTCCTGTCTTTCGCGCCCGATTCCAGGGGCAAGATGACTCCAAACTATGAAGGTCCATATGTTGTTAAGAGAGCCTTTTCAGGCGGTGCTTTGATACTTACAACTATGGATGGGGAGGATTTCACTCGTCCTGTGAATTCAGATGCAGTCAAGAAATACTTCGCCTAAAAATAAAAATAGAATAGCTCGCTAAGTTGAAAACCCAAAAGGGAGGCTTAGGCAAAAATGAGCGTCTCGGTGGATTGAAAACCCGAAAGGGCGATCCAGGCAAAAGTTAGAGACATAAAAAAAATGAATATATCTATCCCGCTAGATTGAGTACCTCATCCTGGGGCAATCTAGGCAAAAATTAGGGATTTGGCAAGTAACTGCATCCTGACAAGACTGTGTTTTACAACATTCATCCATCAGAGATTCTTGTTCATTCGTTGTCAACCAAAGCTTCGAATACATTGAATTCAGAATTGGTGGAGAAATGGTCATTATGTTCAATGTAGCCCTTTTCCAATATATATCACCAATTTCAAATTTGTAAAGATCTATGGAGTCTTGCCATTTGCATGCTACCATTCCATCAAATGAATTTGAGCCTTTTATCCAATTATTTGCACTCTTGTTTGTTTCTACTCAACAAACGTTTTGCATTTTTTAATTGAGAAAATATCATTGTTTTAAATAAATGAATTTTTCATAACTTGTTTTTAAACAAAGTGAACATTCACAATGACAAAAGGATACTTAGGAGATCCTCAGTGCTCTCCCAAGGGTGGTATGATCCCCAACAGGGTAAGACATTTGTTCATATCCCTGGCATGACTGTATCTTCTTCCTCCGGAGCCCCTTTTATGGTTCATCCCCGAGTGGTATGCTTGTTGAGATGTTCACCACTCTCCCCTTCAGCGGAAGAGCGATCTTTTCTCCTCAGCAGGTGTGATCTCCTTGGTGAGTTTGGTACTTGGTGTCAGATCACCAGATTCCTCTTATATCCCTCAGATGGATTCCCCAGTAGAGTTGCTTTTGTGGCAGTTTCTGCCTGTGCAATGAACTTTTTTCCCCAGCCGGATTGACTGATGATTCATCCCCCAGAGATTTTGTGATTTCCTGGTATCTCTGATTCCCCGGCAGATTGGATACTCTCCATTGGAATTTTGGGCTTCCTCCCTTGAGATGTAGTACCGGACGGCTGTGGGCCTTTTCCTTTGGAGCTGTTTGTGTTAGAATGTCTGTTTGTTCGCATTCATCATACATAAATCACGCATATGTGCATATAACCTTCAAATATTTGGATATTCATATTGCATTTTTTGCCATATATCTATTGTTTGTTATCCTCTGCTAGTTAGTAATACATTTCCCAAGCAGATGTCGGTGTCTGATCCCTCAATATAGAGTCAGCCCCTTTAAGCAGAAAGTGTTTATCTTTCCTACCGCATTCCCCACTGAGTTATATCCTCGTGGACGACGGCTGTTTTTGATTCCTCCCAACACATATATTGGGATGGGTTCCTCTATTGAGTTATATCCTCATTAGGATGAGTCTCGATTCAGTTTGCCTTTTTAGTTTGATCCTAAATTGGCCTCTTGTGACTGTCTCTGGTGTTTCCCTGTGGTAAATGAATAATTGCTCAGTAATCAATAATTATTCACCTTATCCTCAGCGGAGTTTGTGGTTTTCTACCCTTATACCGGTAGTTGTAAACCCTATTTTCCCCCCTTTGCAGAGTTAACCATTGTTGTTCATCCTAGTTGATGATTGTTACTCTTCCGTGGTTTTCTACCCAGTATCCGGTAGATGTAATCCCCTCTTTGACGGTTATCATTATCCAATATTCGATATTGATATTCCCTCCTTCTTTTGGATAATTGCTCTGATTAAGCAATTTTATCCCCAACGGGTCCTCTTTCATTTACCGTTTGTCGGTGATGTTTGTTGCTCCCCTTGTTTGGTCATCATTATATACCTAGTTTTGGTATCCCGATGCCTTTCTCTGTCGGTCGACTTATCCTTTATTAATCCAGTAACCGGTTGTGGATAATCTTCCATGCGAGTATATTATCTATGTTCCGACGGTAATAGATAATATATCTCATGCACTCTTTGGTCGAAGCCTTTTGTTCTTCCCCAGTCGAGTAAGATTCGTATCCCTGTTTTGGAATCGAATGTCCATCCCATAATCGAGTTTGCGTTCTGCCCTCTTTTTGGATGATAAGTGTTTTGGGAATATTCCCCAATTCATGCTTTGGTTGGTCACCTATTATATGCCCAGTAACCGGTATCCCTGGTGTTCCTTCTTTCTGCTCCCTATTATGACTTTGGTCCCCTGTGGAGTCAGATTTTCCTGAGTTGAGATATACCTTTTAGGTCTTCCTCAGATGATTTGGTTGGTTGATATCTCTAACCCTTATACCGGTCTTAGATATTCATTCTTCCTGAGCTTGTTGTTCTCTCACCCTTATACCGGTGATCAGATCACCTGTCTCATTGAGCTTGTGACTTAGTAACTGGTAACACCTCATCTCGTTGCTTCCCCAGGAGAGTCTTTTTTAGACATCCCTGGCGAGGTATCTGTTGTGGATCGCCTTTTGCTGTGTTGGCATATTCCCCAACACATGCACCTTCGAGTCAGCTCGATGTCCTCCCATTGGGTTTACTCCCTTTGGGATTCTGTTCCCCAAGTTTCAAGTCGTGACCTGCTCACGCGTTTTCATCCCTTTACTCCTCGGTAGAGTCCCTTCCCCATGGAGTGGATAACTCATAGGGATTATCAAATTCCTTCTGATCTTTTCTTCTTTGTGGACACATATCCCCACAGAGTTTGTTTGTTTTGCATACATACATTTGCATTATGAGGTCTCTTAGGGACCAAAATTTGTCTCTTTGTTATTATTTAAGCCCATTCTACCTCGTCGAGACGAAGATTTTAACCTTCCCTTCTCCGGCTAGAATGACCTTAAATAGGGGCATCTGTAAGACCCTAATTTTGTCCCTAAGATCCCTCATGGCATCATAACATTGCATGGCATAGCCTCAAGGATCATTGAGCATCTTGGCTCCCTTTCCCTTTGGGTAAGGATCTCTTGTGAGTGGTTTGAGATCACCAAGCATGCTTGAATTGTATATCATTGCTTTTCTTGTTTTATTTACTAACCAAAAGCACGAAAATATGTCACTAACATCTTTTGTTTGTAGCTTAAGCAATCACCAGGTCAAGAGCTTCAAGAAGATCCTTTGTGCAAGAGATGAGGTATTTTCTTGGGATGAGGATCACATGATTATTATAAGGAGCTTACATGAGCTAGGGTTTCATTTTGAAGCAATTTCACCAAGTTGTAGAGGCTCAAGTTAATCAAGACATTTCAAGGTCATCTGAGGACCAAAAGTCAACTGTGCAGTCAACTGAGGGCTATGAGGTGGGGAAATGAGTTGAGACACCTCAATCATGTTCAAATGGGGTCTATTCATCATTCTAAACATCCATCTTGAAGATTCAAAGGTCATGGCAAAAGTTACTAAAAATGGAAAATGACCTATAATTCAAAGTTTCCAAATTTGGCAAGTTTTAGTTCACTTTCAACTTGACTTGTCAATGTCAAAGAAGTTTCAAATGGACTTTTGGTGAACATGAAAGTTGTAGATCTTTGTCTCCCCTTTCCAAAAAGTCCTAATTCATGTCCATATCATGAATGGTTGAGGAGTTATGGTCATTTGATCACAAAGTGTGCATGGAAATTCAAAATGGCCTAACTTTTGATGTAATGCTTCAAATTGGTTCATTCTTTTGGCAAAATGCTTCTCATGTTCAAGACATCTCAAAATGAGCCATTTCCATGCATGAGAGAGGCTTGTATGTTCATTATTTCACACATGTGCAAATTGAAGAAAATATTCAACATTCATTTTTGGCTTGAGTTGCAAGCAAAGAAATCTTCAAATCTTGACCCTTGGATGTCCATAACCGAATGGGAAGCATATAGCATGGAGAGGAGCACGTGTATTATGGGCACATGAGCTCATTTTGCATTTTTTTTGCAAATTGCTTCATATCTCACTAATCATGATTAACCAATGGAAAATATGATTAGCATTGTCATTAACATGGAGTATATAAACTGAAACCCTAATCATAACTGAAAAAAACCACCATTTTCAGATCAAAATTCAAGAACTCTCTCAAAAATTATCTCTCTTCGAACCTTCATTTTTCTCACACAAACCTCAAAGATCCTTGCATAATCTTGATCCTCATGCTTCACTGAGCAAGATTCATCCATCATTTGGTGCAATTCAGTCAGAATTCGAGCAGACCAAGAACATGAACATGGCAATGGAATTTGGAAATTGAAGTGGATTCAAGAAGATTCAATCGTTCATTTTTGCTTAAAGCTTCATAGGAAGATCATAGGAGAAGATCTGGAGCTGTAGAGCTTGAGAGAACACGATTTCAGAGAGTTGCACTTCAAGGTGACTCAAAATTCGATCTCTCCTTTTGCTGTTTTTTGATCATAGACTTGTAGATCTTGTTGAGTAGAGCATGGAGATGTGTTTAGATTTAAAAATGAGTGAGAATTAAGGAAGTTAGGTTGAATGGAAGTTTGGATCTATAATCTTATTCACTTCGATCTGCAAAACCTAGAGTGATTTAGGAGAAACCAATAGCATATTTGGAATCCTCATTGAAAGATGAATCGAATGATATAAGTTTGGTGAATTTCTGGAAATTTATTGGCCGGCGCCGCCGCGCGAGTCGTCGGAGAAGACGACCGGAGTTGTAGCTCCGGCGTCTGTGTATTGCTTGGGTTTTGATGATGTGAAGGCCATGTGTGCCTTGCGTGGACGTTTGATTGGATATGATGCTTTTGACCTAAGCCACGCGTGCCTTGACCAATGACTGTGCATGCTGAGTGGATTAATGAAACAGTGTGTTTCATCATTTGAATCTGGACCGTGGATTTGAGGCGCGCGCCATATCAGACGGTTGATGTTTTTTCTGATTTGATTTGAATATATTCATCTCCCTCCATTTTTTATTTGATATTCCAATTATTTTGCTTGTTTTGATTAAATCATAAAAAATGCAAAAATGATCCAAATGAGTCCCAACTTTTTTTCATAGATTTGTATTGATGTCTACTTTTTTATGGTGCTGGTTTCAAGAATTGTTGATGTCTGGATTTTTATTTGTGAATTTTTGAACCAATGTTGTGCCAATTTGACCTATTGCATTAAATGCATTGTGAAATCCTCATTTTTTATCCATTTGATCCAATTCTTTTCATATATGACATTCACACGTGATATGAATTTTTGGTCATTGGTTTGGATTTTTTCTCACATGTTATCTTCATTTTTGACACATAGAGAAAAGTGTGACAATTTGTGTCACATTTTTGACATTGAATTGGTGCACTTTTGTTCACATAGCATTTGCATCATTCTGGATTTGATTTTTTGCAATTTGAACATTCATGGCAGGAGAAACTCATATAAAAAATCTCAAAGTCATTGCATGCATTTCTGATTTGGTATGAATTTTCTAATTTGGAAGCTCATTTTGTGCATATTTTTGAGGCTTTTTGAAGCATTTGAATGATATTTTGAGTATGATGGATCTTTGGCCATGGTGATTGGTGTTTAGGGGTTCATATGGTTCTGTTTGGGACTTGTGATTTGATTCATCTCATGCCATTGGTTGTTTATGCTTTGTTGTGTTGATTGGATGTACATAAGCTAACTTTGTTGTTTTGTTTCAGGATTGGATACTTAGCATTGGTAATTAGGTTTGTTCTCACTTTGTGAGATGCAAATGCATTGATTACTGACCTATTGTTATTTTGTAGGGTTTTAATTGATGTGGTGAACTCATGAGCTCATTTGAGTGCTAGGGCACTTATGCACTGAATTGTGTAACTGTTAAAGGGTTTCACTGTTTGTTTTCTGGTTGTATGACTGAAGTACTAATTGTTTAGTCTTTGTACAGGTACCTTAGTTGCTTGCTTGCTTTAGCTCTTGTTTGAGCATTGGATTGTGGTTGACACACCACTCAGGTAGTTAGCTTCTTACTTCATGTAGTCTGAAGTCATGTCACCTTTTTGGCAGGCATTTTGCTGGCAAGTCCTCCTTCAGAGGCTCTGTTTCTGTTTGTTTAAAATTATGCTCAAAGACCTCCAAGAAGAGGCATGTGTTATTTGTTAAGACCTCCAATAGAAGAGGCAATTGACGGATAAAAGGGATTAGTAGCCAATCCCCCGTTATTCAGTGTGTCGTTCTTTATGCTCGCACTACGTGCTGATGCTTCTGAACATGTGCCCCAGATCTTTGTCCAGAGTCTATCAAGTGGAAAAGGATCCCACTTTCTGGATCCCCACGCTTTCTTTGTCATGAGCTCACCCTGGCCAGGGTTAAGAGCATGAGGTCTCATCCTCATTACCATTTTGATCAGCTTCACCCTAACGTTCAATGTTAGTGGTTAAGAGCTACAGATTACCCATTACAGTTTGGCTTGTTTGTCGAGGTTGACATGACCCCTCTTGACTAAAGCCCACCCATTGTTTGAGCCTCTTGTATGGATATAGTGTGTGATGTTTGTTTACTTGCGAGTTAAGTTCTTGTTAGAGACCTCAACTTAGGGATGTTGATTGCATGACAATTATTAGGCTCGAGTCTTAATCTCCCTATTAGTTTTTTGTTTCCCTGGTCTCTGGTTAGGAGAGTGTTTTACCCCATGGAACTTTTGATGTGTGTGCTCTTGAACTAGGAGTTTCCATTTGAGCTTAATTGGAGGATCATTACCATGTTCATCCAAGTGGAAGATACAAGATACATTGAGGATCTCTTATGAGACTTGTTTGATTGCTTATGCTTTGTGCTTGCTTATTCCAAAGGATGGGAGCTACTTGGATCATCAATATGATCTCAAGAGAGGAACTCCTAGTATGGCTTCATTTCTTATCCCTCATCTTTTTGTTCTCTTTAGGACTTAGCCTTTCTTCTTCATCTCTCCACTCTAACCCAAGCCAAAACCCTTTTGTGCAAACATTTAACCTTTGTTTTCAACATTAGAAACATAAGCCTTATGCTTTTGATTTTCAAAATTTCTTTTCATAACACTCATTTTGAATTGAATCTTTAAGTAAACTTTGACCACTTTTGTATATACTTCTAATTGGTAAATATAACCCATTCAAATTTTCCTTTTGTGGTTCCAGTGGCCACTTTCTTAATCAAAATTCTCCATAACCTTTAGCTATTAGGTTTGAGTTATCCTTGTGGTAGATGTAATACTCACCTATATCATTAGTGATGGACAATGAGTCTTCCATGCTTATTATAGGGTTAACCCCTCACTAGCATGTTGAAGCTATCCTCACATGGTGGATTTGTGGTTTTAGGTTGAGTTTTCTCCCTTTGATAACAAAAGACCTTAAGGCTTTTGGACCAATCAATCCACTCATTTGTTTTGAGATTTTTATCCCGAACTACGAGGTTTTGATCCTAACCTTTTTATAAGAGGGTACGTAGGTAATGGGTTTATCCATCCAAACACAAAATGTAAATAACTTGTACATTCTCTTCTCATCTCTTCAATCATGTTTGCACAAATAAAATTTTCACAAGACAAACTACCTTACAACAAGTGTGAAAAGGGCTCCCTAGGAGTACCTAGGATGTTTTTGGTGCCTAACACCTTCCCATTGCATAACCAACCCCCTTACCCAGATCTCTCTTTCTTTTATTAGTTTTGTTAAAACTATTAGGTTTTTGTTCGCTTTCTAACCATTCCTTTGGATAAATAGAAGTGCGGTGGCGACTCGACTTGTATGATTTACCTTGGATTTAGTCAATATCTCCAATGGTAACGAATACCCTACTACAGTAGTCACTAGAATCCTCAATGAAGGACATTCTGTGAAGGGGGTTTCTACTCCTCTGTCTAGAATGTACCCTTCTCCTGAGGTTGAACCTCATATTGAGAAGGATGACGATTCCTCTAGATCTGAGAAGGATATGGCTGCTAAAGGTTTGTGCTCTTTAGGGCAAACTATGTCTGGTAAAAAATCTGTGGCATCTACAACTGCCAATGCTTCATATTCTGAGAAGCATGATTCTGTAAACAATGTGATTGACCTAGAGGATGATAGGTTTGATGATCAAGATGATAACTTACTTCATCACTTAAAGCCTAGTGTGGCTAAGCGGATAAAGACTATAAAAGGTAGGTCTGTGGCTGAAATGATGTCAGCTAAAACAGCTAAGAAGACTGCAGGTGTAGGTCCTTCCAAATCTTGGAGCAAAGTTGATGTGAAGAAGAGGAAGGTGAGAGAAGTTTCTGAGTCTGACAAAGATGTTGAAGAAGATGTCCCTGACATCTCCCCTGTGAAGAGGACAACTGTGAGGAAGTCCCCTGTGAAAGTTGTTGCTATACATTTGGAAAATATCTCTTTCCATCTTGAAGATGGAGCTGCAAAATGGAAGTTTGTGATCCAAAGAAGGGTGGCTGTAGAGAGAGAGTCAGGCAAGGATGTTGTTGAGGTCAAAGAGGTCATGGACCTAATTAAAAGTGTTGGGTTAATGAAGACTGTGGCTGGGTTATCTCAGTGCTATGAGGGATTGGTTAAGGAATTCATTGTCAACATTCCTGAAGATATTATTGATAAAAACAACAAGAAATTTTGTAAAGTTTTTGTGAGAGGGAAGTGTATCACATTTTCTCCCACTGTCATTAACAAGTTTCTGGGAAGAGGTATAGAGGGTGCATGTGAACTGGAAGCTACAGACAATGAGGTCTGTAGAGAAATTACAGAAAGGAAGGTGAAGGAGTGGCCTAGTAAAAAGCATCTCCCCGCTGGGAAGCTGACTGTTAAGTATGCCTTATTGCATAAAATAGGATATGCAAATTGGTTACCTACCAACCATATTTCCACAATTTCAAATACCTTAGGAAGATTCATCTTTGATGTTGGAACCAAGCTGAAATTTGATTATGGTAGATTTATGTTTGAACAAATTGTCAAGCATGCTTCTACTAATGCAGTAAAACTGCCTATAGCTTTTCCCTCAATGATTTGTGGGATTATCCTGAGTCAACACCTTGGGATTCTGAGTACCAATGACCTTCCAAGTAGAAGAAAACCTCCTATCCCAGTACACTACAAATTGTTTGAAGGAAGTCATGTCGAAGACATTGTCATGACATCTGCTGTGAAAAAGCCAGCCTCAAAAGGTGGCCTTATTGTTGAGCTGAAGGAAACTTGTAAAGAGCTGGATGCAAGGATAAGGGTAGAAACAGCCAGGAAAGAAGCGTTGGAAGCTCTAATTGCAAGCTTGGAGCAAGCTAAAGGTGAGAATATTCGACAGGCCAAGGAAGTTGAAGCCTAAACCTCTAGTGAGAGGTCTTCAACTAAAGATGAGACAAGTGGAAATTCTGTTTCTGATGCTGATGAAGATGCAAGCTCAAGCTCCTCTGATCAGCCCTTTTTGAAGTTGGCCCCCATTCATGAGATGATAGTTTTTTATTAGCTCTATTGGATGTTCTTTTTTTTTTTGCAGTTATGTTCTGCTGCTTTGATGTGTATTTTTCTGGATTTTCTGGTTTGTTGGATTTTATCTCAACTTGGTTGAAGCTGTGTATGTACTTGGCTCTGTAACACTTAACCCTTGACATTCTGTTTGTTTGACTGAATAGACATTTATTTTGTCTCTTTGGTCTCTTTTGGCTAAAAATGGGGAGAAGTAGCTAAAGTAGCTATGTTATACTATATGTTATGCTATAGATGATGTTAGAGATAATGTTAGATGGGGAAGTGTTCTGTATGTTACAGGTGATGTTGAAGATGATGTTATATGGGGAAGTTTTGTATGTTATAGGTGATGTTGGAGATGATGTTAGACGGGGAAGTGTTTTGTCTGTGTAAAGAAGATTTGAGCTAGCTGAAGGGGGAGGTGGTGTGTTCTGAGCACAAGCGCATGTGCGTTTACTATGTGTTTACTAGTTGCTATTTTTGCTAGTAATGTGTGTTTGTTTACTTCTGCTGCTGAACTGATACTGTGATTATTTTCTTGTGAAACGTATGATCTGATGTATGTTTTAGCCAAAATTTTCCAAAGGGGGAGTTTGTTGGTTCTATGTGTTGGCATCAATTTTGGTAAAACCTAGAGTTATCACAAGTTGTCACGAGTGTTGTCTTGACATGTGATATCAGTTTCCTGTAGGATGTTTAAATATGGTTGTGCAGGATTTAGCTGAGATGTCATACCCGATGTTAAGACATGTGTATACAGAACATTTAGTCTGAATGTTATGTATCTTAAAATTACGCTTTTCATGCAAATCTGTGTGTGATTGATGTGGAGATTGAACGCGCCATTCAAGGAGTAATTTGAATTAAAACCAGATTGATTTATTTTCCAATAAGATATGATCAGCTGTCGTGAATAAGAAGATATGAAAGGAAAATAGATTTAGGGTTTTATGATATCCAAGCCCATTCAAAAGCTTCTACTTAAAGGCCATGTAAAACCTAGTTTTAACACACAAGAAAACGAACGAAATAGTGAGAGAGAATAAGGGTTTTAGTCTTGTGTGAGCTTGTGTATTATGAGTCATTCATTCATCCTATTGATGATTGAATTGGACTGACTTTTGTGTTGTATTTTGTCCACTCTAAGCTTTGAAGCATGAGTGTGTATTTACTTGGTTGAAGCTTTTAAGCAAGATCAAGTATGTGTTCTTGAAGAGTGTCTTCTTTCTTTGTAATATTTGTTTTTATATCACTGCTGCGATTGGGGGGGGTGAGTAGGGTCTCTTATCTAAGAGTTCTTAGATAGAAGTCACACGGATAGAGATTAGGTGAAAAGACTGTAACTTGAAGTTGTTTACTGAGAGTCTTTGAACTAATTTTGTTTAGTGGATTTCCTTCCTGGCTTGGTAGCCCCCAGACGTAGGTGAGTTTGCACCGAACTGGGTTAACAATTGCTTGTGTCACTTGTACTATTGTTTCTTTGTCTTTTATCCTGTTTATATTTTAGTGGTTATTCAGATATTAGTGTCGTGACATTACCTTCGACATCTCATATCTAATACCAGAATTTCAATATGAATTAAACAAAATAAATGAATTAAATGAAAAATTAGAAAATAAAAAGAAAATAGAAAAAACAAGGGCCATCAGATCTCCCTCATTAATTGAGGTGGAAGATCTGATGGCCACGCGCACGCTGTCCACCATAGACAAAAGTCAAAGTGCTGCAAACATGGTAATCCGAATGGATGTTAAGGATTAAAATGTTTAGTCAAGATCAAAAGGCTGGGAAGGTGCCAACGCACCACCAGAGCTAGGACTCTGATCATCTTCTCCGATGGACCTCACCAGACTGGTCCACCACCAACCACCATCAAAATAGAAAGTTAGCACACTATTTTAAAGAAAAAAATGCTCAGGAGCTCGAATCTAGCCTCAATTTTTCCTAATTCCAAGTATATTGAAAGATACAAGGATTTGAATTTTGAGGTACATGATCTGAGTTGCTTCGATTTGACCTCAAAGCAACTCACTCGTGTTGCCTACGTTGGTAGGACTTCAAACAACCAATAAACAAGTAAAATAGTTGAGAAATTAGGGAGAATCGAAGAGGAGAAAAATCTGAAAATTCACCTTCGGTTTGCTTCAATTGAGCTTGATCTTGCTTCCAATTTGCCTTGACTTGACTCTAACAACTTGTAGGAAGTGAATTGGATTAATGAAAGACTTGGATTCTTGGAGTTTCAATTCTAAAATAGAATGAGAATTAAAACTCGATTTCAAATGAAATCTTCAAGTTTATCCTTTAATGGAGGTTAGGGAGACAATGGTGCAAAGCTTGGGCAAGCAGCGATCCCTTTTCTGATCAACAAGGGCATGTATTTATAGCATGAGAGTTGCTTTCCACACCTTTTGAAAATTTGGAAAAATTTAGAAATTTGTGTGCATTGGTGCATAGGCATGCATTAGGCCCATAAGGATGATTGCAATTAGTCCAAATCCGTGCACAAACCATGCTGAGATCATATCATGAAGCCATGTAATGGTAATTGGAAATTGAGTTCAAAAGTTGCCAAAACAAGTCAAGCAAAGAATCCATGTGCAAGTCTTCCAATTCTTGTCCAAATGAAGTGATCCTAGATGTTTTGGAAAGGTGGCATGAAGGGTAACAACTTTTATGTTGAATACTTTTTCATTTGGAACTTGTATCATGATGAAGTTTGAGGTGGAAGTTGGATAAATCAAACATGGTTGAAACTTTTCTAAGTACAATGTCAAATGACCATTTTTTCCACCTTGAATAACTTTTGCTATGAGCTTCAAATCAAAATGGTTCCTTCACAAAGGTTGTAGCTCCTTCATTCCTATTAAATTTGGTCACAAATTTGAAACCATTTGGATTTTTAATGAAGGAATTATGGATTTTAGAAGTTGAGGAAAAATGCTTGTTCAATGGTAATGGCCCAAAATGACCTATAATGTTTCCTCTTGGCACATGCCCTTGCAAGTGGAATTTGACATTTCTAAAAGAAATAAAGTTAGATAAGACATCTTGAATTTTATCATGAAACTTGGATGACCTTAATATCATATAAAATGAGCAAGTTATGATTCTTTGAAGTTGACCTCCTAACTAGGGCACAAACAAAATGACCTATAATCGTTCACCATAAAAAATGACTTTCAAAGAAAAATTAGATCTTGATGCCAACATGAAAGTTGTTTGGAATTTCATAAAGAGTAAAGTTTCTTTTGGAATAATTTTCATATGACAAAAATTGTAGGAGATAGGGTCAAAGGAACTCTAGATTTGACCAGTTGAGTTTCTCTGGTCAACCTCCTTGAACCAACTTGAAAGCTTGAAGTTATTTTGTTCTTTGGGGATAATGGAGAATCATATATGCTTGAGATGATGTATAATGAAGTATACCTTGATATCTTTGACCAAATGATGAAGAAACTTGCTGAGGAAGTCACAGAAGATACCTAGATGAATTAGGGTTTCCAAGGCAAACAAGCTTCAAACTCTTGATGAATTATTGATCAAAATGATAAAGAAATAACATGGGTATCCATATACGATGCTTAGAACTATTATGACCCTTCTATTGATTGATATCTTGCATTGAGGGTCTCAAACCCTAGGTATGAGCTTGGTGAGGCACAAATGGACATACACACTACCTACAAAAAAACAAAGCTACACATAGACATATATTTGGTACTTTGGTTAGTAAACAAAGTATGATACAATCAAAAATGTGCTTGGTGATCTCTCCCAATATAAACCTAATGAATAAGGGGTAATGAGGATGCCAAGATGTGATCCCAAAGCCAGTGCAAATGATAAGATAGCATGAGGGATGTTAGGGTCAAAATTGGGGTCTTACAGAGTGTAGTCAATCATGTCCATATATAGATTCATACCATACTTAGAATACTTCTTGATTAAGTTTCTGATTTTGATGAATCAGATGATCTATTGGGCTTGAATCTGAGTGAGCGAATTTTAGAGTCTTTTGAGCAGAGCTTGTATTCTTCAGATGGTTGTTTGTTGAGTAGTCTTTAGTGTCAGCTTGATTGATCTTCAGATAGAGTGTCTTTAGAATCTACAGATGTAAAGTCTTCAGAGTCTTTAGATTTACAGTCTTCAAATGTAGAGTCTTCAGAGTCTTCAGATGTATGTGATTCTCTCAAAAGTATGTGTCCGGAGTCAGATATGATATCTTCATTGTTGGATCAACTATTTTAGACTTTGTCTGATGTCAGATATTGTTTTATCAGATTCATTTTACCTTAGAAACCTACACACTTAGAGAAATTTATTAGGGTACCAAATTGTTTCATTCTTTATTATCATCAAAACTTAGAGATATATTGCAGAAAATTAAAATCTTGTTCTAACACTGGCTATTATTGGATGACTATGGAGGTTGACTGTCACTGCCACATTCAAACATGCCACAAATACCAGATATATGCCAACAAAGTCCATGTACCGCCAATGCCACTCAATGTTTTGACATCTCCTTGGCCTTTGGACATGTGGGGCATTGATGTAATTGAACATATAGAGCCAACTGCCTCGAATGGGCACCGCTTCATCCTTGTAGCCATTGACTATTTCACAAAATGGGTAGAAGTCGTCTCATATGCTAATGTTACCAGACAAGTGTTGGCTCAGTTCATAAGAAAAGAAATCATTTGTCGTTATGGGGTCCCAAACAAGATCATTATTGACAATGGGTCTAACCTCAATAACAAGATGGTGAAAGAGTTGTGTCGAAGCTTCAAAATTGACCACCATAACTCATCGCCTTATAGAAGATGAAGCAGAGACTTCAACTAAGACCTTTTCATAATTTAGTGAATCATATACATATAAAACTTTAATAATAGCTTATCTAAGCTTTTTTTTCCTAGATAGTACCGGAAACTGAGACAAATACAATAGATATGTTTGAAGACAACCATTTGTAATCACTTGCTGCCTTTGCACAACCTCCTACATCCTTTAAATCAACATCCTGATAAATATCAGGGGCTCATGATAGTAAAATTATTCCACTTTCATTACCCAAGGTGAACTTTACTTTATCACAGACCACGACTTGTTGAACAACTATGATAGTCTCCTTTTTGTCATTGGCACCACCAAGATGGTTCACAAAAGCTGCCAAATTTCCAAGTCCTGGAGAATAAGCTTTCAAGATTTTAGTATTCTATTAACCATGTTTTAAGGCGATATAATTTGAAACTGGAACAGTTCTCCAATAATTCGCCTAGTAATCATCAACCTTAGCATAATCACTCTCTATAATATAAATCTCTTGTGTGCCATGAGCATGTGCAAAAACCTTTATTTGGATAAGATATTGATGGCCATATACAACATACCAACGTGACATTAAAGGAATAGATTCAATTTCTTCCAAATGATCACCAGAACTAGATATAACTGTTATATATAAAGATAAAGAAGCTGGAAGGACCACATTTAGTGAAGAAACTTGCACATAGCCAGAAATGCTTGTATCTTCAATAATGATAGTTGTCGCCCTAAGTTCCATGCATATGCTAATCCTGTCTTCGAGCCAACTTGAGCAATCGAAGCGTTTGAGGCAGACCATTGACGATGTGGTGAAGGTAAATTAACCACTTGAGGAATATTTTCGTGGATAACTTTAAGGGTGTAGGGAATGACTGCACCAACAAGGACAAAAACTGGTAAGGGAGGATCAAGCGACATAACTTTAGCAACAATAATAAGAATCTCATCATCCAAATTATGTAATTATGGATCAAGCATATGTACCGACACAGTCTCATGACCAACCTCTACAAAAAGATCTGAAAATACACCATCATCTTCAATTTTTATTTGTACGTCTAAGTCACCACAGAGTCCCCCGCAATCACTGATGGGAGAATCCTTTATAGGAACATTACCAAGCCGAAAAGGTAGTCCATTGGCTTTAGGCATAAGACTCCACATGAACTGTAAGCCAACTAATGAGAAAAAAAATACATTTTCTTCATTGTCGAAGGTGTAAACAAGCAATGTAGCAAGCCCGTCTAAATCAAGCTTAATAGAGTTATGCAATATCTAGATTCTGGATATATTGTCAATGAAGACCTTGCAGCGAATCACAATTCCAGTTTTCACATTCGTAGCATAAACAACAATCTCCTTCCGACCACTATAAGGGGAAATAGATCGCAGCCTCGCTAGTTAAGCATTTGTGGCTTGAATTTTACTCAGGCAAAATAGACAGAATATCATGATGATCCCATGACCATTTGAAGCAACAGTCACTTCCTTGAAGTCTATATTCAACATGGAAAGTCATTTTGGGAGGTAAAAGAAGGTTAACATTAGCGATGGTGATGATGAAGCAACGTGTTCTACAAACGCAGTAATTACCATTACTCCACAACTCAACAAAAAAGCGACATGTTCATCTTCTCCATCTTTTTTCGCGTTTAGGGATTTTGCATTTCGCGAAGAGAAAGAATGTAATAGATGAAAGAGTGAGGTTTTGGGGGTTTAGAGGGATGGCTTGTGAATGAAGAAGAAGTAGGATAGGGTTTAGGATAGGTAGTGGACTTTGGTCAACTATTTGACTAAAAAGTCAACAATTAACCAAAAGTCAACTCTAGGAAAAAATGATGTAATTTTGTGTAATTGTTGTTTTGGTTCCTTTTGTAATGTAATGTTTGAGTGTTTTGGTAATGAAAATGACCTTTTGAATGAATCCTGTAACTTGTGATTCAAGAAAATAGTGTCCCTCCAAAAATTGAAGTTGAATTTGATGTTGCTCCTTGGATTGATCTTGAATGAGCTTTAAATTGCAATGCCTTTATTCAACTGAACAATCAACAAACTAGCCATGTAGTACTTCCATAAAGAATGGTTAACAGAAAGTCAACCCTAAAGTTGAAATTTGCTTGACCAAAAATAAATCTGAGAATGGCTTTCAAATATCATTGTCATGATGCAATCCATAGTAACCAAACACCATAGTCCAAAAATTAGGGTTCCTCAGAGACTTGATCCATAAAGAATGAACCAACCACCATTGTTATGCCAAAATAGTCAAGACATAGTATAATAAGATCCACAAGCTTGATCCACACCTTTGTATCATAATTAGAAAAACCCTTGAATCAATGATGCTTATTTGATAATGCAATTGTAAATTAATGACATAAATGACTATGAGTTGCAAATGAATGTAGTAATAAGCTAGATAAAATGAAAAGGGTAGGGAAAATTTTGGGGTTTGACAGACATGTGTGTGAACGCTTTTGATACAATGTTTATTCTAACGTTGTTTGTTGATATTCAGAGGAATGCCTAGGAGAAATGATTGTGCTATTGTTGATGCCTTGACAATCGTGGCTCAAGTGTTGCAAGCTCAACAGAATTCACAGGTTGAAGATGATGGATCTCGTGGACTGAACAAATTTCTAAGGAACAAACCACCTGTTAGACTATGGCACGGATCTAGAAGGGGGGGTTGAATAGATCCCAATTAAAAACTTGAGTCGGCGCTACCAATTTGAAAGAAAATTGGTTTTGAAAAGTTGTTTTAAATGCGGAAGCGGCCGAGGAAAATTTTAGTCTAAAACGAACCGTTATTGGAAAACCGGATATGCGTTAAGCTAATGGATAAGTGATGAATTGAGATACAAGTCACTACACTAATTGCACAATCAATGATATAATTCACTTACTAGCAAGCCTAATTCCAATGAATCAAAACACCAAATTTAAACTGATGCAATCTTAAGACAACTTTGGCTTAAGCAAATTTACAAACACTTGGTGTGCATAAACACTCCAATTGATATTTGAGTTGAGTAAGTAATTCAATTTATCCTAGAACAATGTATTATTGTACTTAGTATTCAAACAGCAGTTTTAATCTCTTACTCAACTTATATCAACGTTTGGTAAAAATTGCTTAAACTAAAATCACTTAAATTTTAAGCTGAAAAACAGATTATGCAGAAAATTAAAGAAGACGCAGATTTGATGAGGCAGTTCCCCCGCCGTCCTCGCTTCGGGGTACGTCTGCCCTCAATTCTAAAAATAGAATTGAGATGATTAATTAGATATCACCTGTGAGATTTAATCGTTTTTACAAGGATTGCAAAGTATGTAAACAACAGAACTTCCACTGTGTTGAATGATACTTCTTATCCTTGCTCCTTGATTCAAGATGAATCAAGACCTTTGATCGTTGATGCTGGACCTCCGTTTCCTGCCACTCGTTGAGGAACCTTCCGTTCTTCAACCCCTTGGCCCGGCTGATCACGAACACGAACGAATCAAACCCGAATCCTTCACTACACAAACACCGAATCCGCTACTAGACTGATGAAGACGTTCTCTTATCAGTCACCTTCGCTCAGCTGAATGTTAATGAAGCAATTCGTCCAAAAACCCCCAAACACAAACCGGTATTGGAGGATAAAACCCTAATGGTTTTATTCAAGAAAGAACCTGCCAAGACTTCAACTCGAACCCGATTCTCCAATCGTAGCTACGAACCTTATCACCTTCAATCTATCACGAATCACATCAAAAGTTATTGTGTGCAGTTGATGTATTGTGAACTGTTGAAGATGAAGATGATGAATCTTTGACACCTTTTTCACTCTTTCTTGTTTCCTTGAACACTTGAATACAAATTGACAAATGTTGGTTAATAGAAGTGTTTTGACTTCTATATATAGTAACAGACAAAACCAAACAAACATAACAGAATTTTAAACAGTTGAAATAACTCAGAAAACTGAGTTGGCGCGCGAACGGTCGACCATAGGTCGGCGTGCACTGACCCGTGGGGCATGCGCCTGTCGCATCCGCGAAAAAACAACCGGCGGGCTGAAACAAAAACACAAACAGAGCCGCCACTGCGCGTTATTTATCCCAAGATAGGGAAAGGAAACGCTCAGAGAAACCTGGAAAGGAAATGGTCTCGCGACCAAAGAGAAAGGGTAAGGGAGTCGGTTACGCAAGGGGAAGGTATTAGCACCCCTCACGTCCGTCGTACTCGACGGGATCCACGCTCTAAGAAAAGAAAAGGTTGCTAAACATCACACACACACAGGGAACACAGGTGGGGTTAAGAGAAGGGAGCTCAATAGGACATCGCATCCTATGCCTACATATCTCGTCTGGAACGAGAATCAGAGCCACTGTAGTTCGGCTCACGCACGCCAAACAACACACGCACCCACAGGCAAACCTGGAACCCGACAACCACTCGATGGAATTACGTCAGCTTCCGAACCAAAACACACACCAGAGGGCAAACGTGGAGCCCGACCGCCAATCACTGGACTTACGTCGGCATCCGAACCAAACACACAACAGATAACAGGTAAACACACACAAAAAGAAAAAAAATTGCCCGGAGAGGTCTCGCACGACCTCCTGCCTACATACCTCGTCTGGAACAAGGATCAGGGCGATGTAGTTCCCCTGAAAGGGAAAGAAACTCTAGCCAGAAACCAAGGGAAGACACACTACCAGGGAGCTGTACTCGAGCCTAGTGTTGTCATGCATCATTGCCCTACGTTGAGGTTTCTACCTACTTGCACAACTGCAAGCTAATCCTATCCAGGAAGAAAGCAAGCATACAAGCAAACAGAGCAAACAAATATTCACAAAGCACACACTATAACCAGTCAAGTGAGGCTCAAACAATGGGTTTGACTGCCGAAGCAAGTCATTTGTACATGGGTATTGCTCGCTCTTAACCTTGCCATTGCGGGGCTAAGGTGAAGCAGATGAAAGGTGAGTGAAGATTAGACTTCACAGCTCTTATCCCTGACCAGGGAGAGCTTCAGACAAAGGAGCGTGGGTCCAGAATGGAGGGACCCTTCTACGCTCAAGGACTCTGACTCGATTGTGCAACAGCACAAGATCTTGGGTTTGTGTCCCAATGCGTCAACACACAGCCGTGTGAGCAGAGGGACGACTCACAGAATAGCGGGGGATAGATTGCATATCCCTTGGGTTCCGCCAATTGCCTCATAGAGGTCTTTACCTGCTTGGGCACAATATTAAACAGTCACAAACATCGCCTCTTAAGGAGGACTTCAGACAGTTGCCTGGCCAAGTAACAGGCCAGGTCTTCCAGACTACATGAAGAATAGAAGTCCTACCTCAAGTGGTTTAAAAACCAAGCAGCAGCAAGCAAGTTCTTAAAGAACTGTAAGCGACTAAATGTACCTGAAATCAATCAAGTATCATCAGTACTCAGACAGACAAACAGTAAACAGCAAATTGTTAATCAGTTAATCTGTACAATGCAAGTTAATGCACACAAGTGCAAGCTATAAGCTCAAGCTCAAGCATCACAACCTACAACACAAAGTCAAGTTAGTTTATAAACATCAACCAAACTCAATTCAAATTGCCTTGAAGCAATCTCCCTAAGCATTGTGCATTTCATCCTGAAAATCCAAACCAAATGTGAGAAACTAGACCACTAGGCCAAGCCTAGGGTCCAAAAGGGAGAAAAAAATCTAAACAGCAAGCCAAACCAATCCAAAATCAAATTAAAACCATTCAAAAGCAAATGCAATTGGTCCCATGCTTATACCATTCTCCATTATCATTTTATGCACAATTTAACATCAATCTAGGTCAAATACAACACCAAAAGCTCAAACAGAATGACTTCAATCAAAGGCATACCAAAACAATTCCAAAAATCCTCAAATAATTCACACCTAAACAGGACACAATCAACAAGTAGCATGTCAATTTTCAGCTCAATTGGACAAAAGAAACCAGGTCAATAAAAAACAAGTAATCCAGACACAATTATTCAAGCCAATTCATAGCACCAACACAAGCATTCACTTCAAAAATTCATAAATCAGTGAAATCAATTAAGAAATGAAGGGGACCAAAAGCATGATGTCCTATAATGTGTCTAAAATCAGCACACCAAATTTCACATTCATCCAAAACCATATGAGAATTTCACAAAAGATATACAAACATGTGTCACACAATGTTGCAAAATGAACCAACAGTGAAGAAAATTATCAATCAATTGGAAAATGCCATAGAAAAATCCAGAACAATTCACATGTTATCTCAACACATCAATGATCATTCATGCAAAATTTCAATCCAATCCAACAATCATAGGTCATGCAAATAAATTCAGAAAGTTGACCTAGCTAGGTGTGACACAAATTGTCACACCTAGATTCAAAAAATCATATCTCAATCATCAAGTATCCAAAAATCACAAAATTTACATGGAAATCACCAGCAACATGTCTAGAATGGGCACAAAACATTTCAGGAATTTCTTTAAATGTATGAGCATTTCACAATGAAAATGGCAAAACATGTAAAAAATACACACAAGTCAAAGATCAATAGGCCAGGTCAACATTTCTCCATGCACAACTTATGTTATCATGCCTATAGAAAACTAGAGAAAATTTGGGATCTATCAAAAAAAACCTCACTATTTTTGGATTAGTAAATATTTTTTTATGATTTTTCTAAGTTTTGTTAATTGTGAAATAATTATTTAATTTGTTAATGAATAAAAATGAAATTATTAAGCTTCAGTGGCATTGTTGTAAATACCGTGCCAAGGACCAAAACGACTGTGCAGCCATTTAATGCATTGTCACACGCTGATTGGCTCAGCTTGGAGGGAAACAGAATTCGAATTTGGCATGCGAAAACAATGGATCGAAACAGCATAATTTCCAGATTTTCGCTTCATCTTCACGCGCTCAAACAAGTTCATCACCTTCCAATGCGGTTTCGCTCATTTCTCAACCCAAATACACAAACAGGTATCCATTGGAAAGGTCTGAGCGTGAGGATCTCAAATACGTAACCTAATTAAGCTAACTCTAACTGTACAATCCGGATCGATCAATTAAAGTTTCGTATTCAAATCTTAAAATCAACATATCTCTTTCTACAGTTCACTAAATCAAAAACTACCTACATCATGACGATCTACATGCAACGATCTTTCAAACGCATATAATAATTTAAGAAATCACGAGATTCGAAAACTAACCGATTGATGAAGGCAACAATGATTCTTGATGATTCACGATGTAATTCTCCAAAACAGGTGAAGAAGAAGGTTCAGGAAGGAGAATGCAACAGCTAGCTTGATCCAATGTTGCTCCTAGTGCAAGAAATTTCCATTTGCCATTGTTGAGTCAAAGAGGAACAGTGGAGATTCGTGAGGATTTTGGTAACAATTCCTCAAAACAGTCCAAGAGGAAGATGATTGGAGGAGGAAGCAAAAAGAAATTCGTGAATTGGTGAAGAATTGGAAGAGTTTTGTTGAATTTGGTTGATGAATGTTCTTGGTGAATTTGGAGAATTGGAGGGAAAATTGTTAGAGATTTTGTGAAATTGTGATTCTGATCAAGAGTTAGTTACAATTAGGATTATATACTTCCATTTAATCCAGCTCTTAATCATCAATTAGCCAAAACACATGTAATTAGCAAAATGTGATTTTACTAAGCAAGGGCAAATATGTCTTTTCACTTAAGGCTCTGTGACAGCTGTATGACAGCTCACACACTCTCAAAATGCCATGTGTGATGTGTTGCAACTTGTCCCATGGTCATTGGTTGTGTATTTCTCATTTTCCACATGCTATGGCACTTTATGCATTTTCAAGTACACTTCAAAAATGACTTGTTCAAATATTGCACCTTGGATGTTTATGACCATTCAAACACTTTCTAATTTGCATTTGTGAGGTGTTGCAAAAATCCCCATGCCAAAATTCTCATTATTTCTCAACTTGGACCATTTTGCCCTTGTCTTTTTAATTGTGCACTTGAAAATTGACCTTTTGCATTGACCACTTTTGATGAATTCCAATTATGCACCATGAAAGTACATGTCAAATGGAGTTTGCTCATAAAAAGATCACTCAATTTGGACACTCCATGTGGAAGTTATGCCACTTTGATTATGGGTCATATTTGAAATTGAATGGACCATAACTTGCCAACCATACATGGGATTTTCAAGTTCTTGGACTTTTTGGAAAGGTGAGACCAAGATATACAACTTTCATGTTGAACAAATTTTCATTTGAAGCTTCCTTGGACATGTAATTTTGAGGTCAAAAACTTTCCATTTTTGGAAACTTCCATTACAAGTCACTTTCTATTTTTGGCAATTTTTGTTCTGACTTGATTTTCTCCATTCTTGAGCTTTGACATGTCAAATAACACTTGTTCCAACATGAATGAAGTGTATCCAACTCTCTCCCACCTCCAAATCCATTAAATCATGCACAGTTGACCACAGTTGACTTTTTCAACTGATAGATGAATTTGGCAATGCATTGATCAATCTGAGCCACAATCTCCTTGCTATGCCCTGATTGGCCCAATGCAACTGATTAGGGTTGACCAGTGGTCAAAACCCTAATCTCAAGGAATCTGCTTCAACACTTGATGATGACAAACCATGATGATGATAATGAATCATTGTAATCAAGATGAAGACCAATATCCTTTGAGAATCACAAAACCCTAAATTGGACCTCCACATCCTCAGATGATTGATGACCAGTCCAATGAAACCCTAGCTTGCACATGACCTCCCATCTTCTGATCAAGACTTGTGAGGATGACTTGCACAATGTAACCACATGATATGCAATATGCAATGCCTAATGACCTAAAAATGTTATGCAATATGATATGCTAGTCCCAAGAGAGAAGGGCAAATTTTAAGGTGTTACAGCTGCCCCTATTCAATCCACTGTGAACCTGTCGATATGAATAGCCTCGGCTTTCAGATGATCAGGATGAAGAGTGATTGAATACCAAGAACAGACGAACAATTTGCACTCTGATGGGAAAATAATTAACAACGCCTGTCAGAATCACCGAAAAAGAAACATCGACCCGGATACCAAAATAAATGGTAACACAGGGATAACCATGGCCTGAACACCACATCCGCTGGGGATTGTTATTATTTTTTTGCTTTTTCTTGAACCCCGAAATTTCTTTTCTAACTGATAATCTTTTCCATTTTCTTGAACCCCAAAATTTTCTTTCGCTCAGATGATCCCAGATCACTGCATTTGAACCCCGTTCTCCTGTTTGCCAAAATAATGAACCCCATTCTCCAGTTTGAACCCCAGAATCGCGCTGATCGCGTAACGCCCTCTGATTTTATTTCCATCTCTGCTCGATAGAAAAATTTCCTCCAATATCGCACTATTGGGGAACATGGTTGATCTGACGCCATGATGCTAAACTCCTCAGAGTAACATCTTCACCATCTGGTGAAACCAAACCTTCAAGCGATAACCACGGCTTGAGTTGCGCTGATCGCGTCATGACGTTGAACTTATCCAAGTAACATCTTCACCATCCGGCGAAACCAAATATCAAGCGATATCCACGGCTTGAATCGCGCTGATCGCGTCATGACGTTGAACTTATCCAAGTAACATCTTCACCATCCGGCGAAACCAAATATCAAGCGATATCCACGGCTTGAATCGCGCTGATCGCGTCATGACGTTGAACTTATCCAAGTAACATCTTCACCATCCGGCGAAACCAAATATCAAGCGATATCCACGGCTTGAATTGCGCTGATCGCGTCATGACGTTGAACTTATCCAAGTAACATCTTCACCATCCGGCGAAACCAAATATCAAGCGATATCCACGGCTTGAATCGCGCTGATCGCGTCATGACGTTGAACTTATCCAAGTAACATCTTCACCATCCGGCGAAACCAAATATCAAGCGGTAACCACGGCTTGAGTCGCACTGATCGCGTCATGACGTTGAACTTATCCAAGTAACATCTTCACCATCCGGCGAAACCAAATATCAAGCGATATCCACGGCTTGAATCGCGCTGATCGCGTCATGACGTTGAACTTATCCAAGTAACATCTTCACCATCCGGCAAAACCAAATATCAAGCGGTAACCACGGCTTGAGTCGCGCTGATCGCGTCATGACGTTGAACTTATCCAAGTAACATCGTCACCATCCGGTGAAACCAAATATCAAGCGATATCCACGGCTTGAGTCGCGCTGATCGCGTCACATCTCCATCTCTGTCCGACGGAAAAAATCTCCTCCAGTATCGCACTACTGGAGAACATCAAATCTCAAGCGGTAATCACGGCCCGAGTAACTGATACTCGCAATACTGATGATTTTCCAACTAGTGAAACCACTCCTCAAACGGTAATCACGGCTCGAGTAGCATCTTCACCCACTGGCAGAACCATATCTCAAACGGTAACCACGGCTTGAGACTAGCCTATGCTTGCAATGATGCATGATTGATTTTTTCTGCGTAATGCTCCACAATTATGGAAATGCTACGCGATTATTATTTTTCTATGCAATATGCCATGCTTATTTACATGATGCATGTATAAAAAAGCATCCCCCTCAAGGGACTCTTCTGGGGAATACGAGACACTCTGCTGAGGAACTCGTCACTGCTCTGATTCCATGATCGCGACTTTATGAGTCGAATTTGGGGTACAAACTGCAAGTGCACAGTTCTATCGCGTAGTTTTAAAAGATATCGATCCCACAGGGACTTATGAATCGATATACCGTTATCTAAGGTTACTTCGTAAAGCTAAGGTGAACAATGCTTGATTGTTAGGGGGAAAGCTAAAACCTAAACTAAGATCTAGATTAAATATTAATAAAACAGATATCGGTATGTAGTTCGTCGTAATTATGGGATCAATCCTTCGTCGGTCTCTTGGTTTTAAAATAAATCTTTTCAGTTGACTATATTGATTAAAAGTTTTATCTCAAACTCTCGCTCTGTTGAATAAACCATGATTTTATGTTAATGTAGTTGTCACTTATAATTAAGTCAAAAACCATTTTTTGAAAGCAATAAAGTCCATAGAAACTCTTTTCAAGAAAACACTGACCGTTTAAACACCCTTATCTCAAACTCTCGCTCTGTTGACTTAGGTTATATAGTTAAATTCGAATGCTTAACTCTCGTCCTCAAGTTCAATCTTTAAAAATACTTTTTGGAAAAGATCGGAATTTAATTAACTCTAAAACTTGCTCTCGCCCTGATCTAGAATTAATGTCTAATTTACACTGTCCAGTTAAAACCTCAAACTCTCGCTCTATTGATTTTAACTTCTTTATGTCTTTTACTTTCGTAAAAACCTTTGTTATTAAACTTGTAAATTGAGACCGTAAAAAGAGTGATTTTAATTCTAAACTTAATTTAACCGACTGAGTTTTGATTCCCTATTCCGCTTACTTTACATACCGATATCTAGGCGAATTAGCCAGACATGCTAAACAAACTAAAATATTTATCATGCATAAACAGACTCATCTCAGGCAGATAATATAAATAAATAATAAAACAAAGCATTAAATAATAATTAAAGAACCTGAATGAGGTAAACAATAGTCTTGAACACTCCACCACAAGCCGGTAGGATTTGTTCTTGGATTCTTCAATTAAACAACAAATTAAAACGAAGGAAATAAAACTAGATTCTAACGTAAGGTTAGATCCGGTAAAAAGGTGCACAATAGTTTCCGGTGTAGAAACTATTGCACGAAAAGAATTAACTAAATGCTAAAAAGGAAAAAGGAAAATAGAAATTGCAAAAAAGGTAAAGTAGAACTCGTAAAAATAATAAAGAAACAATGCCTAAGCTGTTGGAAAAATAAAATATGCAAAAGCGAAAACGGCAAAGGAAAAAGTGTGGAAAAGCTTCGGAACCCTTTTTGGTTTTTGCAAGTGGCTATTTATATATGTTTGAGTAACCGCTTTCGCTGCCAAAAAGTCTTCAACGTGCATAAATGCATGGCGTGGATATAGGGCTCAACACTCCTCAACGTCTCCTCAACGTCTCCGAGGCGTTCCTTGCGCCAAAAAAGTAGGGGAATGGTGTGACGTTCGTCACACCATGTGTGACGTCCGTCACAAGAGTGTGCAAGGCGTGACGCTCGTCACGCCCTCTGTGACGTCCGTCACATGCACGGCACCTGCGTTTTGTGTTTTGGGCTGGGCTTTGACATTTGGTTCATTTTCTTTCCTTTTTGCACCTCCCTTTCTTTCATTTTTACTTGTGCTTCAAAATAAGCCACCTGAGACAAATAGGAGGAAAATACCGTGTAATATCTTATAAAATGAAGTGAACTGAAATAAATAATAATAAAGTTTAATTGAATTAAGTCCTAAAAAATGATATAATTTCGTGTTATCAAACTCCCCCATACTTAGATCTTTGCTTGTCCTCAAGCAAAATACAGTATAGAAATCGTTTCAAAAATTTAGCCAGATGAAGTTTCAAAACACACATCAATTCGTAATAGGTTGCAAGTGGGTTTTGTTTAGAGGCAACTTGAGTTTAATCTTGACATCAACAACCACCGTCACAACCTGTATAACCCCGCCTTATGCAAATCAGTTCAAGTACACTGTGATAGCTATCCTAGTTCCTTCAATCTTATTTCACCCGTTTTCATTCAAGCGAAATCACATTAAGCCCTTTATCTTTTCGCGCACATAGTGGAGTAACCGGTTAGTGATTATGATCCCCTTTTTAGCTAGAAGTTCTGGTACATAAGTCGGATAACTTCGTTATTCAGCCCATTGCAAATTGCGGGGGATCGAACCGTAGTTCGCCCTACCAAGTTCAGTACCAGATACCTACTGAACCAACTCATAATGGATCTTTCATATTGTGTTTTTGTATGATCTGCAACCTTTAGATTAAATGATCTGGTAAGGATCACCTAACTTAATTAGTGCATTTCCTGATATATATATATATATATATTTTTTTTATGTTACTTTAGGAATCATTCACCTATATTCATCAGCTCTCCACGTAGTTTGCTGTTAAGATGATGCTGACTTCTCGTATAAACTACTCGGGGTTACTATAAAACTAAAAGTTCAAGGGATTGGTATAATAGGTACTTACCCTGATCTAACATGTTGAGGTTCGTTTAGAGTGTTTGGCGGTAGTAGTCTTTGTCTTGATTCGTCTCAAGATCGATAAGATGAGCAACCTTTATACTTATTGGGTGTTGAATTTTTTTATTATTTTTGTGGCTCATGAAAGTTTGAGGGAATAGATAATGGAAATTTATTCACACTCGGGACTTAACTTAAAATAATAGTTTTTTTTTTTTTTTTTTTTTTGTAAATAATAATTAAAATAGCAATGAAAGGAAAGGTACATACTTGAAGAAATGGAAATGGAAAGAACATGGTTTCCCCCCCATACTTAAACTAAACATTGTCCCCAATGTTTTAAGGAAATGAAATACAATATGGAAAGGGAAAAAGAAACTACAACTAAGGCTGCCTTCCGCCTCTGGTTCTTGGACCTGGTGATCTCTGACGTAAGTCTAAGTTGTCGAACTTGCTGAACAACTCAGTAAACCGCTGGTCGGTTATGGCATTCCTAGCATCCTGTTGTTGTTGCATTTGACGCATCATTTGCATCATCTCGACATTTTGTGCCTGCATACCATCAATAGCATCCATGATGTCGTCGTTGGTTGCAGGCCTTCTTCGTCGACGACGTTGGGAGGATGGGCCAGTTGCATTACCGGAAGGGTTGAGCGAGACTGACTGTTGTGTAGGAGGATGATCACCGTGCTCCATTGCTTCAAACTCGTCTGTGTGCGGGTTTGTTTGTGAAGGCTCGGTGGCTTCGGGAGCGTTTAGATCATAGAGGTGGCGGTCGGGGTTTGTGACATCAGTTAGGGTGATATTTGGTAGAACAACGCTAGGGACTGCCTGGTTGTTCACCATAAGATAATATCCTCCGCCTACTCTGTTCTTAATCAGGCGGCTGGATCGACAGTAGCTGATATCCATAGATAGGGGAGGTAGAGATTCTAAAGTTTGGAGTTTATCCCCTAGGTTTAGGCCAAGTGCTATGGTGGTGATTAGTCCACCAATTATAAAAGGTTGCCGGCCTCTAGCACATAAGGTGCGGATATGATGAAATAGAAAGGAGGCGGCGTTTACCTTAGTATCCGGTTCGAAGACGCATTGGAGGAAGAATAGCTCCTTTGAGTTGACCTTGCTGTTGTTTGGTCTTCCAAAAACTGTGTTTTGCAGGATGCGGATAAAGTACCTGATAGTCGGGTTATGTATATGGGAAAGAAGGAGCTCTTCTCAATTGTAGGTATCTAAACCGGAAATTTTCTTGAAAAGACCGAAGACGTCAACTGTGTTCCAGTTTGAGTTTGGAGGGATTCTGGGGTGTACCAGACCTTCTATGGGAAATTGTAGCATGGTACTCAATTGGTTTTGGGTTAAGGAGTACTCGGTGTTAAACATACGGAACGTTGCGGTACCGGTTAAAAATTCGTCTTCACCGGTGGGAGTGGTATAGTCGTATGAACTTAAGAATTCTAAGGTTAGGGATGGGTAGGTGGGTTGATTATGAGTGCAAAGGAAGGTTAAGTCGGCTAGGCGGAGCATCCATTCGATACCTTGGAGTAATCCTAATTGTTGTAAACAAGTTAAATCGGGATACCTGGTGGAAACGACGCCTCGCTGTTGGAAACGCTCGAATTGCTCCCTTTGATAATTTTCATCTTCGGATCGGAAGATGATATTTCCGAAATTCTGATTTCCTGCCATTGTGATGAATTTTGAAGGAGTGATTTGGAAGGAAAAGAAATGTATTTGATAGGAGAGAATGGTTTGTGGTGAATGAAGGAAGGTTTGGTGGGTATTTATAGGAAAAGAATTTGGAAGTTGGAAAGGGGGTGGTTGAAAAGTGAATGAATATGGGTAAATGTGAATAAATGGGGAAGATAAAAAGTTGAAGGGGTGTAACGTTCGTCTCCAATGGCTCCTTAACGTTCACCTAGTCTGAAGGGCGTTACGCTCGTTACAGGTGCATGACGGGCGTAACAGGTTCTTAGTGTGACGTCCGTGACAGAATGTGTGACGCTCGTCACACTGTCTGTTTGGCCAATGTTCAGCTAGCGTCCTTCAGGTACGTTATTATATATTGTTATTATTTTTTTTTGGTTGTTTTCTACTGGATGATTTATTCTGCAATTTAATTTCTCCTGCATGTTTATTTTACTTTGTATAATAAATCATAGGTAGCAACAGTAGAGAACATAATAGCTATTGCATGATAAAATTAAATAAGTAACTTCAATAAAATGATCATAATGTAATATTGGAAAGAAGAACAAAAGAAATGCGAAAAGGAAAACAAATGCGAACATGAATTCAAATAACATTAATGAATAATCTAGCTTAAAACTAAATAACTAAGAAAAACAAATAAGTACTATCCATCTGCACGATCTCTGGCCGGGGGAGCAAAAGAGTTAACACGATGTAGCAACTCGTGAAACTGATCTGTCATACTGCTCATGTACCCTAGGACTTCGTGTCTCATGTCAGTAAATTCTTCTCTGAGGGCGTCTTGTTCTGACATCAAAGCTTCAATGGCGGCGTTATAATCAGTTCCGGGCATATGATGCCGGAGGTCGGATACTGCCGATTCTTCGGTCTGAACAGGCTGAGGAGGAGGGTCAATATCATAATAGCCAGGTGGTGTCTGAGGGTCAGATTCAGCATGAGGGATCTGGTCATCATAAGTCTCATAGTCATCACAAATCTCATAGTCCTGGATGGATTCAGTGGATCTAGCCGGAGAGGGGGTTTCGTTCAGGTTGTAGAGCCAGTTATTGCGATTATGAACACTAGTCCTAGGATCGGGCATGGTGAATAGGCAAAGAACTTGGTTATCAATAATAAGCTCAAACTCGTCAGACCCTAGGTTTGCTATAAACATAGTGTTGAAGAGGAAGGGTATACTCATAGTAGTAATGCCACAAAAAGGGCTTAGGTCAAGCATAGGCTGACGTAATCCAATAGCATTACCTATCATAGTTATCAAACCGCCTATTCGGATTGGTGCTCGCTCATCTTGGATAAGGTGGTCCAAATTAGCTAACATAAAAGTGGCACCGTTTACTGGACGGTTCTGGGAAGCACAAAATATGATGAAGAGTTCATCACGTGAAATTGTAGTACTGTTTGGCTTCTTCCCAAATAAAGTGTGGGTCAGGATCTTATGGAAATAGCGGAAGGCCGGGTTGTGTATGTTTCCAGAGAGAAACTCATGTTCCTCGGGCTCGTCATTTCCAGTCAATTTACCCCAAAAGTGTTCAAGTTCTCTATATTCAAAAAGTTCTTCCTGGCTTACTGTGAATGTGTCAAAGGAGGTAGGAAAACCCAAAAGGTTGGTAAAGTCTCTAATATTAAATTGGTACTCCATGTTGAACATTCTGAACTGGATAAAACCTCTGCTAATTCCTTTTCCATGGCTGGGTAGATAGATTAATGAGCTAAGGAATTCTAGTGTGAGTCTCCGGTATGTGGTGAAGTGTCTTAGGATAGGGGATGTCTCCCATCCTATCTGATTCAGCAAATACAGGACACTTTGTCTCAGTCCAAGGGCGGTCATAGCCCAATCATCAGCATATAAACTAGGTAGCATCTCTCTAGTGGCTAGTTCTTCAAACTTTTGTTTCTGAGCCATTCCTCTGAATTTGATACCCATACGATCAATATGTCCCATCTGGTTAGTGTTAGCTAGAGAAAAGAAAACATGAGTTTTAGTCAGGATTTGGCCAAATGCCGAAAGAAGAAAAAAGTTATTATTAAATTAAGATAAATTAGGAATGAATACTAAGCAGAAATTAAAAGAATAATTAAGGAAGAAATAGGAAGATAATAATAATAATATAAGGAGATAATATAATAATTTGTGGGTTGTCTCCCACTAAGCGCTTTGTTTAGATGTCGCAAGCTCGACAAAGAAACTGTTAAATATAGTCTATTAATCCTGGAGGCATTTCGTCTAAGTGTAGGATTTGCGAATCTCCATTGGTTTCCGCATAGTGATAGTGTTTTAGACGTTGCCCGTTTACGGTGAACGGTTCAGTGGATTTGCCTTTAATTTCTATCGCTCCACTGGGAAAGATGTTAGTGATATGAAAAGGACCTGACCATCTGGATCGTAGTTTTCCCGGGAATAACTTTAGTCTAGAGTTAAATAAAAGGACTGCGTCGCCTTGCTTGAAGATTTTCCTTGATATACGCCTGTCATGCCATTGTTTTGTTCTTTCTTTATAGATTCTGGAATTTTCATAGGCGTCTCTTCTGAGTTCCTCTAATTCGTTTATGTCAAGGATTCTCTTTTCACCGGCGGCTTTATAGTTTAGATTCAGGTTTCTAATAGCCCAATAGGCTTTATGTTCTAATTCTACCGGGAGGTGGCAGGATTTTCCATAAATGAGCTTAAATGGGGTCGTCCCTATGGGGGTTTTATAAGCAGTTCGGTATGCCCACAAAGCTTCTGGTAATTTCAATGACCAATCTTTCCTCGAAGTGGCGACTGTTTTTTCTAGTATTTGCTTGATTTCTCTATTAGATACTTCCACTTGTCCACTGGTCTGAGGGTGGTAAGGTGTCGCTATCCTATGTCTCACGCCATATTTAAACAATAGTTTTTCGAGTACCTTGGATATAAAGTGCGATCCACCATCACTGACTACTATTCTTGGGATGCCAAATCTCGGAAATATTATATTCTTAAAGAGTTTAGTTACTACTCGGGTGTCATTTGTTGGAGAAGCTATAGCTTCGATCCATTTTGATACGTAGTCAACTGCCACGAGTATGTATTTGTTACCGAAAGAGGATGGAAAAGGTCCCATGAAGTCTATTCCCCACACGTCGAAGATCTCTACTTCCAAAATACCTTTTTGTGGCATCTCGTCACGTCTAGATATGTTTCCTGTGCGTTGACATCTGTGACATTCCTTAATAGCCGCATGTACGTCCTTCCATATAGTTGGCCAATAAAAGCCGGCTTGTAGGATTTTAGAGCAGGTCTTGGATGTACTTGTGTGTCCACCATAAGGAGCGGAGTGGCAGTGTTGGATTATGTTTTTCACCTCTTCTTCGGGTATACATCGACGGAAAATACCATCGGGGCCTCTTTTGAAAAGTAAGGGATCATCCCAGTAATAGTGTTTTATATCGTAGAAGAATCGTTTCTTCTGTTGGTAGGATAAGGTAGGTGGAACTATTCCGACAGCTAAATAATTTACGAGATCTGCGTACCATAGTGTGACAGATATAGCTAAGGTGGTTTCTACTTGTTTGTCGGAGTTGTTCTCTTCCAAAGTAGCTATAAGTTTATCGTACGAGAAATCATCGTTAATTGAGGTTCTTTCCGGTTCAAGGTTCTCAAGTCTAGAGAGGTGGTCTGCTACTACGTTTTCAGTTCCTTTCTTGTCTTTGATTTCTAAATCGAACTCTTGTAGCAACAAGATCCATCTTAGGAGTCTAGGTTTAGCATCCTTTTTTGTTAAAAGGTACTTGATAGCAGCGTGATCAGTGTAAACTATTATTTTGGCTCCGACCAAGTAGGAACGAAATTTATCTAGCGCAAATACAACTGCTAGGAGTTCTTTCTCGGTAGTGGCATAATTCATTTGCGCTTCATCTAGGGTCCTACTTGCGTAATATATAACGTGAAGCTTTTTATCCTTTCGTTGTCCTAAAACAGCACCTACAGCATAATCGCTGGCATCACACATTATTTCGAATGGTTCATTCCAGTCGGGTGTCTGCATTATGGGTGCGGAGATCAATGCTTGCTTAAGCACTTGAAATGCTTTTAAACAGTTATCGTCGAATATGAAATCAGCATCTTTCATCAATAGTCCGGTTAAAGGTTTAGTTATCTTAGAGAAGTCTTTGATGAATCGTCGGTAAAAACCGGCGTGTCCTAAGAAGCTTCGTACTTCTCTCACGGTTCTTGGGGGTTGAAGGTTTTCGATTACCTCTATTTTGGATTTGTCTACTTCAATTCCTCTGTTCGAGATGATGTGTCCCAAACCAATTCCTTCTTGTACCATAAAATGACACTTCTCCCAGTTAAGTACTAAGTTTACTTTTACACATCGCTCAAGAACTCTTTCTAGGTTTTCAAGGCATTCTTCAAAACTTTGTCCGTATACGGAAAAGTCATCCATAAATACTTCCATGATGTTTTCGAGAAAGTCGGCGAAAATTGCCATCATGCATCTTTGAAAGGTTGCAGGAGCATTACACAGGCCAAACGGCATTCGTCTATAAGCGAAGGTACCGAAAGGACACGTGAACGTTGTCTTTTCTTGGTCATCAGGGTGAATTGGTATTTGAAAGAAGCCTGAATAACCGTCTAGATAACAGAAATGTGAATGTTTTGCTAATCGTTCTAACATCTGGTCAATGAATGGTAAAGGGAAATGATCTTTTCGGGTTGCTTTGTTTAGTTTCCTATAGTCAATGCACATTCTCCATCCCGATTCGATTCGTTTAGTTATAGTTTCCCCTTTTTCGTTTTCAATAACGGTTATGCCTCCTTTCTTTGGTACTACGTGTACAGGACTAACCCATTTGCTATCAGATATAGGATATATAATGCCTGCTTCTAATAACTTGGTTATTTCCTTCTTTACTACCTCACTCAGGATCGGATTTAGTCTCCTCTGGTGTTCCCTAGAGGTTTTACAGTCTTCTTCTAGCATGATTCGGTGCATACAAATAGAAGGACTTATTCCTTTAAGATCGGTGATGTGGTAACCTAGTGCGGTTGGATACTTTCTTAAGATATGTAGGAGTTTTTCTGTTTCGAGTCTTCCTAGGTCTGCATTAACTATCACAGGTCGTTCAAGTTCTAAGTCTAGGAATTCATATCTCAGATTTTTGGGAAGTGTTTTCAGGTCAAGGGTTTGTTTGTTAAGACATTGCGTCGGGTCCGGTGTTATTGCTAAACATTGGTTAGATTTGTCTTTTAAAAGATAGTCTGATGATTTGTCTTCTCCTAGCTCTGCTTCTTTTATGCATTCATCGATGATATCCATGAAGTAACATGTATCTTCTATTGCAGGTGCTTTCAAGAATTGGGAAAGAATGAACTCAATTTTCTCTTCGCCTACTTCGAAGGTGAGTCGTCCTCGTTTTACGTCTATGATTGCACCGGCAGTTGCTAAGAATGGTCTTCCCAGTATAATGGGTGTAATATCATCTTCTCTAATGTCCATAATTGTAAAATCAGTTGGAATGTAGAATTGACCTATGCGTACGGGAACGTTTTCAAGAATTCCTACAGGATATTTGATGGAACGATCTGCTAGTTGCACAGACATTTTGGTTGGTCTTAATTCTCCCATTTCCAATTTCTTACATATGGATAAAGGCATAACGCTAATTCCGGCTCCTAAATCGCATAAGGCTTTGTCGATTACAAATTTTCCTATGTGACAGGGTATAGAGAAACTACCCGGATCCTTGAGTTTAGGAGGCATGTTTTTGATTATAGCGCTACATTCGGCAGGGAGTGTAACGGTTTCGCTATCTTCAAGTTTCCTCTTATTAGAAAGAATTTCTTTTAAGAATTTAGCATAGGAGGGCATCTGCGTAATAGCTTCGGTGAATGGAATTGTAACGTTTAATTGTTTAAGGAGATCAACAAATTTTCTAAATTGGCCCGCATCTTTGGTTTTAACAAGCCTTTGAGGGTAAGGGATAGGTGGTTTGTAAGGTGGTGGAGGTACATAAGGTTCCTTCTTTTCTGTGGTTTCCTTATTACTCTCTTCCTTTTCCTTAGGTTCACTTTCCTCAGTTGATTTCTTAGGGTTTTGGTTTTCTATCCTTGGATCAGACGGTCCTTCCACTTCCGTTCCACTTCTTAATATAATTGCATGAGCGTGGCTTCTCGGGTTAGGTTGGGGCTGTCCAGGGAATGTACCAGTTGGGGCAGCAGTAGGTGCTTGTTGTTGAGCTACTTGTGAAATTTGTGTTTCCAGCATTTTGTTATGGGTAGCCAAGGCATCTACTTTGCTTGCTAGTTGTTTAAGTTGTTCGCCAGTGTGTACATTCTGGTTTAAGAAATCTTTGTTGGTTTGTTGTTGGGAAGCTATAAAGTTTTCCATCATGATTTCCAAGTTGGATTTCCTAGGGGCGTTATTGTTAGGCATGGATGGGTTCGGTTTCTGATATCCCGGAGGTATAGCCGGGGACTTTTATTTAGTCGATATCGTAACTCTTCCGTTACGCTGTAGAGACTAAGGTTTTTTTTTCTTCTATTCTTTCTTTCGTTGATTTGTATGCCACGCACTCGCTCACAAGGCGAACCGCTCTATTTACGAATCAACGATATCGAACTATATCTCCGAGTCCTACGACGAATTCGGGAATATCGTGCTGCAAACAATCTCCCTCCTGTAGAACTTCCTGATTTCAAAAACCTTTTTCCTTCGATACCCGAGATGGCAGAACCAGCTCGTGCTCTTAGAGATTACGCCGCTCCATCGCAAGATGAGCCGCATTCAAGTATTGCTCCGCCCGCAATCGAAGCAAACAACTTCGAACTTAAACCTTCGCTGTTGCAGGCTGTGCAACAGAACCAATTCTCTGGAAATCCTACCGAGGATCCAAACCTTCATTTATCCGTATTTGTCCAATACGCTGATACCGTTAAAGCTAATGGTGTCACTTCGGAGGCAATTCGACTTCGTCTTTTTCCTTTCTCATTAAGAGATAGCGGATCGATATACCGTTATCTAAGGTTACTTCGTAAAGCTAAGGTGAACAATGCTTGATTGTTAGGGGGAAAGCTAAAACCTAAACTAAGATCTAGATTAAATATTAATAAAACAGATATCGGTATGTAGTTCGTCGTAATTATGGGATCAATCCTTCGTCGGTCTCTTGGTTTTAAAATAAATCTTTTCAGTTGACTATATTGATTAAAAGTTTTATCTCAAACTCTCGCTCTGTTGAATAAACCATGATTTTATGTTAATGTAGCTGTCACTTATAATTAAGTCAAAAACCATTTTTTGAAAGCAATAAAGTCCATAGAAACTCTTTTCAAGAAAACACTGACCGTTTAAACACCCTTATCTCAAACTCTCGCTTTGTTGACTTAGGTTATATAGTTAAATTCGAATGCTTAACTCTCGTCCTCACGTTCAATCTTTAAAAATACTTTTTGGAAAAGATCGGAATTTAATTAACTCTAAAACTTGCTCTCGCCCTGATCTAGAATTAATGTCTAATTTACACTGTCCAGTTAAAACCTCAAACTCTCGCTCTATTGATTTTAACTTCTTTATGTCTTTTACTTTCGTAAAAACCTTTGTTATTAAACCTGTAAATTGAGACCGTAAAAAGAGTGATTTTAATTCTAAACTTAATTTAACCGACTGAGTTTTGATTCCCTATTCCGCTTACATTACATACCGATATCTAGGCGAATTAGCCAGACATGCTAAACAAACTAAAATATTTATCATGCATAAACAGACTCATCTCAGGCAGATAATACAAATAAATAATAAAACAAAGCATTAAATAATAATTAAAGAACCTGAATGAGGTAAACAATAGTCTTGAACACTCCACCACAAGCCGGTAGGATTTGTTCTTGGATTCTTCAATTAAACAACAAATTAAAACGAAGGAAATAAAACTAGATTCTAACGTAAGGTTAGATCCGATAAAAAGGTGCACAATAGTTTCCGGTGTAGAAACTATTGCACGAAAAGAATTAACTAAATGCTAAAAAGGAAAAAGGAAAATAGAAATTGCAAAAAAGGTAAAGTAGAACTCGTAAAAATAATAAAGAAACAATGCCTAAGCTGCTGGAAAAATAAAATATGCAAAAGCGAAAACGACAAAGGAAAAAGTGTGGAAAAGCTTCGGAACCCTTTTTGGTTTTTGCAAGTGGCTATTTATATATGTTTGAGTAACCGCTTCCGCTGCCAAAAAGTCTTCAACGTGCATAAATGCATGGCGTGGATATAGGGCTTAACACTCCTCAACGTCTCCTCAACGTCTCTGAGGCGTTCCTTGCGCCAAAAAAGTAGGGGAATGGTGTGACGTTCGTCACACCATGTGTGACGTCCGTCACAAGAGTGTGCAAGGCGTGACGCTCGTCACGCCCTCTGTGACGTCCGTCACATGCACGGCACCTGCGTTTTGTGTTTTGGGCTGGGCTTTGACATTTGGTTCATTTTCTTTCCTTTTTGCACCTCCCTTTCTTTCATTTTTACTTGTGCTTCAAAATAAGCCACCTGAGACAAATAGGAGGAAAATACCGCGTAATATCTTATAAAATGAAGTGAACTGAAATAAATAATAATAAAGTTTAATTGAATTAAGTCCTAAAAAATGATATAATTTCGTGTTATCATTCCACCCTGCTGGGGAATAGCACTACTGCTGGGAAAATGCAACCCTTGCTGGGGAAGAACCTCCTTTGCACCCAATCCGCTCGAGAAACTGCTGGGGATAAGCACCACCACCACTCTGTGGGGATACACCAGTCTTTGACTTGCTGAGGATATCAATCCCAACACTGCTTTGGGAACCCTCACAGATACCTGACGACTTCACTAGGGAAATGCTCACAGATACTCCGCTGGGGAAATAGCAACCTCCAAGCCTGTCGACTGGGGAAGCATCGATCTGACACCTGCTGGGGATAACCATCCAAACTCTGCTAGGGAAAACGAATGTTACTCCGCTGGGGACAACCCATGCAATCCACACGTAGAATACACTGCTGGGGATGCAGATATCCGTCTACTACGGAAACTCGTTCAATCCACTGGTAGGATGAACACTGCTGGAGATATATTTCATTGAAACCCTCCCCACTCGGGGAATAGCAACCTTCAGGCCTGGCTGCTGAGGAAACACCATTTTGGACCTGCCGGGGATAACCATCCTGACTCGGCTGGGAACCACAGACCTTGGATCTGCATGGGAATTTGGTCCTCTAATTCTGCTTGGGGACCTAGCTGGGAAATGAGAAAAGTTGGTACATAACACCCGCCGACTCGTCGAACCATGGTATCCACCTCCCAATCTCGTATCAGCTTTCCACTTTTGAGAACTCCCAGACTCGTCTGGACCTTTTCTGCTCCATCATCTTGTATTCCCAATCGCTCCGCGCTCGACGGAAAGCGTACTCCTGGGGACTATACAGAAATTTCAATTTTCCGACTTTGAAGAGTCTTCTTGATTAATTCCAAAGGTCGTCGTACGCCTCAACACCTCTTCGCTACCCATTCACTCATCCCTGATTGGACCCTGCGGGGAATCTCTACAGACTTTCCAATCTTCCGATTTTGAAGAGTCTTCTTGATTATCATCAAAGATCGTCGTATGTCTCAACGTCTCTCCGTCATTCCGTCATACATTCGTCCCTGATTGGACTCCATTGGGATTTGCTTTTTGTCAATAGCTTCCACATCACCACCTGCAAGTGAGTGAACATACATAACAGTTCCTGCAAAACAGATCATTAGATAAAACCGTGCCCCGGCGTGTCAAGATTTCAACACTTGGGTCACTCAACCTTCCAAATAAGATTTCAAGCTTTCAATCTTATAAACATGCATCGGAAGGGACCTGTATGTCTTAAAATGCAACATTCTTTATCAAAAATATTTGGATGTTTTTGCAATCAAAGCGGTAATGAAAAACAAAAACAAAATTATTTGACTGAATATGCATTTTATTGATTTGAAAAGTGTGGCTCAAATTGAGCAATACAAAGGAAGCAATTCCTGAAAAGAGGTAATTGCGCCAAAAGGAAAAATCTATCCTAATGGCAATGTGAAACCCGTGATCTCATCGAGTTCCAACTCGGTTACACCCCATATGTCCTCGGACTCTCCGTGCTTTCTGCCTTCTGAACAAGACAATTCCGACTGATCCCCACCGGGTATTATCCATGATGCTTTAACCAAAGCGAACGATCATGCTAGACGCAGTTGTTCGTTTCAATCCCTCTTTTGCCTGGACCGCCTTTTCGGGTTTTCAGTCCACCGGGATACCCCTTTTTGCCCAAGTCGCCTTTTCAGGTTTTCGACTTGCCGGGTGTACAATTTCTTTATTTTATCCCTAATTTTTGCCCGAACCTTTCTTTCTGTTTTCGGTTCGCCGGGATGCCCATTTTTGCCTGGACTATTTTATTCTTTTCGTCCAGCGGGTCTTTTACACGAAGTATTTTTTAACTGCGTCCGCATTCACAGGGGATGGAAAATCTTCACCATCCATGGTCGTTAGCAACAAGGCTCCGCCAGAGAAAACCTTCTTGACCACGAATGGACCTTCATAATTCGGTGTCCATTTGCCCCTTCGATCGTTTTGAGGAGGAAGGATCCTTTTCAGCACCATATCACCCACGTGATACACCCGAGGTCGTACCTTCTTGTCAAAAGCACGCTTCATCCTTTGCTGGTACAACTGTCCATGACAGATGGCTGCTAGCCTCTTTTCTTCTATCAGGCTCAACTCTTCGTACCGGGTCCTTACCCATTCAGCCTCTTGCAGCTTTACGTCCATCAGGACTCCCCATGATGGGATCTGGGCCTCGACTGGTAACACGGCTTCCATCCCATATACCAACGAGAAAGGAGTTGCCCCAGTAGACGCACCGAGGTTCGATACCCATGCAATGCGAACGGCAACATCTCATGCCAGTCTTTGTAGGTCACCACCATTTTCTGCACAATCACACCTTCGGTGCATTCAAACATTGTCCGGGCAACAAAAGCTTATTCACCTTAACCTCCCCATTAGACATCAGAATCCGTTCGGATTCAGGGTCAGGCCCCTCCTCCGGGATCGGTCACTCTCAATCTTTCGATTTGAGCACCTCGAGATGTCCTCATCAGGGAATTCAAACTTCATCGGTTGATAACCCTCAATGGGTTGCTGGGCGAGGTAATCAGACAATACACTCCCCTTGATTGCCTTCTGAAATGTATACTGTATATCATATTCAATCAAAATCATTGGCCCTTTCGCAACCCGTCCGGTCATTGCTGGCTCTTTCAGAAATCTACCTGATCAGATCCATCTCGAAATCCACAAAGTGGTATGAATCAGCATATACTGTCTCAGTCGGCGAGCAGCCTATGCCAAAGTACATCAAGTTTTCTCGAGCAGTGAATGTATTGTTTCACAGTCGGTAAACTTTTTGCTTAGGTAAATTGCATGCTCTTTTCGACAAGACTCGTCATGCTGACCCAATACACCTCGTAGACCCCTCGAAGGCCGTCAAGTACAGATTAGCAATTGCTCCTTCCATAGGAAGTATCAGAATCAGAGGCTCCTGCAACTTATTCTTTTATTTTCAATGCCCTTTGGCAATCATTATTTCACCTGACCGTTTGATTCTTTTTTTTCAACAGCTTGAGTATAGGTTCACACGTGGCGGTTTAGATGAGATGTGAACCATGACATGTAGTTCAATCCACCCAGGAGACCACGAACCTCTTTTTTGTTCTCGGTTCAGGCCTTGTTTCCTTTTTTTTTTTTTTTTTTTAGCAGGATCAACCTCGATTCCTCTCTTATAATGAACCCCCAGCATTTTACCGGACCGCACTCTGACAGTGCACTTATCTGAATTCAACCTCAGTTTGAATCATTTCAACTGGTCAAACGACCTGCCCCAGTCTGCCAGATGCCCCTCTTCTGTTTGGGGACTTTGCTATCATGTCATCAACATAGCATTCAATTTCATGATGAATCATATCATGAAACAAAGTCACCATGGCTCTCTGATACAGGCACTGGCGTTCTGCTTCTCTATAGGACAGTCTTCTCTCCATGGCAGCTTGTGCACAACGACATTGGTATCCGACCCTCGCACATCCTGACATGACCAGGCGAAGGTATCCACCTGCTCTTTCAACAGGGCTACCATTCCGCTCTCGACTTGCCTCTGAAACGGCCCCAATTTTTTTCCTTCCTGACCTCGGCGGTGCTTGGAGTAACAACCTCAACCCGCTCCTCGTGCGGCTGAATCACCTTCTCCTCTTGTTTAAACAACCTGGCTAATTCCAGCAGATCACAATCTTCTTCGCCTTATTCTTCGGCATGATAGATCGGATTGTCGAGGCCATATGAGGGGTAACCAAATTGTTATCAACGAGATCCGGAGAATTATTTTTCGACTTTGGGACGAGACAAATCAAAAAAAGAAAAATGAAAACAAACATTGCCATTTTTATTTGTTTTTAAACTGCAAAAATAAATGAAAAATAGGGAACACCGCTTTTTGACTGAAAAACATCCATTTATTAATGATGCAGAAATGCAAATTTAAACATGAGGTAGCCCTTACAATGGACCAATACGTTTCGGGCAAAACGTAAGGCTTTCATGCAGATAAAAACTGAAAACAGAAATTATTACTCTTCAGGATGAGTGACAATGCTGATCTTTTTAGGCCTTCCAGTTCTGGACTTCCATTCCTGGTACGCACGGCTTTATCCAACCATCAAACTTGCAGTCACTGTCGTTCTCTCCACCCACCGTACAGGTGTGATCGGAATCTTCAGCCATTGCACTCACCATTGCCTGACCATGTGCCGGCATGGGATTGGCATTAACATTCGGTGATGGCGCAAAATTGATAGCCTTGGAGTCTACCAGATCCTGGACAACATTCTTAAAAGCTTTGCAATCCTCAATGTGATGTCCGGGTGCCCCAGCATGGAACTCACACCTGACATTCTCATCGTAACTGGCAGGCCTCTGATCAGGTTTCAACAGAGTCAACATCCTCGACTGCACCAACCCCAGATCCTTCAACCTTCTAAACAGAGAGGCGTAAGTCACGGGCGGCTTATTGAAATGACGGTCTGTCGTCCTTCTTCTTACTTGGCCCCCAGCTCTTTGTGTCCTCTGTTGAGGTGACTGTTGCCGCTGTGGTGCAGATGAATCACCAACAGGAATGGTTACGGTAACAGCATAAGGGTGGTAATGATCCTTACCGCATTCTCTTTTAATCTGCGCACCACTTGATTCAACCTTCTTCTTGGGCTGACCACTGTCAAGGGATTTCTTCACTATAGAGCCAGAGGGATTTGTTACTTCGGATGACAGAGCCTTTCCCTGAACTTTCTCCTTGATCATCCAGCCCTCAATCCTTTCCAATCTCTCGGCCATGGCTTTCTGCCCCAAGGCAAGCCCTTGCACAACACTGAACAAATCCCTCACCATCTCTTTCAGTTCGAGGATGTCGGCGTTGGGAGGATCCATCAGTTTGGATTTGTTGCCCCCAGCAGGATATCTGAGCAAACGAGCTATGCGCACCGGTTGACACCTACAAAACAGCAAATGGGTTAATATGCATGAATGCAACATCTATCCATATGAGGAAGATTCCGTCCTTTGATTCTGGTTTCATCGAGACGGATAATATTCCACCAATAACATTCTGACATCCGGATGTCTCTCAACCAGATTCTCAATCCATAATACTCCCCATATGGCTAGATGTAGGTTTGATGCAGATGAATGCAAAATGAGAATGATGCAGATGTATGAATTGCAATGCATTGTGCCATCCTCCAAGTCCTCTGATCATCTGCTATACTGAAGCCTGATCTCTGGACTGATCACAACCATCTGAGGTACTGATTAACCACAAATCCGACTCAAGGGTTCCGAAATAAACGGAAGACAGATACATCATCATCATCATCAAACCATCTCTGGGCAGATACCCATAACCATCTGAATCGGCCCGGGGAATCCTGAAATAAACGGATCCCCACTGATAAATACCTCGGACAGCACTCCGGCGTCTCGGCAATAAACGGCCATAAATCCGACTTATAAATAGGACTCTGATCCACGGAACCAACAGTCACCATCTGAGTCACCAACAGAACATGCATCTGTAAGAATCAACCTCCCCTCACAGGTAAATTCTAATCAGGTCACCCTAAGGCGGATAATAGTCTCGACAATCGGGCAGAGATACTCAATGGGTTTGCCCTTTCGGGTGTGCCATTGTAGCTCCCTTAAGATCGTCTAAACCAAAGATCCGGGAAATGATCGGTCACCAGAGTCAATAGTTCAAAAGAGATAACCCAACCAAAGTGGAAAACCCCACTGGAAGAGCACTTCTCAGATGAACCTCATCCGGCTTGTGGTATGTCACGTCGCAACAATGTGCCCAACCGACATGTGAGCGACGTGACACCACGCTAATCCTAGGTGTATACTCGGGCCTGGGTTTTAGCCCCACTCAGAACACCCACCCCCAAAACAGAGGAACCACCTGCACATAGGATAGCAACATGATAGTATGATGCATGCAAGTATTTATGCAAATATATACACAGTCAGAATAATAAATGCAATAAATAAAGCAAAACAAACAACCTAAACTATCCTAGAACTCTAGGAAGGACTCGCTTAGGGAAGAGGGACCAGCACAGGTCGACATCTTATGGTTCCCCAGCAGAGTCGCCAGCTGTCGCATCCGCGAAAAAACAATCGGCGGGCTGAAACAAAAACACAAACAGAGCCGCCACTGCGCGTTATTTATCCCAAGATAGGGAAAGGAAACGCTCAGAGAAACCTGGAAAGGAAATGGTCTCGCGACCAAAGAGAAAGGGTAAGGGAGTCGGTTACGCAAGGGGAAGGTATTAGCACCCCTCACGTCCGTCGTACTCGACGGGATCCACGCTCTAAGAAAAGAAAAGGTTGCTAAACATCACACACACACAGGGAACACAGGTGGGGTTAAGAGAAGGGAGCTCGATAGGACATCGCATCCTATGCCTACATATCTCGTCTGGAACGAGAATCAGAGCCACTGTAGTTCGGCTCACGCACGCCAAACAACACACGCACCCACAGGCAAACCTGGAACCCGACAACCACTCGATGGAATTACGTCAGCTTCCGAACCAAAACACACACCAGAGGGCAAACGTGGAGCCCGACCGCCAATCACTGGACTTACGTCGGCATCCGAACCAAACACACAACAGATAACAGGTAAACACACACAAAAAGAAAAAAAAGTGCCCGGAGAGGTCTCGCACGACCTCCTGCCTACATACCTCGTCTGGAACAAGGATCAGGGCGATGTAGTTCCCCTGAAAGGGAAAGAAACTCTAGCCAGAAACCAAGGGAAGACACACTACCAGGGAGCTGTACTCGAGCCTAGTGTTGTCATGCATCATTGCCCTACGTTGAGGTTTCTACCTACTTGCACAACTGCAAGCTAATCCTATCCAGGAAGAAAGCAAGCATACAAGCATACAAGCAAACAGAGCAAACAAATATTCACAAAGCACACACTATAACCAGTCAAGTGAGGCTCAAACAATGGGTTTGACTGCCGAAGCAAGTCATCTGTACATGGGTATTGCTCGCTCTTAACCTTGCCATTGCGGGGCTAAGGTGAAGCAGATGAAAGGTGAGTGAAGATTAGACTTCACAGCTCTTATCCCTGACCAGGGAGAGCTTCAGACAAAGGAGCGTGGGTCCAGAATGGAGGGACCCTTCTACGCTCAAGGACTCTGACTCGATTGTGCAACAGCACAAGATCTTGGGTTTGTGTCCCAATGCGTCAACACACAGCCGTGTGAGCAGAGGGACGACTCACAGAATAGCGGGGGATAGATTTCATATCCCTTGGGTTCCGCCAATTGCCTCATAGAGGTCTTTACCTGCTTGGGCACAATATTAAACAATCACAAACATCGCCTCTTAAGGAGGACTTCAGACAGTTGCCTGGCCAAGTAACAGGCCAGGTCTTCCAGACTACATGAAGAATAGAAGTCCTACCTCAAGTGGTTTAAAAACCAAGCAGCAGCAAGCAAGTTCTTAAAGAACTGTAAGCGACTAAATGTACCTGAAATCAATCAAGTATCATCAGTACTCAGACAGACAAACAGTAAACAGCAAATTGTTAATCAGTTAATCTGTACAATGCAAGTTAATGCACACAAGTGCAAGCTATAAGCTCAAGCTCAAGCATCACAACCTACAACACAAAGTCAAGTTAGTTTATAAACATCAACCAAACTCAATTCAAATTGCCTTGAAGCAATCTCCTTAAGCATTGTGCATTTCATCCTGAAAATCCAAACCAAATGTGAGAAATTAGACCACTAGGCCAAGCCTAGGGTCCAAAAGGGAGAAAAAAATCTAAACAGCAAGCCAAACCAATCCAAAAATCAAATTAAAACCATTCAAAAGCAAATGCAATTGGTCCCATGCTTATACCATTCTCCATTATCATTTTATGCACAATTTAACATCAATCTAGGTCAAATACAACACCAAAAGCTCAAACAGAATGACTTCAATCAAAGGCATACCAAAACAATTCCAAAAATCCTCAAATAATTCACACCTAAACAGGACACAATCAACAAGTAGCATGTCAATTTTCAACTCAATTGGACAAAAGAAACCAGGTCAATAAAAAACAAGTAATCCAGACACAATTATTCAAGCCAATTCATAGCACCAACACAAGCATTCACTTCAAAAATTCATAAATCAGTGAAATCAATTAAGAAATGAAGGGGACCAAAAGCATGATGTCCTATAATGTGTCTAAAATCAGCACACCAAATTTCACATTCATCCAAAACCATATGAGAATTTCACAAAAGATATACAAACATGTGTCACACAATGTTGCAAAATGAACCAACAGTGAAGAAAATTATCAATCAATTGGAAAATGCCATAGAAAAATCCAGAACAATTCACATGTTATCTCAACACATCAATGATCATTCATGAAAAATTTCAATCCAATCCAACAATCATAGGTCATGCAAATAAATTCAGAAAGTTGACCTAGCTAGGTGTGACACAAATTGTCACACCTAGATTCAAAAAATCATATCTCAATCATCAAGTATCCAAAAATCACAAAATTTACATGGAAATCACCAGCAACATGTCTAGAATGGGCACAAAAAATTTCAGGAATTTCTTTAAATGTATGAGCATTTCACAATGAAAATGGCAAAACATGTAAAAAATACACACAAGTCAAAGATCAATAGGCCAGGTCAACATTTCTCCATGCACAACTTATGTTATCATGCCTATAAAAAACTAGAGAAAATTTGGGATCTATCAAAAAAAACCTCACTATTTTTGGATTAGTAAATATTTTTTTATGATTTTTCTAAGTTTTGTTAATTGTGAAATAATTATTTAATTTGTTAATGAATAAAAATGAAATTATTAAGCTTCAGTGGCATTGTTGTAAATACCGTGCCAAGGACCAAAACGACTGTGCAGCCATTTAATGCGTTGTCACACGCTGATTGGCTCAGCTTGGAGGGAAACAGAATTCGAATTTGGCATGCGAAAACAATGGATCGAAACAGCATAATTTCCAGATTTTCGCTTCATCTTCACGCGCTCAAACAAGTTCATCACCTTCCAATGCGGTTTTGCTCATTTCTCAACCAAAATACACAAACGGATATCCATTGGAAAGGTCTGAGCGTGAGGATCTCAAATACGTAACCTAATTAAGCTAACTCTAACTGTACAATCCGGATCGATCAATTAAAGTTTCGTATTCAAATCTTAAAATCAACATATCTCTTTCTACAGTTCACTAAATCAAAAACTACCTACATCATGACGATCTACATGCAACGATCTTTCAAACGCATATAATAATTTAAGAAATCACGAGATTCGAAAACTAACCGATTGATGAAGGCAGCAATGATTCTTGATGATTCACGATGTAATTCTCCAAAACAGGTGAAGAAGAAGGTTCAGGAAGGAGAATGCAACAGCTAGCTTGATCCAATGTTGCTCCTAGTGCAAGAAATTTCCATTTGCCATTGTTGAGTCAAAGAGGAACAGTGGAGATTCGTGAGGATTTTGGTAACAATTCCTCAAAACAGTCCAAGAGGAAGATGATTGGAGGAGGAAGCAAAAAGAAATTCGTGAATTGGTGAAGAATTGGAAGAGTTTTGTTGAATTTGGTTGATGAATGTTCTTGGTGAATTTGGAGAATTGGAGGGGAAATTGTTAGAGATTTTGTGAAATTGTGATTCTGATCAAGAGTTAGTTACAATTAGGATTATATACTTCCATTTAATCCAGCTCTTAATCATCAATTAGCCAAAACACATGTAATTAGCAAAATGTGATTTTACTAAGCAAGGGCAAATATGTCTTTTCACTTAAGGCTCTGTGACAGCTGTATGACAGCTCACACACTCTCAAAATGCCATGTGTGATGTGTTGCAACTTGTCCCATGGTCATTGGTTGTGTATTTCTCATTTTCCACATGCTATGGCACTTTATACATTTTCAAGTACACTTCAAAAATGACTTGTTCAAATATTGCACCTTGGATGTTTATGACCATTCAAACACTTTCTAATTTGCATTTGTGAGGTGTTGCAAAAATCCCCATGCCAAAATTCTCATTATTTCTCAACTTGGACCATTTTGCCCTTGTCTTTTTAATTGTGCACTTGAAAATTGACCTTTTGCATTGACCACTTTTGATGAATTCCAATTATGCACCATGAAAGTACATGTCAAATGGAGTTTGCTCATAAAAAGATCACTCAATTTGGACACTCCATGTGGAAGTTATGCCACTTTGATTATGGGTCATTTTTGAAATTGAATGGACCATAACTTGCCAACCATACATGGGATTTTCAAGTTCTTGGACTTTTTGGAAAGGTGAGACCAAGATCTACAACTTTCATGTTGAACAAATTTTCATTTGAAGCTTCCTTGGACATGTAATTTTGAGGTCAAAAACTTTCCATTTTTGGAAACTTCCATTACAAGTCACTTTCTATTTTTGGCAATTTTTGTTCTGACTTGATTTTCTCCATTCTTGAGCTTTGACATGTCAAATAACACTTGTTCCAACATGAATGAAGTGTATCCAACTCTCTCCCACCTCCAAATCCATTAAATCATGCACAGTTGACCACAGTTGACTTTTTCAACTGATAGATGAATTTGGCAATGCATTGATCAATCTGAGCCCCAATCTCCTTGCTATGCCCTGATTGGCCCAATGCAACTGATTAGGGTTGACCAGTGGTCAAAACCCTAATCTCAAGGAATCTGCTTCAACACTTGATGATGACAAACCATGATGATGATAATGAATCATTGTAATCAAGATGAAGACCAATATCCTTTGAGAATCACAAAACCCTAAATTGGACCTCCACATCCTCAGATGATTGATGACCAGTCCAATGAAACCCTAGCTTGCACATGACCTCCCATCTTCTGATCAAGACTTGTGAGGATGACTTGCACAATGTAACCACATGATATGCAATATGCAATGCCTAATGACCTAAAAATGTTATGCAATATGATATGCTAGTCCCAAGAGAGGAGGGAAAATTTTGAGGTGTTACAGCGCCGACCCTTATGGTCGACTCAAACATTTCATGCGCTGACCCGTGGATAGCATCACTATGCCATGCGCTGACGTGTGGTCGACTCAAGGGGTTTATGCGCCGACCCGTGAGCTATGCGCCGACCCTATGGTCGACGCAGGCAGTTTTGCGTTGACCATCCTCCAGTTTGGGCTGAGCTTTGCGCTGACCCGTGAGCTTTGAGCTGACCCCTATGGTCGACTCAAAGCTTTCAAATCTGCAAAAAAATTGTGATTTGTGATTTTCATGCATTTAGTCATGATCACACTTTGTCTACATGTTTTTAATGATTATAGTAGATTTAGAGGAACGTAGAAAAGGATATGGTGGGTAATGTGTTGCATTTGTTTGTAGACGTGCATGATGGTCTTTTGTCATCATCGAAACTTGATATCGTATGTTGTATGACACTTTGTCTTTACATACTCCCCCTTTTTGATGATGACAACCTGTATAAATCAACGTGACAAACAGCATGCGGTATTGACACATTTTGCACACTCCCCCTTTCTTTTGTAATCTAAGGCTATTTGCAGAAAACGAAAGCGACTGTTAGTTGTGGACATTTTGTCAGACTGTTAGTTGTGGACATTTTGTCAGCACTTTTCTCCCCCTTTGACAACATCAAAAAGAGAGACAGAGTGATTATTCAAGATAACAACGAAAAATTCACAGGTAGTAACAGAGATATAGATACCAACGAAATAATATCACACTTATATCATTTCTTACTAATAGTCATTAATTAAAAGGAGAAAATACATAAGGAAATTACGGTTGCATAAACAGGAAAAATAGAGAAAAACAGGAATGCATTCAAAGACAGCAAGCAACATGTAATATGCAAATGAGGGTCTATTGTCTTAGGTGACGGTGGCCTGGATGGTAGCAGACGCCTGGGTTTCTGCTGGGGTCAGCCAGAGTTGATAGGTAATCAGAAACACCTTCCAGATGCCTGAGACTCTTGTCGACACACCGTTCCAAATCTGCATACCGTCCATTTAGGCTTGTGGAGAGGTTGTCGAGCCGCTCATTTTGGGTTTGAAGTTGACTGTTAATCTGAGCATATCGGTCATCCTGGGCTTGCATGAAGGATTGTTGGGCAAGTTGCATGTTTCGCATCATGTCCAACAGCTCTGAAGAATCTGCTTGCTGTGGAGGGGACGGAGGAAATTCTTCCTCAACTTGGTGATACGGCTGGTAAGATTCACGTTGAGTTGTCCAGCCCGTATGTTGCCATTCACCCCAGTTACCCCAACGTGGAACACCTTCTTCATTTGTATCCGGCTGCTAAACCCAAGCAGAGCCGGAGTAGTCATGAGTGCCAACGGGTGAAGGACTGTCATCTCCACCATTGTAAGCAGCATCGTTCCTTGCTTCTTCTTCTTCTTCTTCATTTTCCACATCATCGTCTTGTTCTTCGCTTTCATCACTGTCAACCCTTGGAGGAACATATCCTCTTCTAACAAACTTATACTTTCTCCGCTCATTGCACCAAAGATATCCCATCATAGACATGGTTTTTGTGCTAAACTCTTTGTCAGATGAAATAGAGGTGTATGGGAAAGGCGGATGATGAACGTTGGCTGCTGTAAGGACTTCTTGAATGAAGGATCCGTAGGTCAGAGCAGTTCCTCGTCCGGAATCACGTAGATTATACATTCTACTGGCAATGTAGTACGGCCAGTTGATTTTTATCTTATTTTTCAGAATGTAAATCAGATGAACCTCGGCCTGTTCGACTCTGGAGAGACCGCCCTTCTTGGGCCGCAGGATGCGTGAGACAATCCACTGCAGAATCCTTTCTCCGGCGTTCAGCTTGCCGGCAGTGACAGTTCGTAGGAACAAGTCACTGTTCACAAACTCATCAGGATATGGCCGTTTCAACATGTCATTCAATGCACTCTTAAACTCATAGCCATCTATGTGGTGAGAGTCAGTCACCTCAGGTAGAGGATTTTCAGCATCAACCACAGACATGTCAAAATATTTGTTCCAGATATTTGATTTAAGCGATACCTTTGTAGAGCCAACTCTGGAGGAAAGCTTGTGCCCGCGAAAGTTCTCATGCAGACCGGCGTAGAAGACTCGGACAAGGTCTTCACTGTATTTAGTGTTACACTCCAAGAAGTTTATGAAGCCTTGATGCTGCAGCAGAGACAGGACTTCCGGAAGGTGCATGCGTTCAGCTTCAAGTTTGTAGAACGCATGTTGTTGCACAACACCTCTTTTGCTGAAATCACTGTTGAAGATTTCAACACGAGTGGGTGGAACGAGTGATACAGCAGATAAGGGAAGAGAAGCGGCGGATGATTCTCGGGTTCTCTTGCCGGAAGTTCTGCGTGATGAGGAAGCCATTTGAGTAGGTTTGAAACTAAGTGTTTGGATATAGAGAGAAGGTTTAATAAGGGTTTTGAGAGTGATTCTTCTAGGGAGAGGTTTGTCCCAATTTATAGTGGAAAGGTTAGGGTTTTGGGAAGATGGAAGAACAAAGAATAATAGCCACTAGGTAGATGCAAGTTACAAGGTAGTGGGTAGTTTGAAAGGTAATGAAATGTAAATGCACACTTAATGATGGTTATTGAATGGGAATGCATGAGAGATGATTTGAATTTTTGCAGAAAAACGAAATTTTCGAGCGATGCGTCGACCATACCCCTGTATGCGTCGACGCATACTGTTTGATTTTTGAGAAAATGCAAAAATTATTTAATCATGCGTCGACCATAGCCCTGCTGCGGTCGACTCATACAGTTCAAATTTCAATTTTTCACTATTTAGTGTAACACCCCAATTAAAATAAGATAATTATTTAATTTAAATTAATATTTTATTTATTAATTTAATTGAATAATTGGAAGTTGGATTATTATTATTATTTTGGAATAATCATTATTGGGTTATTATTTTATTGGAATAAAATAAGTTGGAATAATAAAAAGTCCCATTTTTGGTAAAAAGGGTTTTGCACGTGAAAAGGAAAACACAGAGAAGCGGTTGAAAGTGGAAAAAGGCAAAGAGGCAGAGCAAGAGAAGAGGAAAAAACTTGAAGCTAACGGAATTTGCCGGATTGACTCAAGTAAGGGGGGTTTATCATCGATTAACGGGTATTATGGGATAGTATGTGATGGGTAGTGAGAAACCATTGTTTTACCTCTGATTAGATTGATGCATGATGAATTGTGAACTCTTTGGATGAACGAAATTGGGGTATAATTGAGAAAGAATTCGTAGGAATTAGATGTAAAAGTGTCAAATTTTGGGTAATCGAATGAGATACGAATTATGTTGAAAATATGAATGATTTCTGTGTAAAAATTGGACTGTGGAAGGTTGGTTTGAGTAGATCTCGTAGCAGAGAAAGCCATTGCAGATCTGAGAGTTCTGGTTTCTGGTCATACGCGTATGGCACTAGGCAATACGCGTATGAGATGGCTGGTACGCGTATGGCACTAGGCAATACGCGTATGGATGAGGAAGATGAAATTTTGAACGTGAAATGGTCTCTGGTGGTACGCGTATGGGGAAGTGATACGCGTAGCATACGCGTATGGGAATGGCCAATACGCGTATGGACTTGGTCAGGTTTGGGCAATACGCGTATGGGCATAGGCAATACGCGTATGGGCAGAATTGTGATTTTTCTGTGCTGTTGTTGTGCAGTTTTTGGTTGTTTAGGCTGAGTGATGTACTTAGCTGATGTATGATGTAGCAGGGATCATTTCCCGTTGTGTTGAGTAGTATGGGTATTAGTAGAGTGTGCTAATACTGTATTTGGTTATGTGGCATGATGTGATATGCTTTTGTGATAAAATGTATTAATGATGTGTGATGATAAGCATGATGCTGTGAATGTATCAGTTATGTATGCATTTGTGAATAGACCGTTTTATGGCTTAGAGTGTGAGCTTATGCCTATTACTGAATTGTTGCTGTTGTTGTTGCATTGCTAGGTGATTAGCATGCATATTCTAGCCTTTGGGGCTGTAGCTAATTCCCATGGTGAGGAATTAGTGAGTGAATCATTGTGGATGTGTTGTTGATGTTTGCATGCTAGATGATTAGTGTGCATAGTCTAGCCTTCGGGGCTGTAGCTAATTCCCACGGTGAGGAATTAGTGAGTGAGTCATTAGATCTCAAATGAGTGGGACTAGTGAGCTTAGTAGCCGTATCTGGATTTGATCGGTGAGCTTGAACTGTATGTTCAAGATTAGTCGGTACCGCATATGTTGAGTCTCATTGCATAATGAATGTATGGCATGTCATATGAATGGATGTATTCCAGTATTATATGTGTGTTGTGTGTTGTGTTATTGATGTTGAGTATGGTTGAGATTATACATATGCTATATGTTACTGTTGAATATGATGTTTGAATGGATATTGCCGTTGCTGAGTGCGTAGTCTGATTAGGGTGAATTGATGTGTTATTTACTTAGCATTACATGTTGTTCTATAATGCTTATTATATTGATTGAGGAACTCACCCTTACATCTATTTTTCAGGTAACGAGCAGTGAGTTGAGTAGAAGCTAGTGCTATGGAGTCTAGTGTCGTCCTTAGTGGGTCATGCTCTGGTAGATGTAACATCGGGAGGGAATGTTTGACTATGTTTTAATTTAGTTGTTGATTCAACTTTACATGTAATGTAGTACATGATTTGAATGTCGATGTTTGTACCCGCTGCGAATTATGCAAAAGAGTCTTATTTTGATTTAATAAATGAGCATGACAGGATATTTTGATAAATGTTGTGAAATGATTGTGTGACACCCTTCGGGGCATAATTACTCTGATTGATATGTTATTATTTTAATTAAATATTTTGGGGTATTTAGAAGGGTGTTACATTAGTGGTATCAGAGCATAGTCGGTCGAGTCGAGTCATAATTATTCTGTTTCCCCTGTACGGGATAGGCGTTGTGTAACCCTATCAGTACTAATTGTTTTAGCTTGTTGGGTTTTCAGAATAGAGATGGCTGGAAGAGGTAGAGATGATGCTGCAATTGCTGAGGCTCTGGGTATGCTAGCTGGAGTACTTGGAGGGAATCCAAATGTTGTGGGAATGGGAGCTGCTCGTCAACTGAGTGAGTTCCAGAAGAACAATCCTCCAATGTTCAAGGGAGCATACGATCCAGATGGTGCTCAAAAGTGGTTGAAGGAGATTGAGAGGATCTTCAGAGTGACTGAGTGTGCCGATAACCAGAAGGTCAGGTTCGGTACGCATATGCTATCAGAAGAAGCAGATGATTGGTGGGTTGCTACCCGCACTGAGTTGGAATCTGCTGGGAATGCTGAGATCTCTTGGGCTGTGTTCAGAGAGAGATTCCTGAGGAAGTATTTTCCAGAGGATGTTAGAGGGAAGAAAGAGATAGAGTTCTTGGAATTGAAGCAGGGTAACCGGTCTGTTACTGAGTATGCTGCTAAGTTCACAGAACTGTCAAAGTATTATACTCCCTATAGTGAGGCTACTGGGGAATTTTCCAAATGCGTGAAGTTTGAGAACGGGTTGCGTCCCGAGATCAAGCAGGCGATTGGATATCAGCGGATCAGGGTGTTTTCTGATTTGGTTGACTGTTGCAGGATTTTCGAACAGGATTCCAAGGCTAGAGCAGAGAGCTATCAGCAAAGGGTTGATAGAAAAGGTAAGAACCAGAACGATCGTGGAAAACCGTATGCAGCTGGCAAAGGTTTTCAGGGTCAGAGTGGGATGAAGAGGCCTAGTGGGGGAGACTCTAGTGCTCCTGTTAAGTGTTACAGATGTGGTCGGGCTGGACATCGTGTTCATGAGTGTACCAGTGCTGAGATGAGGTGTTTCAAGTGTGGAAAAGGTGGTCATTTGGCTGCAGAGTGTCGGTTGAAGACTGTGACTTGTTTCAAATATGAAGAGTTGGGTCAAATCAGTCCACAGTGTCCTAAGTCGAAGAAAGAGAATCAGTCAGGAGGCAAGGTCTTTGCTTTATCAGGTTCTGAGACTTCTGCAGATGATCGGTTGATCCGAGGTACGTGTTATATTAATGGCTTTCCTCTTGTAGCTATTATTGACACCGGTGCTACTCATTCCTTTATATCTTTGGATTGTGCTGTGAAACTTAAGTTAGAGATATCTGAGATGCGTGGTAGTATGGTGATTGATACTCCTGCGAAGGGTTCAGTAACTACTACTTCAGTTTGTCTAAGTTGTCCTTTGAGTATTTTTGGTAGAGACTTTGGAATGGATCTTGTGTGTCTTCCACTAGTACAGGTTGATGTTATCCTGGGTATGAACTGGTTAGTGTTTAACCGAGTCTATATCAACTGTTTTGATAAGACTGTGATATTTCCTGAGATTGAAGAAGGAAAGAGTTTGTTTCTATCAGCCAGGCAGGTGAATGAGGAAGTAGCAGATGGAGCGGAGTTGTTTATGCTGTTAGCGACTTTGGAAGCTAAAGATAAACTGGTGATTGGCGATCTCGCTGTGGTGTGTGATTTTCCTGATGTGTTTCCGGAAGAAGTGAATGAATTACCGCCAGAGCGTGAAGTTGAGTTCTCGATTGATTTGGTACCTGGTACTAGACCGATATCGATGGCTCCGTACCGTATGTCTGCTGTTGAGTTAACTGAATTGAAGAGTCAGTTGGAAGATCTGTTGGATAAGAAATTTATTCGTCCGAGTGTGTCCCCGTGGGGTGCACCAGTGTTATTGGTTAAGAAGAAAGAAGGTACTATGAGGTTGTGTGTGGACTACAGGCAACTGAATAAAGTGACGATCAAGAATCGGTATCCTTTACCGAGGATTGATGATTTAATGGATCAATTGGTTGGTGCTAGTGTGTTCAGCAAAATAGATTTGAGATCTGGGTATCATCAGATACGTGTGAAAACTGAAGATATTCAGAAGACTGCTTTCAGAACAAGGTATGGACATTATGAGTATTCTGTAATGCCTTTTGGTGTGACTAATGCACCTGGAGTATTTATGGAGTATATGAATAGGATTTTCCATCCGTACCTAGACAAGTTTGTGGTAGTGTTCATTGATGACATTTTGGTGTATTCGAAATCTGAAGAAGAGCATGCTGAGCACTTGAGAGTGGTTTTGGGAGTTCTACGAGAAAAGAAGTTATTTGCTAAACTGTCTAAGTGTGAATTTTGGTTAGAAGAAGTTAGTTTTCTTGGTCATGTAATTTCAAGAGGTGGTGTTGCTGTTGATCCTTCTAAGATAGAAGCGGTGTCTAAGTGGGAAGCTCCGAAGTCAGTTTCTGAGATAAGGAGTTTTCTTGGACTTGCAGGTTATTATAGAAAATTCATTGAGGGATTTTCCAAGTTGGCGCTACCGTTGACAATGTTGACTAGAAAGGGGCAAGCGTTTGTTTGGGATTCAAAATGTGAAGAAGGTTTCCAAGAGTTAAAGAGAAGGTTAACTACTGCTCCTATCCTGATATTACCGAGTTCGTCGGAACTATTCGAGGTTTATTGTGATGCTTCATTGTTGGGTTTAGGTGGTGTGTTGATGCAGAATAAGCAGGTTATAGCTTATGCTTCGAGACAACTGAGAGTTCATGAGAGGAACTATCCGACGCACGATTTAGAGTTGGCAGCTGTGGTATTTGTTCTGAAGTTATGGAGACATTATTTGTACGGGTCAAGATTTGAAGTTTTCAGTGACCATAAAAGTTTAAAGTATTTGTTCGATCAGAAAGAGCTGAATATGAGACAGAGGAGATGGTTAGAATTTCTGAAGGATTATGATTTTGGTTTGAATTACCATCCGAGTAAAGCAAATGTAGTGGCTGATGCATTGAGTCGGAAATCATTGCATATGTCTATGTTAATGGTTAAGGAATTGGATTTGATTGAACAGTTTAGAGACTTGGGTTTGGTGTGTGAGAGTACTCACAATAGTGTTAAATTGGGTATGCTGAAGTTAACAAGTGGTATTTTGGATGAGATTAGAGAGGGTCAGAAATCCGATATGCTTTTGGTTGACAAGTTGACTCTAGTGAATCAAGGTCAAGGTGGTGAATTCAGAGTTGATGAGAATGGTGTTTTGAGATTTGGTAATCGGGTGTGTGTTCCGGACGTTGCCGAACTTAAAAAGAGTATTCTTGAGGAAGGACATCGTAGTGGCTTGAGTATTCATCCTGGAGCTACGAAGATGTATCATGATTTGAAGAAGTTATTTTGGTGGCCGGGAATGAAAAGAGAAATGGCGAGTTTTGTTTATTCCTGTTTGACTTGTCAGAAGTCAAAGATTGAGCATCAGAAGCCGTCTGGGCTAATGCAACCGTTGGCTATTCCAGAGTGGAAGTGGGATAGTATCAGTATGGATTTTGTTTCTGGTTTGCCGAGGACAAGTAAGAATTTTGAGGCTATCTGGGTGATTGTTGATAGATTGACGAAGTCGGCTCATTTCATTCCGATCAGAATGAATTATCCGTTAGAGAGGCTAGCTGAGTTGTACATTGAGAAGATTGTAAGTTTGCATGGTATTCCGTCGAGTATTGTTTCGGACAGAGATCCTAGATTTACATCGAAATTTTGGGAAGGTTTGCAGAGAGCTTTGGGAACTAAGCTGAGATTGAGTTCTGCATATCATCCGCAGACTGATGGTCAGACTGAGAGGACGATTCAGTCATTAGAGGATCTTTTGAGAGCTTGTGTTTTGGAAAAGGGAGGTGCTTGGGATTGTTATTTGCCTTTGATTGAGTTTACCTACAACAATAGTTTTCATTCGAGCATTGGTATGGCACCGTTTGAAGCCTTGTATGGTAGGAGATGTCGGACACCTTTATGTTGGTATGAGCCCGGTGAGAGTGTTGTGGTTGGACCGGAGATTGTTCAACAGACTACAGAAAAGATTAAGATGATTCAGGAGAAGATGAGAATTGCTCAGAGTCGTCAGAAGAGTTATCATGATAAGAGGAGGAAGTCACTTGAGTTCCAAGAGGGAGATCATGTGTTTCTTCGTGTTACTCCGATAACTGGTGTTGGTCGGGCTTTGAAGTCGAAGAAGTTGACACCTCGATTTATTGGTCCTTATCAGATTTTGGAGAGGATAGGAGAGGTAGCCTATCGTGTCGCCTTACCGCCGTCGCTTGCGAATTTGCATGAGGTTTTTCATGTGTCTCAGTTGAGGAGGTACATTCATGATCCGTCGCATGTAGTCCAAATAGATGATGTACAGGTGAGAGATAACCTGACTGTGGAAACATCACCTATGAGGATCGAGGATCGAGAATTGAAGCAGTTGCGGGGTAAAGAGATTGCCTTGGTGAAGATAGCTTGGGGAGGACCAGCAGGTGGCAATGTGACTTGGGAACTTGAGAGCCAGATGAAGGAGTCTTATCCGGAGTTGTTCGCTTGAGGTATGTTTTCGAGGACGAAAACTCTTTTAGTGGGGGAGAGTTGTAACACCCCAATTAAAATAAGATAATTATTTAATTTAAATTAATATTTTATTTATTAATTTAATTGAATAATTGGAAGTTGGATTATTATTATTATTTTGGAATAATCATTATTGGGTTATTATTTTATTGGAATAAAATAAGTTTGAATAATAAAAAGTCCCATTTTTGGTAAAAAGGGTTTTGCACGTGAAAAGGAAAACACAGAGAAGCGGTTGAAAGTGGAAAAAGGCAAAGAGGCAGAGCAAGAGAAGAGGAAAAAACTTGAAGCTAACGGAATTTGCCGGATTGACTCAGGTAAGGGGGGTTTATCATCGATTAACGGGTATTATGGGATAGTATGTGATGGGTAGTGAGAAACCATTGTTTTACCTCTGATTAGATTGATGCATGATGAATTGTGAACTCTTTGGATGAACGAAATTGGGGTATAATTGAGAAAGAATTCGTAGGAATTAGATGTAAAAGTGTCAAATTTTGGGTAATCGAATGAGATACGAATTGTGTTGAAAATATGAATGATTTCTGTGTAAAAATTGGACTGTGGAAGGTTGGTTTGAGTAGATCTCGTAGCAGAGAAAGCCATTGCAGATCTGAGAGTTCTGGTTTCTGGTCATACGCGTATGGCACTAGGCAATACGCGTATGAGATGGCTGGTACGCGTATGGCACTAGGCAATACGCGTATGGATGAGGAAGATGAAATTTTGAACGTGAAATGGTCTCTGGTGGTACGCGTATGGGGAAGTGATACGCGTAGCATACGCGTATGGGAATGGCCAATACGCGTATGGACTTGGTCAGGTTTGGGCAATACGCGTATGGGCATAGGCAATACGCGTATGGGCAGAATTGTGATTTTTCTGTGCTGTTGTTGTGCAGTTTTTGGTTGTTTAGGCTGAGTGATGTACTTAGCTGATGTATGATGTAGCAGGGATCATTTCCCGTTGTGTTGAGTAGTATGGGTATTAGTAGAGTGTGCTAATACTGTATTTGGTTATGTGGCATGATGTGATATGCTTTTGTGATAAAATGTATTAATGATGTGTGATGATAAGCATGATGCTGTGAATGTATCAGTTATGTATGCATTTGTGAATAGACCGTTTTATGGCTTAGAGCGTGAGCTTATGCCTATTACTGAATTGTTGCTGTTGTTGTTGCATTGCTAGGTGATTAGCATGCATATTCTAGCCTTTGGGGCTGTAGCTAATTCCCATGGTGAGGAATTAGTGAGTGAATCATTGTGGATGTGTTGTTGATGTTTGCATGCTAGATGATTAGTGTGCATAGTCTAGCCTTCGGGGCTGTAGCTAATTCCCACGGTGAGGAATTAGTGAGTGAGTCATTAGATCTCAAATGAGTGGGACTAGTGAGCTTAGTAGCCGTATCTGGATTTGATCGGTGAGCTTGAACTGTATGTTCAAGATTAGTCGGTACCGCATATGTTGAGTCTCATTGCATAATGAATGTATGGCATGTCATATGAATGGATGTATTCCAGTATTATATGTGTGTTGTGTGTTGTGTTATTGATGTTGAGTATGGTTGAGATTATACATATGCTATATGTTACTGTTGAATATGATGTTTGAATGGATATTGCCGTTGTTGAGTGCGTAGTCTGATTAGGGTGAATTGATGTGTTATTTACTTAGCATTACATGTTGTTCTATAATGCTTATTATATTGATTGAGGAACTCACCCTTACATCTATTTTTCAGGTAACGAGCAGTGAGTTGAGTAGAAGCTAGTGCTATGGAGTCTAGTGTCGTCCTTAGTGGGTCATGCTCTGGTAGATGTAACATCGGGAGGGAATGTTTGACTATGTTTTAATTTAGTTGTTGATTCAACTTTACATGTAATGTAGTACATGATTTGAATGTCGATGTTTGTACCCGCTGCGAATTATGCAAAAGAGTCTTATTTTGATTTAATAAATGAGCATGACAGGATATTTTGATAAATGTTGTGAAATGATTGTGTGACACCCTTCGGGGCATAATTACTCTGATTGATATGTTATTATTTTAATTAAATATTTTGGGGTATTTAGAAGGGTGTTACATTTAGCACATGCAATGACCAGTTTGATGCATAATTAACAGATCATACAGCAATAAACAACCAAAGAGAGATATCAATTATATATGTATAAACAACATCATTATGAGATAAAGCTATTGTAGTCATGAGATTTTGCAGAGGGAGAGAAAGAGAGGAACAATATCACCTCAATGCCGGAGTGACTTAGTGAACGGTAGACTTGTGCTTACAATAACATAGATTGGTTAGAGGTACAAGATTAAAGTCTTATATGGAATAAGGTAAAGCAACAGATTATAGTCCCCGTTCCGAAATATCGAGAATGCCAAGTTCTCGGCGGATATGAAAGAAAGGTTCAGTGGCTAGCGGCTTTGTGAAAATGTCCGCTAGTTGATTTTCAGTATTGACATGTTCAAACACAATGTCACCTTTCTCTACATGATCCCGAAGAAAGTGGTGTCGTATTTCGATATGTTTGGTGCGAGAATGTAGCACAGGATTCTTAGTCAGGTTAATGGCACTTGTATTGTCACAAAAAATGGGAATACGTTCAAGTTTGAGGTTAAAATCCAATAGTTGTTGCTTAATCCATAGGATTTGGGCACAACAACTACCGGCGGCAACGTATTCCGCTTCGGCGGTTGACAAGGCAACAGAAACCTGTTTCTTGCTATGCCAACTGACCAAAGAGTTTGAAAATAAGTGACAGGTGCCACTGGTACTCTTCCTATCCGATTTGCAACCGGCAAAGTCGGAATCGGAAAAACCTACCAAGGAACAATCATTACCTTTGGAATACCACAGTCCATACTTCGGAGTACCGGATAGGTATCGAAGTATTCTTTTGACAGCTTTTAAGTGGGATTCCTTGGGACATGATTGATATCTTGCACACATGCATACGCTAAACATAATATCGGGACGAGAAGCAGTAAGATAAAGGAGTGAACCAATCATACCTCTATACCGTTTTACATCTACTACCTTATTGTTTTCATCCTTGTTCAAGTTGGTACACGTAGGCATGGGGGTGTCTATGGCCTTAGCTTTTGCCATGTCAAATCTCTTGATAAGGTCCAAACAATACTTTGTCTGGCTCACGAAAGTTCCTTCCTTGAGCTGTTTAATTTGCAGACCGAGAAAGTATGTGAGTTCCCTCATCATACTCATCTCGAACTCGCCCTGCATAGTGTCAGAAAACTCTCTCACAAGATTCATGTTAGTAGACCCAAAAATGATATCATCTACATAAATTTGCACTAATATCAAGTGCTTTCCTTGATGTTTAATGAAGAGGGTTGTGTCAACCTTTCCTCTTGAGTAACCTTGATCGAGTAAGAATTTGCTCAGTCTCTCATACCAAGCTCTAGAAGCTTGTTTGAGGCCATACAAAGCTCTTTTCAGTTTATAAACATGATCAGGAGGCTCATGGGATTCGAAACCCGGAGGTTGTGCGACATAAACTTCTTCATTTATGTGACCGTTAAGGAAAGCGCTCTTAACATCCATTTGGAATAGCTTAAAGTCCTTTGCACAAGCGAAGGCAAGGAGAAGGCGTATAGCCTCGAGTCGGGCAACCGGCGCATAAGTTTCCTCATAGTCGATGCCTTCCTCTTGGTTATACCCTTGCGCGACTAAACGCGCCTTATTACGGGTTATTACCCCGTTTTCGTCCAGCTTGTTCCTAAACACCCATCGGGTGCCTATTACTCGATGGTCTCGCGGAGGAGGGACAAGGTCCCAAACCTCATTTCTGGTGAACTGATTAGGTTCCTCCTGCATTGATAAAAACCAGTGTTCATCGAGTAGGGCTTCTTTAGGGTTTTTAGGTTCCATCTGCGAGACGAAAGCGAAGTGATAACAGAAATTACTTAGCTTAGATCGAGTTATTACACCCTTTGAGATGTCTCCGATAATGTTGTCGATTGGATGGTCTTTGGAAGACTTCCAAGCTTGAGGAAGATCATCGTTTGAATGCGGATGAACTACCTCGGTTTCCTCATGGTGTACATCTTTGTCCTCCTCAATTTTGACCATGTCGGGTTGATCAATCCCCGGCTCGCCACCTTTGAGTATGTCTTCGGTAGATGTACCTGCACCATGAAAAACACTACCCTTTCCGACATTTCTCGGATTGGATTCAACAAAAGTAACATGTACAGACTCTTCTACAGTAAGTAATCGCTTGTTGTATATTCTATATGCTTTGCTAGATTGAGAGTATCCGAGGAAGATACCTTCGTCGGCCTTGGAATCGAATTTCCCTAAGTTCTCCTTTCCATTGTTCAATACAAAACATTTGCAACCAAAGACATGTAAGTGAGAAACATTTGGCTTTCGCCCTTTTAAAAGTTCATACGGGGTTTTATTTAGAATGGGGCGTATAAGCACCCTATTCAAAACATAACAAGCCGTACTAATGGCGTCGGCCCAAAAATATTTCGGTAAGCCACTTTCGTTGATCATTGTTCTTCCCAATTCTTCCAAAATTCGATTTTTACGCTCCACAACCCCATTTTGTTGAGGAGTACGTGGAGCGGAGAAGTTATGATCAATACCATGGTTACCGCAATATTCTTCAAATAAGTGATTTTCAAACTCACCTCCATGATCGCTTGTAATTGCAACAATGTTTGTGTTTAGTTTATTTTGGGAAAGCTTAGCAAATCGTTCAAAGGCGGCGAAAGTGTCGCTCTTACTTACTAAGAAAATAGTCCAACAAAATCGAGAAAAGTCGTCCACTATTACGAAACCGTAATGGTTTCCTCCTAGACTTTTAATCCTAGATGGCCCAAATAAATCCATATGGAGAAGCTCGAGAGGTCTCGTTGTTGAAACGATATTTTTGGATTTAAATGAGATCCTCGTTTGCTTCCCTTTTTGACAAGCATCACAAAGGTGATCCTTGGTGAACTTAATTTTGGGGAGACCTAGGACTAGATCTTTTGAGACTACTTTGTTGAGTAAGTCAAAGTTAACATGTGCTAAACGCCTATGCCATAACCATGAATCTTCACTCATTGTTACGAGGCATTTGTCACTTGTTAACGATACTTCATTTAAGTCAAGCATATAGACATTGTTCACACGAAGACCATTAAACATACTCTTCTTATCATCAGTGTGTACTATTTTGCAACAATCTTTTGAAAACGATACATTGTATCCTTTGTCACATAATTGACTGATGCTAAGTAGATTGTGTTTAAGACCTTCGACAAGCAACACATCAGAAATAGTAGTAGAGGAGGGATTACCTACACTACCTTTACCAAGTATTGCTCCACGGTTGTTGTCACCATAAGTTACATATCCCTTCTTCTTAGCCACAAAGTCGATGAAGAGAGATATGTCACCTGACATGTGCCTTGAGCATCCACTATCGAGAAACCATCTTCTCTCGGTAGTCTCGAGGCATTGTACCTGTGACAAGATAATTAACAAGAGAAGGTACCCAATGGCTTATTGGGTCCTGAGTGGTGAGGAACAAAATGGTTGCATTTGGGCATCCATTGATAAATGCCTTTAGGAACCAAAAATCTCCTAAATCTACATTTAGCAATGGAATGGCCTTTCTTACAACAATAAAGACAAGAGAACTTTTCATTTTGATCACTTTTGCTATCTTCATCCTTTATAACATATTTGTATTTTTGATATGGATTAACCATACTCTTTCGAAAATTAGATTTATCAATAGCAAATGTAATCTTGGGCTCAAGAGCCTTGTCAAGTTTGGCTTTTAGGTTCCTTACTTCACCTTGCCAAATGTAACAAGTATCACACCCAAAGTTCATCATTCTACTTTTAAGGTCCTCATAACTTGTTTTTGTGCTTTCCACTATAGAAGCCTTAAGTGCCTCAAGTTTCCTTTCGGATTCTTGAATTTTTTGTTCTAAATGAGAAAAGATTTTCTTATTTGAGGCAAGCCTTTTAAAGGCCTCTTTCGCTTCATAGTGTAAAGTGTCAAAAGCAGTTTGCAATTCATGATGAGACATACCAGAGGAATTTTCATATTTAGCATGTCGTACCTGTTTCTTCTTGTTCTTTTGATGAGCAGAGAGACATAGATTTGCATTTTCATCTTCATCACTAGAGCTTTCATCATCAGAGGAGTCGCTATCGCTTTTCCAAGCTATGTATGCCCTCCTTGGCTTTGATGGTTTCTTATGTGATTTGTATGAGTCTTTTTCTTTTGTCTTTTTGTTCATCGGACAGTCCGGTTTGTAGTGACCCGGCTTTCCACACTTATAGCACGACCCTCTAGTTGTTTTTCCTTTTGAGTCATCATTTTTAGAGAACCTAGATTGCTTCCGGAAGTTTACCAAGTTCTTCTCGGAATGTTGGATGTCGTTCTTTCTCACGTAACGGTTGTAGCGTTTGACGAACAGCCCCATATCTTCACTCTTGTCCTCTTCTTCTTCGTCACTCGATGAATAATCACTTTGCTCTTTTGCTTGAGACTTTGAGGAGGAAGTCTTTAGAGCTATTGATTTCTTTTCACTCAACTTAGCTTTGTCTTTCTTTTCTTTCCTTTCGTGTTGTTCCAAGCTTAAGAGAACTTGTTCATGCTCTTGTAGTTTACCGAACAATGTTGTCAAGTCCAATGTGGTAAGATCATTTGCCTCTTTGATGGCGGTCACTTTCGGCTGCCATTCCCTGTTAAGACATCTTAAGATCTTATTAGTAGCAACATCATTGGAAATAGGTTTACCTAGTGAATGTAATCGATTGATTAGATGAGTGAATCTCTTTTGCATGTCGGCAATGGTTTCCCCTTGCTCCATGAAAAAGAGATCAAACTCTTGTGTTAGTGTATTGATTCTAGCCAATTTAACATCATTCGTCCCCTCATGGGCAATTTGAAGTGAATCCCACATCGCCTTAGCAGTAGGGCAATGGGATACATGATAGTATTCGTCTACACCTAATGAGGAGATTAGGATATTTTTGGCTTTCCAATCATAGTTGTATTTCTTTTCATCATCATCGGTCCATTGTGCTTCGGGCTTAGGCACTATTTCATTATTCTCATTGGTCATGGTTATTTCAATTGGACCATTGAGAATAACATTCCATATTTTTCTATCTATGGAATTTATGTGCACCCGCATACAGTCTTTCCAATAACTATAATTTTCACCATTGAAAACGGGAGCTCTATTGTAAGCCCCTTTAGGTTCGTTAGCCATTTTCTATCAACGTTGTATTTTGAAGCACGGAGTGAACCGGAGCTCCTGATACTACTTGTTAAACTATGGCACGGATCTAGAAGGGGGGGTTGAATAGATCCCAATTAAAAACTTGAGTCGGCGCTACCAATTTGAAAGAAAATTGGTTTTGAAAAGTTGTTTTAAATGCAGAAGCGGCCGAGGAAAATTTTAGTCTAAAACGAACCGTTATTGGAAAACCGGATATGCGTTAAGCTAATGGATAAGTGATGAATTGAGATACAAGTCACTACACTAATTGCACAATCAATGATATAATTCACTTACTAGCAAGCCTAGTTCCAATGAATCAAAACACCAAATTTAAACTGATGCAATCTTAAGACAACTTTGGCTTAAGCAAATTTACAAACACTTGGTGTGCATAAACACTCCAAGTGATATTTGAGTTGAGTAAGTAATTCAATTTATCCTAGAACAATGTATTATTGTACTTAGTATTCAAACAGCAGTTTTAATCTCTTACTCAACTTATATCAACGTTTGGTAAAAATTGCTTAAACTAAAATCACTTAAATTTTAAGCTGAAAAACAGATTATGCAGAAAATTAAAGAAGACGCAGATTTGATGAGGCAGTTCCCCCGCCGTCCTCGCTTCGGGGTACGTCTGCCCTCAATTCTAAAAATAGAATTGAGATGATTAATTAGATATCACCTGTGAGATTTAATCGTTTTTACAAGGATTGCAAAGTATGTAAACAACAGAACTTCCACTGTGTTGAATGATACTTCTTATTCTTGCTCCTTGATTCAAGATGAATCAAGACCTTTGATCGTTGATGCTGGACCTCCGTTTCCTGCCACTCGTTGAGGAACCTTCCGTTCTTCAACCCCTTGGCCCGGCTGATCACGAACACGAACGAATCAAACCCGAATCCTTCACTACACAAACACTGAATCCGCTACTAGACTGATGAAGACATTCTCTTATCAGTCACCTTCGCTCAGCTGAATGTTAATGAAGCAATTCGTCCAAAAACCCCCAAACACAAACCGGTATTGGAGGATAAAACCCTAATGGTTTTATTCAAGAAAGAACCTGCCAAGACTTCAACTCGAACCCGATTCTCCAATCGTAGCTACGAACCTTATCACCTTCAATCTATCACGAATCACATCAAAAGTTATTGTGTGCAGTTGATGTATTGTGAACTGTTGAAGATGAAGATGATGAATCTTTGACACCTTTTTCACTCTTTCTTGTTTCCTTGAACACTTGAATACAAATTGACAAATGTTGGTTAATAGAAGTGTTTTGACTTCTATATATAGTAACAGACAAAACCAAACAAACATAACAGAATTTTAAACAGTTGAAATAACTCAGAAAACTGAGTTGGCGCGCGAACGGTCGACCATAGGTCGGCGTGCGCTGACCCGTGGGGCATGCGCCGACCCTTATGGTCGACTCAAACATTTCATGCGCTGACCCGTGGATAGCATCACTATGCCATGCGCTGACGTGTGGTCGACTCAAGGGGTTTATGCGCCGACCCGTGAGCTATGCGCCGACCCTATGGTCGACGCAGGCAGTTTTGCGCTGACCATCCTCCAGTTTGGGCTGAGCTTTGCGCTGACCCGTGAGCTTTGAGCTGACCCCTATGGTCGACTCAAAGCTTTCAAATCTGCAAAAAAATTGTGATTTGTGATTTTCATGCATTTAGTCATGATCACACTTTGTCTACATGTTTTTAATGATTATAGTAGATTTAGAGGAACGTAGAAAAGGATATGGTGGGTAATGTGTTGCATTTGTTTGTAGACGTGCATGATGGTCTTTTGTCATCATCGAAACTTGATATCGTATGTTGTATGACACTTTGTCTTTACACCACCAACCTTTAAAGGAAGGCATGATCCAAAGGCGCACAAGTTTGGTTGCAGGAGATCGATAAAATCTTCAAAGTGATGGCATATGCATATGCTCAGAAGATTCTTTATGGTGCTCATATGTTGTCTGAAGAAGAAAAATATTGGTGGGATAATGCTAGACCAAGGTTTGAGGCTAATGGTACAATGATTACTTGGGCTGTTTTCAAGAGAGAATTATTGGAAAAATATTTCCCCGCTGATGTGTGTGGCAGGAAAGAGGTGGAATTCCTTGAACTTAAGCAAGCAAATATGATTGTTGCAAATTATACCGCCAAATTTGAACAATTGTCTAAGTTCTGCCCTCACTATAATGGAATAGAGGTTGAGATGTCTAAGTGTATCAAGTTTGAGAATGTAATGCGCCCAGAGATTAAGCAATTTATTGGGTATCGGGAAATTCGTCGGTTCTCCGTGCTGGTTAACAAGTGTCGCATCTATAATGAAGACATTCGTGCTAAATTCTCTCATTACAACAATGTCAGTGACAAGAGAATGGTAACCTGAATCACGGAAAAAGTATGGTGCCTCCATCTATTAAGGGGAAGCAGAGGACTTCTGATGAGAAAAAGTCAAGTGAGGGAGAAGCTCCTAATTATGTAAGGTGTTATCAATATGGTGAGTTTGGGCATCACATCTTTGAGTACAAGAGTACGACGGCGAACTACTTCAAGTGTGGAAAGCCAGGACATCTAGCTGCAAATTGCATGGGTAATCTTGTCACTTGTTATGACTGTGGAGAGCAAGGCCACATCAGTACCAATTTTTAGAAGCCCGAGAAGAATTAGTCAGGAGGAAAGGTATTTGCATTGTCTGAGACTACTAGTACAAACAAGTTGATTCGAGGTACGTGTTATATTGATAGTATTCCTCTAATTGCTACTATTGACAATGGTGCAACAAATTCTTTCATTTCTTTTGACTGTGCTAAGTGGTTGGGTTTAGAGTTATCGTCCATGGTCGGGAGTATGATTGTTGACACTCCTGCTCTGGGTCCAATGACTACTTCTCTAGTTTGTTTGAACTGTCCATTAACTATCTATGGTAAGAATTTTGAGATTGATTTAGTTCGTCACCTGCTAAATAAACTTGATGTTATTGTAGTTTCCTAATGCTTATTATTATATGGGTGAGAACTTCATCGCGCCTTCTTCTTGAGTTCATCATATATATGTTTAACTTTTTTCCTAATGCTTATCCGAGGAAGATACCTTGGTCGGCCTTGGAATCGAATTTTCCCAAGTTTTCCTTTCCATTGTTCAATACAAAACATTTGCAACCAAAAACATGTAAGTGAGAAACATTTGGCTTTCTCCCTTTTAAAAGTTCATACGGTGTTTTGTTTAGAATGGGGCGAATGAGCACCCTATTCAGAACATAACAAGTCGTACTAATGGCGTCGGCCCAAAAATATTTCGGTAAGCCACTTTCGTTGATCATTGTTCTTCCCAATTCTTCTAAAATTCGATTTTTACGCTCCACAACCCCATTTTATTGAGGAGTACGTGGAGCGGAGAAGTTATGATCAATACCATGGTTACCGCAATATTCTTCAAATAAGTGATTTTCAAACTCACCCCCATGATCGCTTCTAATTGCAACAATGTTTGTATTTAGTTTATTTTGGGAAAGCTTAGCAAATCTTTCAAAGGCGGCGAACGTATCGCTCTTGCTTACTAAGAAAATAGTCCAACAAAATCGAGAAAAGTCGTCCACTATTACGAAACCGTAATAGTTTCCTCCTAGACTTTTAATCCTAGATGGCCCAAATAAATCCATATGAAGAAGCTCGAGAGGTCTCGTTGTTGAAACGATGTTTTTGGATTTAAATGAGATCCTCGTTTGCTTCCCTTTTTGACAAGCATCACAAAGATGATCCTTGGTGAATTTTATTTTGGGGAGACCTAGGACTAGATCTTTTGAGACTACTTTATTTAGTAAATCGAAATTAATATGTGCTAAACGCGTATGCCATGACCATGAATCTTCACTCATTGTTACAAGGCATTTGTCACTTGTTAGCGATACTTCATTTAAGTCAAGTATATAGACATTGTTCACACGCAGGCCATTAAACATACTCTTCTTATCATCATTATGTACAATTTTGCAACAATCTTTTGAAAACGATACATTGTATCCTTTGTCACATAATTGACTGATGCTAAGTAGATTGTGTTTAAGACCTTCGACAAGCAATACATCAGAAATAGTAGTGGAAGAAGGGTTACCTACACTACCTTTACCAAGTATTGCTCCACGGTTGTTGTCACCATAAGTTACATATCCCTTCTTCTTAGCCACAAAGTCAATGAAGAGAGATATGTCACCTGACATGTGCCTTGAGCATCCACTGTCGAGAACCCATCTTCTCTCGGTAGTCTCGAGGCATTGTACCTGTGACAAGATAATTAACAAGAGAAGGTACCCAATTGCTTATTGGGTTCTGAGTGGTGAGGAACGAAATGGTTGCATTTGGGCAACCATTGATAAATGCCTTTAGGAACTAAAAATCTCCTAAACCTACATTTAGCAATGGAGTGGCCTTTCTTGCAACAATAAAGACAAGAGAACTTTTCATTTTGATTGCTTTTGCTATCTTCATCCTTTACAACGTATTTATATTTTTGATATGGATTAACCATACTTTTTCGAAAATTTGATTTATCGATAGCAAAGGTAATCTTGGGCTCAAGAGCCTTGTCAAGTTTGGCTTTTAGGTTTCTTACTTCACCTTGCCAAATGTAACAAGTATCACACCCAAAGTTCATCCTTCTACTCCTAAGGTCCTCATAACTTGTTTTTGTGCTTTCCACTATAGAAGCTTTAAGTGCCTCAAGTTTCCTTTCGGATTCTTGAATTTTATGTTCCAAATGAGAAAAAAATTTCTTATTTGAGGGAAGCCTTTTAAAGGCCTCTTTCGCTTCATAGTGTAAAGTATCAAAAGCAGTTTGCAATTCGTGATGAGACATACTAGAGGATTTTTCATATTTAGCATGTCGTACCTGTTTCTTCTTGTTCTTTTGATGAGCAGAGAGACATAGATTTGCATTTTCATCTTCATCACTAGAACTTTCATCATCGGAGGAGTCGCTATCGCTTTCCCAAGCTATGTATGCCCTCCTTGGCTTTGATGGTTTCTTGTGTGATTTGTATGATTCTTTTTCTTTTGTCTTCTTGTTCATCGGACAGTCCGGTTTGTAGTGACCCGGCTTTCCACACTTATAGCACGACCCTCAAGTTATTTTTCCTTTTAAGTCATCATTTTTAGAGTACCTAGATTGTTTTCGGAAGTTTACCAAGTTCTTCTCGGAATGTTGGATGTCGTTCTTTCTCACGTAACGGTTGTAGCGTTTAACGAACAGCCCCATATCTTCACTCTTGTCCTCTTCTTCTTCGTCGCTCGATGAATAATCACTTTGCTCTTTTGCTTGAGACTTTGAGGAGGAAGTCTTTAGAGCTATTGATTTCTTTTCACTCACCTTTGCTTTGTCCTTCTTATCTTTCTTTTCGTGTTGTTCCAAGCTTAAGAGAACTTGTTCGTGCTCTTGTAGTTTACCAAACAATGTTGTCAAGTCCAATGTGGTAAGATCATTTGCCTCTTTGATGGCGGTCACTTTCGGCTGCCATTCCCTGTTAAGACATCTTAAGATCTTATTAGTAGCAATATCATTGGACACATGCCTACCAAGTGAATGTAATCGATTGATGAGATGAGTGAATCTCTTTTGCATGTCAGCAATGGTTTCCCCTTTCTCCATGAAAAAGAGATCAAACTCTTGTGTTAGTGTATTGATTCTAGCCAACTTAACATCGTTCGTCCCCTCATGGGCAATTTGTATTGAATCCCACATGGCCTTAGCAGTAGGACAATGGGATACACGATAGTATTCATCTACACCTAATGAGGAGATTAGGATATTTTTGGATTTCCAATCATAATTGTATTTCTTTTCATCATCATCGGTCCATTGTGCTTCGGGCTTAGGCACCAATTTGTTGTTCTCATTGGTCATGGTTATTTGAATTGGACCATTGAGAATAACGTTCCATATTTTTCTATCTATGGAATTTATGTGCACCCGCATACAGTCTTTCCAATAACTATAATTTTCACCATTGAAAACGGGAGCTCTATTATAAGCCCCTTTAGGTTCGTTAGCCATTTTCTATCAAAGTTATATTTTGAAGCACAGAGTGAACCGGAGCTCCTGATACCACTTGTTAGACTATGGCACGGATCTAGAAGGGGGGGTTGAATAGATCCCAATTAAAAACTTGAGTCGGCGCTACCAATTTAAAGATTGGTTTTAAAAATTTGTTTTAAGTGCGGAAGCGGCCGAGGAAAAATGTTAGTCTAAAACGAACCGTTATTGGAAAACCGGATATGCGTTAAGCTAATGGATTAAGGATAAAGTGAAATACAAATCACTACACTATTTGCACAATCAATGATATATTTCACTTACTAGCAAGCCTAGTTCCAATGATCCAAAATACCAAATTAAACTAGATGCAAACTTAAGACAACTTTGGCTTATGCAAATTAACAAACATTTGGTGTGCATAAACACTCCAAGTGATATTTGAGTTGAGTAAGTAATTCAAATTGACCTAGTACAATATACTATTGTACTTTGTTATTCAAACAGGAGTTTTAATCTCTTACTCAACTTATATCAATGTTTGGTAAAATTGCTTAAACTAAAATCACTTAATTTTTAAGCTGAAAAACACTTATGCAGAAAATTAAAGAAGACAGAGATTTGATGAGGCAGTTCCCCCGCCGTCCTCGCTTCGGGGTACGTCTGCCCTCAATTCTAAACTTAGAATTGAGATGATTTAATTAGATATCACCTGTGAAATTTAACCGTTTATACAAGGATTGCAAAGCAAGTAAACAACAGAACTCCCAATGTGTTGAATGATGCTTCCTATCCTTGCTCCTTGATTCAAGATGAATCAAGACCTTCGATCATTGTTGCTAGACCTCCGATTCCAGCCCCTTTGCTGAAGAATCTTCCGTTCTTCAAACCCTCGGCCCGGCTGATCTCAAACACAACGAATCAAACCCGAATCCTTCACTTCAATATCACCGAATCCGCTACTAGACTGAAGAAGACTTCCTCTTCTCAATCACCTTCGCTCAGCTGAATATTGATGAAGCAATTCGTCCAAAAACCCCCAAACACAAACCGGTAATGGAGAACAAAACCCTAATGGTTTTATTCAAGAAAGAACCTGCCACAAGCTTCAACCCGAACCGGATTCTCCGATCACAGCTTCGAACCTTATCACCTTTAATCGATCACGAACCACATCAAAAATGATTGTGTGTAGTTGATGTGTTGTGAAATGTTGAAGATGAAGATGATGAATCTTGGACACCTTTTTCACTCTTTCTTGTTTCCTTGAACACTTGAATTCAAATTTGCAAATGTTAGTTAATAAAAGTATTTTGACTTCTATTTATAATAGCTAGCAAACCAACCAACAATAACAGCTTTTCAAACAGTGGAAAGTACTCAGAAAATTGAGTATACGCACGAGCGGTCGACCACAGGTCGGCATGCGCTGACCCGTGGGAAATGCGCCGACCCCTATGGTCGACTCAAAGATTTCCTGCGCTGACCCGTGGATAGCATTGCTATGCCATGCGCCGACCTGTGGTCGACTCAAGGGTTTTATGCGCTGACCCGTGACCTATGCGCCGACCCTTATGGTCGACTCAAGCCAGTATGCGCTGACCAATCTCCAATTTGTTTGAGTTATGCGCTGACCCGTGACCTATGCGCCGACCCTAATGGTCGACTCAAAGTCTTCAAATCTGCAAAAATTTGTGTTTTGTGATTTTCATGCATTTCGTCATGATCACACTTTGTCCACATATGTTTTTAACAAATATAACAGATTTAGATAAGCATAGGAAAGGATATGATAGGTAATGTGTTGCATTTGTTTGTAGACGTGCATGGTGGTCATTTGTCATCATCGAAACTTGCGATATCGTATGTTGTCTGACTCTTTGCCTTTACATACTCCCCCTTTTTGATGATGACAACCTGTGCAAAAGGCCAACGAGATAAACAACATGCAGTATTGACACATTATGCACACTCCCCCTTTCTTTTGTAACCTAAGGCTATAACAAGAATGATTGTTAGTCTGTTAGTTGTGGTGAACGTTTTGGCTGCCTGCTTTTGTACACTTTCTTCCCCTTTGACAACATCAAAAAGAGACAAGGAAGTATTAGTCAACGTAACAAAAGATTCCACAGGAAAGAACACAAACAGATAATAATATCACACCAATATCATTTTTGTGCGATAATCATTAATTAGGGAAGAAAATACATTAAAATTACTGTTGCGCAAAGAGGCAAAACAACAAAAAAAATGAATACATTCAAACAACACGCAGCATGCAATGTGCATATGAAGGTCTATGTCCTAATGGCGGTGTCCTGAATGGTAGCAGATGCCTGGGTTTCTGCTGGGGTCAGCCAGAGTTGATAGGTATTCAGCAACACCGCTCAGATTCTTGAGACTCCCGTCGACAGACCGATCCAAGTCTGCATACCGTTCATTTAAGCTTGTAGAGAGGTTGTCGAGCCGCTCATTTTGGGCTTGAATTTGACTGCTAATATGAGCATATCGGTCATCCTGGGTTTGCATGAAGGATTGTTGAGCTAGTTGCATGTTTCGCATCATATCCAACAACTCAGAAGAGTTTGCATGCTGTGGAGGAGACGGAGGAGATTCTTCATCATCCTGGTGATACGGCTGGTAGAATTGACGTTGAGTTGACTAGCCCGTATGTTGCCATTCACCCCAGCCACCCCATACGGGAACATCTTCTTCGGTTGAATGTGACTGCTGAACCCAAGCGGAGTCGGAGTAGTCGTGAGTGTCATCACGTGGAGGACTATTATCTCCACCTTGGTGATCAAACGCGTGTCCGGCTTCGTCTTCTGCATTTTCCTCTTCATCTTCTTCGTCTTCACTTTCATCACTGTCATCATCTGCTGTAGCAGTCGCAGGAACAATTCCTCTTCGAACAAACTTATACATTCTCCGTTCATCACACCAAAAATATCCCATCATGGACAGAGTTTTTGGGTTGAACTCTTTGTCAGATGAGATGGAAGTGTACGGGAAAGACGGATGATTAACGTTGGCTGCAGTAAGGACCTCTTGAATGAAGGATCCGTAAGCGAGAGTCGTTCCTCGTCCGGAATCACGTAGACTGAGCATCCTACTGGCAATGTAGTAGGGCCAGTTGATTTTCTTCTTATTCTTCAAAATGTAAATGAGATGAACCTCAGCCTGTTCAACTCTGGAGAGACCGCCTTTCTTTGGTCGCAGAATGCGGGAGACAATCCACTGAAGAATCCTTTCTCCAGTTTTCAGCTTGCCGGCGGTGACAGTTCGTGGGAACGCGTCATTGTTCACAAACTGATCAGGATATGGTCGTTTCAGCATGTCATTCAATGCACTCTTAAACTCGTAGCCGTCTATTTGGTGAGAGTCAGTTACCTCAGCTAGAGGAGTTTCAGCATCATCCAATGACATATCAAAAAATTGGTTCCAGACATTTGACTTAAGAGATACCTTTGTCGTGCCGATTCTAGAGTGAAACTTGTGTCCGCGAAAGTTATCATGAAGTCCGGCGTAGAACACTCGGACCAAGTCTTCACTGTATTTAGCGTTGCATTCCAAGAAGTTGACAATGCCTTAATGCTGGAGCAGAGCCATAATTTCTGTGAGATGCATGCGTTCAGCGGTAAGCTTGTAGAACGCATGTTGTCGAACAACTCCTCTTTTGCCAATATCTTTGTCGAAGGCTTCGACGCGAGCGGGTGGAACGAGCGATACAGCAGATATGGGTAGAGATGCGGCGGATGATTCTCGGGATCTCTTGCCGAAAGGTCTGCGTGATGTGTAAGCCATTTGAGCAGGTTTAAAACTAAGTGTTTGGGTATAGAGTGAAGGTTTGTGAAGGGTTTTGAGAGTGATTCTGCTAGAGAGAGGTTTTTCCCTATTTATAGAGGAAAGGTTAGGGTTTTGGGAAGATGGAAGATCAAGGAACAATAGCCACTAGGTAGATGCAGATTACAAGGTAGTGGGTAGTTTGAAAGGTGATGGAATGTAAATGCATACTTAATGATGATTTTTGAATGGAGATGCATGAAACGATTTAAATTTTTCTGCAGAAAAACAAAATTTTCGAGCGATGCGTCGACGCATACTGTTTGATTTTTGAGAAAATACAGAAATTATTAAGCGTGCGTCGACCATAGCCCTGCTGCGGTCGACTCATACAGTCACGATTTCAATTTTTCACTATTTTGCACATGCGTTGACAAGTTTGATGCATAAATAACAATACATACAGCAATAAACATCCAAAGAGAGATATTATGTATATATAAACAACATCATTATGAGGTATAACTATTTTAATCATGAGACTTTGCAGAGAGAGAAAGAGAGGAACAGTATCACCTCGATGCCGGAGTGACTTGGTGAACGGTAAACTTGTGCTTGCAACAATATTGATTTGTTAGAAGTACAAGATTAAAGTCTTATATGGAATAAGGTAAAACAGCAGATTATAGTGCCCGTTCCGAAATATCGAGAATGCCAAGTTCTCGGCGGATATGAAAGAAAGGTTCAGTGGCTAGCGGCTTTGTGAAAATGTCCGCTAGTTGATTTTCAGTATTAACATGTTCAAAAACAATGTCACCTTTCTCTACATGATCCCGAAGAAAGTGGTGTCGAATTTCGATATGTTTGGTGCGTGAATGCAGCACAGGGTTCTTGGTGAGGTTAATGGCACTTGTATTGTCACAAAAAATGGGAATACGTTCAAGTTTGAGGTTAAAGTCCAATAGTTATTGCTTAATCCATATGATTTGAGCACAACAGCTACCGGCGACAATGTATTCTGCTTCGGCGGTTGACAAAGCAACTGAAACTTGTTTCTTGCTGTTCCAACTGACCAAAGAGTTTGAAAATAAGTGACAAGTGCCACTGGTGCTTTTCCTAACCGATTTGCAACCGGCAAAGTCGGAATCGGAGAAGCCTACCAATGAACAATCATTACCTTTGGAATACCATAGTCCATACTTCGGAGTACCAGATAGGTATCGAAGTATTCGTTTGACAGCTTTTAAATGGGATTCCTTGGGACATGATTGATATCTTGCGCACATGCATACGTTAAACATAATATCAGGACGAGAGGCAGTAAGATAAAGGAGTGATCCAATCATACCTCTATACCGTTTTACATCTACTTCCTTACCGTCTTCATCTTTGTCCAAGTTTGTACAAGTAGGCATGGGGGTGTCTATGGCTTTAGCTTTTTCCATGTCAAACCTCTTGATAAGGTCCAAACAGTACTTTGTCTGGCTCACGAAAGTTCCTTCTTTGAGCTGTTTAATCTGCAAACCGAGAAAGTATGTGAGTTCCCCCATCATACTCATCTCGAATTCGCCCTGCATAAGGTCTGAAAATTCTCTTACAAGATTCATGTTAGTAGACCCAAAAATGATATCATCTACATAAATTTGCACTAATATCAAGTGTTTTCCTTGACGTTTAATGAAGAGGGTTGTGTCAACCTTTCCTCTTGAGTAACCTTGATCGAGTAAGAACTTGCTTAGTCTCTCATACCAAGCTCTAGGAGCTTGTTTGAGGCCATACAAAGCCCTTTTCAGTTTATAAACATGATCAGGATACTCATGGGATTCGAAACCCGGAGGTTGTGCAACGTAAACCTCTTCATTTATGTGACCGTTAAGGAATGCGCTCTTAACATCCATTTGGAATAGCTTAAAGTCCTTTGCACAAGCGAAGGCAAGGAGAAGGCGTATAGCCTCGAGTCGGGCAACCGGCGCATAAGTTTCCTCATAGTCGATGCCTTCCTCTTGGTTATACCCTTGCGCGACTAAACGCGCCTTATTACGGGATATTACCCCGTTTTCGTCCAGCTTGTTCCTAAACACCCATCGGGTGCCGATTACTCGATGATCTCGCGGAGGAGGGACAAGGTCCCAAACCTTATTTCTGGTGAACTGATTAAGTTCCTCCTGCATTGATAAAAACCAGTGTTCATCGAGTAGGGCTTCTTTAGGGTTTTTAGGTTCCATCTGCGAAACGAAAGCGAAGTGATAACAGAAATTACTTAGCTTAGATCGAGTTGTTACTCCCTTTGAGATATCTCCGAGAATGTTGTCGATTGGATGGTCTTTGGAAGACTTCCAAGCTTGAGGGAGATCATCGTTTGAAGGCGGATGAGCTACCTCGGTTTCCTTATGGTGTACATCTTTGTCCTCTTCAATTTTGACTATGTCGGGTTGATCAATCCCCGGCTCTCCACCCTTGAGTATGTATTCGGTAGATGTACCTGCACCATGAAAAACACTACCCTTTCCGACGTTTCTCGGATTGGATTCATCAAAAGTAACATGTACAGACTCTTCTACAGCAAGTAATCGTTTGTTGTACATTCTATATGCTTTGCTAGATTGAGAGTATCCGAGGAAGATACCTTCGTCGGCCTTGGAATCGAATTTTCCCAAGTTTTCCTTTCCATTGTTCAATACAACACATTTGCAACCAAAAACATGTAAGTGAGAAACATTTGGCTTTCGCCCTTTTAAAAGTTCATACGGTGTTTTGTTTAGAATGGGGCGAATGAGCACCCTATTCAGAACATAACAAGCCGTACTAATGGCGTCGGTCCAAAAATATTTCGGTAAGCCACTTTCGTTGATCATTGTTCTTCCCAATTCTTCTAAAATTCGATTTTTACGCTCCACAACCCCATTTTGTTGAGGAGTACGTGGAGCGGAGAAGTTATGATTAATACCATGGTTACCGCAATATTCTTCAAATAAGTGATTTTCAAACTCACCCCCATGATCGCTTCTAATTGCAACAATGTTTGTATTTAGTTTATTTTGGGAAAGCTTAGCAAATCTTTCAAAGGCGGCGAACGTATCGCTCTTGCTTACTAAGAAAATAGTCCAACAAAATCGAGAAAAGTCGTCCACTATTACGAAACCGTAATAGTTTCCTCCTAGACTTTTAATCCTAGATGGCCCAAATAAATCCATATGAAGAAGCTCGAGAGGTCTCGTTGTTGAATCGATGTTTTTGGATTTAAATGAGATCCTCGTTTGCTTCCCTTTTTGACAAGCATCACAAAGATGATCCTTGGTGAATTTTATTTTGGGGAGACCTAGGACTAGATCTTTTGAGACTACTTTATTTAGTAAATCGAAATTAACATGTGCTAAACGCCTATGCCATAACCATTAATCTTCACTCATTGTTACAAGGCATTTGTCACTTGTTAGCGATACTTCATTTAAGTCAAGCATATAGACATTGTTCACACGCAGGCCATTAAACATACTCTTCTTATCATCATTATGTACAATTTTGCAACAATCTTTTGAAAACGATACATTGTGTCCTTTGTCACATAATTCACTAATGCTAAGTAGATTGTGTTTAAGACCTTCGACAAGCAGTACATCAGAAATAGTAGTGGAAGAAGGGTTACCTACACTACCTTTACCAAGTATTGCTCCACGGTTGTTGTCACCATAAGTTACATATCCCTTCTTCTTAGCCACAAAGTCAATGAAGAGAGATATGTCACCTGACATGTGCCTTGAGCATCCACTGTCGAGAACCCATCTTCTCTCGGTAGTCTCGAGGCATTGTACCTGTGACAAGATAATTAACAAGAGAAGGTATCCAATTGCTTATTGGGTCCTGAGTGGTGAGGAACGAAATGGTTGCATTTGGGCAGCCATTGATAAATGCCTTTAGGAACTAAAAATCTCCTAAACCTACATTTAGCAATGGAGTGGCCTTTCTTGCAACAATAAAGACAAGAGAACTTTTCATTTTGATTGCTTTTGCTATCTTCATCCTTTACAACGTATTTATATTTTTGATATGGATTAACCATACTTTTTCGAAAATTTGATTTATCTATAGCAAAGGTAATCTTGGGCTCAAGAGCCTTCTCAAGTTTGGCTTTTAGGTTTCTTACTTCACCTTGCCAAATGTAACAAGTATCACAGCCAAAGTTCATCCTTCTACTCCTAAGGTCCTCATAACTTGTTTTTGTGCTTTCCACTATAGAAGCTTTAAGTGCCTCAAGTTTCCTTTCGGATTCTTGAATTTTATGTTCCAAATGAGAAAAAAATTTCTTATTTGAGGCAAGCCTTTTAAAGGCCTCTTTCGCTTCATAGTGTAAAGTATCAAAAGCAGTTTGCAATTCGTGATGAGACATACTAGAGGATTTTTCATATTTAGCATGTCGTACCTGTTTCTTCTTGTTCTTTTGATGAGCAGAGAGACATAGATTTGCATTTTCATCTTCATCACTAGAACTTTCATCATCGGAGGAGTCGCTATCGCTTTCCCAAGCTATGTATGCCCTCCTTGGCTTTGATGGTTTCTTGTGTGATTTGTATGATTCTTTTTCTTTTGTCTTCTTGTTCATCGGACATTCCGGTTTGTAGTGACCCGGCTTTCCACACTTATAGCACGACCCTCTAGTTATTTTTCCTTTTGAGTCATCATTTTTAGAGTACCTAGATTGCTTCCGGAAGTTTACCAAGTTCTTCTCGGAATGTTGGATGCCGTTCTTTCTCACGTAACGGTTGTAGCGTTTAACGAACAACCCCATATCTTCACTCTTGTCCTCTTCTTCTTCGTCGCTCGATGAATAATCACTTTGCTCTTTTGCTTGAGACTTTGAGGAGGAAGTCTTTAGAGCTATTGATTTCTTTTCACTCACCTTTGCTTTGTCCTTCTTATCTTTCTTTTCGTGTTGTTCCAAGCTTAAGAGAACTTGTTCATGCTCTTGTAGTTTACCAAACAATGTTGTCAAGTCCAATGTGGTAAGATCATTTGCCTCTTTGATGGCGGTCACTTTCGGCTGCCATTCCCTGTTAAGACATCTTAAGATCTTATTAGTAGCAATATCATTGGACACAGGCCTACCAAGTGAATGTAATCGATTGATGAGATGAGTGAATCTCTTTTGCATGTCAGCAATGGTTTCCCCTTGCTCCATGAAAAAGAGATCAAACTCTTGTGTTAGTGTATTGATTCTAGCCAACTTAACATTGTTCGTCCCCTCATGGGCAATTTGTAGTGAATCCCACATGGCCTTAGCAGTAGGACAATGGGATACACGATAGTATTCATCTACACCTAATGAGGAGATTGGGATATTTTTGGCTTTCCAATCATAATTGTATTTCTTTTCATTATCATCGGTCCATTGTGCTTCGGGCTTAGGCACCAATTCGTTGTTCTCATTGGTCATGGTTATTTGAATTGGACCATTGAGAATAACGTTCCATATTTTTCTATCTATGGAATTTATGTGCACCCGCATACAGTCTTTCCAATAACTATAATTTTCACCATTGAAAACGGGAGCTCTATTATAAGCCCCTTTAGGTTCGTTAGCCATTTTCTATCAAAGTTATATTTTGAAGCACGGAGTGAACCGGAGCTCCTGATACCACTTGTTAGACTATGGCACGGATCTAGAAGGGGGGGTTGAATAGATCCCAACTAAAAACTTGAGTCGGCGCTACCAATTTAAAGATTGGTTTTAAAAATTTATTTTAAGTGCGGAAGCGGCCGAGGAAAAATGTTAGTCTAAAACGAACCGTTATTGGAAAACCGGATATGCGTTAAGCTAATGGATTAAGGATAAAGTGAAATACAAATCACTACACTATTTGCACAATCAATGATATATTTCACTTACTAGCAAGCCTAGTTCCAATGATCCAAAATACCAAATTAAACTAGATGCAAACTTAAGACAACTTTGGCTTATGCAAATTAACAAACATTTGGTGTGCATAAACACTCCAAGTGATATTTGAGTTGAGTAAGTAATTCAAATTGACCTAGTAGAATATACTATTGTACTTTGTTATTCAAACAGGAGTTTTAATCTCTTACTCAACTTATATCAATGTTTGGTAAAATTGCTTAAACTAAAATCACTTAATTTTTAAGCTGAAAAACACTTATGCAGAAAATTAAAGAAGACAAAGATTTGATGAGGCAGTTCCCCTGCCGTCCTCGCTTCGGGGTACATCTGCCCTCAATTCTAAACTTAGAATTGAGATGATTTAATTAGATATCACCTGTGAAATTTAACCGTTTATACAAGGATTGCAAAGCAAGTAAACAATAGAACTCCCAATGTGTTGAATGATGCTTCCTATCCTTGCTCCTTGATTCAAGATGAATCAAGACCTTCGATCGTTGTTGCTAGACCTCTGATTCCAGCCCCTTTGCTAAAGAATCTTCCGTTCTTCAAACCCTCGGCCCGGCTGATCTCAAACACAATGAATCAAACCAGAATCCTTCACTTCAATATCACCGAATCCGCTACTAGACTGAAGAAGACTTCCTCTTCTCAATCACCTTCGCTCAGCTGAATATTGATGAAGCAATTCGTCCAAAAACCCCCAAACACAAACCGGTATTGGAGAACAAAACCCTAATGGTTTTATTCAAGAAAGAACCTGCCACAAGCTTCAACCCGAACCGGATTCTCCGATCACAGCTTCGAACCTTATCACCTTTAATCGATCACGAACCACATCAAAAATGATTGTGTGTAGTTGATGTGTTGTGAAATGTTGAAGATGAAGATGATGAATCTTGGACACCTTTTTCATTCTTTCTTGTTTCCTTGAACACTTGAATTCAAATTTGCAAATGTTAGTTAATAAAAGTGTTTTGACTTCTATTTATAGTAGCTAGCAAACCAACCAACAATAACAGTTTTTCAAACAGTGGAAAGTACTCAGAAAACTGAGTATATGCACGAGCAGTCGACCACAGGTCGGCGTGCGCTGACCCGTGGGAAATGCGCCGACCCCTATGGTCGACTCAAAGATTTCCTGCGCTGACCCGTGGATAGCATTGCTATGCCATGCGCCGACCTGTGGTCGACTCAAGGGTTTTATGCGCTGACCCGTGACCTATGCGCCGACCCTTATGGTTGACTCAAGCCAGTATGCGCTGACCAATCTCCAATTTTTCTGAGTTATGCGCTGACCCGTGAGCTATGCGCCGACCCTTATGGTCGACTCAAAGTCTTCAAATCTGCAAAAATTTGTGTTTTGTGATTTTCATGCATTTCGTCATGATCACACTTTGTCCACATATGTTTTTAACAAATATAACAGATTTAGATAAGCATAGGAAAGGATATGATAGGTAATGTGTTGCATTTGTTTGTAAACGTGCATGGTTGTCATTTGTCATCATCGAAACTTGTGATATCGTATGTTGTCTGACTCTTTGCCTTTACATACTCCCCCTTTTTTATGATGACAACCTGTGCAAAAGGCCAACGAGATAAACAACATGCAGTATTGACACATTATGCACACTCCCCCTTTCTTTTGTAACCTAAGGCTATAACAAGAATGATTGTTAGTCTGTTAGTTGTGGTGAACGTTTTGGCTGCCTGCTTTTGTACACTTTCTTCCCCTTTGACAACATCAAAAAGAGACAAGGAAGTATTAGTCAGCGTAACAAAAGATTCCACAGGAAAGAACACAAACAGATAATAATATCACACCAATATCATTTTTGTGCGATAATCATTAATTAGGGAAGAAAATATATTAAAATTACTGTTGCGCAAACAGGCAAAACAATAAAAAAATGAATACATTCAAACAACACGCAACATGCAATGTGCATATGAAGGTCTATGTCCTAATGGCGGTGTCCTGGATGGTAGCAGATGCCTGGGTTTCTGCTGGGGTCAGCCAGAGTTGATAGGTATTCAGCAACATCGCTCAGATGCTTGAGACTCCCGTCGACAGACCGATCCAAGTCTGCATACCGTTCATTTAAGCTTGTAGAGAGGTTGTCGAGCCGCTCATTTTGGGCTTGAATTTGAGTGCTAATATGAGCATATCGGTCATCCTGGATTTGCATGAAGGATTGCTGAGCTAGTTGCATGTTTCGCATCATATCCAACAACTCATAAGAGTTTGCATGTTGTGGAGGAGACGGAGGAGATTCTTCATCATCCTGGTGATACGGCTGGTAGAATTGACGTTGAGTTGACCAGCCCGTATGTTGCCATTCACCCCAGCCACCCCATACTGGAACATCTTCTTCGGTTGAATGTGACTGCTGAACCCAAGCAGAGTCGGAGTAGTCGTGAGTGTCATCACGTGGAGGACTATTATCTCCACCTTGGTGATCAAACGCGTGTCCGGCTTCGTCTTCTGCATTTTCCTCTTCATCTTCTTCGTCTTCACTTTCATCACTGTCATCATCTGCTGTAGCAGTCGCAGGAACAATTCCTCTTCGAACAAACTTATACATTCTCCGTTCATCACACCAAAAATATCCCATCATGGACAGAGTTTTTGGGCTGAACTCTTTGTCAGATGAGATGGAAGTGTACGGGAAAGACGGATGATTAACGTTGGCTGCAGTAAGGACCTCTTGAATGAAGGACCCGTAAGCGAGAGCCGTTCCTCGTCCGAAATCACGTAGACTGAACATCCTACTGGCAATGTAGTAGGGCCAGTTGATTTTCTTCTTATTCTTCAAAATGTAAATGAGATGAACCTCAGCCTGTTCAACTCTGGAGAGACCGCCTTTCTTTGGTCGCAGAATGCGGGAGACAATCCACTGAAGAATCCTTTCTCCGGTTTTCAGCTTGCCGGCGGTGACAGTTCGTGGGAACGCGTCATTGTTCACAAACTGATCAGGATATGGTCGTTTCAGCATGTCATTCAATGCACTCTTAAACTCGTAGCCGTCTATTTGGTGAGAGTCAGTTACCTCAGCTAGAGGAGTTTCAGCATCATCCAATGACATATCAAAAAATTGGTTCCAGACATTTGACTTAAGAGATACCTTTGTCGTGCCGATTCTGGAGTGAAACTTGTGTCCGCGAAAGTTATCATGAAGTCCGGCGTAGAACACTCGGACCAAGTCTTCACTGTATTTAGCGTTGCATTCCAAGAAGTTGACAATGCCTTGATGCTGGAGCAGAGCCATAATTTCTGTGAGATGCATGCGTTCAGCGGTAAGCTTGTAGAACGCATGTTGTCGAACAACTCCTCTTTTGCCAATATCTTTGTTGAAGGCTTCGACGCGAGCGGGTGGAACGAGCGAAACAACAGATATGGGTAGAGATGCGGCGGATGATTCTCGGGATCTCTTGCCGGAAGGTCTGCGTGATGTGAAAGCCATTTGAGCAGGTTTGAAACTAAGTGTTTGGGTATAGAGTGAAGGTTTGTGAAGGGTTTTAAGAGTGATTCTGCTAGAGAGAGGTTTTTCCCTATTTATAGAGGAAAGGTTAGGGTTTTGGGAAGATGGAAGATCAAGGAACAATAGCCACTAGGTAGATGCAGGTTACAAGGTAGTGGGTAGTTTGAAAGGTGATGGAATGTAAATGCATACTTAATGAAGATTTTTGAATGGAGATGCATGAAACGATTTAAATTTTTCTGCAGAAAAACAAAATTTTCGAGCGATGCGTCGACCATACCTCTGTATGCGTCGACGCATACTGTTTGATTTTTGAGAAAATACAGAAATTATTAAGCGTGCGTCGACCATAGCCCTGCTGCGGTCGACTCATACAGTCCAGATTTCAATTTTTCACTATTTTACACATGCGTTGACAAGTTTGATGCATAAATAACAATACATACAGCAATAAACATCCAAAGAGAGATATTGTGTATATATAAATAACATCATTATGAGGTATAACTATTTTAATCATGAGACTTTGCAGAGAGAGAAAGAGAGGAACAGTATCACCTCGATGCCGGAGTGACTTGGTGAACGGTAAACTTGTGCTTGCAACAATATTGATTTGTTAGAAGTACAAGATTAAAGTCTTATATGGAATAAGGTAAAACAGCAGATTATAGTGCCCGTTCCGAAATATCGAGAATGCCAAGTTCTCGGCGGATATGAAAGAAAGGTTCAGTGGCTAGCGGCTTTGTAAAAATGTCCGCTAGTTGATTTTCAGTATTAACATGTTCAAAAACAATGTCACCTTTCTCTACATGATCCCGAAGAAAGTGGTGTCGAATTTTGATATGTTTGGTGTGTGAATGCAGCACAGGGTTCTTGGTGAGGTTAATGGCACGTGTATTGTCACAAAAAATGGGAATACGTTCAAATTTGAGGTTAAAGTCCAATAGTTGTTGCTTAATCCATAGGATTTGAGCACAACAGCTACCGGCGGCAATGTATTCTGCTTCGGCGGTTGACAAAGCAACTGAAACCTGTTTCTTGCTGTGCGAACTGACCAAAGAGTTTGAAAATAAGTGACAAGTGCCACTGGTGCTTTTCCTATCCGATTTGCAACCGGCAAAGTCGGAATCGGAGAAGCCTACCAATGAACAATCATTACCTTTGGAATACCATAGTCCATACTTCGGAGTACCAGATAGGTATCGAAGTATTCGTTTGACAGCTTTTAAATGGGATTCCTTGGGACATGATTGATATCTTGCGCACATGCATACGCTAAACATAATATCAGGACGAGAGGCAGTAAGATAAATGAGTGATCCAATCATACCTCTATACCGTTTTACATCTACTTCCTTACCGTCTTCATCTTTGTCCAAGTTTGTACAAGTAGGCATGGGGGTGTCTATGGCTTTAGCTTTTGCCATGTCAAACCTCTTGATAAGGTCCAAATAGTACTTTGTCTGGCTCACGAAAGTTCCTTCTTTGAGCTGTTTAATCTGCAAACCGAGAAAGTATGTGAGCTCCCCCATCATACTCATCTCGAATTCGCCCTGCATAAGGTCTGAAAATTCTCTTACAAGATTCATGTTAGTAGACCCAAAAATGATATCATCTACATAAATTTGCACTAATATCAAGTGTTTTCCTTGACGTTTAATGAAGAGGGTTGTGTCAACCTTTCCTCTTGAGTAACCTTGATTGAGTAAGAACTTGCTTAGTCTCTCATACCAAGCTCTAGGAGCTTGTTTGAGGCCATACAAAGCCCTTTTCAGTTTATAAACATGATCAGGATACTCATGGGATTCGAAACCCGGAGGTTGTGCGACGTAAACCTCTTCATTTATGTGACCGTTAAGGAATGCGCTCTTAACATCCATTTGGAATAGCTTAAAGTCCTTTGCACAAGCGAAGGCAAGGAGAAGGCGTATAGCCTCGAGTCGGGCAACCGGCGCATAAGTTTCCTCATAGTCGATGCCTTCCTCTTGGTTATACCCTTGCGCGACTAAACGCGCCTTATTACGGGTTATTACCCCGTTTTCGTCCAGCTTGTTCCTAAACACCCATCAGGTGCCGATTACTCGATGATCTCGCGGAGGAGGGACAAGGTCCCAAACCTCATTTCTGGTGAACTGATTAAGTTCCTCTTGCATTTATAAAAACCAGTGTTCATCGAGTAGGGCTTCTTTAGGGTTTTTAGGTTCCATCTGCGAAACGAAAGCGAAGTGATAACAGAAATTACTTAGCTTAGATCGAGTTGTTACTCCCTTTGAGATATCTCCGAGAATGTTGTCGATTGGATGGTCTTTGGAAGACTTCCAAGCTTGAGGGAGATCATCGTTTGAAGGCGGATGAGCTACCTCGGTTTCCTTATGGTGTACATCTTTGTCCTCCTCAATTTTGACTATGTCGGGTTGATCAATCCCCGACTCGCCACCCTTGAGTATGTCTTCGGTAGATGTACCTGCACCATGAAAAACACTACCCTTTCCGACGTTTCTCGGATTGGATTCATCAAAAGTAACATGTACAGACTCTTCTACAGCAAGTAATCGTTTGTTGTATATTCTATATGCTTTGCTAGATTGAGAGTATCTGAGGAAGATACCTTCGTCGGCCTTGGAATCGAATTTTCCCAAGTTTTCCTTTCCACTGTTCAATACAAAACATTTGCAACCAAAAACATGTAAGTGAGAAACATTTGGCTTTCGCCCTTTTAAAAGTTCATACGGTGTTTTGTTTAGAATGGGGCGAATGAGCATCCTATTCAGAACATAACAAGTCGTACTAATGGCGTCGGCCCAAAAATATTTCGGTAAGCCACTTTCGTTGATCATTGTGCTTCCCAATTCTTCTAAAATTCGATTTTTACGCTCCACAACCCCATTTTATTGAGGAGTACGTGGAGCGGAGAAGTTATGATCAATACCATGGTTACCGCAATATTCTTCAAATAAGTGATTTTCAAACTCACCCCCATGATCGCTTCTAATTGCAACAATGTTTGTATTTAGTTTATTTTGGGAAAGCTTAGCAAATCTTTCAAAGGCGGCGAACGTATCGCTCTTGCTTACTAAGAAAATAGTCCAACAAAATCGAGAACAGTCGTCCACTATTACGAAACCGTAATAGTTTCCTCCTAGACTTTTAATCCTAGATGGCCCAAATAAATCCATATGAAGAAGCTCGAGAGGTCTCGTTGTTGAAACGATGTTTTTGGATTTAAATGAGATCCTCGTTTGCTTCCCTTTTTGACAAGCATCACAAAGATGATCCTTGGTGAATTTTATTTTGGGGAGACCTAGGACTAGATCTTTTGAGACTACTTTATTTAGTAAATCGAAATTAACATGTGCTAAACGCCTATGCCATAACCATGAATCTTCACTCATTGTTACAAGGCATTTGTCACTTGTTAGCGATACTTCATTTAAGTCAAGCATATAGACATTGTTCACACGCAGGCCATTAAACATACTCTTCTTATCATCATTATGTACAATTTTGCAACAATCTTTTGAAAACGATACATTGTGTCCTTTGTCACATAATTGACTGATGCTAAGTAGATTGTGTTTAAGACCTTCGACAAGCAGTACATCAGAAATAGTGGTGGAAGAAGGGTTACCTACACTACCTTTACCAAGTATTACTCCACGGTTGTTGTTACCATAAGTTACATATCCCTTCTTCTTAGCCACAAAGTCAATGAAGAGAGATATGTCACCTGACATGTGCCTTGAGCATCCACTGTCGAGAACCCATCTTCTCTCGGTAGTCTCGAGGCATTGTACCTGTGACAAGATAATTAACAAGAGAAGGTATCCAATTGCTTATTGGGTCCTGAGTGGTGAGGAACGAAATGGTTGCATTTGGGCAGCCATTGATAAATGCCTTTAGGAACTAAAAATCTCCTAAACCTACATTTAGCAATGGAGTGGCCTTTCTTGCAACAATAAAGACAAGAGAACTTTTCATTTTGATTGCTTTTGCTATCTTCATCCTTTACAACGTATTTATATTTTTGATATGGATTAACCATACTTTTTCGAAAATTTGATTTATCGATAGCAAAGGTAATCTTGGGCTCAAGAGCCTTGTCAAGTTTGGCTTTTAGGTTTCTTACTTCACCTTGCCAAATGTAACAAGTATCACACCCAAAGTTCATCCTTCTACTCCTAAGGTCCTCATAACTTATTTTTGTGCTTTCCACTATAGAAGCTTTAAGTGCCTCAAGTTTCCTTTCGGATTCTTGAATTTTATGTTCCAAATGAGAAAAAAAATTCTTATTTGAGGCAAGCCTTTTAAAGGCCTCATTCGCTTCATAGTGTAAAGTATCAAAAGCAGTTTGCAATTCGTGATGAGACATACTAGAGGATTTTTCATATTTAGCATGTCGTACCTGTTTCTTCTTGTTCTTTTGATGAGCAGAGAGACATAGATTTGCATTTTCATCTTCATCACTAGAACTTTCATCATCGGAGGAGTCGCTATCGCTTTCCCAAGCTATGTATGCCCTCCTTGGCTTTGATGGTTTCTTGTGTGATTTGTATGATTCTTTTTCTTTTGTCTTCTTGTTCATCGGACAGTCCGGTTTGTAGTGACCCGGCTTTCCACACTTATAGCACGACCCTCTAGTTATTTTTCCTTTTGAGTCATCATTTTTAGAGTACCTAGATTGCTTCCGGAAGTTTACCAAGTTCTTCTCGGAATGTTGGATGCCGTTCTTTCTCACGTAACGGTTGTAGCGTTTAACGAACAACCCCATATCTTCACTCTTGTCCTCTTCTTCTTCGTCGCTCGATGAATAATCACTTTGCTCTTTTGCTTGAGACTTTGAGGAGGAAGTCTTTAGAGCTATTGATTTCTTTTCACTCACCTTTGCTTTGTCCTTCTTATCTTTCTTTTCGTGTTGTTCCAAGCTTAAGAGAACTTGTTCATGCTCTTGTAGTTTACCAAACAATGTTGTCAAGTCCAATGTGGTAAGATCATTTGCCTCTTTGATGGCGGTCACTTTCGGCTGCCATTCCCTGTTAAGACATCTTAAGATCTTATTAGTAGCAATATCATTGGACACAGGCCTACCAAGTGAATGTAATCGATTGATGAGATGAGTGAATCTCTTTTGCATGTCAGCAATGGTTTCCCCTTGCTCCATGAAAAAGAGATCAAACTCTTGTGTTAGTGTATTGATTCTAGCCAACTTAACATTGTTCGTCCCCTCATGGGCAATTTGTAGTGAATCCCACATGGCCTTAGCAGTAGGACAATGGGATACACGATAGTATTCATCTACACCTAATGAGGAGATTGGGATATTTTTGGCTTTCCAATCATAATTGTATTTCTTTTCATCATCATCAGTCCATTGTGCTTCGGGCTTAGGCACCAATTCGTTGTTCTCATTGGTCATGGTTATTTGAATTGGACCATTGAGAATAACGTTCCATATTTTTCTATCTATGGAATTTATGTGCACCCGCATACAGTCTTTCCAATAACTATAATTTTCACCATTGAAAACGGGAGCTCTATTATAAGCCCCTTTAGGTTCGTTAGCCATTTTCTATCAAAGTTATATTTTGAAGCACGGAGTGAACCGGAGCTCCTGATACCACTTGTTAGACTATGGCACGGATCTAGAAGGGGGGGTTGAATAGATCCCAATTAAAAACTTGAGTCGACGCTACCAATTTAAAGATTGGTTTTAAAAATTTATTTTAAGTGCGGAAGCGGCCGAGGAAAAATGTTAGTCTAAAACGAACCGTTATTGGAAAACCGGATATGCGTTAAGCTAATGGATTAAGGATAAAGTGAAATACAAATCACTACACTATTTGCACAATCAATGATATATTTCACTTACTAGCAAGCCTAGTTCTAATGATCCAAAATACCAAATTAAACTAGATGCAAACTTAAGACAACTTTGGCTTATGCAAATTAACAAACACTTGGTGTGCATAAACACTCCAAGTGATATTTGAGTTGAGTAAGTAATTCAAATTGACCTAGTAAAATATACTATTGTACTTCGTTATTCAAACAGGAGTTTTAATCTCTTACTCAACTTATATCAATGTTTGGTAAAATTGCTTAAACTAAAATCACTTAATTTTTAAGCTGAAAAACACTTATGCAGAAAATTAAAGAAGACAGAGATTTGATGAGGCAGTTCCCCCGCCGTCCTCGCTTCGGGGTACGTCTGCCCTCAATTCTAAACTTAGAATTGAGATGATTTAATTAGATATCACCTGTGAAATTTAACCGTTTATACAAGGATTGCAAAGCAAGTAAACAACAGAACTCCCAATGTGTTGAATGATGCTTCCTATCCTTGCTCCTTGATTCAAGATGAATCAAGACCTTCGATCGTTGTTTCTAGACCTCCGATTCCAGCCCCTTTGCTGAAGAATCTTCCGTTCTTCAAACCCTCGGCCCGGCTGATCTCAAACACAACGAATCAAACCCGAATCCTTCACTTCAATATCACCGAATCCGCTACTAGACTGAAGAAGACTTCCTCTTCTCAATCACCTTCGCTCAGCTGAATATTGATGAAGCAATTCGTCCAAAAACCCCCAAACACAAACCGATATTGGAGGACAAAACCCTAATGGTTTTATTCAAGAAAGAACCTGCCACAAGCTTCAACCCGAACCGGATTCTCCGATCACAGCTTCGAACCTTATCACCTTTAATCGATCACGAACCACATCAAAAATGATTGTGTGTAGTTGATGTATTGTGAAATGTTGAAGATGAAGATGATGAATCTTGGACACCTTTTCCACTCTTTCTTGTTTCCTTGAACACTTGAATTCAAATTTGCAAATGTTAGTTAATAAAAGTGTTTTGACTTCTATTTATAGTAGCTAGCAAACCAACCAACAATAACAGCTTTTCAAACAGTGGAAAATACTCAGAAAATTGAGTATACGCACGAGCGGTCGACCACAGGTCGGCGTGCGCTGACCCATGGGAAATGCGCCGACCCCTATGATCGACTCAAAGATTTCCTGCGCTGGCCCGTGGATAGCATTGCTATGCCATGCGCCGACCTATGGTCGACTCAAGGGTTTTATGCGCTGACCCGTGACCTATGCGCCGACCCTTATGGTCGACTCAAGCCAGTATGCGCTGACCAATCTCCAATTTGTCTGAGTTATGCGCTGACCCGTGAGCTATGCGCCGACCCTTATGGTCGACTCAAAGTCTTCAAATCTGCAAAAATTTGTGTTTTGTGATTTTCATGCATTTCGTCATGATCACACTTTGTCCACATATGTTTTTAACAAATATAACAGATTTAGATAAGCATAGGAAAGGATATGATAGGTAATGTGTTGCATTTGTTTGTAGACGTGCATGGTGGTCATTTGTCATCATCGAAACTTGCGATATCGTATGTTATCTGACTCTTTGCCTTTACATACTCCCCCTTTTTTATGATGACAACCTGTGCAAAAGGCCAACGAGATAAACAACATGCAGTATTGACACATTATGCACACTCCCCCTTTCTTTTGTAACCTAAGGCTATAACAAGAATGACTGTTAGTCTGTTAGTTGTGGTGAACGTTTTGGCTGCCTGCTTTTGTACACTTTCTTCCCCTTTGACAACATCAAAAAGAGACAAGGAAGTATTAGTCAACGTAACAAAAGATTCCACAGGAAAGAACACAAACAGATAATAATATCACACCAATATCATTTCTGTGCGATAATCATTAATTAGGGAAGAAAATACATTAAAATTACTGTTGCGCAAACAGGCAAAACAACAAAAAAATGAATACATTCAAACAACACGCAGCATGCAATGTGCATATGAAGGTCTATGTCCTAATGGCGGTGTCCTGGATGGTAGCAGATGCCTGGGTTTCTGCTGGGGTCAGCCAGAGTTGATAGGTATTCAGCAACACCGCTCAGATGCTTGAGACTCCCGTCGACAGACCGATCCAAGTCTGCATACCGTTCATTTAAGCTTGTAGAGAGGTTGTCGAGCCGCTCATTTTGGGCTTGAATTTGACTGCTAATATGAGCATATCGGTCATCCTGGATTTGCATGAAGGATTGTTGAGCTAGTTGCATGTTTCGCATCATATCCAACAACTCATAAGAGTTTGCATGTTGTGGAGGAGACGGAGGAGATTCTTCATCATCCTGGTGATACGGCTGGTAGAATTGACGTTGAGTTGACCAGTCCGTATGTTGCCATTCACCCCAGCCACCCCATACGGGAACATCTTCTTCGGTTGAATGTGACTGCTGAACCCAAGCGGAGTCGGAGTAGTCGTGAGTGTCATCACGTGAAGGACTATTATCTCCACCTTGGTGATCAAACGCGTGTCCGGCTTCGTCTTCTGCATTTTCCTCTTCATCTTCTTCTTCTTCACTTTCATCACTATCATCATCTGCTGTAGCAGTCGCAGGAACAATTCCTCTTCGAACAAACTTATACATTCTCCGTTCATCACACCAAAAATATCCCATCATGGACAGAGTTTTTGGGCTGAACTCTTTGTCAGATGAGATGGAAGTGTACGGGAAAGACGGATGATTAACGTTGGCTGCAGTAAGGACCTCTTGAATGAAGGATCCGTAAGCGAGAGCCGTTCCTCGTCCGGAATCACGTAGACTGAACATCCTACTGGCAATGTAGTAGGGCCAGTTGATTTTCTTCTTATTCTTCAAAATGTAAATGAGATGAACCTCAGCCTGTTCAACTCTGGAGAGACCGCCTTTCTTTGGTCGCAGAATGCAGGAGACAATCCACTGAAGAATCCTTTCTCCGATTTTCAGCTTGCCGGCGGTGACAGTTCGTGGGAACGCGTCACTGTTCACAAACTGATCAGGATATGGTCGTTTCAGCATGTCATCCAATGCACTCTTAAACTCGTAGTCGTCTATTTGGTGAGAGTCAGTTACCTCAGCTAGAGGAGTTTCAGCATCATCCAATGACATATCAAAAAATTGGTTCCAGACATTTGACTTAAGAGATACCTTTGTCGTGCCGATTCTGGAGTGAAACTTGTGTCCGCGAAAGTTATCATGAAGTCCGGTGTAGAACACTCGGACCAAGTCTTCACTGTATTTAGCGTTGCATTCCAAGAAGTTGACAATGCCTTGATGCTGGAGCAGAGCCATAATTTCTGTGAGATGCATGCGTTCAGCGGTAAGCTTGTAGAACGCATGTTGTCGAACAACTCCTCTTTTGCCGATACCTTTGTTGAAGGCTTCGACGCGAGTGGGTGGAACGAGCGATACAGCAGATATGGGTAGAGATGCGTAGGATGATTCTCGGGATCTCTTGCCGGAAGGTCTGCATGATGTGGAAGCCATTTGAGCAGGTTTGAAACTAAGTGTTTGGGTATAGAGTGAAGGTTTGTGAAGGGTTTTAAGAGTGATTCTGCTAGAGAGAGGTTTTTCCCTATTTATAGAGGAAAGGTTAGGGTTTTGGGAAGATGGAAGATCAAGGAACAATAGCCACTAGGTAGATGCAGGTTACAAGGTAGTGGGTAGTTTGAAAGGTGATGGAATGTAAATGCACACTTAATGATGATATTTTAATGGAGATGCATGAAACGATTTAAATTTTTCTGCAGAAAAACAAAATTTTCGAGCGATGCGTCGATGCATACTGTTTGATTTTTGAGAAAATACAGAAATTATTAAGCTTGCGTCGACCATAGCCCTGCTGCGGTCGACTCATACAGTCCAGATTTCTATTTTTCACTATTTTGCACATGTGTTGACAAGTTTGATGCATAAATAACAATACATACAGCAATAAACATCCAAGGAGAGATATTATGTATATATAAACAACATCATTATGAGGTATAACTATTTTAATCATGAGACTTTGCAGAGAGAGAAAGAGAGGAACAGTATCACCTCGATGTCGGAGTGACTTGGTGAACGGTAAACTTGTGCTTGCAACAATATTGATTTGTTAGAAGTACAAGATTAAAGTCTTATATGGAATAAGGTAAAACAGCAGATTATAGTGCCCGTTCCGAAATATCGAGAATGCCAAGTTCTCGGCGGATATGAAAGAAAGGTTCAGTGGCTAGCGGCTTTGTGAAAATGTCCGCTAGTTGATTTTCAGTATTAACATGTTCAAAAACAATGTCACCTTTCTCTACATGATCCCGAAGAAAGTGGTGTCGAATTTCGATATGTTTGGTGCGTGAATGCAGCACAGGGTTCTTGGTGAGGTTAATGGCACTTGTATTGTCACAAAAAATGGGAATACATTCAAGTTTGAGGTTAAAGTCCAATAGTTGTTGCTTAATCCATAGGATTTGAGCACAACAGCTACCGGCGGCAACGTATTCCGCTTTGGCGGTTGACAAAGCAACTGAAACCTGTTTCTTGCTGTGCCAACTGACCAAAGAGTTTGAAAATAAGTGACAAGTGCCACTGGTGCTTTTCCTAACCGATTTGCAACCGGCAAAGTCGGAATCGGAGAAGCCTACCAATGAACAATCATTACCTTTGGAATACCATAGTCCATACTTCGGAGTACCAGATAGGTATCGAAGTATTCGTTTGACAGCTTTTAAATGGGATTCCTTGGGACATGATTGATATCTTACGCACATGCATACGCTAAACATAATATCGGGACGAGAGGCAGTAAGATAAAGGAGTGATCCAATCATACCTCTATACCGTTTTACATCTACTTCCTTACCGTCTTCATCTTTGTCCAAGTTTGTACAAGTAGGCATGGGGGTGTTGTAAGACCCCAATTTTGGGCCCTAAGATCCCTCATGGCCCATATCATTCATACCATAACCTCAAGGATCATTGCATGCCTTTGTCCCCTCCTAGTGGATAGATTGCCTTGTGGGTTGTTTCTTGATCACCAAGCATACTTTGCATTTGTATATCTTTGCTTTCATATGTTTATCATTCAAAAAGTACAAAAATATTGTCAGTCTAACCTTGTTGCTTGCAGTTGAAGCAATCATCAGCAATTAGGTCAAAGACAGTCAACAGTCAGTCAAAGCAATGGATGGTGGCCATTCTTGCAGAATTTGGGCACCATGATCAATAATCAAGAGTCCATACAACTTGTGACATCACTTGGAATCAAAGTCTCAAAGAATTAGGGTTTGGAATTCATCAGAAGTGGATCAGTCATCCAAAACCCTAGAAAAGTCAAACCTGGTCAACAGTTGGTTTAATCAGAGATTTGATGGATAGAATTGATTTAAAGAAGCTCATTCATGTCCCTATAAGCCTCATCTATCATGCCAAACCTCATCATGGAAGAAAATCAAGTAGAATCAGAAAATTTCCAGAAATAGAAAGTGGACCTGTAATTTCAACTGCCAAAAATGGAAACTTCTTGATCTTAAACTTACATCATGATACAAGCTTCAAATGAATTTTTGCCCAACATGAAAGTTGAAGATCTTGTCTTCCCATTTTCAAAAAGTCCAAGAACTCTCAAATCCCATGTGTGGTTGTCAAGATATGATCAATTCAATTTCAGAAATTTGTGAACTTCAAAGAGCCATATCTCTCAAACCATAAGGCCAAATTTGGTGGGGTTTTTTCCTACAAACCACATTTTTCATCCTCTTTCCAAAAATATAAATTTCATTCATCAAAACCTTACCAATCAAAATGGCATTTTTGGATCTTTTTCATTTAAAATCAAAGTTTGACCAATGTTTGACTTTTTGATTTAAACACTTTTTGCACATTTTGCCAATTGGGATTCACTTTACATGTTATTTGAAACTTGCTCCAATTCCAAATTCATGCCCATTCCACCACTACACTACCATTTTGGACAAAAATTCAAAATTGGCAATTTGTGCAAAAGGCTTCACATAAGCAAGGCATGATTAGCAATTCAAGTACAGACAGAAAACAGCAATTAGAATGTGGTCTGTGCAGCATGTTTGTAGGCCCACTCGAGCAGATTTCACACCTCCACTTCATTTGTACAAGTTTAGCAAAAATGCAAAATGCTTCATTAAGACATAATTGGTTTAGCATTTCATTAGTGGAGCTTAAACAGACTACATAAAGTCAATCCTCTGCTGATTGCAACCCTAGTTTTTTGCAGCCACCAACCAGAACACTCTCCTCTCTCTCAACTGCATTTTGGCTCGAGCAACATTTTTACCAAAAACCCTCAAAGCACACAAGAAACCCTTGCTTCCTTCATCATCTAAACATCATTTGGGAGTGTTTTTGCGCATCATTTATCAACTGGAACCTCCCCTTTGGTTCTGCATCTTCAAGCATACAACAATGGCAGCTTGTGGTTTGGACACCTTCATGCTTTGCTGAGCTAGAAAAGCTTCACTCTCCATCATTGCAAGGCCAAAAGAAGCAACTGTTTGAGCTTGTAACCACCAAAACAACACTGTACCATCGATTTCTTCAAATCAAGTACACTTTAGTTGCTTAAGTTCTTTGAACTTGCTTGCTTTGCTTTTTAGCATTTGCTTTGAGGTATAATTACTTCTTCTTCATGTAGTCTGGAGACCCGGTCTGTTATTTGACCGGGCAAACTGTCTGAGGTCCTCCTTAAGAGGCAATGCCTGTGTGTGTTTAAATTTGTCCTAAGCAGGAAAAGTCCTTCAAGTAAGGCAATTGGTGGAAGGTAGGGATAAGCAATCTATCCCCCACTATTCAGTGTGTCCTCTCTTTGCTCCCAGTACCTGGTTGAAGCATTGAGATAAATACCCAAGATCTAATCGAGTCAATAATGTGGAGAGAGTTCCTACTTTCTGAACTCCCACACTTTCTTTTATGCTCTCTCTGATCTGAGATAGAAGCAATGAGGCACACCCCTCATCTCCTTTTCATCTGCTTCACCTTAGCCTCTCAATGGCAAGGTTAAGAGCGACCTTCACCTATTACAGTGGACTTTTAAAGTCAAACCCTCTTGTGTGAGCCCCCATTGTTTGGCTATAGAGTGTGTTGTTTGCTATTCATCGATTGACTGTTTGCTTCATGTGCACTTGCTTGCCTATATGCTATGCATTTATCATCATCATCAATTGCCATTAATGCATGATCTTCTCATTTGTCTTCGTGATGCTATCATTGTTGTTTGCCCATTGAGGACAATTGTAAGTCCATCTCTTTTGGCCATTGCTCCTATGACATGGAAATGAGTATAAGACCATCACCTTGGCCACTCATCTTATCTCTGCTCATTGCTTTGTTTGTTTGTATGTGAGGATACAACTGTAAGTCCCTGCAAGTTGGCGTTTATTATCCTAGGATCATACTGTGTATGTTAGAGTAAGCCCAGACAGATTGGCATCTTACATCCTTGTTTTGCTTTTGTTTGTCTATGTGAGGATACAGTTATAAGTCCCTGCAAGTTGGCATCTGTTTTCCTGTGATCATAAGTTGATTTGTTTGATTGTATGAGAAATTGCAATTGTAAGTCCCTGCAAGTTGGCTTTTGCTTTCTCATCATCTCATGTTGCATAGTTCTTGTATGTGAGGATCCTTGTAAGTCCCTGCTATGAGGCATTGGTATTCCTATGATCATATGTGTGGGATTAACCTAAGTCCAGACAGATTGGCAGTTGACTTCCACATTTCATATCCCATTTCTTGTTTTCTTCTGTGGAGATTAGTGTAAGCCCATTGAGTGGCATCTGATATCCCATTCGGTTTTAGGAGATTGGTATGAGCCCAGTGATTGGCATCCGATATCCGCCTTTTGGATTTCATCTTTGTTTGTTTTCTATTATCCGTTGCATTCCAAAGGACACACTTGAATCATCTCCCATATGATCTCAAGAAGTGAACCTTCTAAGAAGTTTTACTATCCATCCTCATCCATTCATCATTCATTATGTCCTAAACCTTTTCACACTATACCTTTTAAACTTGACATAAGTGTTGTGCAAACTTCTTCATGTTTTCTAACTAAAAACCTGGACCCCAAGTCCTTGACTCTTTTTTCAAACTCATTTCATAATACTTCTGTGAATCAAATCCTAATCATACTTTGACCTCATTTTCATAAACACAATCAATTAACTTCACCCATTCACTTGTTTTGGCTTTGTCCATTAATCTTTTCATGCATTAGCCATAGGCTTCAATTATCATTGTGGTTGATGTAAATCTTGCCTATCCTTAGTGAGTCGACAATAAGACTTCCGTACTGAAAACAGGGTTAACCCCTCTAGTGCGTCGAAGCTATCCTCACATGGTGGATGTTGTTTTTTGGTCGAGTGTTCTCCCATTGATAATGAAAAGCCTCAGTGCTTGTGTTTAAAACTGAATCCACCAACTTTTTGAAATCTTTTAGCCGAACTACGGCGTTCTGATCCTTACCTTTGATGGAAGGTACGTAGGCAACGGGTTCATCCGTTCGAACCCAATCAATAACTCAATAAAAAATGTACATTCTTTTCTCATCATCCCAATCATGTTTGCACAATATTTTTGTCATAACAAATAACAATTTAGCATAACAAGTGTGAAAAGGGCTCCCTAGGAGTACCTAGGACGTGATGGGTGCCTAACACCTTCCCATTGCGTAATTTACCCCTTACCCAGACTCTCTGATCTTTTTATTAGTTTTCTACGTGTAAAACTTCTTAGGCTTTTGTTCGCTTTTTAGCCAGTCCTTTGGATAAATAAAAGTGTGGTGGCGACTCGAAATTGAATGTATCTCTTAGCTTATGATTTAATCGATAGATCATATAGCGACGAATACACCGCTACAGAAAAGTGGCGACTCTGCTGGGGACATCATCATCCCTGGTTGTATTGCCTACTTTTCACCCTTGTTGTGCTATATTATTATTTGTCAGTTGACATATTTTTGTACGATTTGGGATCACTGTATTGATTGTAATGTGTGAATTGCTTGATATACATTTGCTGTTTGCTTTGGTGATCTGTGAGATGAGTTCTATACCCGAACTCGAGTGCTCTCTAGGATAGGAGAATGGCATAGTCTTGTCGACTGGTGTGGAGTAGTCCTTAGCCAGTTGACTTGCGAGCCCATTCACTTGGTGGAGGTCATGTCGAACTAATAATGTCACACAAGTTATTTGTGGTTAGGCATTATTCTTTCAATCATGTTCCGCAGAAGCCAAGGACCTTAGTTTACCAAACCCATCTTGGCCTATTTTTAGGACCGTAGTGCGGAGGTCGTTCAGATGTCAGTTCTGATACGATTGTTACGCGATACTATACTCATAAGAGTTTCTCTTGAGAATATTCTTGGAATACGAGTATTCGTTCCTCCGATAATATTCGAAAGATGGAACGATGACTATGGGAACCTCTGATAGAACATGTCTGGCAGGTTAAACCCTAGTACACTCCCTTTGGGTGGTTCTTAACCGAGACTCCATGCTCGTGACTCTCAACAAACCCGTGATTCGTGGTTGAGTCGTTCAAACATTGTTAATATCAATGGATCCCGGATCAGGTGTAAAACCTAAAATCCATCAAAGTGGCTGGTTGATATTAGGAATGTTTGAACCGGTTCGTGTACCGTTAATATCAATGGAACTTGGGTGTCGATAAGGTGAAAACCTAAATCCACCAAAATGGATGATTGATATTAGGGATACAATGAGCTTTCCCACGACCTTTGTTTGGTGTGCTTTGCTTGATCCTTGAGTGTGTTTGTTGCATTCATGCATTCACGCATTCATCCGCATTCATGTCATCAAAAGAGAAAATTTTCAAGGAACTTAAAGGGTTATTTGCAAAAATTTTCAGACATGGAAAGACCAAAAAGGCATACAAAGAAGTACAGCTTCAAGCAGCCTGATGTAAAAGAGTTAAGGAATCTGACATCGTATGTACTAGATCCCTTGGGTTTCAAAGCTCGCTATGGGAAGCTTCTGCCGTTGCTGACTACTCAGGTGGATGAGGGACTGATGAGCACTCTTGCTCAGTTCTATGATCCGCTCTATCATTGCTTCTTATTTCCGGACTTCCAGCTATTGCCGACCTTGGAAGAATACTCTCACCTTATTGGGATTCCGATTCTGGATCAAGTGCCGTTCAGTGGCCTAGAGAGTATTCCATCTGCTCGAGAGATTTCCAGCTTGTTGCATATAAATGAAGATCTGATTAGAGCTAATCTGACTACCAAAGGCGGAATTCAAGGTTTTCCTTCCGAGTTCCTCATTGCCCAAGCTACCTTCTATGGGAAGGCCATGAGTGAGGATGCCTTTGAGGCTCTATTTGTGTTACTCATCTATGGATTGGTGCTGTTTCCCAACTTCGACAAGTTCGTGGACATGAACGCTATTAGGATCTTTTCAGTCCTTAATCCAGTTCCGACCTTGTTGGGTGATGCATATGTCTCCATGCATCTGAGGAATATGAAGAATGGAGGAGTTATTGTCTGCTGTTTACCCCTGCTGTACAAGTGGTTTATTTCGCACTTGCCGCAGACAGTTGCTTTCAAGGAGAACAAGGGATGTCTACGGTGGTCTCAGAGACTCATGTCTCTCACCAATGATGATATCACCTGGTATGATCGCGTGTATGATACCGTTCAGATCATCAATTCTTGTGGTGAATTCCCCAATGTGCCTCTTCTTGGTACATGTGGTGGGATCAGCTACAACCCTACGCTTGCACGTCGTCAGCTTGGGTTCCCCCTAAAGGATAAACCCCATAACATTCTGTTAGAAGGTGTATTCTTTCAGGAGGGTAAAGATCCCCAAGGCCTGAAAGCTAGATTTGTCCGCGCTTGGCGCAATATCCGTAAGAAGAGTAGGAATGAGTTGGGCCCAAAGAACTGCATTGCTTTGGAGCCCTACACCTCTTGGGTCAGACAGAGGGCTGCTACCTACTTGATGCCATATGATCATCCGAGACCTACACAGTTGGATGTGGCTGGGCCTTCAACCCTCCCTACCCAACGTGTAGAGGAGTTGAGAGAAGAAGACCTTTCGCGTGCATGGATCCGCGAGAGAGAGGAATTGCTGCAGCAGCTCAAGGAGAAAGATGCTATGATTGAATTTCTCGAGCACCGAGTGATCGATGATCCGAACGACGCTTGGACTTCTCTGCTTCCTCAGTCTTCCAAATTCTGGAAGAGGAAGTATGATCAACTTGCTAAAGAGAAGGCTGATATGGAGGCTGCCTATGAGAGAGAGATCAAGAAGTTGTGCACTTCTCGTCTTCCAGCATCCCGAGCTAATAGGGATCCATAGGATGTCATTTACCTTTTCTCTTTATAATTGAATCAAAAATGCTGTATTTCTTTGTTTTGATATATTAAAAGAAACATTTTCCATGAGCAATCAAAATGTTTAATATTCAAAATATTGCAAATAATACCCTAAGGGTTCCTTGAAAACAAAGCATTTGCACAAGCATTTCATGCATCATTCCTGCATAAACAGGTACCCATTTTTCTGGTCTTCCGGTTCTAACCATCTGCTCTTCATTTATTTTGAAGACAAGCTGACTCACCGGTACTATACGAGAGTCAACTCCGCCAGGATTATGGAGCAGTTGGAACAAGAGAACCAGAGTCTGAGAGATGAAGTCGCCAGACTTGGCGCTCTGATGGAGCAACTTCTTGCTGCCCAGAATCAGCCCGCTCCTCAGCCAGCAACTCCCGTTCAGCGGACTGTTATTTCAGAGATAGCTACTTCAACGGTACCTGTCAGTGCCCAGCAGCCTAATGCTATGCCTCCTGGTTTTCCTTGGGGGATGCCTCCTGGCTTCATGCCTGATCTGCCAGCTCCTACCTTTGCTCAAATGCCGGCATCTAGCCCGGTCCCTATTCCCGTTCCTCCTGTCGTGCATACCATGCCTAGGGTAGACGACACCATCTATCACTCTGAAGCGTCTGAGGGCTCAGATGTTCATGAGAAAATGGATGCTATGAACGATCAATTCCTTGAGCTGAGAAAGGAATTGAGAACTCTTAGAGGCAAAGATCTCTTCGGCAAGTCAGCAGCCGAACTTTGTCTAGTTCCCGGTGTTAAGATACCTGTTAAGTTCAAAGTCCCAGACTTTGAGAAGTATAAGGGGAACACTTGTCCTTTGGCACACTTAGTCATGTATGCCAGAAAGATGTCAACGCAGACCGACAACGATCAACTCTTGATCCACTACTTCCAAGACAGTTTGTCTGGTGCTGCTCTCCGTTGGTACATGAGCCTGGACAGCGTCAACATCCGCTCTTTCAACGATCTTGGCGAAGCTTTCGTCAAGCAATATAAATACAACGTTGACATGGCGCCTGACAGAGATCAACTCAGGTCTATGTCACAAAAGGACAAAGAGTCGTTCAAGGAGTACGCCCAGAGATGGCGTGAGCTGGCAGCTCAAATCACTCCACCATTAGAAGAGAAAGAGATGACCAAGATCTTTCTGAAGACTCTTGGGTCATTTTACTATGAGAGAATGGTGGCCAGCGCTCCCTCTGATTTCACCGAGATGGTGAACATGGGGATGCGTCTTGAAGAAGGTGTCCGCGAAGGACGATTAGCTAAAGATGATGGTTCTTCCTCTAAGCGTTATGGAGCGTTTAAGAGGAAAGAAGGAGAAGCCCATGCCGTGCAGTCTCAGCCCAAGCATCGAAGACCCTCTGTTCAGAGGAAGCCTGCACGACATTCCGGTCATCAGCACCAGGTGGCTCACGTAGCACCTGTTTTCAAGGACAATGCTCCTCAACGTCAGCAATATCAACCTCAACAGTATCAACATCAGCAACAATATCAACAACCTCAATATCAACAATCTCGACCACAGCAACAGGCTTACCAGCCTCGTGGGAATACGAGTAATCAAGCAAACACAGGTTATGAAAGGAAGAAGATCAGTTTCGATCCAATTCCGATGTCGTACGCAGAGTTGTATCCCTCTTTAATAGAGCGGAAGTTGGTGTCTCCGAGAGATCCTCCGGCCATTCCGATCAACCCTCAGTGGTGGTACAAGCCTGACCAACACTGTGTCTATCATTCTGGCGCTCCGGGCCATGACATCGAAAACTGTTTCCAGCTGAAGACTAAGGTTCAAGACCTTATGAGAAGCGGAATTCTGAGTTTTGAGGACTCAAACCCGAATGTCACCAGGAACCCATTGCCTTCGCATGGGAAATCTGTGAACATGATCCAGGAGGACCTTGGGAAGTACAAGGTGAAGTACGTCAGTCATATCCGGCAGTCATTGGTTGGATTACATAAGATGCTGTGTCAGCACAGCTATTTGAAGCATAACCATGACCAGTGCCGCGTTTGCTCGGTCAACCGCTTGGGTTGTGATCAGGTTCGTAAGGAATTGCAAATGCTGTTGAATGAAGGTACCATTGAGATTCTCCAGAATCGCAATGTGGATGTTGTTGAGCCCGAAGTGAGTGTCATCTCCCCGGTGTTCAAATTGCCTGAGCCTGTCGTTATTCGCTACAATAGCAACAAGCCCAAGGCTTCCCCTGCTTTGATCATCAAACCGGCCGGCCCTGTGCCGTATTCATCTGACAAAGCCGTACCCTTCCGGTACAATCCTGTTGCTGTCCAGGATGGGGTTGAAGTACCTCTGCCGTCTACTTCCGTGACCACTATCGCTGATGTTAGTGGGTTGACCCGCAGTGGTCGTGTATTTTCTGCGCCTGCTAAGGCTGTTGCTTCTGATACCGTTGAGCGCCCTGTAGGGAATGCTGTGAATGTTCAGAATCCGGCACCTGCTGTTGCCCAGCCTTCCTCCTCCGTACCAAAGACTCCCATTTCTTCAGTTGTGGGCCGAGTGGCATTGTTGATGAAGAATCTGATGAGATGCTGAGGCTCATCAGAAAGAGTGAGTACAATATTGTAGACCAGCTTCTACACACGCCCTCCAAGATTTCCATTCTTTCTTTGTTGCTGAATTCAGAGCCCCATCGGGAATCTCTGCAGAAAGTCTTGGACCTGGCATACGTTGATCACGACGTCACCCTGGAACAATTTGATAGCATTGTTGCAAACATTACCGCTTGTAACACTCTGAGCTTTTGTGACGCTGATCTCCCCGAGGAGGGAAGAGACCACAACATGGCTTTACGCATATCCATGAATTGCAAATCTGATGCAATGTCCAATGTACTGGTGGACACTGGGTCATCTCTGAACGTATTGCCAAAATCCACACTCTCTCGATTGTCATATCAAGGTCCTCCTATGAGGCAAAGTGGGGTTATTGTTAAAGCTTTTGATGGGTCGCGCAAGACCGTGATTGGGGAAGTTGATCTCCCGATCAAAATTGGACCAAGTGATTTCCAGATCACTTTTCAAGTAATGGATATTCACCCATCTTACAGTGTCTCTTAGGCAGACCATGGATTCATGAGGCTGGCGCCGTGACATCCACCCTACACCAAAAGCTGAAGTTTGTGAAAAATAAGAAACTGGTTGTAGTAGGGGGAGAAAAGGCTCTCCTGGTCAGTAATCTGTCTTCTTTCTCGTACATTGATGCAGAGGATGAAGTTGGAACTCAGTTTCAAGCTTTATCTATTGATAAACCAATCGAGAAGAAGTCTCCTTCATTCACTTCCTACCGTGATGCAAAGCTGGCCATTGAATGTGGTGCAGTCGCTGGATTAGGGAAGGTGCTTGAACTTGAAGATAACCGATCCCGGGCTGGCATTGGCTATGGTTCTGGGGCATGCAATGAGCAAGGTCTGTTCACCAGTGGAGGATTCATCCATGCTGATCAACCTGCAGAAGAGGAAGCTGCTGCTATCATTGAAGAAGAAGATGCAGAAGACTTGAACAATTTTGTTATTCCTGGTGGTGTCTGCCACAATTGGGTCGCTGTGGATGTTCCTACAGTTATCCATAGATCAGAGTAATTGTTCATTTTGTTTAAAACCCTTCTCCCATGCCAAAAGGAGAAGTGATGACATTGTTGGCAAAGCATATATACAATGATATTTTCATTCAATTTTTGCATTGTCAAAACATTTGTTTTTCCTTTGTTTTCACTTTTTGCTTTTCTTTATGAAATCAGTGATCACAAAAAACCATAAAAACAAAATAAAAGCTATAAAAGCAACATTTTTCATCTGCATAATGATTTGCTTGTTTAAATTCTGAAATCTTTCTCTTAACCAAAATCATTATGCAGGTTGATCCTAAAACCCATTGAACATAATGATCCAACGCCATCTCCCAACTTTGAATTCCCTGTATTTGAGGCAGAAGAAGATGACGTTGAAGAGATTCCTGATGAGATCACCCGTCTCCTTGAGCACGAAGAGAAGATCATTCAGCCGCATCTCGAAGACTTGGAAACAGTCAACTTGGGATCTGAAGATTGTGAGCGCCTGGTGAAGATTGGGGCACTTCTTGAAGAGTCTGTTAAGGAAGATTTGATCAGCTTGCTACGAGAATATTCAGATATCTTTGCTTGGTCCTATGAAGACATGCCGGGTTTAGATACAGATATTGTGCAACATTTCCTGCCTTTGAAGCCTGAGTGCGTGCCAGTGAAGCAGAAGCTCAGAAGAACTCATCCAGATATGGCAGTGAAGATCAAAGAGGAAGTTCAGAAGCAAATTGATGCGGGGTTTCTGGTGACTTCGACATATCCTCAATGGGTGGCCAATATTGTGCCTGTTCCTAAGAAGGACGGAAAAGTCCGTATGTGCGTTGACTACAGAGATTTGAATAAAGCTAGCCCAAAAGATGATTTTCCTCTACCACACATTGACATGTTGGTAGACAATACAGCTAAATTCAAAGTCTTTTCCTTTATGGACGGATTTTCCGGATATAATCAAATCAAGATGGCACCAGAGGATATGGAGAAGACAACATTCATCACACCTTGGGGAACATTCTGTTATCGAGTGATGCCCTTCGGTTTGAAGAACGCCGGAGCCACGTATCAACGAGCTATGACTACCTTGTTTCATGATATGATGCACAAGGAGATAGAAGTCTATGTTGATGATATGATTGCTAAGTCCCGAACGGAAGTTGAGCATATTGAGCATTTGTTGAAGCTTTTTCAGCGTTTGAGGAAATTCCAGCTTCGTCTGAATCCGAACAAATGTACTTTTGGAGTCCGTTCCGGCAAGTTGTTGGGTTTTGTGGTAAGCGAAAGAGGTATTGAGGTTGATCCTGCGAAGGTCAAAGCAATACAAGAGATGCCCGCACCCAAAACTGAGAAGCAAGTCCGAGGTTTTCTTGGCCGCTTGAACTACATTTCCAGATTTATATCCCACATGACTGCCACATGTGCGCCGATATTCAAGCTCCTCCGGAAAGATCAGTCTCATGATTGGACCGAGGATTGCCAGAAAGCTTTCGACAGTATCAAGATTATCTGTCCGAACCTCCGATTTTGTCTCCGCCAGTGGAAGGAAGACCTCTGATTATGTACTTAACAGTTCTTGAAGACTCGATGGGTTGTGTACTCGGTCAACAAGATGAATCAGGGAAGAAGGAGTTTGCTATCTACTACCTCAGTAAGAAGTTTACTGATTGTGAGTCTCGGTACTCTATGCTTGAGAAGACGTGCTGTGCTTTAGCTTGGGCAGCTAAGCGTTTGCGCCAGTACATGATAAATCATACAACTTGGTTGATATCCAGAATGGATCCAATTAAGTATATCTTCGAGAAGCCTGCTTTAACTGGGAGGATTGCCCGTTGGCAGATGTTGTTGTCTGAGTATGATATTGAGTATCGAGCTCAGAAAGCTATCAAAGGTAGTATCTTGGCTGACCATCTAGCGCACCAGCCGATTGAAGATCATCAGTCTGTTCAGTATGACTTCCCTGACGAGGAAATTCTGTATTTGAAGATGAAAGATTGCGATGAGCCTACACTTGATGAAGGTCCAGAACCGGGTTCCAGATGGACGATGGTGTTTGATGGCGCTGTTAATCAATATGGAAATGGAATTGGGGCAGTAATCATTAATCCCCAGGGTTCGCACATTCCATTTACAGCAAGGCTAACTTTCAAATGCACGAATAACATGGCGGAGTACGAAGCCTGTATTATGGGACTTGAAGAATGCATTGACTTGAGAATCAAATATCTTGATGTCTATGGTGATTCAGCTTTGGTTGTCAATCAGATCAAAGGCGAATGGGAGACGAATCAACCAGGTCTCATCCCATACAGAGATTACGCAAGGAGAATTTCAACTTTCTTCACAGAAGTTGAATTTTATCATATTCCTCGAGAGGATAATCGGATGGCAGATGCCCTTGCTACACTTGCTTCCATGATTGTTGTCAGATGGTGGAATGATGTTCCCAATATTACTGTGATGCGCTTGGACAGACCCGCTCACATATTTGCAATCGAAGACGTGAAAGATGACAAGCCTTGGTACTTTGATATCAAGAATTTCCTCCAGAACCAGGTCTACCCACCTGGGGCATCTGTGAAAGATAGGAAAACTTTGAGAAGGTTGTCAGGCAGTTTCTACCTCAGTGGTGAAGTGCTGTACAAGAGAAATTTTGATATGGTTTTGCTCAGATGCGTGGATAGACACGAAGCAAACCTGTTGATGACTGAGGTCCATGAGGGTTCATTTGGTACTCATTCCAATGGACATGCCATGGCTAAGAAGATGTTGAGAGCAGGCTACTATTGGCTGACAATGGAGTCTGACTGTTGCAAGTATGTGAAGAAATGTCACAAGTGTCAAATTTATGCGGATAAGATTCATATTCCTCCGACACTCCTGAATGTGATTTCATCACCATGGCCTTTCTCTATGTGGGGAATTGACATGATCGGTATGATTGAGCCGAAAGCGTCCAATGGACATCGGTTTATTCTCGTAGCAATTGATTACTTCACCAAATGGGTTGAAGCCGCTTCGTACGCAAATGTAACCAGGCAGGTGGTTGTGAAGTTTATCAAAAATCAGCTGATTTGCCGTTATGGTGTGCCAGAAAGGATCATTACTGATAATGGATCCAATCTGAACAACAAAATGATGGATGAGTTGTGCGCTGAATTCAAGATTGCACACCATAATTCCTCTCCTTACAGACCTAAGATGAATGGGGCTGTTGAAGCTGCTAACAAAAACATCAAGAGAATTATCCAGAAGATGACTGTCACGTACAAAGATTGGCATGAGATGCTGCCATTTGCTTTGCATGGATATCGTACGTCTGTACGCACTTCAACAGGGGCAACCCCTTTCTCTCTTGTTTATGGCATGGAAGCCGTTCTCCCAGTAGAGGTGGAGATCCCATCAATGCGAGTCTTGATGGAAGCCAAGTTGACTGATGCTGAATGGATTCAGAGTCGTTATGACCAGTTGAATTTGATTGAAGAGAAGCGATTAACTGCCATGTGCCATGGTCAGTTATATCAGCAGAGAATGAAGAAAGCATTCGACAAGAAGGTCAAGCCTCGTGTGTTCCGAGAAGGTGACCTTGTGCTCAAGAAAATCTTGTCTTTCGCGCCCGATTCCAGGGGCAAGTGGACTCCAAACTACGAGGGTCCATATGTTGTTAAGAGAGCCTTTTCAGGCGGAGCTTTGATGCTTACAACAATGGATGGGGAGGATTTCACTCGTCCTGTGAATTCAGATGCAGTTAAGAGATACTTTGCCTAGAAAAAAAAGTATATGCAAATGAAAAAATAATAAAAAAAGAATAGCTCGCTAAGTTGAAAACCCGAAAGGGCGGCTTAGGCAAAAATGAGCGTCTCGGTGGAGAACCCGCAAGGGTAATCCAGGCAAAAATTAGAGACTTGAAAAAAAGAGATACATTTGCATCCCGCTAGATTGAGCACCTCACTCTGGGGCAATCTAGGCAAAAATTAGGGATTTGGCAAGTAACTGCATCCGGACAAGACTTTCTGGCTCATCAGTCGTCATTTCGTCAGAAGATTCTCGATTCGTCGTCAACCGAAGCTTCGGATACATCGAGATTCAAATTGGTAGAGAAAGGATCATTATGTTCAATGTAGCCCTCTTCCAATATATATCACTGATTTCAAATTTGTACAGATCTATGGAGTCTTGCCATTTGCAGACTACCATTCCATCAAATCAATTTGAGCTTTTTATCCAATTTATTTGCACTCTTATTTGTTTCAAATCAACAAATGTTTTGCATGTTTTAAATTGATAAAATGTCATTGTTTTAAACAAATCAAATTTTTCAAAATTTTTGTTTTAAACAAAGTGAACATTCACAAGATTGAAAGGGTACTCAAGAATATCTCAGTGCTCTCCCGAGGGTGGCATGATTCTCAACAGGTAAGACATTGGTTCATATTCCTGGTTTGGTGGTATCTTCTTTCTTCAGATCTTTGTTGAGGCTGTTCCTCAAACAAAGTTGTTGGTGGGGTGTTCCCCAGTACAATCGCAAGCAGAGTGTTGTTGAAGACTTCGTTTTCTCCAGCAGCAGTTTTCCCAGCATGGGTGTTTTTCTTGTAGAAGTTTCGGCGGTTGATGGTTTGTCATCTTGGTGCCCCGTCACTTTCTCCAGTGGGTCGTACCCCCAGACTTTATTTGTCTCCTCAGCGCAGTCATGAGTATAACTGATTGATTGGTACTCCCCTCGGAGTCGCGAGTAGAGCTGTTATTGATATCCCCACCAGGGTTGCAAGTGGAGATGTTACCGCTCCCCCCGCGCAGTGTGCCAACAGGATCTGTCTGTTTCCTCAGCATGATCGTGTTCTTTTTGAAGACTCGGTAAGTCAGTGGTTTGACACCCGGTACTTTACCTTTCCCGGCGAAGTCGTCTGTGGAATTGTTGCTATCTCTCCATCAGAGTTATTCTCTCCAGCAAAGCAGGATTTATTTTCCTACTCAGTGGTTGATTGGGTTGACATCCCAGTATTACAACCATCTTTTCCTCAGCTTAGCCTGCAGATTTGTTTGTTGTGGCAGCTTCGCCCGTTGAATACTCCTTCAATCCCCGGTATGGTCGGATGATGGCTCTAGCCTCCAGTGAACGGATTTGATTTCCTGACTGTTTGTGATCCTCAGTAGAGTGGCTTATATTGCAGAATCTACTTGTCGTGATCAGTTTGCTATGTGTATTCTCCCCAAGTGGAACGGTTCGTTGCAGAATATACTTATTTGATCTGTCCTCCCTCAGTGGTTTGTTCCCAAGAGAGTAGCCGACAGTTTTCCCCAGTAGAATTGCTTGTGCAGTCAGATTCTATTTGGATGATATCATTCTCCCTCAGTGGGTTTTCCCCAGTGGAGTTGTGTGGGTTTGCTTCTACAACAGTCCGTGCTTATGCAACGCACCCTTTGTTTCTCAGCCGACACTGGGATCCCCTGCAGATATACTTTGGGATTTCTCTTGTCCCCTACAGATTTGTCTTGGTGGCTCTTGCCCGTTGTGACTTTCTGTACCCTGATTGGGTTGTTTCCTGATATTTTTGATTCTCTGCTTCTTCAGCAGTACCTGCAGATCTTTGCTTCAGCATGTGGATCTCCGCAGATTGGCTCTCCAACTGGTTTTTCCCCTGGAAGTATAATACCGGACGTTGTTCCTGAACCTGTTTTTTGTTATAATTGAAAAATTTCCATGAGCAATCAAATGTTTAATATTCAAAATATTGCAAATAATACCCTAAGGGTTCCTTGAAAACAAAGCATTTGCACAAGCATTTCATGCATCATTCCTGCATAAACAGGTACCCATTTTTCTGGTCTTGTTCCGGTTCTAACCATCTGCTCTTCATTTATTTTGAAGACAAGCTGACTCACCGGTATTATACGAGAGTCAACTCCGCCAGGATTATGGAGCAGTTGGAACAAGAGAACCAGAGTCTGAGAGATGAAGTCGCCAGACTTGGCGCTCTGATGGAGCAACTTCTTGCTGCCCAGAATCAGCCCGCTCCTCAGCCAGCAACTCCCGTTCAGCGGACTGTTATTTCAGAGATAGCTACTTCAACGGTACCTGTCAGTGCCCAGCAGCCTAATGCTATGCCTCCTGGTTTTCCTTGGGGGATGCCTCCTGGCTTCATGCCTGATCTGCCAGCTCCTACCTTTGCTCAAATGCCGGCATCTAGCCCGGTCCCTATTCCCGTTCCTCCTGTCGTGCATACCATGCCTAGGGTAGACGACACCATCTATCACTCTGAAGCGTCTGAGGGCTCAGATGTTCATGAGAAATGGATGCTATGAACGATCAATTCCTTGAGCTGAGAAAGGAATTGAGAACTCTTAGAGGCAAAGATCTCTTCGGCAAGTCAGCAGCCGAACTTTGTCTAGTTCCCGGTGTTAAGATACCTGTTAAGTTCAAAGTCCCAGACTTTGAGAAGTATAAGGGGAACACTTGTCCTTTGGCACACTTAGTCATGTATGCCAGAAAGATGTCAACGCAGACCGACAACGATCAACTCTTGATCCATTACTTCCAAGACAGTTTGTCTGGTGCTGCTCTCCGTTGGTACATGAGCCTGGACAGCGTCAACATCCGCTCTTTCAACGATCTTGGCGAAGCTTTCGTCAAGCAATATAAATACAACGTTGACATGGCGCCTGACAGAGATCAACTCAGGTCTATGTCACAAAAGGACAAAGAGTCGTTCAAGGAGTACGCCCAGAGATGGCGTGAGCTGGCAGCTCAAATCACTCCACCATTAGAAGAGAAAGAGATGACCAAGATCTTTCTGAAGACTCTTGGGTCATTTTACTATGAGAGAATGGTGGCCAGCGCTCCCTCTGATTTCACCGAGATGGTGAACATGGGGATGCGTCTTGAAGAAGGTGTCCGCGAAGGACGATTAGCTAAAGATGATGGTTCTTCCTCTAAGCGTTATGGAGCGTTTAAGAGGAAAGAAGGAGAAGCCCATGTCGTGCAGTCTCAGCCCAAGCATCGAAGACCCTCTGTTCAGAGGAAGCCTGCACGACATTCCGGTCATCAGCACCAGGTGGCTCACGTAGCACCTGTTTTCAAGGACAATGCTCCTCAACGTCAGCAATATCAACCTCAACAGTATCAACATCAGCAACAATATCAACAACCTCAATATCAACAATCTCGACCACAGCAACAGGCTTACCAGCCTCGTGGGAATACGAGTAATCAAGCAAACACAGGTTATAAAGGAAGAAGATCAGTTTCGATCCAATTCCGATGTCGTACGCAGAGTTGTATCCCTCTTTAATAGAGCGGAAGTTGGTGTCTCCGAGAGATCCTCCGGCCATTCCGATCAACCCTCAGTGGTGGTACAAGCCTGACCAACACTGTGTCTATCATTCTGGCGCTCCGGGCCATGACATCGAAACTGTTTCCAGCTGAAGACTAAGGTTCAAGACCTTATGAGAAGCGGAATTCTGAGTTTTGAGGACTCAAACCCGAATGTCACCAGGAACCCATTGCCTTCGCATGGGAAATCTGTGAACATGATCCAGGAGGACCTTGGGAAGTACAAGGTGAAGTACGTCAGTCATATCCGGCAGTCATTGGTTGGATTACATAAGATGCTGTGTCAGCACAGCTATTTGAAGCATAACCATGACCAGTGCCGCGTTTGCTCGGTCAACCGCTTGGGTTGTGATCAGGTTCGTAAGGAATTGCAAATGCTGTTGAATGAAGGTACCATTGAGATTCTCCAGAATCGCAATGTGGATGTTGTTGAGCCCGAAGTGAGTGTCATCTCCCCGGTGTTCAAATTGCCTGAGCCTGTCGTTATTCGCTACAATAGCAACAAGCCCAAGGCTTCCCCTGCTTTGATCATCAAACCGGCCGGCCCTGTGCCGTATTCATCTGACAAAGCCGTACCCTTCCGGTACAATCCTGTTGCTGTCCAGGATGGGGTTGAAGTACCTCTGCCGTCTACTTCCGTGACCACTATCGCTGATGTTAGTGGGTTGACCCGCAGTGGTCGTGTATTTTCTGCGCCTGCTAAGGCTGTTGCTTCTGATACCGTTGAGCGCCCTGTAGGGAATGTTGTGAATGTTCAGAATCCGGCACCTGCTGTTGCCCAGCCTTCCTCCTCCGTACCAAAGACTCCCATTTCTTCAGTTGTTGGCCCGAGTGGCATTGTTGATGAAGAATCTGATGAGATGCTGAGGCTCATCAGAAAGAGTGAGTACAATATTGTAGACCAGCTTCTACACACGCCCTCCAAGATTTCCATTCTTTCTTTGTTGCTGAATTCAGAGCCCCATCGGGAATCTCTGCAGAAAGTCTTGGACCTGGCATACGTTGATCACGACGTCACCCTGGAACAATTTGATAGCATTGTTACAAACATTACCGCTTGTAACACTCTGAGCTTTTGTGACGCTGATCTCCCCGAGGAGGGAAGAGACCACAACATGGCTTTACGCATATCCATGAATTGCAAATCTGATGCAATGTCCAATGTACTGGTGGACACTGGGTCATCTCTGAACGTATTGCCAAAATCCACACTCTCTCGATTGTCATATCAAGGTCCTCCTATGAGGCAAAGTGGGGTTATTGTTAAAGCTTTTGATGGGTCGCGCAAGACCGTGATTGGGGAAGTTGATCTCCCGATCAAAATTGGACCAAGTGATTTCCAGATCACTTTTCAAGTAATGGATATTCACCCATCTTACAGCTGTCTCTTAGGCAGACCATGGATTCATGAGGCTGGCGCCGTGACATCCACCCTACACCAAAAGCTGAAGTTTGTGAAAAATAAGAAACTGGTTGTAGTAGGGGGAGAAAAGGCTCTCCTGGTCAGTAATCTGTCTTCTTTCTCGTACATTGATGCAGAGGATGAAGTTGGAACTCAGTTTCAAGCTTTATCTATTGATAAACCAATCGAGAAGAAGTCTCCTTCATTCACTTCCTACCGTGATGCAAAGCTGGCCATTGAATGTGGTGCAGTCGCTGGATTAGGGAAGGTGCTTGAACTTGAAGATAACCGATCCCGGGCTGGCATTGGCTATGGTTCTGGGGCATGCAATGAGCAAGGTCTGTTCACCAGTGGAGGATTCATCCATGCTGATCAACCTGCAGAAGAGGAAGCTGCTGCTATCATTGAAGAAGAAGATGCAGAAGACTTGAACAATTTTGTTATTCCTGGTGGTGTCTGCCACAATTGGGTCGCTGTGGATGTTCCTACAGTTATCCATAGATCAGAGTAATTGTTCATTTTGTTTAAAACCCTTCTCCCATGCCAAAAGGAGAAGTGATGACATTGTTGGCAAAGCATATATACAATGATATTTTCATTCAATTTTTGCATTGTCAAAACATTTGTTTTTCCTTTGTTTTCACTTTTTGCTTTTCTTTATGAAATCAGTGATCACAAAAAACCATAAAAACAAAATAAAAGCTATAAAAGCAACATTTTTCATCTGCATAATGATTTGCTTGTTTAAATTCTGAAATCTTTCTCTTAACCAAAATCATTATGCAGGTTGATCCTAAAACCCATTGAACATAATGATCCAACGCCATCTCCCAACTTTGAATTCCCTGTATTTGAGGCAGAAGAAGATGACGTTGAAGAGATTCCTGATGAGATCACCCGTCTCCTTGAGCACGAAGAGAAGATCATTCAGCCGCATCTCGAAGACTTGGAAACAGTCAACTTGGGATCTGAAGATTGTGAGCGCCTGGTGAAGATTGGGGCACTTCTTGAAGAGTCTGTTAAGGAAGATTTGATCAGCTTGCTACGAGAATATTCAGATATCTTTGCTTGGTCCTATGAAGACATGCCGGGTTTAGATACAGATATTGTGCAACATTTCCTGCCTTTGAAGCCTGAGTGCGTGCCAGTGAAGCAGAAGCTCAGAAGAACTCATCCAGATATGGCAGTGAAGATCAAAGAGGAAGTTCAGAAGCAAATTGATGCGGGGTTTCTGGTGACTTCGACATATCCTCAATGGGTGGCCAATATTGTGCCTGTTCCTAAGAAGGACGGAAAAGTCCGTATGTGCGTTGACTACAGAGATTTGAATAAAGCTAGCCCAAAAGATGATTTTCCTCTACCACACATTGACATGTTGGTAGACAATACAGCTAAATTCAAAGTCTTTTCCTTTATGGACGGATTTTCCGGATATAATCAAATCAAGATGGCACCAGAGGATATGGAGAAGACAACATTCATCACACCTTGGGGAACATTCTGTTATCGAGTGATGCCCTTCGGTTTGAAGAACGCCGGAGCCACGTATCAACGAGCTATGACTACCTTGTTTCATGATATGATGCACAAGGAGATAGAAGTATATGTTGATGATATGATTGCCAAGTCCCGAACGGAAGTTGAGCATATTGAGCATTTGTCGAAGCTTTTTCAGCGTTTGAGGAAATTCCAGCTTCGTCTGAATCCGAACAAATGTACTTTTGGAGTCCGTTCCGGCAAGTTGTTGGGTTTTGTGGTAAGCGAAAGAGGTATTGAGGTTGATCCTGCGAAGGTCAAAGCAATACAAGAGATGCCCGCACCCAAAACTGAGAAGCAAGTCCGAGGTTTTCTTGGCCGCTTGAACTACATTTCCAGATTTATATCCCACATGACTGCCACATGTGCGCCGATATTCAAGCTCCTCCGGAAAGATCAGTCTCATGATTGGACCGAGGACTGCCAGAAAGCTTTCGACAGTATCAAGGATTATCTGTCCGAACCTCCGATTTTGTCTCCGCCAGTGGAAGGAAGACCTCTGATTATGTACTTAACAGTTCTTGAAGACTCGATGGGTTGTGTACTCGGTCAACAAGATGAATCAGGGAAGAAGGAGTTTGCTATCTACTACCTCAGTAAGAAGTTTACTGATTGTGAGTCTCGGTACTCTATGCTTGAGAAGACGTGCTGTGCTTTAGCTTGGGCAGCTAAGCGTTTGCGCCAGTACATGATAAATCATACAACTTGGTTGATATCCAGAATGGATCCAATTAAGTATATCTTCGAGAAGCCTGCTTTAACTGGGAGGATTGCCCGTTGGCAGATGTTGTTGTCTGAGTATGATATTGAGTATCGAGCTCAGAAAGCTATCAAAGGTAGTATCTTGGCTGACCATCTAGCACACCAGCCGATTGAAGACCATCAGTCTGTTCAGTATGACTTCCCTGACGAGGAAATTCTGTATTTGAAGATGAAAGATTGCGATGAGCCTACACTTGATGAAGGTCCAGAACCGGGTTCCAGATGGACGATGGTGTTTGATGGCGCTGTTAATCAATATGGAAATGGAATTGGGGCAGTAATCATTAATCCCCAGGGTTCGCACATTCCATTTACAGCAAGACTAACTTTCAAATGCACGAATAACATGGCGGAGTACGAAGCCTGTATTATGGGACTTGAAGAATGCATTGACTTGAGAATCAAATATCTTGATGTCTATGGTGATTCAGCTTTGGTTGTCAATCAGATCAAAGGCGAATGGGAGACGAATCAACCAGGTCTCATCCCATACAGAGATTACGCAAGGAGAATTTCAACTTTCTTCACAGAAGTTGAATTTTATCATATTCCTCGAGAGGATAATCGGATGGCAGATGCCCTTGCTACACTTGCTTCCATGATTGTTGTCAGATGGTGGAATGATGTTCCCAATATTACTGTGATGCGCTTGGACAGACCCGCTCACATATTTGCAATCGAAGACGTGAAAGATGACAAGCCTTGGTACTTTGATATCAAGAATTTCCTCCAGAACCAGGTCTACCCACCTGGGGCATCTGTGAAAGATAGGAAAACTTTGAGAAGGTTGTCAGGCAGTTTCTACCTCAGTGGTGAAGTGCTGTACAAGAGAAATTTTGATATGGTTTTGCTCAGATGCGTGGATAGACACGAAGCAAACCTGTTGATGACTGAGGTCCATGAGGGTTCATTTGGTACTCATTCCAATGGACATGCCATGGCTAAGAAGATGTTGAGAGCAGGCTACTATTGGCTGACAATGGAGTCTGACTGTTGCAAGTATGTGAAGAAATGTCACAAGTGTCAAATTTATGCGGATAAGATTCATATTCCTCCGACACTCCTGAATGTGATTTCATCACCATGGCCTTTCTCTATGTGGGGAATTGACATGATCGGTATGATTGAGCCGAAAGCGTCCAATGGACATCGGTTTATTCTCGTAGCAATTGATTACTTCACCAAATGGGTTGAAGCCGCTTCGTACGCAAATGTAACCAGGCAGGTGGTTGTGAAGTTTATCAAAAATCAGCTGATTTGCCGTTATGGTGTGCCAGAAAGGATCATTACTGATAATGGATCCAATCTGAACAACAAAATGATGGATGAGTTGTGCGCTGAATTCAAGATTGCACACCATAATTCCTCTCCTTACAGACCTAAGATGAATGGGGTTGTTGAAGCTGCTAACAAAAACATCAAGAGAATTATCCAGAAGATGACTGTCACGTACAAAGATTGGCATGAGATGCTGCCATTTGCTTTGCATGGATATCGTACGTCTGTACGCACTTCAACAGGGGCAACCCCTTTCTCTCTTGTTTATGGCATGGAAGCCGTTCTCCCAGTAGAGGTGGAGATCCCATCAATGCGAGTCTTGATGGAAGCCAAGTTGACTGATGCTGAATGGATTCAGAGTCGTTATGACCAGTTGAATTTGATTGAAGAGAAGCGATTAACTGCCATGTGTCATGGTCAGTTATATCAGCAGAGAATGAAGAAAGCATTCGACAAGAAGGTCAAGCCTCGTGTGTTCCGAGAAGGTGACCTTGTGCTCAAGAAAATCTTGTCTTTCGCGCCCGATTCCAGGGGCAAGTGGACTCCAAACTACGAGGGTCCATATGTTGTTAAGAGAGCCTTTTCAGGCGGAGCTTTGATGCTTACAACAATGGATGGGGAGGATTTCACTCGTCCTGTGAATTCAGATGCAGTTAAGAGATACTTTGCCTAGAAAAAAAAGTATATGCAAATGAAAAAATAATAAAAAAAGAATAGCTCGCTAAGTTGAAAACCCGAAAGGGCGGCTTAGGCAAAAATGAGCGTCTCGGTGGAGAACCCGCAAGGGTAATCCAGGCAAAAATTAGAGACTTGAAAAAAAGAGATACATTTGCATCCCGCTAGATTGAGCACCTCACTCTGGGGCAATCTAGGCAAAAATTAGGGATTTGGCAAGTAACTGCATCCGGACAAGACTTTCTGGCTCATCAGTCGTCATTTCGTCAGAAGATTCTCGATTCGTCGTCAACCGAAGCTTCGGATACATCGAGATTCAAATTGGTAGAGAAAGGATCATTATGTTCAATGTAGCCCTCTTCCAATATATATCACTGATTTCAAATTTGTACAGATCTATGGAGTCTTGCCATTTGCAGACTACCATTCCATCAAATCAATTTGAGCTTTTTATCCAATTTATTTGCACTCTTATTTGTTTCAAATCGACAAATGTTTTGCATGTTTTAAATTGATAAAATGTCATTGTTTCAAACAAACCAAATTTTTCAAAATTTTTGTTTTAAACAAAGTGAACATTCACAAGATTGAAAGGGTACTCAAGAATATCTCAGTGCTCTCCCGAGGGTGGCATGATTCTCAACAGGTAAGACATTGGTTCATATTCCTGGTTTGGTGGTATCTTCTTTCTTCAGATCTTCGTTGAGGCTGTTCCTCAAACAAAGTTGTTGGTGGGGCTGTTCCCCAGTACAATCGCGAGCAGAGTGTTGTTGAAGACTTTGTTTTCTCCAGCAGCAGTTTTCCCAGCATGGGTGTTTTTCTTGTAGAAGTTTCGGCGGTTGATGGTCTATCATCTTGGTGCCCCGTCACTCTCTCCAGTGGGTCGTACCCCCAGACTTCATTTGTCTCCTCAGCGCAGTCACGAGTATAACTGATTGATTGGTACTCCCCTCGGAGCCGCGAGTAGAGCTGTTATTGATATCCCCACCAGGGTTGCAAGTGGAGATGTTACCGCTCCCCCCGCGCAGTGTGCCAACAGGATCTGTCTGTTTCCTCAGCATGATCGTGTTCTTTTTTGAAGACTCGGTAAGCCAGTGGTTTGACACCCGGTACTTTACCCCTTCCCCGGCGAAGTCGTCTGTGGATTCGTTGCTATCTCTCCATCAGAGTTATTCTCTCCAGCAAAGCGGGATTTATTTTCCTACTCAGTGGTTGATTGGGTTGACATCCCAGTATTACAACCATCTTTTCCTCAGCTTAGCCTGCAGATTTGTTTGTTGTGGCAGCTTCGCCCGTTGAATACTCCTTCAATCCCCGGTATGGTCGGATGATGGCTCTAGCCTCCAGTGAACGGATTTGATTTCCTGACTGTTTGTGATCCTCAGTGGAGTGGCTTATCTTGCAGAATCTACTTGTCGTGATCAGTTTGCTATGTGTATTCTCCCCAAGTGGAACGGTTCGTTGCAGAATATACTTATTTGATCTGTCCTCCCTCAGTGGTTTGTTCCCAAGAGAGTAGCCGACAGTTTTCCCCAGTAGAATTGCTTGTGCAGTCAGATTCTATTTGGATGATATCATTCTCCCTCAGTGGGTTTTCCCCCAGTGGAGTTGTGTGGGTTTGCTTCTACAACAGTCCGTGCTTATGCAACGCACCCTTTGTTTCTCAGCCGACACTGGGATCCCCTGCAGATATACTTTGGGATTTCTCTTGTCCCCTACAGATTTGTCTTGGTGGCTCTTGCCCGTTGTGACTTTCTGTACCCTGATTGGGTTGTTTCCTGATATTTTTGATTCTCTGCTTCTTCAGCAGTACCTGCAGATCTTTGCTTCAGCATGTGGATCTCCGCAGATTGGCTCTCCAGCTGGTTTTTCCCCTGGAAGTATAATACCGGACGTTGTTCCTGAACCTGTTTGTGTTAGAATTGTCTGTTTTGTCAGCATTCATCAAACATAAATCACGCATATTCATGCACATTCATAAAACATTCAGATATTCATGTTGCATTTCTTGTCATATATCTTTTGTTTGTCGTGTCTCCTGCTATGGTGATATAGATCTCTTTACAAATCTCCCCAAGCAGATGTCGGGTGTTATAAAATCTCTCCATATAGAGTCAACCCCATAAGCAGAAAATGTTGTCTTTCCTTCTGCAGTTCCCCACTGAGATATATCCTCGTGGATGACGGTTTCTTCCGTTTCCTCCCAACACATATATTGGGATGGATTTTCCTATTTGAGTTACATCCTCATTAGGACGTGTCTTGATTCAGTCTGTCTTTTCGGATCGTTCCCGAATTGGCTATTTGTCAATGTCTTGTGCTTCCCAGTGGGTTGTTCCCCAGCGGAATGTTTTTGGGCCTCTGCCTACAAACCAGCAGTTGTAAGTCCTATCTTTTCCTGGCTTTCTTAACAGAATTTGTGGTTATACACCTTTTATTCTCCAGCCAGAGTTTTTGGTTTGCTACCTACTACCCGGTAGTTGTAAATCCTATTTTCCTGCTCTTCAGCAGTTGGCGGTTTGTTATAAACCCTACTTTTTGTTTTCCCGTGCGGATTTGTGATTTGTTCTATCCCCATGCGGAGTTGTTGGTCTTCTACCCCGTATTTGGTAGATGTAAACCCTAATTCTTGTGGTTATCTTCATTCAATATCTGATGATGATTTTCCTTGGCTTGTATAAGTTGCTCAGATCAGCACTTATATCCCTAGCAAGTCTTTTGTGGATAATTGCCGTATGCTAGCAATTTTATCCCCAGTGGGTCTTTTCACCGTATGCTAAGTGATTTGTTCCCCGGATCATTGGTTGTTTACCAATGCATCCCCAGCTAGTCCCTGTCGATAATTGCCGGATGCTTGCAAATTATCCTCAGCAGCTCGCCTTTCATTTACCCTTTTGTTGGTAATGTCTGTTGCCCTTTTGATTGGTCATCATTATCTACCTGGTTTGGTACCCCGATGCCTTTCTTTTCGGATTTTATCCTATAAACAACCTACAACCCGGTTAAGGATAATTTTCCTTTCGAGTATATTATTCACGTTTTGACGGCTATGGATAATATGTCTCATGCGCTCTTTGGTTGGAGTCCTTTGTTGATCTTCCCCAGTCGAGTAAGATTCGCATTTCTTGTGGAATCGAATATCCATCCTATAAACAAGTCTGCTATTCTAGCTTTCTTCAGGGTGATGAGTGTTTTGGAACACAAACCAATTCACGATTCCGGATTTTATCCTATAAACAACCTACAACCCGGTTCAGGATAATCTTCCTTTGTGAGTATTCTATCCACGTTCTGACGGTAATGGATATTATATCTCGTTCACTCTTGGGTCAATCTTTTGTTGTTTTCCCCTCAGAGTAAGATTCATTTTCCTTGTGGAATTGAATATCCATCCTATAAACAAGTCTGCTGTTCTAGCTTTCTTCAGGGTGATGAGTGTTTTGGAACACAAACCAATTCACGATTTCGGATCTTATCCTATAAACAACCTACAACCCGGTTCAGGATAACTTTCCATGCGAGTATATTATTCACGTTTTGACGGCTATGAATAATATATCTCATGCACTCTCTTGTCGAACACTTTGTTTGTTTCCCCAACTGAGTAAGATTTGCATTCTTTACAGAATCAAATGTCCATCCTATAAACAAGTTTGCTTTCGCTCTCTTCAGGATGATGAGTGTTTTGGAACACGCGCCAATTCACGCCTTTGGTCGGTCACCTGTTACATACCTACAACCCGGTATCCTTGGTGTTCCTTCCTGAGTTTGTTACCCTTACCGGTAGCATCTCATTTTGCTTGTTACTTCCCCAGTGGAGTTTTCTTTTGCTTCTCCTCAGGAGTCAGCTTGTGTCTCTCCAATGGATTTATTTTCCATTTGGAAATCTTTTCCCAGTGTGAGTCCTTCACTCCCCAGTGAGTTCTCCTGTCTGTTTTCTGTTTCCCTAATCAGAGTCGTGTTTTGTTCACGTTGTGTCAGTTTTGTTTTTTCCCCAGTTTAGAGTCGTGTCTTGTTCACACATTTCTTCTTCTTTTATTATCCCCAATTAGAGTCTTGTCAGAGTCTCTGTTCCTGATGAGTGTACTACTCCGATGGATCGTCTTTTCTTCTGTGTGAATCATATTCCCCACAGAGTTTGTGTCTTTTGCATACATACATTTGCATCATGAGGTCTCTTAGGGACCAAAATTTGTCTCATTACTGTTATTTAAGCCCATTCTACCGCGTCGAGATGAAGATTTCTAAACTTCACTTCTCCGGCTAGAATGACCTTAAATAGGGGCATCTGTAAGACCCCAATTTTGGGCCCTAAGATCCCTCATGGCCCATATCATTCATACCATAACCTCAAGGATCATTGCATGCCTTTGTCCCCTCCTAGTGGATAGATTGCCTTGTGGGTTGTTTCTTGATCACCAAGCATACTTTGCATTTGTATATCTTTGCTTTCATATGTTTATCATTCAAAAAGTACAAAAATATTGTCAGTCTAACCTTGTTGCTTGCAGTTGAAGCAATCATCAGCAATTAGGTCAAAGACAGTCAACAGTCAGTCAAAGCAATGGATGGTGGCCATTCTTGCAGAATTTGGGCACCATGATCAATAATCAAGAGTCCATACAACTTGTGACATCACTTGGAATCAAAGTCTCAAAGAATTAGGGTTTGGAATTCATCAGAAGTGGATCAGTCATCCAAAACCCTAGAAAAGTCAAACCTGGTCAACAGTTGGTTTAATCAGAGATTTGATGGATAGAATTGATTTAAAGAAGCTCATTCATGTCCCTATAAGCCTCATCTATCATGCCAAACCTCATCATGGAAGAAAATCAAGTAGAATCAGAAAATTTCCAGAAATAGAAAGTGGACCTGTAATTTCAACTGCCAAAAATGGAAACTTCTTGATCTTAAACTTACATCATGATACAAGCTTCAAATGAATTTTTTCCCAACATGAAAGTTGAAGATCTTGTCTTCCCATTTTCAAAAAGTCCAAGAACTCTCAAATCCCATGTGTGGTTGTCAAGATATGATCAATTCAATTTCAGAAATTTGTGAACTTCAAAGAGCCATATCTCTCAAACCATAAGGCCAAATTTGGTGGGGTTTTTTCCTACAAACCACATTTTTCATCCTCTTTCCAAAAATATAAATTTCATTCATAAAAACCTTACCAATCAAAATGGCATTTTTGGATCTTTTTCATTTAAAATCAAAGTTTGACCAATGTTTGACTTTTTGATTTAAACACTTTTTGCACATTTTGCCAATTGGGATTCACTTTACATGTTATTTGAAACTTGCTCCAATTCCAAATTCATGCCCATTCCACCACTACACTACCATTTTGGACAAAAATTCAAAATTGGCAATTTGTGCAAAAGGCTTCACATAAGCAAGGCATGATTAGCAATTCAAGTACAGACAGAAAATAGCAATTAGAATGTGGTCTGTGCAGCATGTTTGTAGGCCCACTCGAGCAGATTTCACACCTCCACTTCATTTGTACAAGTTTAGCAAAAATGCAAAATGCTTCATTAAGACATAATTGGTTTAGCATTTCATTAGTGGAGCTTAAACAGACTACATAAAGTCAATCCTCTGCTGATTGCAACCCTAGTTTTTTGCAGCCACCAACCAGAACACTCTCCTCTCTCTCAACTGCATTTTGGCTCGAGCAACATTTTTACCAAATACCCTCAAAGCACACAAGAAACCCTTGCTTCCTTCATCATCTAAACATCATTTGGGAGTGTTTTTGCGCATCATTTATCAACTGGAACCTCCCCTTTGGTTCTGCATCTTCAAGCATACAACAATGGCAGCTTGTGGTTTGGACACCTTCATGCTTTGCTGAGCTAGAAAAGCTTCACTCTCCATCATTGCAAGGCCAAAAGAAGCAACTGTTTGAGCTTGTAACCACCAAAACAACACTGTACCATCGATTTCTTCAAATCAAGTACACTTTAGTTGCTTAAGTTCTTTGAACTTGCTTGCTTTGCTTTTTAGCATTTGCTTTGAGGTATAATTACTTCTTCTTCATGTAGTCTGGAGACCCGGTCTGTTATTTGACCGGGCAAACTGTCTGAGGTCCTCCTTAAGAGGCAATGCCTGTGTGTGTTTAAATTTGTCCTAAGCAGGAAAAGTCCTTCAAGTAAGGCAATTGGTGGAAGGTAGGGATAAGCAATCTATCCCCCACTATTCAGTGTGTCCTCTCTTTGCTCCCAGTACCTGGTTGAAGCATTGAGATAAATACCCAAGATCTAATCGAGTCAATAATGTGGAGAGAGTTCCTACTTTCTGAACTCCCACACTTTCTTTTATGCTCTCTCTGATCTGAGATAGAAGCAATGAGGCACACCCCTCATCTCCTTTTCATCTGCTTCACCTTAGCCTCTCAATGGCAAGGTTAAGAGCGACCTTCACCTATTACAGTGGACTTTTAAAGTCAAACCCTCTTGTGTGAGCCCCCATTGTTTGGCTATAGAGTGTGTTGTTTGCTATTCATCGATTGACTGTTTGCTTCATGTGCACTTGCTTGCCTATATGCTATGCATTTATCATCATCATCAATTGCCATTAATGCATGATCTTCTCATTTGTCTTCGTGATGCTATCATTGTTGTTTGCCCATTGAGGACAATTGTAAGTCCATCTCTTTTGGCCATTGCTCCTATGACATGGAAATGAGTATAAGACCATCACCTTGGCCACTCATCTTATCTCTGCTCATTGCTTTGTTTGTTTGTATGTGAGGATACAACTGTAAGTCCCTGCAAGTTGGCGTTTATTATCCTAGGATCATACTGTGTATGTTAGAGTAAGCCCAGACAGATTGGCATCTTACATCCTTGTTTTGCTTTTGTTTGTCTATGTGAGGATACAGTTATAAGTCCCTGCAAGTTGGCATCTGTTTTCCTGTGATCATAAGTTGATTTGTTTGATTGTATGAGAAATTGCAATTGTAAGTCCCTGCAAGTTGGCTTTTGCTTTCTCATCATCTCATGTTGCATAGTTCTTGTATGTGAGGATCCTTGTAAGTCCCTGCTATGAGGCATTGGTATTCCTATGATCATATGTGTGGGATTAACCTAAGTCCAGACAGATTGGCAGTTGACTTCCACATTTCATATCCCATTTCTTGTTTTCTTCTGTGGAGATTAGTGTAAGCCCATTGAGTGGCATCTGATATCCCATTCGGTTTTAGGAGATTGGTATGAGCCCAGTGATTGGCATCCGATATCCGCCTTTTGGATTTCATCTTTGTTTGTTTTCTATTATCCGTTGCATTCCAAAGGACACACTTGAATCATCTCCCATATGATCTCAAGAAGTGAACCTTCTAAGAAGTTTTACTATCCATCCTCATCCATTCATCATTCATTATGTCCTAAACCTTTTCACACTATACCTTTTAAACTTGACATAAGTGTTGTGCAAACTTCTTCATGTTTTCTAACTAAAAACCTGGACCCCAAGTCCTTGACTCTTTTTTCAAACTCATTTCATAATACTTCTGTGAATCAAATCCTAATCATACTTTGACCTCATTTTCATAAACACAATCAATTAACTTCACCCATTCACTTGTTTTGGCTTTGTCCATTAATCTTTTCATGCATTAGCCATAGGCTTCAATTATCATTGTGGTTGATGTAAATCTTGCCTATCCTTAGTGAGTCGACAATAAGACTTCCGTACTGAAAACAGGGTTAACCCCTCTAGTGCGTCGAAGCTATCCTCACATGGTGGATGTTGTTTTTTGGTCGAGTGTTCTCCCATTGATAATGAAAAGCCTCAGTGCTTGTGTTTAAAACTGAATCCACCAACTTTTTGAAATCTTTTAGCCGAACTACGGCGTTCTGATCCTTACCTTTGATGGAAGGTACGTAGGCAACGGGTTCATCCGTTCGAACCCAATCAATAACTCAATAAAAATGTACATTCTTTTCTCATCATCCCAATCATGTTTGCACAATATTTTTGTCATAACAAATAACAATTTAGCATAACAAGTGTGAAAAGGGCTCCCTAGGAGTACCTAGGACGTGATGGGTGCCTAACACCTTCCCATTGCGTAATTTACCCCTTACCCAGACTCTCTGATCTTTTTATTAGTTTTCTACGTGTAAAACTTCTTAGGCTTTTGTTCGCTTTTTAGCCAGTCCTTTGGATAAATAAAAGTGCGGTGGCGACTCGAAATTGAATGTATCTCTTAGCTTATGATTTAATCGATAGATCATATAGCGACGAATACACCGCTACAGGTGTCTATGGCTTTAGCTTTTGCCATGTCAAACCTCTTGATAAGGTCCAAATAGTACTTTGTCTGGCTCACGAAAGTTCCTTTTTTGAGCTGTTTAATCTGCAAACCGAGAAAGTATGTGAGCTCCCCCATCATACTCATCTCGAATTCGCCCTGCATAAAGTCTGAAAATTCTCTTACAAGATTCATGTTAGTAGACCCAAAAATGATATCATCTACATAAATTTGCACTAATATCAAGTGTTTTCCTTGACGTTTAATGAAGAGGGTTGTGTCAACCTTTCCTCTTGAGTAACCTTGATCGAGTAAGAACTTGCTTAGTCTCTCATACCAAGCTCTAGGAGCTTTTTTGAGGCCATACAAATCCCTTTTCAGTTTATAAACATGATCAGGATACTCATGGGATTCGAAACCCGGAGGTTGTGCGACGTAAACCTCTTCATTTATGTGACCGTTAAGGAATGCGCTCTTAACATCCATTTGGAATAGCTTAAAGTCCTTTGCACAAGTGAAGGCAAGGAGAAGGCGTATAGCCTCGAGTCGGGCAATCGGCGCATAAGTTTCCTCATAGTCGATGCCTTCCTCTTGGTTATACCCTTGCGCGACTAAACGCGCCTTATTACGGGTTATTACCCCGTTTTCGTCTAGCTTGTTCCTAAACACCCATCGGGTGCCGATTACTCGATGATCTCGCGGAGGAGGGACAAGGTCCCAAACCTCATTTCTGGTGAACTGATTAAGTTCCTCCTGCATTGATAAAAACCAGTGTTCATCGAGTAGGGCTTCTTTAGGGTTTTTAGGTTCCATCTGCGAAACGAAAGCGAAGTGATAACAGAAATTACTTAGCTTAGATCGAGTTGTTACTCCCTTTGAGATATCTCTGAGAATGTTGTCGATTGGATGGTCTTTGGAAGACTTCCAAGCTTGAGGGAGATCATCGTTTGAAGGCGGATGAGCTACTACGGTTTCCTTATGGTGTACATCTTTGTCCTCCTCAATTTTGACTATGTCGGGTTGATCAATCCCCGGCTCGCCACCCTTGAGTATGTCTTCGGTAGATGTACCTGCACCATGAAAAACACTACCCTTTCCGACGTTTCTCGGATTGGATTCATCAAAAGTAACATGTACAGACTCTTCTACAGCAAGTAATCGTTTGTTGTATATTCTATATGCTTTGCTAGATTGAGAGTATCCGAGGAAGATACCTTCGTCGGCCTTGGAATCGAATTTTCCCAAGTTTTCCTTTCCACTGTTCAATACAAAACATTTGCAACCAAAAACATGTAAGTGAGAAACATTTGGCTTTCGCCCTTTTAAAAGTTCATACGGTGTTTTGTTTAGAATGGGGAGAATGAGCACCCTATTCAGAACATAACAAGTCGTACTAATGGCGTCGGCCCAAAAATATTTCGGTAAGCCACTTTCGTTGATCATTGTTCTTCCCAATTCTTCTAAAATTCGATTTTTACGCTCCACAACCCCATTTTGTTGAGGAGTACGTGGAGCGGAGAAGTTATGATCAATACCATGGTTACCGCAATATTCTTCAAATAAGTGATTTTCAAACTCACCCCCATGATCGCTTCTAATTGCAACAATGTTTGTATTTAGTTTATTTTGGGAAAGCTTAGCAAATCTTTCAAAGGCGGCGAACGTATCGCTCTTGCTTACTAAGAAAATAGTCCAACAAAATCTAGAAAAGTCGTCCACTATTACGAAACCGTAATAGTTTCCTCCTAGACTTTTAATCCTAGATGGCCCAAATAAATCCATATGAAGAAGCTCGAGAGGTCTCGTTGTTGAAACGATGTTTTTGGATTTAAATGAGATCCTCGTTTGCTTCCCTTTTTGACAAGCATCACAAAGATGATCCTTGGTGAATTTTATTTTGGGGAGACCTAGGACTAGATCTTCTGAGACTACTTTATTTAGTAAATCGAAATTAACATGTGCTAAACGCCTATGCCATAACCATGAATCTTCACTCATTGTTACAAGGCATTTGTCACTTGTTAGCGATACTTCATTTAAGTCAAGCATATAGACATTGTTCACACGCAGGCCATTAAACATACTCTTCTTATCATCATTATGTACAATTTTGCAACAATCTTTTGAAAACGATACATTGTGTCCTTTGTCACATAATTCACTGATGCTAAGTAGATTGTGTTTAAGACCTTCGACAAGCAGTACATCAGAAATAGTAGTGGAAGAAGGGTTACCTACACTACCTTTACCAAGTATTGCTCCACGGTTGTTGTCACCATAAGTTACATATCCCTTCTTCTTAGCCACAAAGTCAATGAAGAGAGATATGTCACCTGACATGTGCCTTGAGCATCCACTGTCGAGAACCCATCTTCTCTCGGTAGTCTCGAGGCATTGTACCTGTGACAAGATAATTAACAAGAGAAGGTATCCAATTGCTTATTGGGTCCTGAGTGGTGAGGAACGAAATGGTTGCATTTGGGCAGCCATTGATAAATGCCTTTAGGAACTAAAAATCTCCTAAACCTACATTTAGCAATGGAGTGGCCTTTCTTGCAACAATAAAGACAAGAGAACTTTTCATTTTGATTGCTTTTGCTATCTTCATCCTTTACAACGTATTTATATTTTTGATATGGATTAACCATACTTTTTCGAAAATTTGATTTATCGATAGCAAAGGTAATCTTGGGCTCAAGAGCCTTCTCAAGTTTGGCTTTTAGGTTTCTTACTTCACCTTGCCAAATGTAACAAGTATCACACCCAAAGTTCATCCTTCTACTCCTAAGGTCCTCATAACTTGTTTTTGTGCTTTCCACTATAGAAGCTTTAAGTGCCTCAAGTTTCCTTTCAGATTCTTGAATTTTATGTTCCAAATGAGAAAAAAAATTCTTATTTGAGGCAAGCCTTTTAAAGGCCTCTTTCGCTTCATAGTGTAAAGTATCAAAAGCAGTTTGCAATTCGTGATGAGACATACTAGAGGATTTTTCACATTTAGCATGTCGTACCTGTTTCTTCTTGTTCTTTTGATGAGCATAGAGACATAGATTTGCATTTTCATCTTCATCACTAGAACTTTCATCACCGGAGGAGTCGTTATCGCTTTCCCAAGCTATGTATGCCCTCCTTGGCTTTGATGGTTTCTTGTGTGATTTGTATGATTCTTTTTCTTTTGTCTTCTTGTTCATCGGACAGTCTGGTTTGTAGCGACCCGGCTTTCCACACTTATAGCACGACCCTCTAGTTATTTTTCCTTTTGAGTCATCATTTTTAGAGTACCTAGATTGCTTCCGGAAGTTTACCAAGTTCTTCTCGGAATGTTGGATGCCGTTCTTTCTCACGTAACGGTTGTAGCGTTTAACGAACAGCCCCATATCTTCACTCTTGCCCTCTTCTTCTTCGTCGCTCGATGAATAATCACTTTGCTCTTTTGCTTGAGACTTTGAGGAGGAAGTCTTTAGAGCTATTGATTTCTTTTCACTCACCTTTGCTTTGTTCTTCTTATCTTTCTTTTCGTGTTGTTCCAAGTTTAAGAGAACTTGTTCATGCTCTTGTAGTTTACCAAACAATGTTGTCAAGTCCAATGTGGTAAGATCATTTGCCTCTTTGATGGCGGTCACTTTCGGCTGCCATTCCCTGTTAAGACATCTTAAGATCTTATTAGTAGCAATATCATTGGACACAGGCCTACCAAGTGAATGTAATCGATTGATGAGATGAGTGAATCTCTTTTGCATGTCAGCAATGGTTTCCCCTTGCTCCATGAAAAAGAGATCAAAATCTTGTGTTAGTGTATTGATTCTAGCCAACTTAACATCGTTCGTCCCCTCATGGGCATTTTGTAGTGAATCCCACATGGCCTTAGCAGTAGGACAATGGGATACACGATAGTATTCATCTACACCTAATGAGGAGATTAGGATATTTTTGGCTTTCCAATCATAATTGTATTTCTTTTCATCATCATCGGTCCATTGTGCTTCGGGCTTAGGCACCAATTCGTTGTTCTCATTGGTCATGGTTATTTGAATTGGACCATTGAGAATAACGTTCCATATTTTTCTATCTATGGAATTTATGTGCACCCGCATACAGTCTTTCCAATAACTATAATTTTCACCATTGAAAACGGGAGCTCTATTATAAGCCCCTTTAGGTTCGTTAGCCATTTTCTATCAAAGTTATATTTTGAAGCACGGAGTGAACCGGAGCTCCTGATACCACTTGTTAGACTATGGCACGGATCTAGAAGGGGGGTTGAATAGATCCCAATTAAAAACTTGAGTCGGCGCTACCAATTTAAAGATTGGTTTTAAAAATTTGTTTTAAGTGCGGAAGCGGTCGAGGAAAAATGTTAGTCTAAAACGAACCGTTATTGGAAAACCGGATATGCGTTAAGCTAATGGATTAAGGATAAAGTGAAATACAAATCACTACACTATTTGCACAATCAATGATATATTTCACTTACTAGCAAGCCTAGTTCCAATGATCCAAAATACCAAATTAAACTAGATGCAAACTTAAGACAACTTTGGCTTATGCAAATTAACAAACACTTGGTGTGCATAAACACTCCAAGTGATATTTGAGTTGAGTAAGTAATTCAAATTGACCTAGTACAATATACTATTGTACTTTGTTATTCAAACAGGAGTTTTAATCTCTTACTCAACTTATATCAATGTTTGGTAAAATTGCTTAAACTAAAATCACTTAATTTTTAAGCTGAAAAACACTTATGCAGAAAATTAAAGAAGACAGAGATTTGATGAGGCGGTTCCCCCGCCGTCCTCGCTTCGGGGTACGTCTGCCCTCAATTCTAAACTTAGAATTGAGATGATTTAATTAGATATCACCTGTGAAATTTAACCGTTTATACAAGGATTGCAAAGCAAGTAAACAACAGAACTCCCAATGTGTTGAATGATGCTTCCTATCCTTGCTCCTTGATTCAAGATGAATCAAGACCTTCGATCGTTGTTTCTAGACCTCCGATTCCAGCCCCTTTGCTGAAGAATCTTCCGTTCTTCAAACCCTCGGCCCGGCTGATCTCAAACACAACGAATCAAACCCGAATCCTTCACTTCAATATCACCGAATCCGCTACTAGACTGAAGAAGACTTCCTCTTCTCAATCACCTTTGCTCAGCTGAATATTGATGAAGCAATTCGTCCAAAAACCCCCCAAACACAAACCGGTATTGGAGGACAAAACCCTAATGGTTTTATTCAAGAAAGAACCTGCCACAAGCTTCAACCCGAATCGGATTCTCCGATCACAGCTTCGAACCTTATCACCTTTAATCGATCACGAACCACATCAAAAATGATTGTGTGTAGTTGATGTGTTGTGAAATGTTGAAGATGAAGATGATGAATCTTGGACACCTTTTTCACTCTTTCTTGTTTCCTTGAACACTTGAATTCAAATTTGTAATTGTTAGTTAATAAAAGTGTTTTGACTTCTATTTATAGTAGCTAGCAAACCAACCAACAATAACAGCTTTTCAAACAGTGGAAAATACTCAGAAAACTGAGTATACGCACGAGCGGTCGACCACAGGTCGGCGTGCGCTGACCCGTGGGAAATGCGCCGACCCCTATGATCGACTCAAAGATTTCCTGCGCTGACCCGTGGATAGCATTGCTATGCCATGCTGACGCAACCTAAAAAATACAGTGTGCGAAAAAAACAACCGGCGAAAGAGAATGACAGAAGAGTCGCCACCGTGCGTTATTCATCCCAAAGGAGGGAAAGGAAACGCTCGAAGTAAACCTGAAAAAGGAAAGGACAAGACGGGGTCTCGCAACCAAATCTTGGGTTCGGGAGTCGGTTATGCGGAGGGAAGGTATTAGCACCCCTACGCATCCGTAGTACTCTACGGGATCCACTTTTGTAGTTTTTGTCTAAAGGGTGTGGGTTTATCTAACATGTTTATTTACTAAAAAGAAAAGGGTTAAATGAAAATGACTCGCGTGGATGTCGCATCCACTGCATACGTATCTCATCTGAATATGAGAATCAGAGTCTTCGTAGCTCGGCTGACCTATGGGTTGGGGGGATGTGTGCTCGCTAAGACATCGCGTATTATGCCTACGTATCTCATCTGGAATGAGAATCAGAGCAAGCCGTAGTTCGGCTAACTACGGGGTTATGGATTGGGTTTTGGACGAACGACATCACTACGCAATCTACCGGATGCTCGACCTTTGGAGACTTACCTGCCTGTAGTAGAAGGAGTAAACGTGTTGCTTTGGGTTTTAGGGTTTGGGATGCTCGAGGGCAAACAGGCAGTCCTTGACGAAGGAACCGCGCTACATGTGGGGATATGAATACAAAACACAAAACATGTATCTCAAAGTAAAATGCCACCAAGGGGCTCAAACATTGCCTCCTATCGAGGTCTTCCAGCTAAGAAAGCGATAAAGTATGAGAAAGGGAAAAAATTACCACACGGATAAATATCCGAAGTTACAGCAATTAAAGGAATGGGAAACCCAGGGATCCTTCCAAGCTAAACACCATCAAAGAAAGTGAGTCAGTACAGGTAATCGGAATGAAACCTCTAGGGGTATCCCACAAATAAAGTGGGAAACCACGCAAGTTATCCCTGCAAAAGTCATGTGCCTTCACAAAAACTCAACAAAAGGGTTAGTGAAACAAAATAGGGTAACCAAGAGTTGCCCTCAAATCAAAATGTAACCACATGAATCATGCCCTTTCAATTCACAAAAAGCAATAAAGGGTAGGAGGCCTAAACCTCTTGTCAAACACATGCATCAAAAGGGTATCAAATTCACCCATAATACCTCATATATTTAGAGCATTCAAATTAAAGGCATAAAGATGATGGATATAGGGCAAACCTGATTGGAGAAGAAAAATCAAATGGCAGGGTTTGCTTGAGCTGAAAGTCTGTGAGTCATAATGAACCTTTCAGAGTTGCCTGGAGGTTGCTGCAGAGTAGTTCCTAGGTTTCCTTCTCTCACTATCTTTTTCATCGTGGTTTTGTTCTAAGGAAACCTCAGAGTACTTTTGCTTCTCTCCCTTTTTCTCAATTGAATCTCCCAGTGTAACTCCAAGTGTGTTTTCCTCTACTGAAACCTCAGTATTTATAGACTGATTTTCGTGGGTAATGGGCTCAAATGAGGGAGACCCAAGTCCAAAATAATTTGTTATATTTTATTTATTTATTTATTTTATTTAGTTAATTAATTAATTAATTAATTAAATATTTTTTTTTCGTTTTTTTTTTTTCGGTTGTTTTTTTTTTTTTTTTTTTTTAGAAAAAATGAAGGGTAAATTTTGGGGTATTACAGCTGCCCCTATTCAATCAACTAGAGACCCGGAAAGAAGATGGCAGCTGCTTTCGTACTTTCGAGGTATCAAGGGATTGAATACAATAAAAGCCCAAAAATTTGCACTGAAGTGAAGTGAAGTAACAATGTCTGTCAGAATCAGCAAAGAGGTGGTCTTGAAAGAAGAATTCGTCTGGTACGGTGAGAGTCAGTCTGAATATCGAAAAAGAATGTTAAACTGGATACCAAAATAAATGGTAACACAGAAATAACCATGGCCTGAATGCCGCTCATCAGTCTGAATACTGGAAATGACTTCGATCTGAACATCGGAAAATTGGCCTGAATGCCACAAGTTGCATCGACCTGAACGTCGGAACCTTTTTCGATCTGAACATCGGAAAATTGGCCTGAATGCCACTTCGATCTGAATATCGGAAAATTGACCTGAATGCCACTTCGATCTGAATACCGGAAAACTGGCCTGAATGCCACAAGTTGCATCGACCTGAACGTCGGAAACTTCTTCGATCTGAACATCGGAACACTGGCCTGAATGCCACTTCGGTCTGGATACCGGAAAACTGGCCTGAATGCCACTTCAGTCTGGATACCGGAAAACTGGTCTGAATGCCACAAGTCGCATCGACCTGAACGTCGGAAACTTCTTCGATCTGAACATCGGAACACTGCATGCCTGCCAGCATTGGCAGAAATAGGGAATGATAATAGAGGCGGCGCATGGGCCAATGACACTTGCTGGGGATAACAAAGGTAAGTCATGAACAATCTTCAGTCTGAGTACTGGAAACAACTTCTAGCTTATCACTTGGGATACCGAGAATGTTTTATGCTTACATGCGTATGTTTGAATTTTTCAATGGCGTAATGCTCCATGAAAATGGAAATGCTACGCGATTTGGAAGGATGCAATGCAATATGATTCTACATGCAGGGATGCGAAATGCTGGGTAGAATGCCAAGCTGAGGCAAGGGATCTGCTGGAGAAATGATCACCATCTTCTGGACCCTGGCAAGGCTGTTGGAGATGCACAGCGCAAAGAACTCTGTGGGGAGATGACTAGCCATGCGGTGTTCTGGCCATACAGAGACTCTGATCGGGGAAAGAATGGCATTGGAAGCCTGCTGCTGAGGAAAGCTACAATGGTTCTGGCAACCACGATTTGCGAGAGATGACTCAGCAGGGGGAGCAAACACTGATACGGTACCGAGGTTCTGCTTCAAGGAAAGAAACCATGGATCTGGCATTGGGATTATCGATCTGGCATCGAACTCTAAGAAGCAGCCACTTCTGCTGGGAAGATACAGTCTGGCACTGTCAACTCCGCTGGGGATATATAGTCTAGCACTGTCAACTCTACTGGGGAGTGTATGTCCTGAAACAAACGCTTGGGGAAGTACAGTGGTGAGAACCTGTTGGGGATTGAAGAATCCAACACTCTGACCAGCTCTGCAGGGTCAAGACACTGAATTCGTCTGTTGGCGACTTCACTGGGGAAGATATTCACGACCATCTGCAGGAGATTTTAAGGAAATGCCCCGAGGGTACCTGTTCTGAATAGACGATCCAAAGCACTTAAAATTTACAGCAATTTTAAATGTTTATTAAGCCTGTACCTGTAAAGCCCTTATGTGTCATGATGCAATGTTTATCAAAAATTCGAACGTCATTTTTGCAAACAAAACAGTAAAATGAAAATGAAAACAGAGATATACTGAATAACATGATTTTATTGATTGAATGGCCTCTGAATAGGCATTTACATTAGGAAGCAATCCCTAGAAAGAGGTAATCGCACAATAGATAAAAACAGAAATTAATCTAATGGCAATGTGAAATGGATTTCTATTGGGTTCCAATTCTGCTATGACTTGCCCGTCTTCAAGATCCTCCAGATGATCAGCTTTCTGAAAGAGTGATTGGACTGTTTCCTATCCTTCAAAAATTTCCAGTCATTGGCACGAGATGAGATTCAGAATGACTCAGAACGCAGTCATTCGCTTAATCCCTAACTTTTGCCTGGATCGCCCTTTTCGGGTTTTCGATCCACCGGGATACCCATTTTTGCCTAAGTTGCCTTTTCAGGTTTTCAACTTACCGGGTGTACAATCTTTTTTTTATTTTTGTCCCTAATTTTTGCTCGAACCCTTTCATTTTCTTGGTTCGCCGGGACGCCCATTTTTGCCTGGACTACTCTTTTTTACTGTCCAGCAGGTCTATTTTATGCGAAGTATTTTTTAACTGCGTCTGAGTTCACAGGGGAAGTGAAGTTTTCACCATCCATAGTTGCAAGCATTAAAGCCCCACCATCAAAAACCTTGGTGACAATATACGGTCCATCATAGTTAGGAGTCCACTTGCCCCTGTGATCTGTCTGAGGAGGAAGGATCATTTTCAACACTAAATCTCCGACTTGGAAACAACGAGGACGCACCTTCTAATCAAAAGCTCTCTTCATCCGACTCTGATACAACTGCCCATGACAAATGGCTGCCATTCGCTTCTCTTCGATAAGACTCAACTCATTGAACCTTGTCCAAATCCATTCAGCTTCATCTAACTTGACATCCAACATGACTCTTAGAGAAGGAATCTCCACTTCAACAGGTAGGACTGCTTCCATACCATACACCAGGGAGTAAGGGGTTGCCCCGGTCGATGTACGTACTGAAGTACGGTACCCATGCAAGGCGAAGGGTAGCATCTCATGCCAATCTCTGTACGTGATGACCATCTTCTGCACAATCTTCTTTATTTTCTTATTTGCCGCCTCAACAGCGCCGTTCATCTTAGGGCGGTAATGGGAAGAATTGTGATGTTGAATGTTGAAGTTCTGACACAACTCCTTCATCATTTTGTTGTTGAGATTAGAACCATTATCAGTAATGATTCTTTCGGGAATCCCATAGCGACAAATAATTTCTTTCTTGATGAAACGGGCAACCACATGTCGGGTGACATTCGCGAACGACGCTGCCTCGACCCACTTGGTGAAATAGTCGATGGCAACAAGGATGAAGCGATGCCCATTGGAAGCAGTCGGCTCAATCTTTCCAATCATGTCAATGCCCCACATGGCAAACGGCCACGACGAAGACATCACATTCAGAGGATTCGGCGGTACATGCACCTTATCAGCATAAATCTGGCATTTATGACACTTCCGAGCATACTTGAAACAATCTGATTCCATGGTCATCCAATAATAACCCGCTCTCAACAATTTCTTAGTCATTGCATGTCAGCCGGCATGAGTACCGAAGGAACCTTCATGAACTTCCTGCATTAACATGTCCGCCTCGTGTCTGTCCACACATCTGAGCAAAACCATGTCGAAGTTCCTCTTATACAGCACATCGTCTTTGTTCAAGAAGAAACTGCCTGCCAATCTTCTCAAAGTCTTTCTGTCATTGTTGGATGCCCCTGCAGGGTACTCTTGATTCTTCAGAAAGCACTTGATATCGTGATACCAAGGCTTGTCATCGACTACCAGTTCAGCAGCAAACACATACGCGGCCCTGTCAAGGCGCATCACATCGATCCTGGGAGCATGGTTCCAACGAATTACCTTGATCATGGAGGATAGAGTAGCAAGTGCGTCTGCCATCTGGTTCTCATCACGAGGTATATGATACAATTTTACCGTTGTGAAGAAAGTCAAAAGTCTTCTCGTGTAATCTCTGTAGGGGACCATAGTGGACTGAAGAGTATTCCAATCACCATTCACTTGATTGATCACCAGAGCTGAATCTCCGAAGATGTCCAGAGTCTTGATTCTCAGATCAATGGCTTGCTCAATACCCAAGATACAAGCCTCGTACTCAGCTTCATTATTTGTGCACTCAAAAGTCAAACGAGCGGTGAAAGGCATGTGGGCACCCTTCGGAGTAGTAATGACAGCGCCAATTCCACTACCTCTAGCATTGACAGCCCCATCAAACAACAAAGTCCACTTTTCGTTTGGATCAGGTCCCTCCTCAACAACTGGCTCTTCACAGTCTTTCATCTTGAGGAACATGATGTCTTCATCAGGGAATTCAAACTTCATTGGCTCATAATCATCAATCGGTTGCTCGGCAAGGTAGTCTGACAGAATACTCCCTTTGATGGCCTTCTGTGACGTGTACTGAATATCATACTCTGTTAAAATCATTTGCCAACGAGCGACCCTTCCGGTGAGAGCTGGCTTCTCGAATATGTATTTCACTGGATCCATCTTAGAAATCAACAAGGTAGTATGGTTCAACATATACTGCCTCAGTCGGCGAGCAGCCCAGGCCAAAGCACAGCAAGTTTTCTCAAGCTGCGAATATTTGATTTCACAGTCGGTAAACTTTTTGCTAAGGTAGTATATGGCATGCTCTTTTCGACCAGACTCGTCATGCTGTCCCAATACACACCCCATCGAGTTCTCGGTCACTGATAGGTACATTATCAGAGGTCTCCCAGGAACTGGAGGTATAAGGATCGGAGGTTTCTGTAGATACTCTTTTATCTTCTCGAAAGCCCTTTGACAATTTTCATTCCACCTGATAGCCTGATCCTTCCTCAGCAATTTGAAAATTGGCTCACACGTGGTTGTTAGGTGAGAGATGAACCTTGCAATGTAGTTCAACCTCCCTAAGAAACTACGGACTTGCTCTTTTGTTCTTGGCTCAGGCATTTCCTGTATTGCTTTCACTTTGTCAGGATCCACCTCAATCCCTTTTCCGCTAACAATAAAACCCAGCAATTTTCCCGATCTCACCCCGAAAGTGCACTTATTCGGATTAAGTCTCAGTTTGAATTTCCTCAAACGCTCAAACAGTTTCTGCAAATTCAACAAATGTTCTTCTTCTGTCTGAGATTTGGCAATCATATCGTCCACATAAACCTCGATTTCATGATGAATCATATCATGGAACAGAGTCACCATTGCTCGCTGATATGTTGCTCCGGCATTTTTCAGACCAAACGGCATCACCTTGTAGCAGAAGGTGCCCCATGGGGTTATGAAAGTTGTCTTTTCCATGTCTTCTGGTGCCATCTTGATTTGGTTATATCCAGAAAAACCATCCATGAAGGAGAATACCGAGAACTGAGCTGTATTATCCACCAAAACGTCGATGTGAGGTAATGGGAAATCATCTTTAGGGCTAGCTCTGTTCAGATCCCGGTAGTCGACACACATCCGTACCTTTCCATCCTTCTTAGGTACTGGGACGATGTTTGCAACCCATGGCGGATAATTGGTGACTGCTAGAAACCCTGCATCCAACTGCTTTTGCACTTCTTCCTTTATCTTGACAGCCATCTCTGGTCTTGTTCTTCTGAGTTTCTGCTTGACCGGAGGACAACCTTCTTTGAGAGGCAAGCGGTGCACCACGATGTCTGTGTCCAGCCCGGGCATGTTCTGATAAGACCAGGCGAAGATGTCAACGTATTCTTGCAGCAATTCAATCAGCCCTTTCTTCACATTGTCTTCTAAAGCAGCCCCTATCTTGATTTCTCTCTTGGTGTCCTCGGTGCCGAGATTAATCACTTCAACAGACTCTTGATGCGGTTGAATAACCCTTTCCTCTTGTTTTAATAACCTGGTAAGCTCTTTAGGGAGTTCACAGTCTTCATCATCCTCTTCTTTAGCTTGAAAGATTGGATTTTCAAAGTTGAAACGAGCCATAGCAGAACCGTTATCAATAGGATCCGGTGTTGTGCATCTGCATGAGTGATGGTATGTGCTTATGAGTGTGAACAAGAAGTGAAAACTAAACAAAACATTGCCATTTTTTTATTTTGAAAAACTGCAAAAATAGAAAGACAGGGAACGAAATATTTGAATGCAAAAAGACGTCCTTTATTTATGATAAAAATGCAATTGTCACATAGATGGGCCCTACAATGAGTCATTACGCCCTGGGCGGAACGTAAGACTTGGATATGCATGAATAAACAAAGAAAATTACTCTTCAAGAAGAGTGACTTGGATAATCTCCTCAGAAGACCAATTGTTGAGAACTTCACCCGGGATCCTCGGACGCACCCAGTTGTCAATGTCACAATCACTATCCCCATCTTCATTATTGACCGCAGAGACCTCACTGGGAATCGCAAAATTAACAGGAACAGCATCTGCGAATTCATCAGTAGCATCTTCAAACTCTTCTTCCTCAACCCCTTCCGCAAACTCTTGGACAGACAAATCTTCAACCTGGAGGATACCTTTGTCGAGCAAGGCCTGGATACCCTGCTGTAGCTTCAAACAACCTCCGCCCTAAGTAGCACAATCCAAACAACCCTTCCCACAACCGGGGAAAACATCGGCCTTCAGCAAGCATCCTTTGATATCCAACAATGGAGTCTTCAACTTCAACACATCCTTAATGGACTTGGCTTCTCCCTCTACCAAATTAACGTTCGCACCACCATGCTGGGGCATGGGATTGTTGACGACATTCGGAGCTGGTGCAAGGTCGATGGCCTTTGAATCTATGAGATCCTGAACTACGTGCTTAAAAGCTTTGCAGTTCTCAATGTTGTGGCCAGGTGCCCCAGAGTGGAAGCTACACCTAGCGTTGGCGTCGTAACCCACCGGAAGTCTACCAACAGGAGGAGCCAGAGTGCGCAGTTGCACAAGTTGTAGTTGTTGAAGACTAGAAAGCATCTGAGCGTACGACATTGGAAGGGTGTCGAAATGTCGGTCCATCATCCTTTGCCTCTGTTGATAAGCGGGTCTGTTACCCGGTTGTTGCTGCTGTTGATACTGAGCTGGTTGACGTTGTGATTGTTGTTGTTGTAGTGGTGCTGCAGCTGGAATGGTCACAGCCGCAACATACGGTTGCTGATGATAATTCTGAAAGTTATTCCTCCGGTTATCCCTGTTCTGATAAGAAGATATGGCATTTGCATCCCCTTCTCTCCTCTTCTGTCCCTGAATGAACGGCTTCTTCACCCCTGATGAGGATCCACCTCCACTCTGGCTCTTATAGGTCTTTAGGTAATTCTCCACCCTTTCTCCGGTAGAGACCACATCAGCAAAGTTGGAAGCATTGCACCCCACCAGACGCTCCAAGTAAGGTCCGGGCAGAGTATTCATGAACATGTTGGCCATTTCCTTTTCCAACATAGGAGGCTGAACACGGGAAGCTGTATCCCTCCAGCGCTGAGCGTATTCCCTGAAGCACTCATTACTTTTAAGAGACAGATTCTGAAGTTGAGTTCTGTCCGGAGCCATGTCTGCTTTATACTGATACTGCTTCACGAAAGCCTCTGCCAAATCCCTCCAGCAACGGATGTGGGCTCTGTCCAGCCTCATATACCATTCCAAGGATGCCCCAGCCAGGCTATCCTGGAAAAAGTACATAAGTAGCTTCTCGTCATCAGAGTATGCAACCATTTTACGGAAATAGGCTTACACGTGAGTTTTAGGACAAGTGCTGCCATGGTATTTGTCAAATATCGGGACCTTGAATTTCGATGGCACCCTCACACCTGGGACCAAGCCCAAGTCAGCAACATCTACTCCCAGAAGGTTCTGTCCTTCCACTGCCTTCAACCTCTCTTCCAATCTTTTAAACATGGGGTCCATGCCAAAGTCTTCCTGAAGCAAAGGGAACTGATCATCCTGACCATCCTGAATAGGTTGTTGATCTAGGTTGATGCGCGGGATCGGGATAGGCCCCGGTCCATTAGGACCATTAGCCTCTCCAGCTGGAGGATCAGCCAACGTCTCCGGTTGAGTAATAGGGGGATCCCTCTGTACCAACAATCTAAGCTCCTGCTGTCCTTGAGCCACCCCTTGAACCAAATCCATGAATTGATTCATGCGAATCTTCATCTCGGCGAGCTCTGCTTGTAGGCTCCCCATCGCTCTTTGTTGATTCCTTCGGGTACCGTATCGGTGAATGCCTGAGTCAGCTATCCTGCTGATGGGACACCAAACAAACTGAGAACACTGTGGCGGTACCTGTTATGCAAGACATGCGGATGACTATGCAAATGCAATGACATGTTTATCAATTCCAAAAGTATTCTACCCCCTTGATTCCAGTCTCTCGTTTGATAAACAGTGTAAGAAGAAAACCCCGACTAGAATCAAGAAGAAGATGTAAACCCCCTAGAATAGATAAACATGTGTTGAATGATATGAATGCAAAATGATGATGTAATGCAGTGACATGGGAATGCAGTGATGTCAATCAGGATTGCTGTATCTGCTTGAACATCTGTCGGGTGACACTGTCTGAAGAGAGAACCACTGAGGAATATAGTACAAGATCAAAGCTCTACTCCAGAAAACCGGGTTGGTTGGAGGTTAAGGTTTCCTGAATTTAGCCCGCCCCTCACTGGTAGGTTCTAAGAACAGAAGTTCGTCAACTTCAGCCCTTCAGTCGCGAATAATACGTTTACCACTGAAGGTTTGGCATTATTACGGGATAAAAGACCTCCACTGACTCCCCTCAACAGGACATCCTAAAGCAAGTTCCCAGTCTCGGGGTCCTCAGATTGATCAGCGAGAATGCGCCCATCAGAGCTAACATAATCACATCTCGGAGGAGAGGCCTCGACTGAGTTCTCGGGAAATGGTCACCAGAGTCGACAATTTCTAAAGGAACATCATGTCGTTACGGAACATCCGTAGGACATAATATATCCAAGAGAAACCTCGTCTGGGTGTGGTTCTTCACGAACGACTTAACGTAGCAACATGCCACGCAAGCCTCATGATCATCCACTCTAAAACCTGTGTGTACACTCAAGCCTGGGTAATGGGCTTATCTCTCGTAGAACATCCCATCCCAACAAACAAACAACAGCTCCAACAGATACAGCAGATGAATGCAAGCAAGTAAGTAAATAAAATATACAAAAGCATGAACACCCACTAAACAAGAAAATCACAAAAGCTAGGAGGGACTCGCTTAGGGAAGATGGACCAGCAAGAGGTCAACTTATGTATTCTCCCCAGCAGAGTCGCCAGCTAACGCAACCTGAAAAATACAGTGTGCGAAAAAAACAACCGGCGAAAGAGAATGACAGAAGAGTCGCCACCGTGCGTTATTCATCCCAAAGGAGGGAAAGGAAACGCTCGAAGTAAACCTGAAAAAGGAAAGGACAAGACGGGGTCTCGCAACCAAATCTTGGGTTCGGGAGTCGGTTATGCGGAGGGAAGGTATTAGCACCCCTACGCATCCGTAGTACTCTACGGGATCCACTTTTGTAGTTTTTGTCTAAAGGGTGTGGGTTTACCTAACGTGTTTATTTACTAAAAAGAAAAGGGTTAAATGAAAATGACTCGCGTGGATGTCGCATCCACTGCATACGTATCTCATCTGAATATGAGAATCAGAGTCTTCGTAGCTCGGCTGACCTATGGGTTGGGGGGATGTGTGCTCGCTAAGATATCGCGTCTTATGCCTACGTATCTCATCTGGAATGAGAATCAGAGCAAGTCGTAGTTCGGCTAACTACGGGGTTATGGATTGGGTTTTGGACGAACGACGTCACTACGCAATCTACCGGATGCTCGACCTTTGGAGACTTACTCGCCTGTAGTAGAAGGAGTAAACGTGTTGCTTTGGGTTTTAGGGTTTGGGATGCTCGAGGGCAAACAGGCAGTCCTTGACGAAGGAACCGCGCTACATGTGGGGATATGAATACAAAACACAAAACATGTATCTCAAAGTAAAATGCCACCAAGGGGCTCAAACATTGCCTCCTATCGAGGTCTTCCAGCTAAAAAAGCGATAAAGTATGAGAAAGGGAAAAAATTACCACACGGATAAATATCCGAAGTTACAGCAATTAAAGGAATGGGAAACCCAGGGATCCTTCCAAGCTAAACACCATCAAAGAAAGTGAGTCAGTACAGGTAATCGGAATGAAACCTCTAGGGGTATCCCACAAATAAAGTGGGAAACCATGCAAGTTATCCCTGCAAAAGTCATGTGCCTTCACAAAAACTCAACAAAAGGGTTAGTGAAACAAAATAGGGTAACCAAGAGTTGCCCCCAAATCAAAATGTAACCACATGAATCATGCCCTTTCAATTCACAAAAAGCAATAAAGGATAGGAGGCCTAAACCTCTTGTCAAACACATGCATCAAAAGGGTATCAAATTCACCCATAATACCTCATATATTTAGAGCATTCAAATTAAAGGCATAAAGATGATGGATATAGGGCAAACCTGATTGGAGAAGAAAAATCAAATGGCAGGGTTTGCTTGAGCTGAAAGTCTGTGAGTCAGAATGAACCTTTCAGAGTTGCCTGGAGGTTGCTGCAGAGTAGTTCCTAGGTTTCCTTCTCTCACTATCTTTTTCCTCGTGGTTTTGTTCTAAGGAAACCTCAGAGTACTTTTGCTTCTCTCCCTTTTTCTCAATTGAATCTCCCAGTGTAACTCCAAGTGTGTTTTCCTCTACTGAAACCTCAGTATTTATAGACTGATTTTCGTGGGTAATGGGCTCAAATGAGGGAGACCCAAGTCCAAAATAATTTGTTATATTTTATTTATTTATTTATTTTATTTAGTTAATTAATTAATTAATTAATTAAATTTTTTTTTTTCGTTTTTTTTTTTTCGATTGTTTTTTTTTTTTTTTTAGAAAAAATGAAGGGTAAATTTTGGGGTATTACACATGCGCCGACCTGTGGTCGACTCAAGGGTTTTATGCGCTGACCCGTGACATATGCGCTGACCCTTATGGTCGACTCAAGCCAGTATGCGCTGACCAATCTCCAATTTGTCTGAGTTATGCGCTGACCCGTGAGCTATGCGCCGACCCTTATGGTCGACTCAAAGTCTTCAAATCTGCAAAAATTTGTGTTTTGTGATTTTCATGCATTTCGTCATGATCACACTTTGTCCACATATGTTTTTAACAAATATAACAGATTTAGATAAGCATAGGAAATGATATGATAGGTAATGTGTTGCATTTGTTTGTAGACGTGCATGGTGGTCATTTGTCATCATCGAAACTTGCGATATCGTATGTTGTCTGACTCTTTGCCTTTACATATATATATATATATATATATATATATATATATATATATATATATATATATATATATATATATATATATATATATATATATATATATATATATATATATATATATATATATATATATATATATATATATATATATATATACGCGAATGGATTTTGATTTAACATGTTGCTTTTAGTTTCTATTGATTAAGATTATAGGAATTTCTTCCTTTTCAATTCCAATTATTTTGTTCGTACATGAATACCTTCCTTTTTTAGAAGATATATATTTTTTACAAATATAATTTATGCAACATTACAATATTTCTATTTGATTTAAGGTCTCATTCTATTCTCATGGGTGCTTTGAGTCAACTCAATTTAGTTTCTCGGCCTTCTTCCATTCACATTTATGTCAATTCTATTTGAATCACGGGCACTGAATGATAGTTTTTATTCTCCATCCTGAAGCCTTGGCTTCGCACCCTAACGGGCTTATGGGTACTGGTGGGAAGAGGGCGTAAGCAAAGTGATTATGAATCTTTTTGTCTCCTTCCCGAATTCGTCTTTCGCCATTACGGCAGTTCTTCGAAGACTTCTCTCGACTCCTAATCTAAAGCTAGTGGAAGTAGTCCTTTCTAAGCTGTTTATGGCCAAAATCCCGAGAGTCCTCTGGACTTAGCTCCACTTCCAGCTACTCACAACTTTAGTGTAGATGCGGTTGAAGAAAATTTCTAAGTTGCATGAGCGAGAAAATTTCTAACTAAGCAAAATGATAAGTATCAAGCTCAAGCTAACAAGCATCGCAAGTTTTCTGAGTTCAAAGAAGGTGATCTGGTGTAGGTTCATCTTCGAAAGGAGCGTTTCCCGCGAGGACAATTTGCTAAGCTCAAGCCTAGAGTTGATGGACCATTCAAAGTTCTCAAACGCATTGGTGAAAATGCCTACAAGATTGAACTACCAGCTGAGTATGAGGTTTCAGAAACATTGAAAGTTTCTGATCTTTTTCCTTATTATGGTGAAGAAAGCACTAACGACTCGGGGGCGAGTCTTCTTCAACTTGACGGGGAAAACTAGAAATAAAGGAAGTAGTTTTGGCTGGGTAAATTTATTTAGAAATGTTATAAATAAAAGAGACGGGCTTTCTTTCTTCAGCATGTGAGGGAAATGCCCCGGGTACCGAAGTTAGCGGATAGAGAGGGCGGCGGGTGGAGGGAACTTCACTTACCGAGAGGGATGTTATTCGAACGACAGAATGAATCGCCCGACAGGAGCATCAATGCCTTATTAGAATCAGAAAAGGAAGAATACGATCTTGTCGCAATGGAATCCGTAACTGCAGCTATTGAGTCTGCTGCGGGCCTAGAAGAGAGATTTCACTGGCTTTTTCTTAGGATGGATGTAGATATAAGTCGTCTCTTGGCCAGGGCATTGGCAGAGCAGCTTCCACTCCTCCCTTCGATAAGCTTCCCTTTTTGGGCACTGGACCTAGTTACCGCTCCATGGGAACATCTATAGATTCCGCTATCGGGAAAGTAAGGCATGGAATCACGCTAAGGTAAGGTTTCTATCTAATCCATCTAGAATAGGATCTACTCTATCTATTTAATTTTCCACTTCTGCCTGGCTGACTGAATAAACAAATGGAACCATAGCTAATACTGATCGATGAGCCTTCTCTCTCCTTGATCTGTCTAGTTCTATTTTGACTAATCCGAATCTGTGGACTGAGTGAGTAGCTAACTGAAATATAATATTTGAGGATATAGGAGTGGGGCTATTCTTCGCACCGATAAAATCATTAGTAAATCTCGTTATCTCCACGGGTTAAAGGCAGAATCAGACCTTGGGGAACCGGTACGAAAGGGAGCTAGCTAAGGCAGCATAGTAGGCCGGCCTTTTAGAAAGGAAGCCAACTCTTGTTCGACGTAGGGTAGAGTAACTTATTTCATTCCCTGGGCTTTCCATCCGGGCTTTAATGCGGCTAAAGACAGAGACTTTCCCAGTGAAAACGCTGGCGTTCAGTTTGGTTGCGTGCTTTCCGATCTCTTTCCCTTCCTTTCTGTGGTAGCATGTTTGCTAGTCTTGTCGGACTAGGAGCTCTACTAGGCTTGACCGTGGGAAATTTACTTATTCTTTCTCAAGTCAAGTGGAATCAGTTTCATTTGGCTCTAGACTACGATTCAATAGAGAACGATTTGGCACATCTTCAATTTCCTGGTATGAAAGCTTGGTTTTCTTTGAGTTCAAGATATTCGGGTCTTTGCTTTTGCTCTTATAGATGTGATCCTTGTCTTTAGCTTGGGACTTAGCTTGGCACTAGGGCGGCTTGCTCATCGTGCTTATGGCTTGGCCAATTGACATTGTCTTCGATCGAGTGTTCTTATTTCACAACGGTTACCCTTTCTTTGTTTGAACCTTGTCAATGATCGAACTTAAAACAACGGGCGGCCTACCTGACAGCTATCAATCATGAACTAGCAGGATGGACTGCCTTTGAAGCCGGTATTGTTTATATAAATGAGACTTTAGAATAACAACTCGCTATCCGTGCTTCCTTTCTATCACTACTAAAATTCTTGACTTACTCCCTTGCTATAGCTTGCCTTACTTGATAGCTTCGCTTGTTTACAGGTATAGGATAGGTCGCTAAGCTCCCTCTTCATATCTGTGGGGCCAGGCTAATAGTAGTACTTTTTCGCTTATTCTTTCTGGGCGAGGGCACCCCCTTTCAAGTCTCAAGGTTTGGAACCAACTCTACTAGGTTGAGGAACCCACAGGCAGTATAATGTTACCCCACCTTCCGTAGGCATTTTCGGGGAGTAGCCTGCTTAAGCATACACTTGTATTGGGCTGCGGAGGATCCCGAATCCCGGGGATCCCGAGGCGGCTCCCGCTCCCAAATAAGACCATCACTGGAAAATAACAAATAATACAACACCCTCACGATTCAAAAAATGAATATTCGTCAAGGTCGGCATCCCGGATTCCCTTGTTCCGGATATCGACAAAGATCAAATCAGCCTCACGTAAAATGGCATTGTTATTGGGGTTTTCCGCAATAACTTGCAAGATGTGAAGTATGCCTTCTTTACTATTTCATCTATCTTTCGCAACGAGCTCAAAGACCCGCCGCGCCTTGTTGTGGGACGGCATCGGTCCCCCATCAGGTGTCCCCATGCTATGGACATACGTCAGAATGACACGGTGAAGAGCCCAATACCCGTTCGGTAGGTTTGGACTCTCATGGCGGTCATCTGTGTACACTGGGGGCTGTTGCGCCGGTGGATTCGCTACAGGTGGTGCTTGTTGGCCGGCAATCATAGGGTAAGCCCATTTCATGGAGAAAGTTTACATGTTGGGCCAAGCTAGTTTGCTTCGATGGTAGGAGTCCACGCAGTGAGGCAGCCATTTCCAGTGACCTTTTTTGGGGTTGGTTCTATACGAGGCGAGGTCCCTGTCTGTCATCCAATCCAATAGGCATTTAGGGATCCCCGATTGTAGATTGTAGTGAGCTTTTGGTAGTCCTATGCCTGTCTCTCCAGCTTGTCTATGTCTATGGGTTTGCATATGTCTTTTCAAGGGCTGGCTTTTTATAATGACCTTAAATGAAAGCGCAAGAGCTAATGATAAGGAGCTAAAGGCCTACATTCTAGTATACCTGGATCGTCACGAGAGGATTGGGGAAGGTCTAACTATGGACCGGACCATAAGACGCAGTTTCTTATGGCCTAGTATAGGATATCTTTCTGTTCCGCTGAAAAGAAGCACTAAGAAGACGACTATTTTGTGTTGAATATGCTTTCTTCCACATAGGCTAGCTTCCTCCTTGTGGCGAACAAGACTGAGAATTCTTTATTCTATTTATATATATATATATATATATATATATATATATATATATATATATATATATATATATATATATATATATATATATATTATAATATAAGAATACGAGTCACGCTCTCTCTTTTTTCGCCCTTCTTCCCGCTAGACTTATCTCTTTTGGACCTTGTCACAACCTAAAAACCCCCTCTTCTTTTTCTGATTCGGATTAGTTCAAATAGCCTTGATAAAGACCAAGACCCAGGGCATAGTATGGAATTATTTTCCTCACCAAAGCCTTCCTTCGATCATCATGGAATCACGTTGAGAGATGAGTGATCCACGCGAACTAGCCAAGTGCAAAGTCTTAGCGCGGGGACCCCTCCACAGCTAGGTTATTTATTTCCTATACCAAAGCTTTTCGGCTGGGCTGGGCCTATTGCGAGCCCACGTCAGGTTTTCCAATGACTTTGCTTTACCTTGTCCTCTAGTTGGTTGGCCGAATCATCTCTTCCACCATAGTGGGAATGCTTTTGTCTAGCTGTTATAAACATATGAAAGACCGGCCCAGTTCGTATCAGGGCTTCTGTTTGTGGAAGCATGTAATCTTAAAAAAAAATAATAACCTGTAGCTACGGCCGTCCCTGAACTTTTGCGGCATTGCCCATGGCATGGGCATGAGCACAGCACCTATGTATGGGAAATACCTCCCTATATTCTTTGCAAGAGACCATTCCCTCACAGTCGATGCTCCTTCTTGCTACAAAGGCACCCTTGAAACTTGGAAGATTTCTTCTAGTAAGATGGCAGGCAAAGTCTAGCAGGGGCAAGCCTAAACCTCTACTTCCACCGTCGCAGCTTATAACTCTAAAGCTAGAGTATAGTATATCTAAAGTGCGCTTTTGGCTTATTTATCATTTTAGTTGAAAATGTCACTTGCACAACTCTTCATAACAGCCCCTTCTATGCCTAGTGCTTTTGCAAATGGGCAATTTATGGGCATCTGAGAACAAGCCCTTAATTTTATTCTTCAATTGCGCAAACCAAGACACCAACTCTTTTTATGTTTTATGAACAGCGCGAATTATTGAGATGCTAAAGAGGGACTGGACTGGCCAAAGGGATAAGGTACATCCTGTTGATGTTGAGCATTCTATTCTTCTTGCTCACTAAAGATATACTTACTTGTTTTCATGGAGCGAAGAATGCTTTCTTTCTCGCTTACTCGAGAGCTAACCTAGAATAAAGAGTCTTTGACACGGCGTCAATATGGCTTAAAGAAGGTCGCTATGCCTCGAAGAGTTATATCGTAGCGCTTTCAAAAATATCTTTTTTATCCTTATCCTCTGTAAGCTAAAAAGATATATTCTTAGGTAGTGACTCAATAGCTCTCCCCTCTAGTTTTGCCCCAATCCTCTCCTGCTCATAATAGGGCTTTCAAGGGCTATGTCATCTAGAAAAACGGATCCATTAGCATTAGTTTCCTTCTTTATTTTTTTTTTTGGTTGGAGCCTATCTTATATGCTTTCTTATGCCTTTGCAGTGCCTTAACGTTTTGTTTTGGTAAGGGACACGAGTGAACAAAGGAGAGGTTAAACCGCTTACTAGCGGCGAAAGAGCTTCTATATCGAAGTTCCACATCTTTGTGACAAAGACGATGCTAGTCTTTTCGACGAATTACCTGTTGGAGGAATACTTTAGTTTAGGGACTTTTCTCTCGAGAGATGGGGCATATCCGCTCTTAGCAGCATTCCTCCTCAGATGGACGGAGCCTTATTAGTGATCAGTCCGCTAGTTTCCCGGATCCCACTCGGTCTTCCTTTTCCCTTTGCTCCCTGGATAAGTCTCATTCGATGTCGAAACCGATGCTTAAAACATATTATTTATTCTATCTTCTCAGTCTTCGATCGATCATTCTCTGCTTCATAGAGGAGGGGTTTCCCAGCTAACAAGGAAGCGGGATTTAAAAGAGAGGTCAATTCTAAACTGGACCGAGATGGCCTATACACCAATTGACCGACACCATTCCTGAAGAAACGAAGATCGTTGCAAGAAGACCCCCCGTGTAAATGGCAGAAATTTGACAGCAGTAGAACGAACCTTGGGCTTGACATGACAGCACCTCGCGGCTCCCTTTCAAGATGAACAGTGCGGCTAAGCAGGGCGGATGTGTCGATGGATGGAGGCGGCTGTATGCTGCATCTAAGAGTTTAGTTCCATGAGACTGAATAACATGGCCTGAAACGAAGTAAACTCACTTTGCTTAACACAGGGCAGCAGAGCAGGACTTCTTTCTCACCCTCACCCGTCATCCAACATGGTTCGCACCAGCGTTATTTGACTCGCTTAGTCCATCGCTGCTTGGCTCTACTTCAACCACTACAGACGGTTCCCTTGCAGCTAAAAGAATGCGATAGAACACCTTTTCTTACATCAGGAGATGAAAGCCGTCAAGCAGGCAACAAAGTCGACTATTCGTCTTCACTTCCTCAAAAGTGCTAAAAAGAGCCCCTGAGTGCATGCAGACCCATCCCCAAGGGACTAAACGCATTCAGTTATCCTCAGATGTCATTCTATTAGCTCTAGTTATCCTTTCGGTAAACTACACTCTAGTACTATACTTTGTGCGTATTACACTCGCTCGGTAGCTATTCACACCCCTACTACTAGGACTTGTTCAAGCAACAAGTTGGTATGGCCCATTTCATACCTAATCCCATGGACATATCTGATCATTGATTGGGGGCCCTCCACAGGGATAGATACCCGAGTTAGGTATCAGTCCCACCTACCGATCATTAGTACAACGACCTGTCATATCATATACCCCAAACGGCCTGATCAGATGTTTCGGTACCAATGCAGTCAGTCTAATGCATTCTGGACTGGATCAACTCCAAACCAACATTCGGGAAGGGAAGCCAAACTACTTCTTGAACTAAACAACTTCTTCCTTTTCATTGATTGACTAATGCCCCTCGGTTGAAAGATAATCTTTTACTGTTGGATCAGCTGCAGAAGAATTCTTCCTATTATAGATCACTGCCATCTCACTAATTGGATTTGAACCAATATCTCCGGGCGACTTTCCTTTTAGTCGATCGTGAGTGGGTCTGTCGTCCTCCTCATTATAGTCCTCCTAAAATCAATAGTATTTCGTCGGAAAACATCCTGTCTTTTTACCTGAGTAGTCCTATGCATAGTCAGTACTATAGCCCCAATCATGGCAACGAATAAAATTAGACTAGAAACCAAAAACCAGACAAAATAGTAGGTATAAAGTAAATTGCCCAATGTTTCCAAATTAGTCCGACTTCGTACCTTTCCGGCATAAACCGTATATCTCAGAGAGGTCGTATTTCTTTGGGTTGGTAGTAATGGAATGGTTTCATTATCTAAAATGAAGAACATTTCCCACCAAAGGATCAGTCCAATAATACCACTCACTGGTAAATAGCGCAATACTTCTTCGTGAATCTCCGCTATTTGAATATGGAACATCATAACAACGAATAGGAATGAAACGGCTATAGCTCCTATATGAACTACTAGGAAGATCATAGCGGAGAAGTCGAGACCTAACAAAATAAGTAAACCTGAAGTGTCGCGAAAGACTGGGATGGGAAACAAAACGGAATGTACCGGATTTTTAGCACGTGCAACCATCAAACCAGAGACCAAAGCGGGGCTCGACAAAACAGAAAGTATCATGGTACCCTTAGTCCAAAAATCCTTCCCTCAAGACAGAAAGAGAGTATTTCCTGCACGGAGTAGTGAATAACTATAGAGAGCTGTGCTTGGTTGTTGACCAAAGAAAAAGCATGGAAAAAGAAAGATTCACAAACGAATAAGATCTCGACGCCTGGGAGTTGAACCTGGAATCAAGCTTTGACAGAGCGGCGCACGCAACCTCGGTCATCTTGTCATAGGTAATTAGAGATGCCCATCACTCAGCGGTTTAGGAGTAGGAATCGTCTTTCGCCTTGCAGGGCATCTCGTCATATATATATTTGCGTTTGTTCGTACATGAATACCTTCCTTTTTCAGAAGATATACCATTGACATTTATGTCAATTCTATTTGAATCACGGTAAGTAAACAAACAAATCATTATTGATTTATCCAAAAAAACTATTTTCATAAACACTATGTATTCTCTATATCTTCTTAAACAAATCCAGAAAATCCATTTTCATAAATATGTGTGCATTCTCTATTTTACTCCAAAATCCATCTCAAATAACCAAATCAATTTCATTTCATTCTTTTTCCTTCTTTATTTACACTATTTTCATCCCCGGATTTTGGTTCTAACCCATTATTTTTCCTCTATCACAATTTAAAATTTCAATTTAAAGTGAGCATGGTGACAATGGCAAGTTATAATATTCCTAATTTTGATTCCATATATTTCAAATTTGTTGATTTTGGAGATTTTTTATTTTGACTTTTGATTTCATCTATTTCGGTTAAGTTCTAATTATTGTGTTCTAGATTTAGATCTATTTTGATTTCTATCTATTTCGATTTTGCATTATCGATTTTGGTGATTTTGTATAAAGTTTTTTCGCTTTTATGTTTTAAATTTTATGTTTCATCTTTGGTGATTTTTTATTTTCATTTATTTTAAAATTAGTTATGTATCTATTTTATGGATTAAAATAAGAGCTACTTATGTGAATTTTAATGTTGATCTTTCTTTTTGTTTCGTACCTAATATATATATATTTTAGGTTGATTACAATCCTTTCGTTTCAATTTCAATTTCAGTTACTTGTTCATCCATCAGCGCATTTGTGTGTCAGAGTTACAAAGGAGAAAAGGTAAGAGGTTTTATTTTTTTTCATCTATCAATCTTATCTTTTTTACAAAGTCGAAAATTAAATGATATATATATATATATATATATATATATATATATATATATATATATATATATATATATATATATATATATATATATATATATATATATATATATATATATATATATATATATATATATATATATATATATATATATATATATATATATATATATATATATATATATATTTGCGTTTGTTCGTACAAGAATACCTTCCTTTTTCAGAAGATATATATTTTTTACAAATATAATTTATGCAACATTACAATATTTCTATTTGATTTAAGGTCTCATTCTATTCTCATGGGTGCTTTGAGTCAACTCAATTTAGTTTCTCGGCCTTCTTCCATTCACATTTATGTCAATTCTATTTGAATCACGGTAAACAAACAAATCATTATTGATTTATCCAAAAAAACTATTTTCATAAACACTATGTATTCTCTATATCTTCTTAAACAAATCCAGAAAATTCATTTTCATAAATATGTGTGCATTCTCTATTTTACTCCAAAATCCATCTCAAATAACCAAATCAATTTCATTTAATTCTTTTTCCTTCTTTATTTACACTATTTTCATCCCCGAATTTTGGTTCTAACCCATTATTTTTCCTCTATCTCAATTTAAAATTTCAATTTAAAGTGAGCATGGTGACAATGGCAAGTTATAATATTCCTGATTTTGATTCCATATCTTTCAAATTTGTTGATTTTGGAGATTTTTTATTTTGACTTTTGATTTCATCTATTTCGGTTAAGTTCTAATTATTGTGTTCTAGATTTAGATCTATTTTGATTTCTATCTATTTCGATTTTGCATTATCGATTTTGGTGATTTTGTATAAAGTTTTTTCGCTTTTATGTTTTAAATTTTATGTTTCATCTCTGGTGATTTTTTATTTTCATTTATTTTAAAATTAGTTATGTATCTATTTTATGGATTAAAATAAGAGCTACTTATGTGAATTTTAATTTTGATCTTTCTTTTTGTTTTGTACCAAAATATATATATATATATATATATATATATATATATATATATATATATATATATATATATATATATATATATATATATATATATATATATATATATATATATATATATATATATATATATATATATATATATATATATATATATATATATATATATATATATATATATATATATATATATATATATATATATATATATATATATATAGAAATGATGCATTCTTAACATGTACCTTATATATTATACATTAGTATTTCAAGTATTGTTCCAAATTCAAGAAATGAACTTATCATGTTGAATGAGCAAAAGCTGTAAGAAAACTTTATTCAAATAAAGCCATGGCAATGTAAGTTATGTTTTTTATCAGGTGAACATTTGATATTTTTATTCACTATAAAATTATATATCTTTTGTTTTATTTATAATGATGAAGATATATAATATCTGTTATATATGTGTAATTTTTTCAGATGTATGATCAAGTATGATCATTTTGAATTATAGAGCCTGAGTGAGTACTATAATAGAAAATATTCAAAATGGTAGATGAAGAATTACATTTTAAAACTATTTTGAGGAGGAAGAATGCTGCAAAAGCCAGAATTTATAGAAAGAGTGTTATTGATGACAAGAAATCTAAGAGGTTGAAAACTGCTCTAAAAGAAAACGATACATTTGATAAAAGACGCGACAATGACTCAACAGCTTTGAGGATACCACTATCAGAACTTTCGCCAAACATACTAAATGACGGTCGTGGTATAGCCAACGTTGAAGTAAGTCGTCAACTTCATTCGTCCTTAAAGACTAAGCCAAGTACCAATAATAATATCAGATCAAAAAGGATATCTAGCAGAAACATTACCAAATTAGGAATTAACTTATCTAAGAGGTTTGACAATACATTTGCTGCAACAACATCAAACCAAGATCCAATACCAGAATTGCAACTCAATGAGCTTTTTGCATCTGATAGTGGAGACGATAATATGAATGATGAATCTGACGGTATATTCTTAATTATTTTTCATTTGAGTTAATTTGTTTATGATATGTCATAGAATATTACAATATTCTTAACACAATAAATGTTATGTCAAAAGGTTACAGTTCAGCAACAAATTCAAGTTTTGATGAAGATGAAATGTCTAATGGAACAGATGCTATGGAAACTTTTGAAATTACATCAGGTATTTTAAAATGATTTACTATAAATAATATTTTATTATTATGAAATACAACTCATTTAACATATGAATTAAATACTATTGATGATCAGGAGGGTACTATGATATAGGGGATCCTGTCATTGAATGTCAATATTGTGGTGCAAATATGTGGTATTCGGAAAGGAAAAACAAATGTCGTCATGCGTCCAATCCTAAATTTTCCATGTGTTGTGGATCAGGAAAAGTTCAGTTACCTTTGTTAAAACCCGCTCCTAAAGTTCTACAACATCTGTTGTTTGACAACGAATCATGTGAATCAAAAAATTTCCAACAACAAATTCGAATGTACAACGTTATGTTTGCATTTACATCTCCCGGTGCGAAAGTGGACAATCAATTTAACAACGGTAGATGCCCTCCCAATTTTCGTATCCAATTTCTGGGATGCCTGTTTTGCTATGGGTTTTATCGGCGATGATAGAGAATTCATTGCAGCTATTAAAGAGGCAAATCATTGGGGTTCAGGTCAATATTTGAGATTACTATTTGTTCACATGTTATTATCAGGCAGCATTAACAGGCCAAGACATGTATGGAGTAAAACATGTCATCTCTTAGCTGATGGAATACTATATGCTCAACAGCGAATTGCAAACAATAGAGGTATTATTTTCCTATATTGTGAATTTTTATTATATTTATTTGTTTGATTCTTAAAAGTAAATTTGTTTTATAGTTTACACTTATAATTACTATTGTATAAAGGTTTGAGGTTGTCGGATGAAGAGATAATGAATTTAACATTAATTGAGATTGAACGAAATCTTCAAAGGAAGAGCCGAAGTCTAAAGGAATTTGCTGGAATGCCTTATCCAAGTGGATATGTGGTTGAGCAGTTGGGAAATAAGCTCATATACGAAGAGCGGAGTTACAATCCAGCCGAACAATTGCAAGAATACAATAATTTGTTCTTAAATCTTACAGGTAAATATGTTAAATGTTTGTAAGTTTTGTCATAATTTTATAAAGTTAACTTTTAAAGTATGATTTTATCTTACAATTTTTTTTAATGTATAATTAATTTATTCACTGCATGTTTGCTATGTATTTTTTTTAAATTAGATGAGCAAAGAGGTGTATTCAAGCGAATAATGGAAGCAGTAAACAATCAACAAGGAGGCGTATTTTTTTTTTGTATGGATACGGTGGCACAGGGAAAACCTACATGTGGAGAACTCTAGCTTCCTACATAAGATCAAAGAAACAAATTTGTTTAACTGTTGCTTCATCGGGCATAGCTTCACTACTACTTCCAGGAGGTCGAACGGCTCATTCAATGTTCAAGATTCCAATACCTACAATGGAGTCTTCTACATGTAATATCGACAAAGGTAGTGATCGTGCAGAGCTACTAAAAATGGCAAAGTTGATAATTTGGGATGAAGCTCCAATGGCACACAAATTTTGTTTTGAAGCGTTTGATAAAACCCTTAAAGACATAATGGGGCGTTCCAATTGTTCTGACAAATTATTCGGAGGGAAAGTAATTGTATTTGGTGGAGATTTTCGGCAAATATTACCAGTTGTACCAAGGGGCAGCCGTTCAGATATAATACATTCTACAATAAATTCATCATACATCTGGGATCATTGTGTTGTGTTGAAGCTTACAAAGAACATGCGACTCCAACAAGCCGGCAATACTTCAAGTACATATGAATTAGAATTGTTTTCTAATTGGATATTAAAAGTTGGCGATGGGAAATTGGAAGAACCTAACGATGGTTACACGGATATTCCTATTCCAAATGATTTCTTAATTTCTAACTATGATGATCCACTAGAAGCCATTGTTAGTGAAACATATCCGAATTTTCTTAACAATTACAAGAATCCAGAATTTTTGCAATCAAGAGCTATATTGGCAGGAACAATTGAAACGGTTGACATCATAAATCAATACGTTTTGGGATTCATACCAGGTATGCGTTATCCATTGTAAACATATTTATAGATACATTCATATATTTATATGTACTAACATAGATTTATAATAATAAAATTTCAAAAAATTTCCCAAAGGTGAAGAAAAGGAATATTTAAGTTCAGATTCTGTAGACACTTTTGACGGTGAAGGAAATGAAGCTTTTGATGTTTTGACCCCGTAATTTTTGAATACACTTACAACTTCCGGTCTACCTAACCACAAGATTAAATTGAAGATTGGGACCCCTATTATGTTGCTTCGAAACATTGATCAACCTGAAGGTCTCTGCAATGGAACAAGGCTTATAGTTACAAGATTGGCAAACCACGTTATCGAGGCAAAGATTATATCTGAAAAGAATATTGGAGGGGTTATCTATATTCCAAGAATGAATATGACTCCAACACAATCTCCGTGGCCATTCAAAATGACTAGAAGGCAATTTCCCATAACTATATGTTATGCTATGACAATTAACAAATCTCAAGGTCAGTCATTGGATTATGTTGGATTGTATTTGCCTAGAAGTGTATTTAGTCATGGTCAACTATATGTTGCAATATCAAGGGTCAAAAGCAAAAAGGGCTTAAGATATTAATCCATGACAAGGATAACCATCCATTGAATTCTACAACAAACGTCGTGTTTAAAGAAGTTTTTGAAAACTTATAGAACGTAAGTTTTTCATTAGTTATATTATATCAACAAATGTCGTTGTTTATTATTAGAATTTTATTGAATGAGTTGTATAAAATATACATTATGTTTTAACATTTGTTTATATGGATGTAATTGTTTTTTACAGGGTAATGAATCATCACTTCCTAAAAGGTTGCGGGCAGATTTTGTATAAACCCAGTTTTTTAAGGACCAAAGAATTGTACGAAGTTAAATCATTTTTGTTGCTGGACTTATTTCTCACAATTTTAACTAAAATTGTGAACCTTTTGTTTCAATATCTTTTGTTGCATTAAACCTTACTGTATCAATTGCAATTAATTTTAACATTTGGTAGTATTCATTACTATATTTTAAAACAAATGAGGTTCTGGTATTTCTTTTACATGGTTTATGTATTTTGGTTAAATAATCATTTATTATGAAGGTTAATATTTGCGCTTTTATACCTCAAATTAGTAACAGATTGGAAAATTTCATCCATTACTAAATAAATATATTTTTATTTCTTATGTCCAAAATCTCAATGATAAATGGAATGTTTATTCATAACATTAACAATGGAATGTTTATTATATATCAATATATCAATAAATTGTAAAAATATTTTTGTATTATATTTTTTGATTATTTTCTTAATATAGTATACAAAAAAATTAAGCAAATTATATTACTATAAATTAATAATGTTTTACTTTATTATATCCCAAACTGGAAAAAATTATTTGTGGAAATTTTTTGAACCCATTTATTGATCATTTAACATCCATTACATTAAAAAAAATTCTTATGCAATAAATTTGTGTACGTTGATCCAACTATATATATATATATATATATATATATAATATATATATATATATATATATATATATATATATATATATATATATATATATAAACAAAAAAATATATTATATTTTAATTTTTTTAAAATAAATTATTGCACTTGCGCGACCCGTGCGAACGTACGGGTCCTTTACTAGTATTAAAAATAACAAAATTTATTACTCCCTCAATTCCTTTTTGTTATTTTTTAATTTTTACACATATCATTAAAATTAATCATTATTGTTATTTTTAAATAACAATTATCATTTTATCTATAATATCCTTAATCATTTATTACATTCATTTTACTTTTTCTCTCTCCGTAATAATTACTTAAAAGTAATTTTGACAAAAATATATTGGGTAATGCTAACTTGTGCCCCTAACACGAGTTAAGAACCAAATGAAAAAATATTATCTTGGAAATTGTATATTGATTTTAATAAAAGCATAAAATTAATTTTTAATTATATTTTCCAATACAAACTTTTTATAAGTGACTTTTTTAATTTGTGTCATAGGACACAAGTTAGCATTACCCAAATATATTTAATTCTATCTATAACTTTATCGATGATAATTAAAAAGAAATAAAAAAATTATTAAAAAATTAACACTTATAAAAAAAATGGAGGGAATAATTGTCTTAATATTTAAAAAAAAAAAAAGGACACATACCGAAAAATGATGTAGTAATTACATATCTCTAGTATCTAGAGATTTATTAATACCAAAAGTCGCACCTGTCAATGAAAACAAAGGCGCATGGTATCCGTTGATTTTACATCTCACGGCTGAAAGTGTTTGACGGAGTGATGCAAATTGCAGAGAAAGGTCGGCGTCATAATCTTGTTGGAAGAAAACGAAAGCCAAGGTAAGACTCCACATTTTTCTTCTCTTCTTCTCTTCTACTCTCGCTCTCTCAACTTGTGCATATCCCTCTCTACAGGGTTATCGTTGATGAGCTCGTGCTTTTCAGAACACGTGCTTATCCTTTTGACCTTTACTGATTGAATTCACCCAGGCTTTTCAGCTTGTAGCTTCCATTTCAAAGAAATCAAGCTGTGTGGTAGAAGCTAGGTAATTTGTTACACCTCTTAGGATGGCAAATAATAGGGTCCCTGGAGGTTATTTTGGTAATCCTCTTGATACAGTTGGTGAATCGGAGGGGTCAGGAACATCAGGCCAAATAGACACTGAAATTACGGTATCCGAAGACTCCGGTGCACCGGCAAGGAAATCTATTAGTTTGAACTCAAGCCGCCGCGGTGCGTTTGGTGCTTCCATCCATGTTGTTCCCTTGTCAAAATTGTCATCAATTGAAAGAAAAGGTCTGGCGCAACGTCTGAGATCTGAGCTTGAACATCTTCGGCAGCTTCAGAAGAGAATTGAGATACAGAGATCGAATGGTGTTACGCTGTCGTCTTCTAGTGATATTCTTAGTTGTAGTAATGGAAACACCATTACCAGACATCATCAAGTGGAAAACTCTAGGAAAAAATTGAAACAATTGGGTAAGAGTAATAAGCCGCGCGGATGGAATCGGGGATCTTCTGGAAAATTTGAGACTCCCTTGAAGACTTGTTTGCCAAGCACTGCGAATTCTTTGTTAATAAAAGATTGTGATTCACTGTTGTCACGGCTAATGAGTCACCAGTATGGTTGGGTTTTCAACACCCCTGTGGATGCGGTGAAGTTGAACCTTCCTGATTATTTCACTATCATTAAGCATCCTATGGATTTGGGAACAATAAAAAGCAAGATTGATGCAGGAGCATACTCAGATCCTTTGGAATTTGCCGGTGATGTGAGGCTTACGTTTTCGAATGCAATGACCTATAATCCACCCGGCAACGATGTCCATATCATGGCTGATACCCTCCGTAAATATTTTGAAATGAGATGGAAGACAATAGAGAAGAAACTGTCCAAAACTGATGCTCTTCCATTGCCTACAAAGCCAACCCCTAGTCAAGATATGAAAACTACTAGAGCAATGCCTTCTTCCAAAAAGAGGAAAATTGTCTCTTTGCCCCCTCAACCTGAAGTTATCACACCTGCTAAGAAGGTTATGTTGGATCAAGAGAAGCACAATCTAGGTCGACATTTGGAGTCTTTGCTTGGGGAAATACCTGTCCATATCATTGATTTCTTGAAACAACATAGTTCAAATGGAAGAGACTGTGGAGAGGATGAGATTGAGATTGATATTGATGTTCTCGGCGATGATACACTATTCACATTACGCAAGCTTTTGGATGACTTTTTGCATGAGAAGCAAAATAACAAAGAAAATGTTGAAGTGTGTGAAATAGAGGTGCATCCCTACTTCCTAACCCCTTTATAAATCTAAGTTATTATCACATTTTATCGTATTGCACTAATCCTCCCTTGCCATAATGAAATTTTGTCTTATAATAATACATTCTTTTTGACTTCTCCTAATCTATATTTTCTGCTGCAGGTGTTGAATGATTCTGGACCTAGCAATTCCTCATTGCAACCATTTAAAGGTACATTTTTGAGTTTGTGTGTCTGCATGTGTGGAGCAGTTTTTTTTTTTACTTTTCAAACATTGTTCTACTACTTATAGGCAATGGTATGGCCGATGAAGAAGTGGACATCGGTGGGAATGAGCCTCCTGTTTCAAGCTGTCCTCTTGTGAAGGATGAAAAGGACATTGGTGGAAATGAACCCCCTGTTTCAAGCGATCCTAATGTGAAAGTTGAAAATGAAATTAGTGTAAATGACCCCCCTGTTTCAAGCAATCCTGATATGAAGGTTGAAAAGGACCTTGATGGAAGTGAGCCCCCTGTTTCAAACCATCCTGATGTGAAGGTTGAAAAGGATACAACTTGCAGAGAGAACAAATGTCTGAGTCCAGGCCATTCCGATGGTACTTCTTGAATTCTGTAACCGTGGTTCTCCGTATTTCTGAAGATTTCATCATAGGATATATTTCAGACTTGGTTTAGGGAAATATATTTTTTAATTAAATTCCCTCTTAATAGAGCTCTAGAAACTCAGAAAAGTAGAGAGAGAAATTTCAATCTGAAAAACACTTTTGCATTACCATTCTGGGTGAGTGATACAGGTATTTATAGGGCCATACTGCGTTGCAAAGGTACGTACCCCATACGGGTATTGGTACGGAATACGACATTTTTAGAAAAACCAAAGTACGGGTACGCGAGTATAAATATCCGATTTCTCTCAGCAGAAGATGAAGAGCTTGGCTGTGCAAGGAGTTTCAATGCAATGGATTGAAGTTTAGGGATTGAAGATCCATAAATTATCCACTATTCCTTTGTTTTCAAGATCCACCGTTTTTGCAACGAATCAAATTGGCCAAACTCTATGTTAGCACTAGAAAAGTCCATTAAAAAAAGCCTAAAACTATACCAATAGAAAGAAAAAATTGAGTTTGCGTACCCAATATGTATCCGCTGGAGTACCGACTTAAAAAAATTATTTAAAAAATAGGTACGGTGTTTGGTACGTACCATACGAGTACATTACGCGTACCGGTACCCGGTACGAACCCGGTACTAGTACTTCGCCTAAAATGGAGTACCCGTGCTTCACAGGGACCATAAAATCAGGAAGCAGTTACTGTTGCATATCTTAAATATCTTAGGAGGATTCAATATCATCTCTTTTTTCTTTGCATCTCTTTTGAACTTCAATCGAATTGACCCAAATTCATCCCACACTAGCAAATAAAGAAGCATCTAAACACACAAAACACATACCATGATGTTGATAATACCACTTACAAAAAGAACAAAACACACATCTATTTATTACTCTAATGTGTATATTGCAGATTCAGACTCTAGTAGTTCTTCTGATAGTGAATCCGATGATGCTAAAGCAAGCCCAGCAAATGGAGCAAAGGCACGGTTATGTTTATTCAGTGAATGTTATTATTTTCTTACATCATTATTTTGTATTATAAATATATGATTCATTTGGGTTCTTATTCAGGTACCAGAAATTATGGGTTCAAAAGCTCTGTTGGAGGATAAGATCAGGGCTGCTGATATTCTTGAAAGAAATCGTGAGTGATGTATCTTTGTTTGTCATTTTTAGCTACATAAAGGTTGTTCTGTATGGTCTGCCGTTTGTAAAGTGAAACTAACACAAGAGTCCCCCGTCGGAAAGCATAAGAGAAAGAAAAGTGTGTATATATATAAGGCTGTGGGGATGTGGTCCAAATGTCATGACATTTTAAATTACCATACAATTGAACTAAATAATAAGCGGGTTTTAATGTTACACAAAATGAGCTCACTCACTAAATTTCAACAGGTATTAAAGCTATGTCCATTAGTACAATAAAAAACTAAAATTTGAATGGGCCTTGAGACTCGACAACAAAAAAGTAGAAGGTACAAGTAGCCACACGGCTCGATACTATTCAGGACAAACCTGGAAGAAAAAAGAGAGACTATTATGCAAGTCACACTCTCCTTACTCATACACTTTTCAATGTGGGACTCTTGTGTTACTTTCTATACACAAGAGTCCCACACGACTCGGTACTATTCAGGACAAACCTGGAAGAAAAAAGAGAGACTATTATGCAAGTCACAAACGGGTCAAAAAAATGAGACCTGTTTGGACTTGAAGGAAGGTGTTGGAAAGTAACACAAGAGTCCCACATTGAAAAGTGTATGAGAAAGGAGAGTGTTATATGTAAGACCGTGGATATGTTGTCCAATTATCATGACATTTTGAACTGATGTTTGTGTGGTAACTTCTATTGTTTGTGTTATTATTTATTTACATCACAGGAGTGGTAAAGTTGCCTTTGTTTAACTGATATTTTTGAAGATCCATTTTGATTATTTACCATATTGTAGAAATTTGTTGCTGTAGATTCTCATTGATATAGAAGTTTTTTGAAATATTTGAGTTTATCTTTAGGTAAATGTTACTACCTTTGTCCCTATACATAGGACCCCCTTGTAAAATTTTATTGTCCTTTCTATAAGACCCTTTTCAAATTACAAGATGCATTAGTTATTTTTTCACAAAAATATTCATATTTCACTCTCTTAATAATCGAAGATTAATTTTGGGAAGAGAATGTACATTATTGGCACATTTAATGTAAAAAAGTACTTTTCATAATCCGTGTGTTTTGGTCAATGGGATCTTCACATATAGGGATGGAGGTAGTGCGATTTTTGTTTTGACTTATGAAGACAAAACTTTGTGGTGAAATATTGGTGTAAGTCGGTATCAAAGCCTATATCAGAATCTGTCCCTGTTGCTATTACTCTAGGTGACTTTCTCATTAAATGTACTCTTAGATATGTGGCATAAGTTTGGTAGCTTTAAATAAGATTGTGTAATAGGTGAACTATTGATGAAATCGCTTCAATGGAGAAGGATCATGTTAGTTGATGATAACATTATACTCACTTCAACATAACTGCTTAGTTTGAGAATCACTTATTGCTTGATTTGGAAGCACTTATTTAAAGCTTATGTGGGCTTATTGCTTGATTTGAGCACTTGTATAAGTGGTTGGAAGAGATTTTATACATATAGCCTGTGATACACCCATTAACTGTTTTAATAAGTTTGATTAAATAAATATTTCAAGATAGCTACGGAAACAACTTTTGTAGAATGAGATACAGGTTGGGTTGCTTCTGGTGAGGGGTATTTTGGGGTCTAAACCAATCAAATTTAACCGGTTTGGGTTGATTCGTATTTTTGAATGATACACAACTTCAATCAAACCAGCCCGATCTCATTCTTTTTGGGCAGGGTAGTTTGGATTAATAATAAAACAACAATAGGCCTAACATTTAGAAAAATGAAGTAATTAAAGGAACCCAAAATGAAAGAGTAAAATGTTCAGTTCAAGTCCAGAAAACCATATATTACTATCTAAATCAAAATTATGGTGGTGAAATGGGTAAAATTGAGCACATGGTCACCTGTCAGAATTAGCAATTCGTAAGCTGCAGTATAGACATTGTAAGCATGAAGAAGAATCCTGAACCAAAATAGCAAGCGTTTCTGGTCACAAGTGAAAGAGATTGTTAGACACAGCTCCAACTTTTACAAAAGAGATGGCTATAATGGTGACTGGCGGTATTTTAGTGGTGTCATGCTTAGCAATGTTGGTGAGACTAGGTTGTGGAGATGGTGGCTACCTGAGTCCCAACTTTTGTCTGTTGCTGTGGCTACTGGTTCATGGAATCATAGGTCTCAGTTGATTGGTTGAGATATCAGCGCATGTTCTCTGCTTGCCACTGGCAGGGGTTCCAATCCAGCGGAGATGTTGGCTGTAGCCACTGGTCAGGTGGTGGTGGGGTGTGAAGGAGGGAGTAGGAAAGAAACATAACTAAGTAAATGCACAAACCATGAAAAATCCCTTTTCTTGGATCGGTTTTCCGAGGTTTGAATTTCCGAAATCGAACTACCCTTGATTTTTCAATTGGTTACCCCTATTGCCCTTTGTCTACTCTTTGACTCCCAAATTATATTTTACAGGGAAAACAATTTAAACAAATGTTGAAAATACAAATAGCTTAATGAGTTTAGGCCCATATAACATAAATTTGCATATGGTAAGCACTTATGCAATAAGCAATTAGTTAAATTGCAAAAAAAAAGTTGTTTATTAGACACCCTTTATTGTGAAGAAATGCTTTTGTTGTTATTGTTGATGCTATGCTGGTTACATTGTTTAGGGAGATAATGCTGTATTCTTATCTTTTGTCTCATGTTCCTTTATTTTCTCTTTTTGCTGAATTCCTATCACTAGTAGAGTTTGTGGTCTCTTTCCTTTTTAATAGAGTAGTAGTATCTATGAGCTTTGTTTTCAATAACAATGACTTAATGTGAAACCTTCTATATTTTTTCATTTATTAATCTTGCGTAAAACTTTTATGTCTGTGCTTATTGCTCGTTAGCCATGTCTTTAATATCATGATTAAACTTCTTGACCATAGATTCTTATCCTTTATTTCTTACAGAATCTGTCAGTGGCTTAGATCAAGTTGAGGATAATTCTCAGGACAAACGGAGTCCTTCTGACTCTGATTTCCAGCAAGATGGTATGTGTGCGTGGACCATATAAGATTTTATTGTTATGTTAGATGACTACAAACAAATAATCTTATAAATGTTATAGGGGACAGTGGTCCTTCTGAGAGGCAGGTCTCCCCTGATAAACTTTATCGAGTTGCAATATTGAAGAATCGATTTGTTGATACTATCTTGAAAGCTCGAGAAAAGACACTCACACAAGTAAGTCACATGTCATATTTGAGAAATGTGAAACTTACTCTGCTAGTATCACACTCTTCTGATTGTTGTGTGAAATTTGAATATGATTTGCTTCAATAAAATTTGGCTGAGGTCAGGGAGAAAAGGGAGATCCTGAGAAGTTGCGCCTGGAAAGGGAGAAAATGGAGATGGAGCAAAGGAAAGGTGAGTGAGCTTTTGTACTTGTTTGTTATTATAAAGAGTGGTGTTTCCATGCTAATTGTTCAACTTAAGTGCTAAGTAATCTATCCTGTTGACCCAACTGTTTGTCAACAGAAAAGGCAAGGCTCCAAGCAGAAGCAATAGCGGCTGAAGATGCTCGAAAGCAGGTGGAAGCGGAAGCTGCTGCTGAAGCCAGACGAAAGGTAGAGCTCGACAGGGAAGCTGCACGACAAGCTTTGACACAGGTAAATGAGTAGTGTCTATTTTGCTGAGATATGCAAGTGTTTGCATGTTTGTTCTGAATTTTATTGGAGCATATACTGGTCTCTATGCAGATGGAGAAGACTGTTGAAATCAATGAGAATTCTCGTTTTCTCGAAGATTTGGAAAGGCTTAGAGCTGTACCTGCAGAGCAATTACCCAGTTCTGTAGACGAGACAAGTCCTGATCGCCCTCAGGATGGCTTGGGCAGTTTCAAGTTTGGTAGTAGTAATCCCTTGGAACAACTAGGGTTATATATGAAAGTTGACGATGAAGAGGAGGAGGGAGAGCCACCGTCAATTCCAAATACTGTAAATGATGTAGAAGAGGGTGAGATTGGTTAGGCTATTCACATTTTGTATCATGAATATGGAGCAAAGTATCATCATGCATTTTAGTTCCTGTGATGCATTAATCCATTGTAAATGAGTCAAAGGACAATATTAATTCAGTTCTGGTCTGTCAAACATCAAACTTGTTCTGTAATACTAGTTAGTGGTTTGAGTTTCAAGTCCTGTTGTCATGGTTAAGTTGTACAAAAGATAGGTGGTGTTCTCCTTGAAACTGTGAACATTGAAAGAGCTACATCTTTCTGGTTACTGGGTGTTGTATTTATGTAGATGCTAGAATTGTAGTTTAAGTTCTTAATCAGATTATATCATAGTTCAAAGCACTTGCATTTAAATACTTAAGTATATTTTAATTGTAGGTTTTGTTGGACATTTATGATTGTTGGAAATATGTAACACCATTAGAATAAATAATGTGTTGATGAATGAAGTTCGCAATTGAAAATTTAAAGCGATGGAATTCATACTTTTTTTTTTAGATTCAATTCGTCCATACCAATTATTATTTATTAGATGAAATAGGGATTAACACAGATTTTTTTAGGGTAGTTTGAATACTTTAATGTGAATGGCATGAATACATTAAGTTTATTTTTTGATAAATAATTGTAATATGAGAGAAATGAATTAAAACAAGTTATATTTCATATTTTTTTCTCTTTTCAAAGTGTCTCTCTATTTATAGGGAAGTTAGAGAAGCATGTCATTCGGTGAAGAATCACCTTTTAGATTCAATTTCTCTTTTCAAAGTGTCTCTCTATTTATAGGGAAGTTAGAGAAGCATGTCATTCGGTGAAGAATCACCTTTTAGATTCAATTTTGCACTTGAAATAATGAACAATAAAATGCCGTGTGTTTGATTAAATTTTATTATTGTTTGTAATTCAACATGTGATAGAAGTAAGATTAAAACCCTTCACCTTTAAGTGAGACACATAGATGCTTATGTAACATCACGTTATGTTTTCAGAATTAATGACTGATCCTACAAATTGACATAGATCTTTTCAATATATTTTGTCCTCACTCACGTTTTTCGAGATATTTCCCAGAAGATGATCCATCTAAATACTACTCTAACTCAAACACGTTTAACTATGAAATTCTTATTCTTATTTGTTAGGCTACCGAAAAGAAAATGTATCTTGTTAGTATATGTAGGGGTGTGCAAAAAATCCGATTCATAAGAACCACTTTTAAAAATATGGTGCACCAATTTTAAAAACCCACATTATTTGATTTGAAAACTAACCCATATCCATTTTATTAAAACCATAAAAAATCAATATCCACTTTTTAAAACGAACATATGAATGGTTAGTCCACTTTTCAAACATAATGTGTTTTATTTTTTCTCTATTTTTGTTCATAACTGACAATTAAAATAATATATATTTAATAAAAAAAATCATAAATATTGTTTTCTATGATAAGATAAAAAAAACACATTAATTACATTTTCTTGAATAGAGCTTTGTGTTTAAACTCATTGTCTCAAAATGACGTGTTTAGTCTCTCCTCCCACGTTCAACATAATATAGTAAGTATTTTTTTGGTAGGTTGAAATTATATAATTAGTTGCCTCTTTTCTTAAGTTAATTCATTCATTAGACTCATGTTTACTTTAAGAAATTTCTTCCACTTTTGTAAAATGAAAGTGAAGATTGATGAAGTCATGAAAATGATAACTATAAAATACTATATAAAGAGAGAACATTTTTTGAGAAGGTGAAACAAAAGAGAATTATGTATATATGAGAATTTTAGGCAATTACTTAATTTTGATTTTTCAGATTAAAATTTAAAAATATTTTGCATTTTTTCTTCGCCAATAAATAGTGATTGATTTCAAAAGCGATTGGATAGAGTTAAGAAATTGTTGGAATGAAAATTAAATTTGAGGAAAATTTGGTTTTGAAATTGATCCAAACAATTTTTTTTTTAGTGCAAACCGGTTATTAACCAAACCAATCCAAACATAAATCAATTTAAACAAAATAAACCGGTTTCGTCAAAGTGGTTTTAAAAACCAAACTAATCCATATATTTGGTTCAATTTGGTTTGGCTTTTGAACCATGCACACCCCTAGGTATATGTAATACCAATCAATCCTTATAAGTCTTCACTTAACCATGCAATTCCATCCTTACACAACCTCAATACCCCTCTCATTTCGATGTCAATTCGGTGACCATTCTCCGTTATCTTAGGTCTCAAGTGTTACATCCACTCTCCTCCCTCTTCGGTCTCGGGTATTATATGCCCACTAGCTTCCGCTTGGTTTGTCCCCGAACCACATCGTATTGGGAGAGGTCTGAATCTGATAGCATTTGTAACGTGTAACACTCTAAACCCTGAAACTTATGTATTAAGAATTATACGACAATTTAAGGTGTCACCAACGACAAGCCTCTAAAATCATTCAACAATAAATAAACATGCAACAGAGTATACTAACATCTTACAACACCTGTCATCGCCACTCACATTCACTTAGGGTATCATTGCAGTGGTGGTATTGATCCTAATCGGATAAATAAAGATAAACTCAACATTTATTCTTTAAAATTTATTTTAAAAAAACTTCTCAAACAACAGGAGTTATTAACTCAACTCTTAAACACTTCAACATAAGCCAATGGAATATTAAACTTCAACAGAATAATCAAATAAAACGTTCCCGACCTCGATATTAAACACTTCACTTACTGCAAAAATTACTCGTGAGTATCTATAAGATGTCCATGGACGACATTCAAGTAAATGGGGTGAGAAATACATTCAAATAATAAATGGCGCATAAACAATCAGACTAGATTTAATACAATACAGTTCAAACATAATCCACTATACACCACAACACATGTACTCAAGTTTCATCCATTTCACCATAATACACAATCAATATGTAATGTGACTCTTAACGACATTATAGACTCATATGCATGCGGTACCGACCTCAACAATGATTCTCATTATGAACCGGGTTCCATCTGCCGAACCCATGAGCCCCACACCGAGCTCCAAGCTTGAACGTCAAGCTTGTGACAATTACTGATCACCAACGTCGAAATCTGTAATCACCTCTTTCACAATAACAAGAACTCATGATGCACGAATGAAAGTATGCATCATCACAATAACTCAACAACACAAACGGTATCACATCAAACCACATAATTTTCTATACAACATCAACATGATAGTGTCACATCAAAACCTTGCATCTTAACCCACATGTTCATAACATGACAATCAAACAGCCTGCAGTTATATTAGCAATTTACCACATCAATTCATCATCATGAAAACTACAACAGTACACACATAATCATAGTTCAATCATCTAACTCTCACCACTGTATAGTTCAGTGTGATGTCTTTCCAACGCTTCAAACGACATCCAAATCGGACTTACGGAATGAAAGTTATAACTAAAATCGTCGGGATATGTCGACTAATTCAAAATAGTTTTTTCTCAAAATTACACTGTGCAATCGATTGCAATCAGAGTGTTATCGATTGTCACTAAAGGATTTTACAAAAATTATGCCAGTGCAATCGATTGCAATTAAGGTGCAATCTATTGTCACAGAAGGATTTTCTAAAAAAATAGTTTTCTCTGTTACAATTGCAGATCCAATTCCAACCTTTCAAACCTCATACCAGTCTCAAATTAATCAATCAAAAACTCTCAAAATCACATTCTAAAAATCACCACTGAATCAAACATAATTAAATCGACACAACTACAGTTCTTCCTCATGATTTCATCACCCAAAATCATGCCCTAAAACACCAAATTTTCATCAAAACTCAAAATACACCATAAAATAATCACCTATCATTACAATTCAAATCAATCCATGACAAACATAATCAAGATCAGCATACAAACAAATTTATCATTCAAATGTTTGTTAATTCACATCACATATTCTGTTTTTATAAATAATTAATTATCTCTCTCTAATTACATCTTTGACCCAACTAACTAAATCTCTTACTTCTTGCTCCTCTTTATTTATATTAATTCACACTTTCCACCCTATTCTTACTAATTCTCTATTTCTATTATTTTAATTAAATTAATTCTACTCAACCAACTAATTAATTCACATAATTCACACAAAATAATTATTTAGTTAATTTCATACCAATTAAAATAAATAAATAAATAAAATAATCAATAATTCTAAATTGGTGTGTTACATAATGCCCCAGACTGCTTTCAAGATTACCAGTCTTTTCAATATGTTTTGTTCTCACTCACACGCTTGTCGAGAAACTTCTCAAAAGGTCATTCATCCAAATACTCCTCTAACTCAAACACACTTAACTATGAAGTTCTTATTTGTTAGTCTACTGAAAAGAAGATGCATCTTGTTGATATATGTAGTACCTATCAATCCTTATAATCCTTCATTCAACCATGTAGTTTCATCCTTGCACAACCTCCGTATCTCTCTCATTCTGATGTGAATTCGACGACCACTCTCTGCCCTCTTAGGCCTCAAGTGTTACATCCACTCCCCACCCTCTTCGACCTTGGGTGTTACACCTTACCACTAGCCATTCAATTCATTTGTGCTTCTAATTAATATAAATCATTACAAAAATTTAAATTTTCAAATAATATTTTGAAAATCTCTTATAATTTCCTACTATTTATAAAATATAATTAAATTTTATATTTATGGAAATATAATGGTTTCAAATAATAGTGTCTCACGATTTGAACCATTACTTAATAAGTTAAATTTTCATTCATCTCTTAATTGATTGTTAGACAAGATTTGAACTAATTATTCATTATAACAAGTGTGCATAACTCATACATGAAATCTCCGTACTATAATTTTTTTTAATAAAAATTGACACATTTAATAAGGTATTGTGTCACATATTCTTTTCACGAGAATTTAAGAGTAAAACTTTTTAACTCTATGAAGTGACACAACTTCATTCTCGTATAGGTAGACTATAATATGTATTTTAATAAATTTTTGTTATATATATATTAAGAGTAAAAATCAACCTTCCAACTTTTTGCTTATGATCCTCGAGTACTTTTATCTTTTGATATGTATCTATAATTAAGAATTTGCAATCACTCTAATACTGAACTTTCATCATTGAACATAAGACTTGATATTAGTCATGTGTGAGTTGAGTTTCAATTGTTGTTGATTAATTAAATATGAACTTGTATCACATCCCTACATGATGTCTTCAACATTGTATTCTTGTAGATAATTTCGTCAAATAGTTGTATGCTATTTCTATTTTATTAATTTCGAATATTCAAACACACACATATTTATTCCTTTTATTTATTTTTGATAATTTAACCAACTATCACATAACCATGACAATGCAATAATTGAATCACATAACCATTTGTTAATAACAAGTAACATAATTTAAAGTTTCAATTTCCTTTTAGTAAACACACAACATAATTTAGTTAGTACAAGAAGCATGTTAAACAATAATAAATATGATTATAAAATTTCTATACCCGAAACAATCATGATCGTAAATTTATAATATTCAATATTTTTCCATAGAGATAGTTCATGCATATTAAACATAAACGCATATCAAAATTAAATCAAAATTTTTTAAAATTAATTTTAACTCTCGGTGTCTCTTATCATTTACGAAATACAACATATATGTATACACTTAAAATATATTATATAATTATTAATCATTAAAATTTATATTATATCTTAATGACATAAGATCCATCTTGGACCTTAAGTCTTAACACTTATGTGAATTTAATACAATAAATAAAATGATATTTTCATATTAAAGATAAATCAAATAACACTGGTTCAATATAAAAATAACTATATGTATATTTGTTTATGTATGTAATCAATTTTACTAAATGAAAATTCAATAATTCATGATTGATATTTACGTAGAGATTAACAACCAAATTTCATATACAATTTATTTGCAAATAAATATAAATATTACTCATATAAATTATAATATACAATAAATTATACAAATCAAATAAAAATCACACTTTATTACACATAGGAGAGAATATGTTAGACCAATTAAGAGAGACTTAAGGCCTAGCCTACACAGGTTCAAGTCATGTCAGGTTTCTTTTATTAAATATAGACGACTTAAACTTTTTTTATAAGCCTATTTAGTAAAAATAAATCTAGGTAATAGGCCATAAAAAAGTTTTTTAAACCTATCATACCTACCTATTTAAATAAATATGAATAATTTTACTCATTATTATATTATATAACGTACTTTAAATTCAAATACAAAAATAAAATCTTAGTTATGTTGAATAGACTGAAAAACTTCTTATGAACTATGCCATAGGTTGTTTTCGTAAATTTTCTAAAAACAAATGTCTCACAAAATTATGCTACTAGGTGAGCTCAAGTAAGTCAAAGTAAATAAACTTTTTGTATCGTTGATCTTTTAGTTTTTTAGTCTATATAAAAATGGAATTGCTTAATTACATATGTTTAAATAAAATAAGCTTTTAAGTATGTTAACAGGCCAATCGGACATTCGAAAAGGATAGGCCCAGGCCTAAAAGTAAGCATATGATAAACTACTTGTCAGACTTAGACTTTGATATTTTTAGTAGTTTAGACTTAGGGTTAACAAAACCTAGTTCGGTCCAGCCTATTACAACCTCTAATTACACATAACACACACTTAGTTATAATCTTTTCAACATCGAATACACATTCTTAAAAGTGAGTAATTTCTAGAAGTTACTTCTATGCTCTATGCAACAAACTGATACTTTCGTGCACTTGAGTTTTCTTATTTGTTAATATTTTTTAGAAACCTACATTCACTTTTAAAATGTCACAGTTTGCCACAATGGAAACAACTTTCTTTCTTTCTTTTTCTTTGTCAATTTTGTTGTTGTCGTGAACCTCTTCATCATCTATGTCCACATTATCCTTGAACTTGTTAGATTTTCTATCTTCCACAACATGCATTTCTCATGAGTAAATTGGTCTTTAGTATCTTCTTCTTTGCAATACTCTTATTCTAATCGAAGATGATTATCCAATTGCTCAAGAGATATATCCTTTTTTTTATGTTCATGGTCCTTTTATATCCTTTCATGAATGTGTGAGTTTTTTTATTATGGAAGACACAATGATGGTTTCGTCCAAGTGTATTGTGTTGTTTGTAATTATTGAGAATATGTTTACTTTCATGTAGTTGTTCCATAATAGGTATATTATCTACCATTTTACAATTATAGAAATGGGAAACAAGAAAAATTCTTAGTTATAGAATCTTCTTGCATGTATCATGACTTTAGTTTTCTCCATAGGCCTTTTGCGGATTGACTACTTTGATAAATATCGAACAAGGAGTCTGACATACCGTTGACAATGCGGCACATACAAATGTAGTCATCACCGTCCCATTTTTGTCTTTATTTTGTTTCAACAAGTGTTTTTTCTTTTCTTTCTAATGGTCTTATGGTAATCAACATATACACCACTTTTAAAGTTATAAACAATAATTTTATCTTTTTCTGCCAAAAGACAAAGTTACCTCTATCAAACTTATCCAATTTTAAAAAATTAGATGTCATTTCTTTAAGTGACGATGTCATTGATAAAGTAATAATTGAACCTATAGATTTTTGGATATTTGGGGTTGTTGGAAATATGAAGCAACACTAGAACAAAGAATGTGTTGATGAAAATCGCACTTGAACATTCAAAGCATGTGAATTCACACCAACCTTTAGGTTCAATTCATCCTCACCAATTACTATATATCGGATACAATAGGGATTAATGACAAATTTCCTTCAGGATACTTTGAATATCTTAATGTGAATTGCACGAACACACGACACTAGTCTTTCGATAATATGTTATAAAATGATGTTTTTTTACACTTCACTCATGCATTAATGAAGTAACGGATGATTTAGAATAATTTTTGTGTGAGAGAAATGGATTAGAACAAGTTGTATTTCGTTTGTATTTTTTGCTTCCAAAGTGACTATCTATTTATAGAGAAGTTTATGTCACTTGGTTAAGATAAACACCTTTTAGATTAAAGTATGCACCTAAAATAACGAACCATTATAACTTTATAACATGCATAATATTACACATGAGTTGTAATGGTTAAGTTGGAAAAGACACTAGTCTAAAGTCAAAGGTCGCGCGTTTGAACCTTGCAATGGGTCATTTTGAATTAATTTTTTATTACCGTTTGTAAAATAAAATTTATTCAAAATGTGACACAAGAAGGATTCAAACCCAATACCTCTAAGTGAGACATACACGCCTCACCACTAGTCATTCAATTCAATATATTTCACTCGTGCTTCCAATTAATATAAATTATCCAAGAAATTTAAATTTTCAAATGATATTTTGGAGATCACTTACACGTTCCATTAAATTTGTTAAAAGTTATTTTACATCATATCTCGTGCGAGAAAACATGCATTAGAGAATTAACACGATAAAAAATAATCTTTTTTTTGTTATGATATGAAATAGAAACTTTAAACAATGTTATTTTGAACACACGACCAATAGCACATAATATCACGATGTAGAGTTATTATTAACAATGGTTCATATGAAAATAAAAATGTTAATTCCATCTCTCTGTTCTTACTTTTTTTATCTTCTCTTTAAAAGTAAGTGGTGTATAGATGAATTAGATTTTATTGAGGTAATAAAAACACAAGGGGGGGGGGGGTTGAATTGGGTTTCTATAATGAAAATATATTTTGATACCCAAAACAACAAGGGGAAAACTTAGAATAAAAATAATAAACACAAATATTTTTATCCTGGTTCGCTGTTAATGAAGCTACCTCCAGTCCACCCGCCAAGATGATTTTGTCTTATCACAAGGACTTAATCCACTACAACCAAACTTGATTACAATCACAAATACAAAGTGTCAATATCTTTTTGAGAAATTTTGACTATACCGTAGTCTCTCAAGGAAATACAACTCAAAAGTTGAGAAACAAAATATGTTACAAAGATGTTTCTATGAAAGCAGATTACACAAATGTATTACAAAGATTTACATAAAAAAAATATTTTCTATGAAAGTGTATGAACAAAAGTTCCTTGCATATATATTTTTCTTTCTCTCAAAGGTTACAGAGTATGCAATGTTCACGTATTCTTCTTGTAGTCGTTGTTGTTCTATTCTTCCAAGACTCCTTTATATAAGCAGTAGAAAGACCCGTTGGAGGGAAGAAATGAGATTTCACAAATAGCAGTATCCTTGCATAACGGTTTGTGAAAATGGGAGACAAAATGGTACAATAGACAATCCTTTTCCCACAAAACCAGCATAGTGGAAAGAACATTGATCTTGTACTATGTACTATCTTCTCACGTAGAACTTTTTTATCTTATTTTTTTAATATTCAGAGGCTTCAAAAAGAGAGTTGATGAAGCGTGCTTAGAAAAATCAGAGTCTATATGTGAGAGTCTTCAGAATCCGGTCTTAAGAGTCTTGGTCCAGAGTCTGGTGACACAGTTCATCAGAGTTTTTGAGCGCAAGACTTAAGAGCTGGATAACGTCGCAGGCTTCTCTTATCAGAGTTATAAACTAAAACTTTCTGGTTGAGCGATGATCAAAAGCATTGAGCAGAGTAATCCAGAGCTTGATTATCTTTGTAGAACACACACCGTTTTACTTCTTTGAATCATAGTGCCCTAGATTCAGAGTCTGATGACGTCACATGTCACTTTCTCAGAGTCAGAACTTGTTTCTAGTATCTATATACTTAACAAAACCATTAGGGTACAAAATTATTCTTTATAAACTTGTGTATTGTTATCATTAAACATAAGGACAAATATAGAACCAAATCTTGTTCTTATAGTTAATTCTTAATTGAATATACGTACAAGTATATGAAAAATGATGATCGTGATACCATCGACTAAAAATCATGGCAAGAGTGTAGATGAGCAAGATTTGCAAGAGAGAAGCACTACGAAGATTAAATGAGGGAATCAGGTTTTCTATGAAAATGTTGAATTTCAAGGAGGAAAGAGTGAAGTTAGAAGATCCTGCAAGGAAATGGAAACAGGTTAGAATGGAAGAATGTTAGACGAGTGTGAATTACTAAATGATAGTATGGTTGAGAAGTATTTGGAGAATATTAAAGGCGTGAAGGTGGAAGAGGGGAAGATGTGTAACTATGAATGCCCAACCTTTGTGTTATCATATCTATAAGAAAAGAGAATTCATCGACCATGGAAAAGAGGTATGATTGTCACGCTTCGAGAAATGAAGATTGGGTACAAGGCGTTGGAAACTAGGTTGAATCATATTTGGGTGAAGAGGGGTGTGATAAGTATCATTGATCTGAGCAATGATTACTATCTCATGGATTTTATGCATGATGATGATTAAAATGCAGCACTTATTGATGGACCTTGGTTTATATATGATCACAATCTAACTCTGAAAGAATGGATTCAAAACTTTCAACCAGATAGTAATACAATTGAAGATGTGGCAGTCTGGATCCGAATATCAGGACTTCGAATAGAATATTATGATGCAAATTTATTATCTTTTATCGGCACTTGTGTAGGTAAAACTGTGAAAGTTGAGAAGACCATGTTCCAACAAGAACATGGGAAATATGCAAGATTGTGCTTTGAAGTTAATTTTTCCAAACCATTGGTTGCTATGTTTATTATTAAGGGAAAAAGATGCACAATTGAGTAAGAAAGGTTACACCTCCTGTGATTAACGTGTGTACGATTTAGACACTATAAGGAGATGTGCCAGGAGAAAGGTCAGAAGTGGAGAAGGGAATATGAATGTTATCCATGTAGGGCCAACTTCAGTGACAAGAGGAAACGAAAGTGGATGAGAAGATAGGGGTTCATGGAGAGTTGTGAAAAAAATAATGCAGAGGAAGAATATTGGATGGTGGAAGAAAAAACATCAGTCCTGCGAAAATAAATGAGAAAATATTAGTCAATGGATCAAGATTTGTTTCCTTAAATGAGGAAACTCCAGATATTAACACATTAATGAATGTGGATTTGGGAAATAATGATGGGAATTGTTGATTCTAAGTGTTGGCAGCAATTTTGGTAAAACAAAGAGTGTTCACAAGATGTTATGTGTGATGTCTTAACATGAGATATCCTATGTACCTGCTGGAGTTCAAGAACATGTGCATGCAGGATTGTTTCAGAATGCCACATACAATGACAAGGCTTCTGATATTGGATGTACATGCTGGAGCTTAAATGAAAGACATGTTCATGCAGGATTGTTTCAGATGACATACGCAGTGTCATGACATCTGATATGGTTGTACCTGCTGGAAGTTATAAAAGGAATTATTGGATTATGCAGGATTTTTCCAGGATGTCAGACCCGATGTCATGACATCCTGTACACAGAACATTCAGTATGAATGTCTGGTGTTTTGTGATTGCACAATTAATGGCAATCTTTGGATGATTGAAGATATGGCTAGCTGGCGCATTCAATCATGGATTACAACCAGATTTACTTATTTTCCAAGGAGATCTATACAGTTGTTATAAAAAGATTTGATTGGAAAATAGATTTAGGGTTTTCAAGATGTCCAAGCCCAGCTGAGAGCTTCTATAAAAAAGGACTTAGAAAACCTGTTTGAACATACAACCAAGACTGAGCGAAATACAGAGAGAGAGCTAGGGTTTGTGTCTGTTTAGTCGTAAGACTTGTAGGTCATTCAAGTCATCCATTGATGATTGAATTGGACTGATTTGTGGTTGTAATTTGTCACTCTAAAGCTGTTAAGCAAGAGTGTGTGTCCTCTTGATCAAAGTTGTGAAGCAGGATCAAGAGTGTGTCTTCTTGATTGAAACTGTGAAGTAAAATCAAGAGTGTGTAATTGAAAAGTATTTTCTTTTCTCAAGGGATTGTTGTTTAAAATCATTGGTGTGTGATTGTAGGGAAGTGAGTGGGTGTTGAAAGAGTATATCTTTGGCAAATATTTTTGTATCGTATCCACAGAGATTGGGTAATATTACCGCCGTTCGATAATTCAAATGTTATAAGTTAGAAAGTAACAGGGTTGTTTTGTTTGGAAAAATATCTTGTTAATAAATGTTAACAAAAACTATTAAGTGGTTTTAGGCAAATATAAAAGCTTGGCAAGATTGGAGTTCACTATTTCAAATATCTATGATTCCCTATGATAAATAATTAGATTCAAGATCATTGATGATGTTCAAATATCCTCTCAAAGTCATTTATGTCTAAATGATATCGTGATAGTTACTATATTGATCCTTAGACGATCTCTCCACCTAACTATCAATATAGTAACCTTGAATGTTCAATATCAATGAATAGTAATGAATAAATCTATCTCTACAACTTATTCACTACTTGAAAATCTGTTTTATGTCTAAACTCGAGTAATCTCTCTCGACAACTACTCAAATCTGGTTTTCAAAGTAAAGCAAAAACAGTTCCAATACATCAACAATCTTTATCTCATATATAAATCAAAGTGAATACATAGATAGATGAGAATAGCTACTACCTCCAATCTTGACAAAAGGGAGTTTAGCTCCTCATCACCATTGTTACAAAGCAGAAAGATTTAGAAGAAAAACTCTGGTTTTTCTCTATTACAAAAGCTCTACAGCACAATGTGTGAATGAATGGAATCATCCCTCCATACCCTAGGTTAAACTATTTTGTCTCTACCAAAAAGGTTGACATTTCCCCATTTGGACATTGTCATCAGCAGCAGAAAAGCACTTTCCAGGCAGACATCAAAATGGCAATTACTTTTTCTGCACAGCAGCACATTTGACCCTTGGTCAGCTTGCTGGATTCGCAGCCTTCGCGGCGCGAAGGGAGTTCGCAGCGCGAACTGTTGCTTTCCCAGCTTCCTTGTTTGGCAAGCTTCCTCCAAAATGCCATGTTGAAACCAAAGTCTTGCTTATCCAAAATTCTACACAACTAACAAAAATGTGAAATAACTATTCAAAACAAAATAAATTAAACCTAATTGCATTTATACAAATTAATGAAGATAAAAGTGTGTAATTACATCAAAACTTGGTAAAAGGGACCAATAAAAAGGTATAAAAAGTAGTACAAATTGGTCCCTAACAACTCTCCCCAACTTAGCATTTTGTTTGTCCCTAAACAAAAGTTTCCACCCTCACAACCAAGATCATGACACAAAAGATTTAAACAAGCATTTATCAAGGACATTCAAATGGTTCAAAAGTGTTTGGCCTCTTCTCAATTCACCTCTCTCAATTCTAGACAAACATGAATAAGGGAAATGGTAAAGTGCAAAAATCATTCCAAGTATCTCAAAGCTATACATGTCAAAATTGAATCAAACTTACGCACACATCAATGTTGATGAATAACATGAAGGGTTACTTTCACTCATCCAAGCAGTTAAATCAACAACAAATCGAATCATGCGGCTATCACAACAAGTACCAAATCATGTGAAAAATGAGAATCAAGAGGTCTTTCAAAGGTTGTAATTTGGCTTAGGTTGCAAGAAAGGATATGATTAAGAGAGTTCAAAAAGGTTGCCTATCCTAAGGGAGCATTCCCAAAAATTCAACTCTACCAATTTCCTTTTCCTTGGTTCCTATCTTTTCTTTTCAATTCCACACAACCATGAGCATATTTTTTTTTTTTTTTTTTTTTTTTTTTTTTTTTTTTTTTTATGCTCTATGGTTTCAAGGGTGATTTCTTTTTCTTGTTTCTTTTCATATTCTTACCCTTCCAAAGAAACTCACTATTCCAAGTTCCCTATCAACTCTTCACTTTACTCTCCCCAACTTTAGATTCCACAACCGATTTATTCAATAATGCTCCCTACTTAAGAATAAGCAAAAGGCAAAATTTTTGCAAACAACTCGGTTTGAGGTTTCAACTGATGCGAAAGAAATTAGGATTCATTTATTCCACAATTTTCAATTGATTTTACAATGATCAATCAAATGAATCCTAACAAGCTCAAAGGAGGTTAACTAAGGATTACTCCTCACAAGGTTTGTTGATTTAAGCTTTTTGGTCAAGTGGTTTTTCTCACAAAAATTGCCTCTATCATTTTCAAAAATTTCACACAACATTAGATTGATGCATGATTTAGCATGATAAGAATGAGTCAAAATAATGCTCGGTTTCCCGCTTTTTTAGTGCACAATGGAAAGTTTCCTCACAAATGGTTAAGTCCTATTTTGATTCAAAACTGACATATACTTCAATGAATTTATGAAATGGAATTTGCACACAACATCAACCTACTCATGTTAAGTCTAGAAAGCGATAAAGTGTACCTTGAAATTGCCGACACTAATTCTTATCATCACCACTCGAAGTATCCTATGCTTCTTTCTTTGCGAACAACTCTTGGTTGCCTTAGGCTTGACTTAAGCGTAAGAACAATTAACTAGAACTGTTGGTAAACCAATTTGATTAAAAACACACTTAAATTTCACAAAGTACTCATGCAATTATAAAAAGACTAAAGAAAAATTAAAGTGCTAAGATAAAGTCACGGTGAACTAGAGCCACCAAAAAGTACATTACAAAATTCCCAAAACAAAAACAGAATTAGTCAAACGAAATTCAAACAAACAATTCTCTTCAAAACTCCACAAATTCAATTCTCTTCCTCTTCATCACCACCTACACCTCCGAGAACATCTTCCATCTCCTCATTTGGGTCAGCACTACCTCCTGCACCCCCCATAAAATTTGGCCTGCCCACAGGCCAATTAGCATAAGCTGCATAGTCAGCTTGCGATGGAAAAGTACGGGCCTCTGGTGCCAGAAACGTGTTCTGGAACTGCTGCTGCATGGCATCAAAAAGAAATGATTGAGACCTCCTGGAGGCCTCAAAGTTCTCACAGCAGTAGTTGGCAAAAGCCATCTGATCAAAACCTGGGGTACTCTGAGGTTGAGGTTGAGAACGGGACCTGGCTCGGGACCGAAAGGAAGAAGTACCAGATGCATCAGTCTTCTCATTCGGGTTCTGCAGAAACCTGTTCAAATAGGCGTCACTGATCACACTGATGATCGAGTAGTGCACTTCCTCAGGAATGTGAACATTGGCCCTACGGCACAATCCCATGATGAGTCCTGGATAAGCTAGCACACCAGCTTTGCCCCCGAAATTTGTTCCACTTAACACAATCTTTCTCATCTCGCATGAAATGAGGGCTGCAACATCCACCGTCTTCCCGATCATGATGCAGTACAAGAGACACCCGACATCCATAGGAATTGTGGTGGTGTGGCTTCTTGGTCTGATATTGGTTAACAGTAGCACCAAAAAAGCTCTAGCTTCCAAATTGAAATTTTCCCTCTTCCACAATTTCGGGTTCCCTTGGTCATTCACTTCAAAAGATTTTCCTCTGAGACAAAGGGTGGCATTGACTGCTTCTAGGTTCCACCTGTCAGCTGCCACCATGGTATGGTACTCACAACTCTCCCCCTCTCCAAGAGTTAAGGGGTGACCTAGATAAGAATTAATGTCATTCCTTCCAAATGACACAATCTTTCCCCTTACCCTGGACTGGTGAATGAAGGTCGTACCTTCCTCACGATGCATCGCATTCGCGTAGAATTCTCGGACAAGGTCGTAGTTGATTGCGGCTTCTGGCTCACACAACTTCATCCATTTTCTTTGCTCGAAAACCTCAACCACTCTGTGATACACTCCAGTTGGAGCCAGGCGGATAAACCTTTCCGGTAGAATAGTCCTCTTGACAAGACTCTCAAAGCGTGCTTCGTGCTCCTCACTGATGAACCTTCGGGTAGCACGGGCCTGAGGAGGTGCTGTGGTCTTAGTTCTCTTAGACATCTGCAATCAAAACCAGCACAACCACAAAACAAACATTACAGCATTAGTCAATAATCAAAAAGAAAATGGCTGCTGGAATTCACAGTTCGCGGCGCGAAGGGAGGTTCGCGGCGCGAACCCTGCGATTTCAGGAAATCCCCAATTGCTTTCTAGGGTTTCACCAAAGAGGGATTTAACATACCCAAACAGTCAAAATGCATAACCCTAGCCTAATCCTATTCTATTTCACACAAGCATAGCAATTCCAAACAGCATTCACAGAAAAATACATCTCTAACCAACCCTAAATTGAAAAACCCCAAAAAGGGATTGGAAAAGAGGAAATGAAGATTACATACCTTTAGAATCTCTACACTTGCAGAAAGAAGAAGATTGGAAGAGTGAAATACTGAAAAACGTTGAGAAAGGGTGGAATTTGGGGGTTGGGATGAAAGCGCGGCAAAAGGGTTTGAAAAGAGGAAGTTTGAAATGAAACTGAATTGACCTAAACAGTATTTAAATGAATTCTGTCACGCAAAGTTCGCGGCGCGAACAGGGGGTCGCGGCGCGAACTGCAGAAAACAGAACCAATTTAAATTTTTTCATTCAGTTCGCGGCGCGAACAGGGGGTTGCGGCGCGAACTGCAAAAAACAGAAAGCACTCAAATTTATTCAATCAGTTCGCGGCGCGAACAGGAGGTCGCGGCGCGAACTGCAAAAAACAGAACTTCAAAAAAAATTTTAAAACTTCAATCAAAGCTAAGAATCACACAACAGAGAAATTTAAATTGCACACAAACAACGTTGGGTTGCCTCCCAACCAGCGCTTTGTTTAACGTCGTTAAGAGCTCGACGGTACCTCAATTAGCTTGATCCAGATAAGGAAAGGACACACACATCACGGTTTATGTCACCGCTATGATAGACTTTCAGTCTTTGACCATTGACAGTCCAGCTTTCTTGCGACTTTGGATCCTCTATCACAATGGCTCCATAATTCCGTACTTCCTTGATCATAAATGGTCCAGACCATTTAGACTTCAATTTACCCGGAAACAACTTCAACCTTGAATTAAAAAGCAATACCATCTGGCCAACATGAAACTCTTTGGGGCGGACCTTCCCATCATGGTATGCTTTTGTCTTCTCCTTGTACAGCTTATTAGAATGGTATGCATTGTTCCTTAGTTCCTCCAATTCATGGAGTTGACCTTTCCTTCTCTCTCCAGCTAGAGTGGAATCGAAGTTCAAGAACTTAAGAGCCCATAATGCTCTATGTTCCATTTCAACTGGAAGATGACAAGTCTTCCCATACACCAGTTGAAACGGAGTCAGCCCAATAGGTGCTTTGTAAGCAGTGCGATATGCCCACAAAGCCTCATCAAGTTTTAAAGACCAATCCTTTCTTGAGTTTGAAACAGTCTTCTCAAGTATCCGTTTGATTTCCCGGTTTGAAACCTCAGTTTGACCGTTCGCTTGTGGGTGGTAGGGAGTGGTCACTTTATGCTTCACACCATAATGTTGCAAAACTTTTTCTAATGGTGTATTGCAGAAGTGTGAGCCTCCATCACTCACCAACACTCGAGGCACACCAAAACGTGAAAATATGTTCTTCTTTAAAAATTTGATCACGGTTTTGGCATCGGCCTTGGGTGAGGCACTTGCTTCCACCCACTTCGAAACATAATCGACAGCAACTAAAATGTACTCATTAGAGAAAGAAGAGGGGAATGGGCCAACGAAATCAATACCCCAACAGTCAAAAACTTCTACTTCTAGCATGTTGGTTAGAGGCATTTCATCCCGTTTTCCTATTCCGCCACTCCGTTGGCATGCATCACAACTCTTCGCATGTTCGTGCGCATCTTTGAATAAAGATGGCCAATAAAAACCCGATTGGAGTACTTTAGTGGCTGTTCTCAAACCACTATAGTGACCTCCATACGGAGAGTTGTGACAATGCCACAGAATGTCTCTTGATTCCTCTATTGTTACACACCTTCTCAAAATATTGTCTGCCCCTACTTTAAAAAGGTAAGGGTCATCCCAGACATAGTATTTTGCATCAGCTAAAAATTTCCTTCTTTGATTGCAAGTGAGGTCTTCCGGTGTTAAACCAGTTGCTTTGTAGTTAGCAAAATCAGCAAACCAAGGCCTCACTTGAATTGCATAGAGTTTTTCATCTGGAAATTCTTCTCTCACCTCTTCTTCTTTGTTTGTAATTTCCACATTGACCAATCGAGACAAATGATCTGCTACCAAGTTCTCGGACCCTTTTTTATCCCGAATTTCTAGATCAAACTCTTGTAATAAAAGGATCCAACGAATAAGCCTTTGTTTTGAATCCGGCTTGGTAAGCAGATATTTTATTGCAGAATGGTCAGTGTAGATTACAACTCTTGAACCAATCAAATAAGCTCTAAATTTTTCCAATGCATACACTATGGCTAGCAATTCTTTTTCAGTTGTTGCGTAATTAACTTGGGCGTCATTCAACACCTTACTGGCATAATGTATGGCATGGAAAACTTTATCGCTTCTTTGTCCTAACACCGCACCCACTGCATAATCGCTAGCATCACACATGAGTTCAAAATCAAGTTTCCAGTTTGGTGCTACGATTATTGGTGCGGTGATCAACTTTTGTTTCAAATCTAAGAAGGCTTTAAGACATGACTCATCAAAAAGAAAAGGCGTACCTTTGTTGAGTAAATTACTCAATGGCTTTGCGATCTTTGAGAAGTCTTGTATGAATCTCCGGTAGAACCCGGCATGTCCTAGAAAGCTTCTTATTCCTTTGATGTTAGTTGGAGGTGGCAATTTTTCGATAACCTCCACCTTGGCCTTGTCCACCTCTAGCCCTTCAGAAGAAATCTTGTGACCAAGCACTATACCCTCAGTGACCATAAAATTGCATTTTTCCCAGTTGAGAACCAGGTTGGTCTCCACGCATCTCTCCAGAACTACATCAAGGTGCTTCAAGCACATTTCAAAAGATGATCCATAAACAGAAAAATCGTCCATGAACACCTCAATGCATTCTTCTATCAAGTCTGAAAAGATAGCTTGCATACACCGTTGAAATGTGGCCGGTGCGTTACATAATCCAAAAGGCATTCTTCGGTAAGCAAAGATGCCGAAAGGACATGTAAAAGCTGTTTTCTCATGATCGGCTGGATTTACTGAAATTTGATTATACCCCGAATATCCGTCCAAGAAACAGTAGAAGTTTTTGCCGGCGAGCCGCTCCAACATCTGGTCCATGAAAGGTAGTGGGAAATGATCCTTCCTTGTGGCTTGGTTCAACCTTCTATAGTCGATGCACATCCTCCACCCTGTCACTGTTCTCGTCGGAATCAACTCGTTTTTATCGTTTTTAATCACCGTCATTCCGCCTTTCTTGGGTACCACCTGTACCGGACTAACCCATGCACTATCGGATATGGGGTAAATCATTTCGGCTTCTAAAAGTTTGACAACTTCTTTACGAACCACCTCTTTCATTGATGGATTCAAACGCCTCTGAGGTTGCGCAACCGGTTTGAAGTTCTCCTCCATCATTATCTTGTGCATGCAATATGCTGGACTAATACCTTTCAAATCGGATAAAACCCAACCTATCGCACCTTGGTTCTTTTTCAAAACTTGAATCAACTTATCTTCCTCTTGCGTGGACAATGTGTTGCTTATAATCACCGGTTTGGTGCAATCATCTCCAAGAAACACATACTTCAAATGTGACGGAAGCATCTTCAATTCTAACTTTTGCTCTTCAATTTCCTTCTTTGCATCCAAATCTTCCACTAATTCTTCTTGATAGGCCAGCTCACCACAAGATTCTAACTCGTGCAACATCGCTTCGATCTCTCGTTCCTCGTTGTCAGTTAGCACATTGTATGCTCCGATAAGGGATCTTTCCAAAGGATTAGAAATATGGATTTGACTCACGACCTCCACTACTTCCTCTTCACTTGCATCAATTCGAAAAGAATCATGCTTGTCAGTTGGATGTTTCATTGCTTCGAAAAGGTTAAAAGTCACCTCTTCATCTTGTACTCTAACCTTCATTAACCCATCATCTATGTCGATCATCATCCGAGCGGTCTTCATAAAAGGTCTTCCAAGGATTAGGGGTACATCGCGGTCTTCATCCATCTCTACTATTACAAAATCCACAGGAAACAAAAATTTATCCACTTTTACGAGCATGTCTTGGGCAATTCCGTATGGTGAGGTTGTAGACTTGTCTGCTAGTTGTAGGGTCATTCTTGTTGATTTAATCTCCACATTCCCCAATCGTTTGACAATAGAAAGGGGGATTAAATTTATACTAGAGCCCAAATCTATCAAACCATTCCCAACGTATGTGCTTCCAATGGTTACCGGTAGAACAACCCGTCCTGGGTCGGATTCCTTCCGAGGTAAAGTCTTCTGGATGATTGCGCTACACCGTGCATCAAGAATGATGGTCTCATCTTCCACATGTCGCCTTTTCTTGGTAAGAATGTCTTTCATAAATTTAGCATATCGTGGCATTTGTTCTAGTGCATCAGAAAATGGAATGTTGATTTGGAGTTGCTTGAAAATGTCCATGAATCGTGCATAGTGCCTAGCATTGTCTTTCCTTGATGGAGCATGTGGGTAGGGTAGATGTTGAGTTGGGATGACATTCACTCCCTTCTCAGATTTCTTCTTTTTCTTCGATTCAGCATCTGTTTTCTCCTCACAATCAGTCTGTACAGCAGTGGGCAGAACCTGCTCTTTTCGCGGCGCGAAGGTGGTTCGCGGCGCGAACAGAGCATTTCCAGAATCATTTTTCCTCTCACCAACTATATCTGTTTCTTCCAGAATCCCCTCAGTGGTGTTCTCTTCTACAATTTCTTTACCTTTTTCACTTACCAACGCTTTACCGCTCCTTGTGACAACTGCTTTGCAATGCTCCTTTGGATTTGGTTGAGTGTTAGCAGAAAAAGAAGGTCCTGCATTTTGTTCCGACAGCTGCTTAGCGAGTTGGCCTACTTGATTTTCCAGATTTTTTATTGCCGCCTCGTTACTTTTCTGATTTGCCATAGAGGCTTGCATGAATTGTTGAAGAGTGTCTTCTAGCTTGGAATTTCCTCCTTGCGGCTGCTGACCTTGAGAGTTTGGTTGTTGGTAAGGGCTTTGCTGTTGATAATTCTGATTGTTGAACCTTGACGGTTGATACCCTTGATTGTTTCTTGGTTGATAGCCTTGATTGTTAGGCTGTTGTCTTTGATATCCCTGGTTTTGGTTGTTCACATAACTGACTTCTTCTTGAGGTGGAGGACAAAAACCAGTAGGATGATCCCCTTGACACAACTCACAACATGCGACTTGATGCTGAACTTGAAAACCTTGAATCTCTTTTATTTGCTGTGGAAGCTTGGCCATTTGTTGAGTAAGAAGCTCCACTTGCTGAGAGAGTAGCTTATTCTGTGCAAGGATGGCATCATTGGTATTCAACTCCAAAACTCCGGGCTTACGTTGTGAAGGGCTACGATCATGTTGACCTTGATGATCATTACGGGCCATCCGTTCAATAATGACTTTAGCTTCCTCCGCAGTTTTTGATATAAGCGAACCACCCGCGGTGGCGTCCAGAAGTGTCTTATGGGTTGATTGGAGACCATTCAAAAAGATGTGGATTTGAGTAAGCTCATCAAAACCATGTCCCTTACACTTCCTCAACATTGATTTGAATCTCTCCCAAGCTTCATTTAGAGATTCGTTTCCTCCTTGAGTAAATACAGCTATAGCCGTCTTGGCTTCCATGAATCGGGATTGAGGGAAGTATCTTTCTAAGAACTTTTCTTCTAATAGATTCCAATCCGTCATCACTCTTGATTCTTGATCAAGGTACCACTCCTTTGCTTTTCCCACTAATGAGTGTGGGAACATCCTCTTGAATAACGTCTCTTCACCCGCCTCGTCTATTCCCGTAGAACCCGCAATTTCATAGAATTTGATGAGATGGGTATACGGATCTTCGTGATCCATTCCGGTGAATGGAGTTGCATAGAGAAGTTGGAGGATTCCGGTCTTCATCTCCGTATTTCTTCCTCCACGGGCAAATTGAGCATTCCTTCTTGGACTATTAGCGGACATTTCAGTACGATTATCCTCCGCCATGTTTCCTTCACAAGCTTCTACAACCACTTCTTCGATTGGAACAAGTGCGGAAGTAGATGCTTCTTCTCTCCGGTTCCTCTCTTCGGCTAGTTTCCTTCTTCTTCGTGTTTTGCTATTGAGCTTCCGAAGTGTTCTTTCAATTTCAGGATCGAATTGAAGTTGCTCCTCGGTTACTTTTCCTCGCATGCACTAGAATCTACAAAACTAACAAACCAAGTGAAACAAAAGAGGAATAACAGTAAATGTAACAAAACTTAAAAACAAAGAATTATTGCAATGCTTGTAATATCGACACCAATCCCCGGCAACGGCGCCAATTTGTTGAAAGAGTATATCTTTGGCAAATATTTTTGTATCGTATCCACAGAGATTGGGTAATATTACCGCCGTTCGATAATTCAAATGTTATAAGTTAGAAAGTAACAGGGTTGTTTTGTTTGGAAAAATATCTTGTTAATAAATGTTAACAAAAACTATAAAGTGGTTTTAGGCAAATATAAAAGCTTGGCAAGATTGGAGTTCACTATTTCAAATATCTATGATTCCCTATGATAAATAATTAGATTCAAGATCATTGATGATGTTCAAATATCCTCTCAAAGTCATTTATGTCTAAATGATATCGTGATAGTTACTATATTGATCCTTAGACGATCTCTCCACCTAACTATCAATATAGTAACCTTGAATGTTCAATATCAATGAATAGTAATGAATAAATCTATCTCTACAACTTATTCACTACTTGAAAATCTGTTTTATGTCTAAACTCGAGTAATCTCTCTCGACAACTACTCAAATCTGGTTTTCAAAGTAAAAAGCAAAAACAGTTCCAATACATCAACAATCTTTATCTCATATATAAATCAAAGTGAATACATAGATAGATGAGAATAGCTACTACCTCCAATCTTGACAAAAGGGAGTTTAGCTCCTCATCACCATTGTTACAAAGCAGAAAGATTTAGAAGAAAAACTCTGGTTTTTCTCTATTACAAAAGCTCTACAGCACAATGTGTGAATGAATGGAATCATCCCTCCATACCCTAGGTTAAACTATTTTGTCTCTACCAAAAAGGTTGACATTTCCCCATTTGGACATTGTCATCAGCAGCAGAAAAGCACTTTCCAGGAAGACATCAAAATGGCAATTACTTTTTCTGCACAGCAGCACATTTGACCCTTGGTCAGCTTGCTGGATTCGCAGCCTTCGCGGCGCGAACTGTTGCTTTCCCAGCTTCCTTGTTTGGCAAGCTTCCTCCAAAATGCCATGTTGAAACCAAAGTCTTGCTTATCCAAAATTCTACACAACTAACAAAAATGTGAAATAACTATTCAAAACAAAATAAATTAAACCTAATTGCATTTATACAAATTAATGAAGATAAAAGTGTGTAATTACATCAAAACTTGGTAAAAGGGACCAATAAAAAGGTATAAAAAGTAGTACAAATTGGTCCCTAACAGTGGGTTCTCATATCTAAGAGTGCTTAGGTAGAAATTGCACGGGTAGAGATTAGGTGATAAAGACTGTAACTTGTTGAAGTGTACGGAGAGTCTTTGAACTAATTCTATTTTAGTGAATTTCCTTCCTGGCTTGGTAGCCCCCAGACGTAGGTGAGTTGCACCGAACTGGGTTAACAATTTCTGTTTTGTTTATCCATTGTTTATTACCAGATATTAGTGTCGTGACATTACCTTCGACATCTTATATCTGATACCAGAATTTCAATTGGTATCAGAGCAGGCATCCTGCTCTGGTTCTGGGTGAGATCTAGGGGCAATACTTTCTGGTACAATGGAGAGAGATGGAGGATCTGTTCATAGGCCACCAATTTTGGATGGTTCTAACTATGATTATTGGAAACCTCGAATGGTAGCGTTTCTAAAATCCCTTGATAACAAGGCTTGGAAAGCTGTGTTAACAGGTTGGGTACATCCTGTCATTACTAAAGAAGGAGAAGCCACCACTAAGAAGCCTGAAGAACAATGGTCCAAGAAGGAGGATGATCTTGCTCTTGAAAACTCTAAAGCCTTGAATGCAATATTCAATGGGGTAGACAAGAATATTTTTAGGCTGGTAAACAACTGTGAAGTGGCCAAAGAGGCTTGGGACATTCTCAAGACCACTCATGAAGGCACCTCTAGGGTAAAGATGTCTAGACTTCAGTTGCTCACCTCCAAGTTTGAAAACTTAAGGATGAAAGAAGATGAAAACATTCATGAATTTCACATGAGTATCCTTGAAATTACTAATGCTTCAGGAGCCCTGGGAGAGAAGATGACAGATGAAAAACTGGTAAGGAAAATACTCAGGTCACTTCCTAAGAGATTTGCAATGAAGGTGACTGCCATTGAAGAATCTCAAGACATTTCCAACATGAGGGTAGATGAGCTAATTGGTTCCCTCTAAACCTTTGAGTTGGGACTAAATGATGGTTTTGAAAGGAAAACAAAGAGCATGACCTTTATGTCAAACACAGAAGAGGATAAGAGTCAGGAGGATGATGAAGATCTGGTCAATGAAGTAGCAATATTGGGAAGGCAGTTCAATAAACTGTTGAAAAAGATGGATGTAAGATCAAGGGCAAATGTCAAGAACATCTCATCTGACATCAGTAAATCCAACAATGCTGGAAGAAGAGCAAGACCAGATGAGAAGCTCAAAGAAGGAAAAGAGGTCCAGTGCTATGAATGTGATGGGTATGGACACATCAGGACTGAATGTGGAACCTACCTCAAGAAACAGAAGATGAGTCTTGCTGCCACTTGGTCTGATGAGAGTGAAACAGAGGAGGCTGCAAATCTTGTGACAACAATGACAGGACGATAGGGATCTGATGAAAACTCAAGTGATGATGAAGTAACCTTTGAAGAATTGGCCTCTACCTACATAAAGTTGTGTCACAAAAGTGTAGAGCTGTGCAAACAGGTTGAAAGCCAGAAGAAGGAAATAACTCAACTTGAGAATGAGAAGACAGAATACTTGGAAACCATCTCCAAGTTACAAACAGAAGCAGTGGTTCTGAATGCCAAGCTAGACAAAAATCCACAAGCTGAAAATCAGAAGATAGCACAGCTGGAAAGTGAGAAGGCAGACCATGCAAAAACCATCTCTAAATTGAAGACTGAAGTCATGTTTCAAAATTCTAAATTAGAAGAGATGACCAAGTATGTAAGAATGTTAAGCAATGGGTCTGATTCCTTAGACAAGATCCTTCAAACTAGACAAATAACAGGAGACAAATCTGGCATTGGGCATAATAAATCAAAACCTTAGAGCAGTGACACTGGTGTCAAACCTCAAGCCAAACTTAAATGCATTCAAAAACCTATGATGTCACAACATATGTCACATCACCAGAGGAGAAAACAGTTGAAAGGGAAACACCAAAGATGGAGATGCCATTACTGTGGGAAATTTGGTCATCTAAAGCCTTTCTGCTATAAACTGTATGGCTATCCTAGGCCTGCTCATCATCAGGATCACTATCAATTCAGACCCAAACAACATATGCCTATCATCAAAAAGCAATGGATCCCTAAGACTAATGTCACAAGTCTGATAGCTCACATTCCCCTCAGAATCTCAGCCAAAGAAGAGTGGTACTTTGATAGTGGATGTTCCAGACACATGACTGGAAACCAAGACCTGCTAACTGATCTGCACCACCATACCATAAGTCATGTAACCTTTGGAGATGGAGCAAAAGGTGAAATCAAGGGAACAAGTAAGCTTGATTGCCTTGGAGTACCTAAACTTGACAAGGTTCTACTAGTTAAGGGCTTAACTGCAAACTTAATAAGCATCAGCCAACTATGTGATCAAGGTCTGAATGTTAACTTCACCAAAACTGAATGTCTAATCTCTGACATAAACAGTGAAGTAGTTATGAAAGGAATCAGGACCAAAGACAATTTTTACATATGGATCTCTCAATTCAATTATCCCTTAAAGTATTGGTTGAGTACAGATGTTGTCAAGAGTGATGAATAACAAGGTAGGGGGAAATGTCATACAAAGATGTCACACCAGAAGCTCAGAGGAGAAAAGGTTATGATGGCTCAAAAAACTGAGAGGTTAGATCAAACAGGTGGACATATGACCAGTCACAGGGAGAATGGAACTATTGGGACTAAGCCACAAGGGACTCTATGCAAAAAGGCTAAGGACAATATGGAGAAGATTTGGATGACACCTGTGAAAGGTATAGAAGATGATAGCAGTTGGGCTCAACTGGGTTGGATGAAATAATTACTGATTGCATACAATGTCACACACGATGTCATAACATTGTATTATGACTTTCTGAATGCTGAAACTAGGTCCAAAAATCAGATTCAGCACAGATGGACAAAGTATTGTTCTTGCTATTATCACTCCATTAGAAAATTTGTGGAAGACAAATTCAGAAGTCTAAAGCTTGGACTGGAACTAGCAGACAAGCTTGCAAGGAATTTGGGTAAAATTGAACATGAGGGAGGGAAATTAGGGATTTGGACTCTTGTGAAATTATGGCAGTTAAAGTGGAAAAATAAAGAAAATAAAAATAGTGTCTTCCCTTTTAAAAGAAAGAGCCACATTAATGATAAATCATTCTCTGGCATTGAAAATAGTATCTATTCCCTTAGCACACGCTACCTAAACGCAGCAATCTCCCTCTCCATTCATCTTCTCAGAAAAGCTCAGCTAGGGCAAAGAAACTTTTCTCAAAAGTCCTACAACATGTCTCAACATTCATCATCATCTAGTTCACATTCATCATCTACTCACCATCGAAAAACTCCCTCAATGGAGTTTGTAGATGAAGATGTGATGGACGTCACTCCACTCTGCATGATACCAGGCGACACCCCAAGTCCCTCTTCCAAAGCTGGAGATAAGCAAGGTAATACCTCTGGTAACTCCTCTCTCCCAAAATACATGCATTATGCTGATCGTGCAATAAGGAACCTAGTCACTAGGATTCTAAGAGAAGGGCATGAAGTCAAAGGGGTTTCTACCCCTCTGTCTAGAAGGGAACCCTCTTCTGAGGAGGAACCTCATGCTGATAAAGATGATGACTCATCTAAATCAGAAAAAGAAGGTGCTGCTGAAGGGCTATGCTCTCTAGGTAAAACCCTACCTAGCAAGAAACCAGCAAATATGTCTCAGGAGAATGTCATTGACCTAGAGGAAGAAAGCTCTGAAAAGGAGGATGATCCTTTGGTTAATCTTGTAAAACCTAGTGTTGCTGAGAAACTGAGAACTAGGCAAGGGAAAAGTGTGGCAAGAATGAGAACAGGAAGAGTGAAAAAGACTGCTGGTATAGGACCCTCAAAAGCTTGGAGCAAAGTTGAGGTTAGGAAAAGGAAAGAAAGAGATAGCTCTGACTCTGAGGAAGATGTCAAAGACGATGTCCCAGACATCTCCCCTGCAAAAAGGCAGGCTGTTCAGAAGTCTCCTGGCAAAGCTGATGCTGTGCACCTAGACAATATCTCCTTTCATTTGGAAGATGGGGCAGCAAAATGGAAATATGTCATTCAGAGGAGAGTAGCTATTGAAAGAGAGCTTGGACAAGAAGCTGTAGAGGTAAAGGAGGTAATTGAGTTGATCAAAAATGCTGGACTCATGAAGACTGTGGTAACTCTACCCCAATGCTATGAGGGGTTGGTAAAAGAGTTTATTATTAATATCCCTGAGGATATACATGAAAAGAGCAACATGGAGTTCTGCAAGGTGTTTGTAAGGGGAAAATGTGTGAAATTCTCACCAAGTGTCATCAACAAGTTCCTAGGAAGAGGAACAGATGGAGGAGTAGACCTAGAGACTACAGACAATGAGGTCTGTAGGGTTATCACAGCTGGCCAAGTTAAGGAATGACCTAGTAGGAATCACTTATCAACTGGAAAGCTCAGTGTTAAATATGCCATCTTGCACAAGATTGGATCAGCTAATTGGATTCCTACTAATCATGTCTCTACTATCTTCATTAACCTTGGAAGAATCATTCATGCAATTGGAACAAGGGTTAACTATGATTTTGGAAAGTTCATATTTGATCAAACCATTAGACATGCTTCTACAAATGCTGTGAAGTTACCCTTTGCCTTCCCCTCCCTTATTTGTGGGATTATCCTGAGCCAACAACCAGGCATTCTGAGTACAAGTGACATTCCAAGTAGGAGAAAATCCCCTCTGTCCATTCATTATAAGCTATTTGAGGGAAGTCATGTCAATGATGTCATGACATCTGCCAAAAGGGAGTCTACATCTCAAGGGGGCCTAGTTGATCAACTAAAAGAAACCTGCAAGGAATTGGAAAATGGTATAAGGGTGGCCAAGGCTAGAAAAGAAGCTTTAGAAGTTCTTATCTGTAGCCTGGAAAAGGAAGAAGTAAAGAAGGCTGGGAAGGACTCAAAGACAAGACCAAAATCCCAATCCAATGGAAGTTCTGGAAGCTCAGAAGACTCTGAAGGTGCTGGTGAAGATACAAGTGAAGGTGAAGATGATTCTTCTTCTTCTGATTAATGGTCCCTGGCTGAATTGAAGACTGGGAGGAGTGCTGGAAAGTTTGGTGGAAGTTGGTCTGCTGTTTGAAAGACTGTTGTTTTTACTGGTTTTTTTTGTATTTTGTGGCAGTCCTTATTGATGCCTTTTATGTATTATTTATGGCTCTTAATGAGTTCCTTGAATTTGTTCATTATCTCAGCTTTCAGCTGTGTATAATGATGGTGTGTACTTCTTGAATATTTTGTTTTAACATGCTTAATGTTATAACATCTGATCTAACATTCTCTGCTAGGCTAATAGACATTTATTTTGTCTAATTGGTCACCTTTGGTCAATTTTGACTAAAAAGGGGGAGAAATGCTTGATATGGAAGCTGTTGTGGAAGTTGTATGTGGCTGGACAGAAGGAGAACTATTATTGAAAGAAGTGCGCAGGTGCTACAACAAAATGTTGTTATGTTTACAGATGTCAAACAGGATGTCTGATATGATGCACAGGTGTTGATGCTGAAGCAGATGTCAGTATGACATTTTGGTTGGTACAAGTGTTGGAGTTACAGTAGCTGTTATTTGATGAATGCACAGATTTAGGGGGAGAAGAAGTACCCTGGTGCATTGTGCATTTGTGTGTCTTACTAGTTGCATCCATAACTAGTAATTCTGTTGTTTGTTGCACAGATTTAGGGGGAGGAGAAGTACCCTAGTGCATGTGTGTATTACTAGTAGCCATAGCTAGTAATTGTTTTGCTTCTGCTGCTGATTAAACTACTGTTATGTTATTTAACTGCTGATAGTTTACCTTGTGAACAAAAAGGACTGATATATGTTTTAGCCAAAATTTGCCAAAGGGGGAGTTTGTTGATTCTAAGTGTTGGCAACAATTTTGGTAAAACAAAGAGTGTTCACAAGATGTTATGTGTGATGTCTTAACATGAGATATCCTATGTACCTGCTGGAGTTCAAGAACATGTGCATGCAGGATTGTTTCAGAATGCCACATACAATGACAAGGCTTCTGATATTGGATGTACCTGCTGGAGCTTAAATGAAATACATGTTCATGCAGGATTGTTTCAGATGACATACACAGTGTCATGACATCTGATATGGTTGTACCTGCTGGAAGTTATAAAAGGAATTATTGGATTATGCAGGATTTTTCCAGAATGTCAGACCCGATGTCATGACATCCTGTACACAGAACATTCAGTATGAATGTCTGGTGTTTTGTGATTGCACAATTAATGACAATCTTTGGATGATTGAAGATATGGCTAGCTGGCGCATTCAATCATGGATTACAACCAGATTTACTTATTTTCCAAGGAGATCTATACAGCTCTTATAAAAAGATTTGATTGGAAAATAGATTTAGGGGTTTCAAGATGTCCAAGCCCAGCTGAGAGCTTCTATAAAAAGGGACTTAGAAAACCTGTTTGAACACACAACCAAGACTGAGCGAAATACAGAGAGAGAGCTAGGGTTTGTGTCTGTTTAGTCGTAAGACTTGTAGGTCATTCAAGTCATCCATTGATGATTGAATTGGACTGATTTGTGGTTGTAATTTGTCACTCTAAAGCTGTTAAGCAAGAGTGTGTGTCCTCTTGATCAAAGCTGTGAAGCAAGATCAAGAGTGTGTCTTCTTGATTGAAACTGTGAAGTAAAATCAAGAGTGTGTAATTGAAAAGTATTTTCTTTTCTCAAGGGATTGTTGTTTAAAATCATTGATGTGTGATTGTAGGGAAGTGAGTGGGTTCTCATATCTAAGAGTGCTTAGGTAGAAATTGCACGGGTAGAGATTAGGTGATAAAGACTGTAACTTGTTGAAGTGTACGAAGAGTCTTTGAACTAATTCTATTTTAGTGAATTTCCTTCCTGGCTTGGTAGCCCCCAGACGTAGGTGAGTTTCACCGAACTGGGTTAACAATTGCTTGTGTTATTCGCTTTACCATTCTGTTTTGTTTATCCATTGTTTATTACCAGATATTAGTGTCATGACATTACCTTCGACATCTTATATCTGATACCAGAATTTCAGGAATAATGAGGAGAGAAGGGAGGGTATTGTAAGGGAAGAAGAAAAGATGAATGAGATTGTGTAAGAGAATAATTTAACATCAACATTTATGGTGAACACATTTAAAGGAAACAAAGATAAGGCTAGCATGGGAAAAACAAAAGGCACAAATAATTAGTTAAAAAAATTCCAAGGAAAGTAAGCTGGAAGCACGTGGTAGTATTTTATTCAAAGGGAAAATACGTGATTTCAACAAAAAAAGGGAATGGATCTATTATGGAAAAGATGACCAGTCAAAATAGTTTGAGAGTTACCCAAGGTCAAAGGCTCAACATGAAAATGGATGTGAGAATTCAAAGTAGAGGGGTGAAGGAAGTACTCTCTTCGTTCCTTTTTAAGTGTCATTTTTTGATTTTTTATACATACCAAGAAAGCTAATCATCATTGTTACTTTTTAAATAATAATTCTCATTTTACCTATAGTACCCTTAATTATATATTACATTCATTTTACTTTTTCTCTCTCCCTACTAATTGTATAGGGGTAATTTTGACAAAATTACATTTAATGCTACCTTGAACTTTATAAGTGACAATTAAAAACAAACAAAAATTTATTAAGAAAGTGACATTTAAAAAGGAATGGAGGGAGTAAAAAACATGGGACAGATCACGAGGGCCCAAATTATTAGGAACCAATAAATACACGTGCTCCTAATTCTGTTAGACCACCAAAAATTACAATAACACTGTGTTTTCCCAACAATATGAGGGAATGGTAGAAGTGAAGAAGTGGAACATGGAGAGCCAACACTTTGTAGATACTTCAGATTAGGGAATCAATGCTACTTCGGAAATGGAGATGGAAGAGGTTCTAATAGGTGCTTGGAAGTGTGAAAGACTTATTTATTATCTAAGTTAGTTATGATGAGTTTAAATAATAAAATATTTGTGTGGAATTGTAGAGTTGCATCTAACAAATCATTTTTTAGATATTGTAAGAATTATGTATCTATGCATAAGCCAACCATGCATATTGTTGTTGAGACAATATTTGAGCCTGCTAAATTGTACAAAACTTTTCAACTTTTTGTGTACGATAATTGTATTGCCATAGAAAAACAAGGTTTTGCTGATAGGATAGTTGTTGTATGGAGCAAAGATAGCATGTCATATGAGCTTTAGAAAAAGAAGCCGTAATACATCCATTTAAAATTTAGGTATCCACATGGAAAAAAGTGGTTGTTCACTGCTATATATGCCAACCCAATGAATAAAATAAGAAAACTCTCTAGGAAGATATGGTAGAGCTTGCAGCAACTATTGAGGATCCCTGGCTTCTAGCTGGAGACTTTAATGATATATAGTGTGTGGCAGAGAAGAAAGGTGGGGTTCCAGCTTCTATACAGAGGTGCACTTGTTTTTAGAGGAAGAAGAAATGCTTGCAAGTTGACCGACCTTGGTACAGTAAGGCCAAAGTTTACTTGGTGTGGACCTATTTATCATGTAGGCAGCATATATATGAGAAGCTTGATAGAGCCTTGATCAATTTATATATTGATATTAGAGTTCCCAGAGGTGCATTTTAAAGTGTTAACTGGGGTGGAGTTTTTGGATCATCATCACATTCTAATTTCACCGGTAGCGCCTCCTCATAATGTGGCACCGTGTCAACTCAAGTTTGAAAGTGCTTGGTTGCTTGATAAATCCTATCATGACATAATTAAAAGTGTGTGGACAATGGATATTATCCTGGACTAGAATCTTAAACTGTTGCATGAAGATATGAAAGGTTAGAAATACAACATTATTGATCAAATCATTATAAAGAAGGAGCTCATGGCCAGAATGCATCGAATTCAGAACTGTCTTCAAAGAAGTGATAATTAAGCAGGGTTAAAGTAGCTAGAGAAGAAACTCCAAAATGTGTTAAGCAATATCCTAAAGAAGGAAGAGTTAACATGGTTTCAGAGATCTCCTGCAAAATGATTAAGTGAGTGGTGATTACAATATGTGATATTATCACATTAAAACCATTTATAGAAGGTGATATAATGATATTGTCAAGCGTAAAAATGATCAAGGGTAATGGGTGAAGAAGAGTGATCAAATTCAATTTATGTTAAATGATGATTACTATAGGAACAATTTGCATTAAAGGATACGAGGTGCACTTGGTTTCAGACAAATATTACCTTTCCTTGCCTTGACAAGGATGAGTTTCAAAACATGTCTTTGCAAGTGAGTGGCGATGAAGTTAAACATGCAATATTTACGACGAATCCTTGGAAAGCCCTTGGGCCGGATGGTTTCCCTGCATACTTATATACAAAATTATAGGGTGTTATTGGAAATAAATTATGTGAGTTTGTGAGAAAGTTGTGAGGGAATCCTAGTGAAATTGATGTGGTAAACCAAACAATCATCTACTTAATTCTTAAGGTGGATCAACCTCAAAGAATTGCTTAGTTTTTCCATATATCCTTGTGTAATGTTAGTGTTTGAGGCACTTTTAGTGAGAAGAGAAAGAGATAATAAGAAAATAAGGATTATATTATTAAGTTGAATTGATAATTAAAATTGAATTAGAAAGTGTCTATTTATATACACCTAAGTGACTTGACTACTAAGTAAAATATCAAACTAAGTAACAAACTCTAAATCCTAATTAGTTTTGGGCTTATGCCATACAAATCAACTTGGATTATATTTAATATCTCAACATACCCCTTTATAATCCAAGTTATTGAAACACACAAATCATTGTCGATCTGAACTATTCCTAATTTCTTTCTCAATGTTAGGCACCTGTCGATCTTCAATCCTTTGGTGAAAATGTCGGCCGATTGTGCTTCACTTGAGAAATGCCTTACTTCAGTTTCACCTTGATTCACCTTCTCCCTTAAGAAGTTAAATCTAGCTTTTATGTGCTTACTTCTTCCATGCAAAATTGAATTCTTTGCAAGATTTATGGTTGACTTGTTGTCGATATGCAGTACTAGAGGTTTCTTCACTTCTACCTCTATCTCTTCCAACACATATCTGATCCAAATTTCTTGACACGCAACATAAGATCCTGCTATATATTCAGCCTCACACGATGACAATGCCACCACAGGTTGATTTGTTGAGCACCATGATATTAGGGCACCAAATACTTCAAAGAAATATCTAATAGTGCTTCTTCGATGTTCCTTATCTCCACACCAATCAATATCTGAATAAAAAGTAATCATAACTTCTTTACTTTCAGAGTCTCGTTGAAATAAAATTCCATGGTTTGTCGATCCTTTTATGTGTCTCAATATTCTTCTTGCAACCTTCATGTATGATACCCTCGGTTCACTCATATATCAACTCACTAATCTGACTAAGAAACATATATCAGGTCGACTGTTGCACACATATCTTAGAGATTCAAAAATTTGTTTGAACAAAGTTGAATTTACTTTGTCTTCCTCTCCATGCTTCTCCAACTTCAAATTTGGTTCGATAGGCGAAGATGCATGAGTCAAATCATCCGTCCTGAATCTCTTGAGTATCTCATTGGCATACTTTATTTGATGTAGCACCATACCTTGCTTCGAAATTTGAAATTCCATGCCTAGAAAATATGACAACTTTCCTAGATCCGACATTTCAAATTCCTTCTTCATCAGTTCTTTGAACTTTGACAAGTTCTTCAAGCTATTTCCAATTACTAACAAGTTATCGGCATATAAACAAATGATTGTTATATCTTGTGCCACAACCTGAACATAGAAACCATACTCAAATTTGAATTTGAAGAATCCCAATTCGACCAAGTATGAGTCGATCTTCTTGTTCCATGCCCTAGGTGCCTTCTTGAGACCATAGAGTGCTTTGTGCAACTTGTATACTTTCCTTGCTTCCTCCTGAATAACAAACCCAAGAGGTTGTGTGACATACGCCTCTTCATCTAAAGGTCCATTAAAAAAATGCCAATTTCACATCTAAGTGAAATGTCGACCAACCTTGCTTACATGCCAAAACTACCAACAATAGAATATTTTCCAATATTACGACGGGTGCAAAGACTTCAGAGTAGTTGAGTCATGCTCTCTGAATAAATCCTCGAGCTACCAATATCTCCTTATGTCTTGCTATCTATCCATCAACATTGTGCTTCAACTTGAACACCCACTTCACTTCGATAACTTTGGTATGTGCTGGAAATTCGACCAACTCCCATGTGTTGTTTCTTTAGATTGCTTGTAACTCTTCGAACATAGCAGACTTCCACTTCATATTCTTTAATGCCCCACTATAGTAGAACTTGCAAGTAAAGCAAAATGAATTAGTTCTCCATCTATTGTGACTTCATCATCACCAACCACTTCATAGTCTTGAAGTCTTGCTAGACGAGCTCTAGTTCTTTGAGGTATCTAACTTGTACTAGTCATATCCTCTTCGACTTTGACTGTGTCGGGCATGTCAGCAACAACGTCGACTTCGACTGGAAAATTGACAATATCTTCGACTTCGACATCATTACTTGCTTCGTCGAAATCATAACTCATTAATGGCTTGTCAATTTCATTACTAGAATTTCAATCCTAGGCAGAATTTTCATCAATCATAATATCTTGACTAATCATAATCTTCTGATTAATTAGATTGAATAACCTGTACGCTACAGTCTTACGATATCCTACCAGAATCATGGGTTCACTCTTGTCATCAAGCTTCCTTCCTCTTGCATCATGAACATGCTTGTAACACATAGAGCCAAACACCTTCAGATGACTCACTGATGGTCATTTGTCACTCCACACTTCTTCGGGAACCTTGTTCTTCAACTTCTTGGTAGGGCACCTGTTCAATATATAAACAACAATTGAAACAACTTCACCCAATAAGGATTTTGGCAAACTCTTATGCTTCAGCATGCATATTGTCATGTCCAATATGGTACTGTTTCTTCTTTCTGCAATTCCATTATGTTTAGGAGTATAAGGAGCCGTTAACTCATGATCAACACCATGTTCTGCACATAATGCTTCAAATATCTTGGATGTGTATTCGCCACCTCCATCTGCTCGCAGGACCTTGATTTTCTTTTCACTATAGTTTTCGAAAAGCATCTTTAATCTCTTAAATATTTTGAATACTTCATTCTTTCATTTGATCAAATAAATCCGCAACGTTCGACTAAACTTATCGACAAACGAAACAAAATGCATGTTTTAACCAATGGTATACTCCTTAAAAGGACCACATACATCAGAATGTACAACTTCGAGTATGCTAGATGATATCATTGGCATAGTCGAAACGAAAGATTCCTGGACTGATTTCCGACTAGACAACCTTCATAGAGTTTGTTGAGCATATCAAGACTTGGTATACCAATTACCATATCTTGAGTGATAAGTTGATTGAGTGACCTAAAGTCCAGATGGCCAAACCTCAGATGCCACAACCAACAATTTTGTTGGTCGACAACTGTTTTCAGACATTGTACCTCAGTCGAACTGATCATGGTTTCAAATGCTCTATTATTTGATAGAGGAGATTTCAAAACAAAGTTATGTTGGATGTTGAAAAGTTATAAGGCTACATCTTTCATAACCACTGACAACCCCCTCTCGAACAGTTGTCCAACACTTAGCAGATTACACTTCATTCCAGGGACATTGAGTACATATTTGATCAAGGCTTTCACTCCATTACTCCTTTTGTCGATCCCTTGTCTTTCCTGTACCAACAATGCTTGGCTAAGTGACCCCGCTTTTCACAGTTATAACACTTTACACATTTTTTCTCTTCTTTGTCTTTCTGATAAGAATTTCCTTCTCCTCTTTTCGAGGATTCAGAAACTCTATCATCAACCTTATTCTTGTAAGGATTCGACCAAGACTTCTTGCCCCCCGAGTCTTGTCGATTTTGCCTTTGAACTTGTTGGAACCACCATTCTTCCTCCATGACTGAGTCTATAGTGCTTGTATCGAGTCTTAAACTCCTTTCCTTTCGACGATCCTAATCTCATGCGCCTCCAACAAACCAACAAAACCTTCTAGTTTTAGGGTTTCAAGATTGTTGGATTCTTGAATAGATATGATAATATGATCAAAGTGAGAGATAAACATACACATTACCTTCTCAACTATCATCTTATCAATTAAGGTTTCACCATAACCCTTCATGAGAGGATGACTTTTGGCACCTTCGACACATAGCCTGCAATTTTTTCGTTTTCTCCCATCAACAATACTCATATTTTCGTCACAAAGTTTGCAACTTGACAACCTTGAATTTCTCACCTCTTTCATAGTACTTGACAAGAATATCCCATGACCCCTTCGTCGATTCAACATGAGCGATTCTGTCGAAATTATCCGCATAAACTACCGATTTAATGTAAAACGCCACCTTGCAATCCTTCTTTTTGGCATCCTTGTGAGCGGTTCTCTGTGAGTCGGTTGCATCTTCATCAATGGCAGGAACACCATTAGTAATCACTTATAGGATTTCATGAAAGCCAAATAGATATTGCATCCGTTTTCTCCATCTAAGCCAATTCTTGCCGTAAAGAGTTGGAAGGAAGTTTGGTAAATTTCCATTGCCATTCATCTTTGTAGCGATTGATCAACAACAACCCACGATTCCGGAAACACGATCTCTAACGTGTGATTCTTGAAAACACAATCAAGAATCTAACTGAAACTCTAAATACCAATTTGTTAGTGCTTGAGGCACATTTAGTGAAGAGAGAAAGAGAGAATAAGGAAATAAGGATTGCATTATTGAATCGAATTGATAATTAAAAATGAACTACAAAGTGTCTATTTATATACACCTAAGTGACTTGACTACTAAGTAAAATAACAAACTAATAAACCCTAAATCCTATTTAGCTTTGGACTTGGGCCACACAACTCAACTTGAATTATATCTAATATCTAAATATGTAACACTGTCTATAAAATGGTGAGTATAGTAGTGATTGATAGGTTGGAGGAGTGCATTCCAAAGTTGGTATCCTCATATTAAACTGGTTTTGTACCAGGAAGAAATATTCATGAGAAGATTATCATTGCAAAAGAAGTAAATCATAATATGCATTAGATGAAATGTAAGAAATGATGTTTTCCTATCAAGGTGGATGTGTCTAATGCCTATGAAAAAATTAGTTGGGAATTAATATGATGTATCTTAAATGAAATAAAGATGCATGAAAGTATGATTAATATCCTCATGCATGATCCTACGAACGTGAAATCTAATGTAAAGTGGAATGGTGCAAGACGTGATTTCTTTCGGCCTCAATGTGGGATCAGGGAAGGAGATCCCATACCTGCGTATCTTTTTGTGTTGTGCATGGACAAGATTTCCCACCTTATTATGAAGATCGTAAATAAGAGGAAGTGGAGCTTGTTCAACACGTGAAGATAGAGAACTAGGATATTGCATTTAATGTTTGCAGATGATCTCTTGTTTTTTGAAAAAGCAACAGAGGAGGAAATGATTCATGTTACGGAAACATTTCAGACTTCTTGTGACATGCTTGGCCAAGAAGTTAGTAACGAAAAAACCAGTGTGCTCTTTTCAAACAATTTTCCCAAGAATATGAAAGTGAAGTTAACTCAAATATCAAGTTTTCAGAAAACCAACCAGCTTGGAAAGTATCTTGGTGTTCCTCTTAGTGGGAAATATCTTAAAAGAATAGACTATCAGTATGTTGTGGAGCAAATATCTTCAAACCATGCAATTTGGAAATCTAAACAGTTATCTTTTGCAGGTCGAGTGACGCTGGCAAAAAGTGTTATGAAAGCCATTATGATCTATTTGATGATGACTAATATGATGCCTAAAATGTGTATTGATGAAATACATGGGTTATAGAGGAACTTTATTTGGGGGGATACAATGAACTAGAAGAAATGTCATGCAATCAAGTGGGAAATGATAAATAAACATAAGGAGGAAGATGTACTTGGATTGAGAAGGTTTGATGTCATGAATACATTGTGTATTATGAAGCTTGGTTTAAATATTCATAACAATCTAGAAGATTTGTGGTGCAAGGTTTTGAGGAGTAAATATAACAACAATAACTTACATGAATGCACTAAGTATCAAATCATATATTCAAGCTTATGCAAAAATATTATGAAGTTATAGTCGAAGTTATTTGCAGTAGGAAGTTAGAGTGTATGAGATAGTAAAGGTATTGATGATTGGAAAGATAGCTGGCTGGAACCGGGATTGTGCATTATTGATTATGATCTGCAGATTCCTAATTATTTAGAGGGGGGAAAATCGTTTGAGCTGGTTGAATGCAATGGAGATTGGAAGTGGTAGAAGCTCAAGAACTCGATGCCTCATGAGCTTTTGAGGAAAATGGAAGCGCGTCTTCCTCCACAATCAGGTTATGGGAAGGATGATTATGTTGCGGTTGGTATGTGTGCTGTGAATATTTAATAAAGAAGATGTATAATAATCTAAGAAAAATTGATGAGGAAAATAAGGAAATTGGTTTGAAGAAAATTTGTAATTTGAGTGTGCCATAGAGAGTTCCGTACTTTATTTGGACCTTGGCCCATGATAGATTTCTTAATAACTATAACAAAAGTAGAATGGTAATAAGTCATGCCATGTGTCCTTTGTGTGGTAGTAGTGTGGAAATAACAATGCATGTTTTTAGAGAGTGTCCTAATAGCATGCAAATGTGGACAAATATCGTCCCTACCAATATTATTAATGAATTATGTTGAACAAGTGATTTCAAACATAAAGGGGTGAACTTTGGTATTTAAAATTTGTGATTACTTTTGTGATTTTCTCAAATATACTTAAAATTGTGTTAGTGATTTCTTAAGGATATAGTATATAACTGTAGAAATAAAAACAGTAAGTAAACAATGAAAGTTAAAGAGGATAAAAGTTAGAGATTGCACCAGAGGTTTATCTAGGTTTGGTCGAACGTTGGTCTACTCCTGTCTCCAAGAGATCTTCTTGAGATTTTGACTATAAACTTTGAGCTTTTACAGCTTATGCCCACGAACTCTAATATAATATGATCTTGAGATTTTACAAGCTTATCCCCAATCAAAGATGGCTTTTACCCTAGGGTATGCAACACCCCAAATATTATTAATTAATTTAATTGAATTATTTATAATCTTATTTGATTAATGGTGTTTTAATTATTTGTTGTATGGTTGTGGAGGTAAGTGTCCTTGAAGTAGAGGTATAGAGAGAGTAAGAGTTTGGTGTAGTTATTTAGAATTAACTAGAATTTTTATTAATTATTAGAATAAATAGAATTTTATTTGAATTAATTAATTAAAATAGTAAAAAGATAAAATTCGACCAATATGAAGAACTTGAAGAAATAGAGGGGAGCAAGGAGTTAGGGAGTTAGGGCAATAATGTGAATTAAGAAAATTAAGAGTTAATGAGGTAATTGGAAAGAAATGTGTAGAAAACCATAAGTTATATTTGAAGGAAGAGAGTTTGGAGAGTTTTACGTAAAATAGAATTTTATGGTTGTAGCGGTGTATTCGTCGCTATATGATTTATCGATTAAATCATAAGCAAGGTATACAATGATTTTCGAGTCGCCACCGCACTTTTATTTATCCAAAGGACTGGCTAAAAAGCGAACAAAAGCCTAAGAAGTTTTACACGTAGAAAACTAATAAAAAGATCAGAGAGTCTGGGTAAGGGGTAAATTACGCAATGGGAAGGTGTTAGGCACCCACTACGTCCTAGGTACTCCTAGGGAGCCCTTTTCACACTTGTTGTATAAAATTGTTATTTGTTATGACATAAATATTGTGCAAACATGATTGGGATGGTGAGAAAAGAATGTACAAGTTAATTATTTTTGTGTTCGAACGGATGAACCCGTTGCCTACGTACCTTCCATCAAAGGTAAGGATCAAAACGCCGTAGTTCGGCTAAAAGATTTCCAAAAGTTGGTGGATTCAATTTTAAACAATAGCACTGAGGCTTTTCATTATCAATGGGAGAAAACTCGACCAAGACCAACATCCACCATGCAAGGATAGCTTCGACGTACTAGAGGGGTTAGCCCTGTTTTCAGTACGGAAGTCTTATAGTCGACTCACTAAGGATAAGGTGAGGTTTACATCAACCACAAAGATAATTGAAACCTATGGCTAATGCATGAAAAGATTAACAATGGACAAAGCCAAAACAAGTGAATGGGTGAAGTTAATTGATTGTGATTGTGAAAGTAGGGTCAAAGTATGATTAAGATTAATTCAAAGAAGTATTATGAAATGGAGTTTGAAAAAAGTCAAGGACTTGGGGTCCAGGTTTTTGGTTTGAAAACATGAAGATGTTTGCACAATATCTATGTCAAGTTTGAAAGTAATGTGTGAAAAGGTTTAGGACATAATGAGGATGAATGGATGAAGATGGATTGTAAAACTTCTTAGAAGGTTCACCTCTTGAGATCATATAGGAGATGATTCAAGTGTGTCCTTTGGAATAGGCGATGAGCAATAATAATATAAGCAAGCAAATGATACCGGATGCCACTCAATGGTCTTACTCCAATCTCACAAACAAAAGCGGATACCGGATACCAATAGATGGATTTACACCAATCTCCTAAACAGAAATGGATATCAGAGGCCACTCAATGGACTTATACTAATCTCCTAAAACAAAATGAAACTTGGATACCGGATGCCAATCTGTCTGGACTTATACCAATATCCAACATATGATCATAGGAAAGCAAATGCCAACTTGCAGGGACTTACAATTGCATCCTCACATAAACAAAAGCAAAACATGGATGTCAGATGCCAATCTGTCTGGGCTTACTCTAACCTCCACAGTATGGTCCTAGGAATACAAATGCCAAATTGCACGGACTTACAATTGCATCCTCACATACAACAAACAAAAGCAAAACATGGATGTCAGATGCCAATCTGTCTGGGCTTACTCTAACCTCCACAGTATGGTCCTAGGAATACAAATGCCAACTTGCAGGGACTTACAATTGCATCCTCACATACAACAGACAAATGCATCAAGCAAAGATAAGATGAGTGGCCAACGTGATGGTCTTATACTCACTTCCATATCCTAGGAGCAATGGCCAATGGATGGTCTTACAGTTGTCCTCAATGGGTAAACAACAATGATAAGTCATAAAGACAAATGAGATGATCATGCAATAAATGAGCAATTAATGATGATGAGTGCACAAAGCATGCAAGCAAACATGTGTATATGAAGTAAGTGATCAATCAATGAAGTCAATCAGCACACACTATAACCACACAATGAGGCTCATACAAAGGGGTTAGGCATTGAAGCCAACTGGAATAGGGTCACTGGTGCTCTTAACCTTGCCATTGAGGGGCTAAGGTGAAGCAGATGAAAGGATATGAGGGGTGTGCCTCATTGCTCTTATCCCTGGTCAGGGAGAGCATTTGAATATCAGAAGGTGTGGGAGTTCAGAAAGTAGGAACTCTCTCCACATATTAGACTCTATAGATCTTGGGTTTGGATCTCAATGCTACAACCATGTAATGGGAGCAAGGAGAAGACTCACAGAATAGTAGGAGATAGGTTGCTTATCTCTTTGATCTACCAATTGCCTTATTTGAAGGACTTTTCCTGCTTGGGACAAAAGTAAACACACACAAGCATTGCCTCTTAAGGAGGACTTCAGACAGTTGCCTGGCCAAGTAACAGGCCAGGTTTTCCAGACTACATGAAGAATAAGGAATTATACCTCAATGCAAATTGCTATAAAGCAAAGCAAAGCAAGTTCAAAGAACTAAGCAACTAATGGTACCTGAAATAGTCAAACAGAATCAGTACACAACTTAAAGTCAAAGCAAAATGAGAATAGAATTAACAGTCAACATAATCAGATGAATGTGCAAAGCACAAGACTCAAATCATATGAGTCAAGCCACCTACAAAACAAAGAGGTTAGCTCATGATAAACAATCAAGCTCAATCAAATTTGTATGATCTCTTTGGAGCATTGTTGCTTAACCTGAAAACATGAACTCAAACATAAGCAACAGGACCACTAGGACAAGCCTAGGGTCAAAAGAGGATGAGAAAGTCAAAACAGAAAATGAAATTCAACCAAAATCAAGTTTAAACAATCAAGAAGCAAACTCAATTGGTCCCAGATTCATATCATTCATCATCATGATTTCATAAGCAAATTAGGTCAAATTGATGCATCAAAATGAAATAAACATTGAAAACAAATATGATTTAATTGGATTAATTGGACACAATGGCAAATTGGTAAATAACGGATCAACTTAATGAAACGGTGCGCTTAAGCTCACAGGCGTGGCAAGCAATCATTCGCTCATGGCAATAAAACAGTGGTATTCCATGCAAAACACGATACCACAACAGCCAAACGCATTTGAAAATGAAAATCTGGAAAATGTTTTAGGGTTTCACGCAACAGTAAGGCTTCATCTTCTTCATTCAATCGAAAAAAATCAAAATGCCCAGAAATAGCAATTGAACATACTATCATGATCAGCAAACAACATACAGTCCAAATCTCACCATGGTTTTCACTAAATCGAGCTATCCATCAAGTAACATGCAAAAACAAGTTTGAATATCAACATTCATTTCAACATAACTTGCTAAATACTTAACCATTTTCAACCATTCAAAGCTCATAATGATCAGGGTAAAGAGATCTACACATTGCATACCATGATTTTGAAAAAAGAAGGAATCGAAATCTTACTTGCTTTTGAAGAAATTAGTGAAACAGTTGTTGTTTTGGTGATATAAGCTCAAACAGATGTCCAACCAAGCTTGTAATGATGGATGGTTAAGATGCTTTGGTTCAGCAACCCTTGAAAACGCTCAAATCGAAATTGGCCATGGATGAACTTTGATGAAGCAGAACTGGAAATTGCTGTTACAGTGGAGAAATACCACTTGCAAAGGCTGCCAAATAGTTGGAAAATGATGGAACAAACCAACAGGAATCGTGTGCTTTGGCAATTTTCAGAAAAAAAGTTCAATGAGCAAAATGAGAAAGTGAGAGAACAAAGGGTTTTTCTGTTTCTAATTGTGGCTGCTAGGGTTGCAATTGACAGAAAAAGAGTTTATATACTTCTGTTTAACTTCTCTAATTAAGGTTAATGGAAAATGAAATTGGAATTGCTAATTTGACATGTTTTTGCTAATTGGTGGTTTCTCACTCAAATGGTGCATGTGCATGAGCTGGCTGCGAAATTTGGGCCTAAACAAATCCAAAACAACATTTCTGAACTTATTTGAATGGCAAAATTGGTTGGGAATGGTTAATTTCAAACTTCACTTTTTCACCTCACTTGAAAATAAATCATGTAAGTCCAAAAAGGCCATTTTGATTGGTGATGTTTTGGTGAATGATGATGACATTTTTGGAAAGAGGGGATCAAATATGACTTGTTGCAAAAAACCCCACCCAATTTGGCCAAATGGTTTGAGAGATATGGCCTTTTGAAGTTCAAGAATTTTTGAGATTGAATTGATCATAACTTGCCAACCATACATGGGAATTGAGTGTTCTTGGACTTTTTGGAAATGGGAGAACAAGATCTTCAACTTTCATGTTGGGAAAAAATTCATTTGAATCTTGTATCATGATGTAAGTTGAGGATCAAAAAGTTTCCATTTTTGGCAAATTCCAATTACAAGTCAACTTTCTATTTCTGGAAATTTCTTGTCTGACTTTATTTTCTTCACTGTGGATGCTTGACATGATATATGAAGCTTATATAGACATGAATGAGACCTCCCAGACCAATTCCCACCATCAAATCACTGATTAAATGGACAGTTGACCAAGTTTGACTTCAGTTGACTTTCTAGGGTTTTGCATGATTGAACTCCCTTCTGATGAATTCCAAACCCTAATCCCTTGAGATCTTGATTCCAAATGATGTCACAACATGTAAGAACTCTTGATGATTGATCATGGTGCCCAAATTCTTCAAGAATGGTCACCATCCACTATTTAATGGCTGATTTGACTGTTTGACTGTAGATTGCTTCAGCTGCAAGTAACATGGTTAGATGACAATATTTTTGTGCTTTTGGTTAGCCAACATATGAAAGGCAAAGATATACAAATGCAAAGCATGCTTGGTGATCAAGAACCACACTCACAAGGCAAACCACCCACTAGGAGGGAAGCTAGGGCATGCAATGATCCTTGAGGCCATGATATGATATGATATGGGCCATGAGGGATCTTAGGGCCAAAATTGGGGTCTTACAGATGCCCCTATTTAAGGTCATTCTAGCCGGAGAAGTGAAGTTTAGAAATCTTCATCTCGACGCGGTAGAATGGGCTTAAATAACAGTAATGAGACAAATTTTGGTCCCTAAGAGACCTCATGATGCAAATGTATGCATGCAAAAGACACAAATTCTGTGGGGAATATGGTTCACACAGAAGAAAAGACGATCCATCGGAGTAGTACACTCACCAGGAACAGAGACTCTAACAAGACTCTTGTTAGGGATAAACAAAACTGATACAGTGTGAACAAGACACGACTCTGATTAGGGAAATAGAAAACCAGACTGGAGATCTCACAAGGGAGTGAAAGGCTCACACTGGGGAAAAGAACTCCAAAGGAAAATAAATCCATTGGAAAGACACAAGCTGACTCCTGGGGGAGAAGCAACAGGAAAACTTCACTGAGGAAGCACCAAGGAAAATGAGGTGTTACCGGTGTAAGGGTAACAAACTCAGGAAGAATGAATATCTAAGACCGGTATAAGGGTGAGAGATATCAATCAACCAAACATCTGAGAAAGACCTGAAAAAGGTACATAAACTCAGGAAAATCTGACTCCACAAGGGATCAAGGTCATAATAGGGAGCAGAAAGGAAGGAACACCAAGGATACCGGGTTGTAGGTATGTAACAGGTGACCGACCAAAGACGTGAATTGGTGTGTGTTCCAAAACACTCATCATCCTGAAGAGAGCGAAAGCAAACTTGTTTATAGGATGGATATTTGATTCTGTAAAGAATGCAAATCTTACTCAGTTGGGGAAACAAACAAAGTGTTCGACAAAAGAGCGCATGAGATATATTATCTATAGCCGTCAAAACGTAGATAATGTACTCGCATGGAAAGTTATCCTGAACCGGGTTGTAGGTTGTTTATAGGATAAGATCCGAAATCGTGAATTGGTTTGTGTTTGTCATACGGTGAACTGGACTTTTTGTGGTTTTAATCGCAATGTCGCGGTTAGCAAGAGTCGCCACCGACTTTTCTTTTATCCAATAAGGAAAGGTGGAAAAGAACAGGAAAGACCTTAATTTAGATTTTGGGTTCGGGAGGTACATTATACAAAGGGAAGGTGTTAGCACCCTTTGTATCCATGGTTATCCATGGGCTCTTAATTGCTCGATCACTTATATTATTTTTGTCTAAAAAAAGTGTTTGTGAATTGTTTGGAAAATTGTTTTGAAAAGAGAATTTAACTTTGTAATGATTCTTGTATGAATGTATACAAAGTGGTTATCTCGTTTAGTTTTGAAAATTGTTTAGAAAAATATAACTCGGTAATGATTCTAGTATGAATGTATACCAAGTGGTGATTTTCTAAAGGTATTTTGAAAGGTGTGAGGTGCGAAAAAGTGTTTTAAGTTGTGAGCCAGCAATTAAGAGTTATACCGACCCAAGGTCTTTACGGGCATTTCCTATCCTTATGAGGGTAAAACTGTCCTTATTATTGAGAAATAAGTAGTTTTATCCTTTGGATGTAAAAGGGTCATCGTAGGGTCATCGATTGGTCATTGAAGGCAACAGTTATGAGGATACCTTAGCATTCGAAGGGACTATCATCATTTAATCGTAGGCAACATCGGAGGGTCATCGAGGGACAAAGTTGTATATTCGAAGGCAACATCCGAGGGACTATAATTTATTTTATGATGATTTAACCGAAGGGTCTTTGCTAAGGGTATCCCCACATTCGCGGGACATGACCGTAATATCGTAATCGTAAGGCAACAAAGAGAGGTCCAAGATCACTTATTCAAAGGCAAAGTTTTACAATTAATTAGGTGATTAGGAGGAATTCTCCCACATTAAAATTAATACATTAAAATTAATACATTAAAATTAATACATTAATACATTAAAATTAATACATTAATACATTAAAATTAATACATTAAAATTAATACATCAAAATTAATTAGGTAATTTAGGGTGAAAACTCCACAAGGGTATCCCACAAATAAAGTGGAATACCTAGCCAATAACCTTTTCCTGGGATATGTGAACCTTTTCGAAGCTCAAAAAGAAACATGTCAGAATACCAAATCAGGGTGCAATCGAAGATTACACCGGAAAAATATCGCAACAGTAAATAGGATAGGATGAATAATGCATGGCTATGATAAAAACATAAAAAAAAAAACAGACTAGAAAAATCAGGTACTGTCTCGTTCGCCTCTGCCTCGCCTAGCGAAGGCCAGGCGAACGGCCACGGATTTTGAATTTTGAGAAAAACAGCCCCATGTTAGGAACCTTGAACTTTATGGCATTTTATCACAGGAACAGCATGGTCAAACATTCAGGGTATTCAGGCATATTTAAATTCACATACGAAAGCAAATTATATATCAACATTTAATCATGATGCATTATATGTGTAGATATGGCCAATTGAAAGTATAAACAATAGAGATACGCAAACCTGTTTGCCAATTCAAGGTTGAAGGGATTGACCACTTGTGGTATCGGAATGAGTTAGGCGGCGGGAATTGGGCGGCGATGGCTTCGGGGCGGATGAGCTGCCTTCAGGGTTTCTTTATTCTGAATTCTCCGGGTTGACAGGGTTCCTATGCCAAAGTTTCTATCCGTCCTTCTCTGTTCTCTCTCTTTCTTTTTCCTCAAGGTTTTGTTCCAAGGAAACCTCAGAGTATTTTGCTTCTCTTCCTTCTTTCTCCAGTGAATCTCCCAGTGTAAACTCCAAGTCTAACTCCAAGTCCTTTTCCTCTACTGAAACTTCAGTATTTATAGACTAATTTTGTGGGTAATGGGCTTGGAATGAGGGAGACCCAAGTCCAAAATAATTTGTTTTATTTTATTTATTTATTTATTTTAATTATTTAATTAATTAATTAATTAATTAATTAATTAATTAATTAATTAATTAATTAATTAATTAAATTTTTTTTCTATTTTTTCTTTTTTTTTTTTCTTTTTTTTTTTTTCACGAAAAATGATGGGTAAATTTTGGGGTATGACAGCTGCCCCTGTTCAATATTCTTGAACCGAGAGAGTTAGGATGGCGTGTATGCCATTCGTGGTCTGGAGGTGGAAGATTATTGAACACTAGAATGCCCCAAAAATTTGCACTTGAGGATCGACAGTTGGTCTTGATGGAGATGGGCTTAAAGATGCCATCCGGGAGGTTTGATGACGAAAGCTTCAGATCGAGCCGTACATTAGGCCAATTTGAAGACATGGGTGCCACACTGGGTCGTACATTAGACCGAATAATGAGTCATCCATTAGGCTGCCGACTTCGCTGGGGAGTCGGAGTGTGTCATATGCTGTTGGGGATAAAGGATCAGAATGGACCATACGCTAGATCGTATCTGAGTTGAAGAGAGAGCCGTCCGTTAGGCTGAATCTGATGATGAAAGGGGTAGTCGTACACTAGACTACACTTCAGAAATGTACCGTACACTAGGTAGCATCTGAGTAGTTGAGGATCCGAATGGGTCGTACGTTAGACCGCATTGGAGTTGCTGGAGCTCAGAATGGATCGTACATTAAATCGAATCTGAGTTGCAGAATGAGCCGTCCAGTAGGCTGAATTTGATGGTAAAAGGGAGTAGTCGTACACTAGACTACACTTCAGAAATGTACCGTACACTAGGTAGCATCTGAGTAAGGGAGTAGCCGTATACTAGACTACCATTCAGAAATGTACCTGTCCGAAGGTAGCATCTGAGAAAGGGAGTAGCCGTATACTGGACTACCATCCAGAAATGTACCTGTCCGAAGGTAGCATCTGGGAAAGGGAGTAGCCGTATACTAGACTACCATCCAGAAATGTACCTGTCCGAAGGTAGCATCTGGGAAAGGGAGTAGCCGTATACTGGACTACCATCCAGAAATGTACCTGTCTGAAGGTAGCATCTGGGAAAGGGAGTAGCCGGATACTAGACTACCATTCAGAAATGTACCTGTCCGAAGGTAGCATCTGAGTAAGGGAGTAGCTGTATACTGGACTACCATCCAGAAATGTACCTGTCCGAAGGTAGCATCTGGGAAAGGGAGTAGCCGTATACTGGACTACCATCCAGAAATGTACCTGTCCGAAGGTAGCATCTGGGAAAGGGAGTAGCCGTATACTAGACTACCATCCAGAAATGTACCTGTCCGAAGGTAGCATCTGAGAAAGGGAGTAGCCGTATACTGGACTACCATCCAGAAATGTACCTGTCCGAAGGTAGCATCTGGGAAAGGGAGTAGCCGTATACTGGACTACCATCCAGAAATGTACCTGTCCGAAGGTAGCATCTGGGAAAGGGAGTAGCCGCATACTAGACTACCATTCAGAAATGTACCTGTCCGAAGGTAGCATCTGAGTAAGGGAGTAGCTGTATACTGGACTACCATCCAGAAATGTACCTGTCCGAAGGTAGCATCTGAGAAAGGGAGTAGCCGTATACTGGACTACCATCCAGAAATGTACCTGTCCGAAGGTAGCATCTGGGAAAGGGAGTAGCCGTATACTAGACTACCATCCAGAAATGTACCTGTCCGAAGGTAGCATCTGGGAAAGGGAGTAGCCGTATACTGGACTACCATCCAGAAATGTACCTGTCTGAAGGTAGCATCTGGGAAAGGGAGTAGCCGTATACTAGACTACCATCCAGAAATGTACCTGTCCGAAGGTAGCATCTGGGAAAGGGAGTAGCCGCATACTAGACTACCATTCAGAAATGTATCTGTCCGAAGGTAGCATCTGAGTAAGGGAGTAGCTGTATACTGGACTACCATCCAGAAATGTACCTGTCCGAAGGTAGCATCTGGGAAAGGGAGTAGCCGTATATTAGACTACCATTCAGAAATGTACCTGTCCGAAGGTAGCATCTGGTCAGATGAAGGTCTAACTTGGTCGTGCATTAGACTGTACTTGAGTTGAAGAAGGTCAGAATGGATCGTACGCTAGATCGTATCTGAGTTGTTGAGGGTCAGAATGGATCGTCTGTTAGATCGTATCTGAGTTGAAGAAGGTCAGAATGGATCGTACGCTAGATCGTATCTGAGTTGTCGAAGGTCAGAATGGATCGTATGCTAGATCGTATCTGAGTTGAAGGAGTCATATGTTGAGCTGAATCAGAATGAACCGTATGTTAGGCTGTATCTGTATACGTTGTACTTGCAATAAATGTCTGGGATGGGCTTAAAGATGCCATCGCTAGGAGGATATCGAAGTGTTGTCAGAATGAATGTTCCCATGAATTGCATCTGGAATATGTATCTGAATCTTGTCTGTGATTGATAAAGGCGTCTGCCTGAATGAGCCTTTTACTTTGACTATATCAGGAGGATAATTAACCTGCAAAGAAAAGTTAGCTTTATGCCATGTCATGATGCATGAGATGTTTTATGCTTTCGAAAATAAATGCGAATGTTGTATGCATGCGTATGCTGTGAAATGATGCAATGAATGAGTTATGCGTATGAGAAGTTCTACTTGGGGACTCTACTGGGGAAAATAAATCCCCATCTACTGATTGGAGATATTCATGTTGAGGACCCTCTCTCGGCTGGGGGTTCTGATTTCTGTCTGATGGTAGAGATATTCAACAGAGCCTGGCTGGGGATGGATGAGATGATCAATCTGTCTGATGATGCCGACCTCTGTTGGGGAATAGCTGGCTGTGCCGGGGAATACTGCCAACTTCTTCTGGGGAAAAAAAACAGGCTTGCTGGGGGGAAGAGAATTGGTAGTGGATTCATTGGAAGCATGATTAGACCTTTTCCTTGATCCTGAAGTAGGGTAGTAATTGCTATTGCTATTCTATGCATGTATTTTGGTAAACATTGGTCATATTCAAATGCACATATTAATTCAAATTAAATCAATGGACATTTACGCAACCAAAACAGAAAAGTAAAAAACAAAAGCATCTTTTTTGAAAGAGGGTTGTATTGATTTTTGAAAGAAGGCCTATAAACAGGCAAATTGTGTACAAGGAGACAGAAATCCTAGTAAGGGGAAATTGTCAAAAACAAAGAGAAAGCTATGCAGAAAAAGTCCTATTGATTTTAAGTCTACTACTGCCATTATGTCTTCAAGCATCTCATCCCCTGCTGTCGGATAGAAGTGATTGGCTTGGTCAGTCCCTTGAACTTGGATGAAAGTTGACTGAGAACGGGACATAGTCATACGCTTTAATCCCTAATTTTTGCCTGGACCGCCTTTTCAGGTTTTCAGTCCACCAGGATACCCTTTTTTGCCCAAGCCACCTTTTCAGGTTTTCGACTTACCGGGTGTACATTTTTTTATATATATCCCTAATTTTTGCCCGAACCCTTTTGGTTCGCCGGGATGCCCTTACTTTTGCCTAGATACGTCGATCTAGCGGGTCTTTTTCATGCGTAGTATTTTTTAACTATGTCCGCGTTCACGGGATGCGGGAAATCTTCGCCATCCACTGTAGCAAGTATCATGGCTCCACCAGAGAATACCTTCCTAACTACAAATGGCCCTTTGTACGTGGGAGTCCATTTGCCTCTGGGATCAGTTTGCGGTAGCACGATACGCTTGATTACCAAGTCGCCAATTTGATACACTTGTCGCCTGACCCTTTCGTTGAATGCCTGGGTCATGCGTTTCTGATATATCTGCCTATGACAAACAGCCGTGAGTCTCTTCAATCAAATTTATCTGATCGAGTCGAGTCTGAATCCGTTCCTCTTCATCTAAGCCCGCCTCTTTCATGATTCTTAGCGAGGGAATCTGAACTTCCACTGGTAAGATGGCTTCCATTCCATAGACTAAAGAGAACGGAGCTGCCCCTGTCGAAGTGCGTACTGAAGTGCGATAGTCATGAAAAGCAAATGGTAACATCTCATGCCAGTCTTTGTACATTACTGTCATCTTTTGTATAAGCTTCTGGACTTTGTTAGCAGCCTCCACGGCGCCGTTCATCCTTGGCCGGTACGGAGAAGAATTAGAGTGTTTTATTTTGAACCGCGTGCAGAGTGCAGTAACCATCTTGTTGTTCAAATTAGCACTATTATCAGTGATAACTCTTTCAGGAGACAACAAGTTTCTCGAATAGATATTTGATAGAACCCATCTTAGAAATCAATAAAGTGGTATGATTCAACATGTACTGTCTTAGTCGGCGAGCAGCCCAAGCCAAAGCGCAGCAAGCTTTCTCGAGCTATGAGTATCTTGTTTCACAGTCGGTACCTTTTGCTAAGGCGGTATATGGCATGCTCTTTTCGACCAGACTCGTCATGTTGCCCCAACACACCTCATTGGATTTTCTAACACGGTCAAATACATGATTAGAGGTCTTCCTTCAACTGGTGGTGTCAGAATTGGAGGTTCTTGGAGACACTTCTTGATTTTATCAAAAGTTTCCTGACATTCATCATCTCTTGACTGTCCTCAGTAATTTGAAGATAGGTTTGCAAGTATCAGTCAAGTAGGATATAAACCGGGCAATGTAATTCAAGTGCCCCAAGAGGCTTCTGACTTCTTTCTTGTCTACTTTTAGTACTCAGATCGACAGTTTCAATTGACTCCTCATGCGGCTGTATAGTCCTTTCTTCTTTCAGTAACAGTCTGGCAAGTTCTTCAGGTACTTCACAATCTTCCTCACTTCCATCTTCGGCTTGGTAGATCGGATTTTCGAAGTCATAATGAACAGTAGCAGAACTATTATCAACAGGATCCAGAGTGGATGTGGATACGCAATTTGTTACGTGAGTGTGTGCAAGAAAGCATAGCTTATTTGAAAAATGACAGGAAAGATAAAGAGCGCAATATTTGAATGCAAAAAGTCCATTGATTTATTGAATATGAATATGCTTATGAGAATGACAAAACATTTAACCAAATTTGATACATTGAATAAACAACAAACAATTACTCCTGACTAAAGGAAGTTGGAATAGTGTCTTCAGCCTTCCAATTATCCAAGTTGCAATCGCTATTCACATCTTCTACAGCATTAACAGTCTTGTCATGATCGGGCATAGGAGCAGTGATGACATTAGGAATATCCAGAGGATCAAATTCAAATTCCCCAGCGTCGATCATATCCTGAATCTTGTTCTTCAGCGACCAGCAATCATTCGTATCATGCCCGGGGCTATCGGAGTGATAGGCACACCTGGCGTTGGGATTATAACGAGGAGAAGTAGTGTTGGGTTTTGCAGGAGGATCTCTGAGGGTAATTAAATTTACTTTTAGCATACCCTGCAGTGCTTGTGCTAAAGTCATATTGATCTTCGTAAACTGCCTTCTTCCCGGGTTAATGTGCCTCACAGATTTCTTGTCCTTTTTCTTCTTGAGCAAGAGAGTCTTTAGTTCCTCCTGCCCCTTGGATAAGTTCAAGATCATCTCCTGGAGTTGAGCATTCTGAGCCTGGAGATCTTTGACAGTTTGTTCGAGGTCCATTTTTCTGTTTGAAGGAAAACCGTGAGAATACTGATCCTTTTAGAGTACCTGTTATGCAATGTCATGTTATGCTATGCAATGTATGAAATGTTTTCAAGGACTTTTGGAATTTAATTTTGCATAAACTACCAAAAAAGAAAGCCACTTTTATTAATAATATTTGATTAATATTCATTATAATAAGAAGTAAAATACAATAAAAGCTCAGGTCTCCCAGGGACGACTTCTTTTTGGGCGAAGATATGTATTGAGTCTTCGTTCCTCATTAAGCTGGCCGGTGAGCTCTAACACCTTCTTCCTTGTAGCACAGAACTGGGCTTCAAAAGTATCCCTTTCCTCTCTCAACTGGATCCAGGACTTCTTTAACTCTTCAACATCGGTAGGCATATCTGGATAAGGAACGATCTGAGGAGTACCTCCTTCAGCTTCTGGTTCAACAATCAGTGGTCCGACTGCCAGATATGGCATGACAAGTTCACGAGCTCTTGTGCGGACCCATCTGAGATAAGGTTCCATAGGAATAGAGTTTTTCTGTCCTAAAGTACTTCTTTTCACCATGCCCCAAGCTCGCACAAATCTTTGACGGAGACCTTGGGAATCGTTATCATAGTCAAACACCGTGCCTTGTATAATTATTTCATGTGGACCATCTCTTCGAGCACAACCAAACTGACGTAGGGCTAAAGCAGGATTATAAGTAATACCTCCTCTTATCCCCATGAGTGGTACATTAGGGAATTCTCCACAACGGTCAATGATGATATTGTTTTCTTTGAAATGAGGACACCAACGGATGTCTGAGTGGGAGAGCGACATTATCCTTTGAGACCATCTCAAACTTTGCTCATTCTTCAAGACTGACTGAGGAAGGTGCGAAATAAACCACCTGGATAATAAAGGTATGCAGCACATGAGAGTCCCTTGCCTCTTCATAGTACGAGTGTGAAGGGAATGCAGAATGTCACCGAGCAAGGTAGGCACAGGGTTACGAGCGAGAAATATCTGAATAGCATTCATATCTATGAATTGATCTGGATTAGGGAATAACACCAAACCATAGATTAGTAATGCTAGAATCTCCTCGAAAGCATGGACATTCATGACTTTTAAGAATTCTCGGGCCTTATTCATCAGAAATTTGGCAAGTAAACCCTTAACTCCACTTCTTGTTACCCAATTAGCTTCAATATCTGACTTTGTCATGTGTAAAGCTGCGGCAACTTTTTCGGACCTCGGAATCTTTTCTAAACCACTGAAAGGTATTTGATCAAGAATAGGTATCCCAAGCAGCTGGGAAAATTCTTCTAATGTGGGCACCAACTGATAATCTGGGAATGTGAAGCAATGATGTTTAGGATCGAAGAACTGGAATAGGACTCTCATCATATCTTCTTTGAAACCAGTGGTAACCAAATCGAGGAGAGAACCATGCTTTTTGACGAACTGAGCCTGATCAGGAAGTTCTGACACTAAATCCTTGAGTTGAGGAGAGATGACTACAAAATTTATCCGGATAGTCTTCCTGGGAGCCATAGCCTTACAAAATAGAGCCAAGTTAAATCCCTAAGTCCTCGAAGTGATTAGTGCAATGTCATAATGTTATGATGTTATGATGTTATGATGTTATGATATTACGATATTAAACAAATAACAAGCATAAGCAAGTCATACAACAATCATTCCTAGGTTTTAAGGCTTGCATGAGTTCCATAGGTAAGTACCCTCCCCACTGAAGTTTGGTGGGTTCAACCTGTCTTAGAATAGTAACCGGGTTCTAGAAGGATCTCAAATCATTGACCTTTCCTTAAGTCCACTTCAGTGCAACACCAAGTGGTTGACCGAAGCTTCCCTAAAGTCCAATCTCAAAGAGTGTAGTATCGAGTCTCAACCAACTCCAGTCGGAACCGAAGCCAGTTATCTCACTACTTTCTAATGGCCAGGATGAGTCAATTAGGGTTCTAAAGGTCTGGTTAATGCTTTTATGACACCACGCGAATGCCAAATATTTCCTCAACTAACATGAGGAACATCAGGACATCCAAAGTGCCACATTAACCGTAGCCATCATTTTGACCATTCCAGTATACGCCGGACAGTCGCGATGATCTCTTGCTACTTACCTAAGGTACACTAGATCCGGGTGTAGGATCTTTCACTCAAGCATAACATACCCAAGCAATCCCTTAAAAATAAATCAGACAAATTGAATAAGTGATCTTGTTTTTAAGGTAACCTCTCTTTTTAAATATTCCCCAGCAGAGTCGCCAGTTCTGTCATACGGTGAACTGGACTTTTTGTGGTTTTAATCGCAATGTCGCGGTTAGCAAGAGTCGCCACCGACTTTTCTTTTATCCAATAAGGAAAGGTGGAAAAGAACAGGAAAGACCTTAATTTAGATTTTGGGTTCGGGAGGTACATTATACAAAGGGAAGGTGTTAGCACCCTTTGTATCCATGGTTATCCATGGGCTCTTAATTGCTCGATCACTTATATTATTTTTGTCTAAAAAAAGTGTTTGTGAATTGTTTGGAAAATTGTTTTGAAAAGAGAATTTAACTTTGTAATGATTCTTGTATGAATGTATACAAAGTGGTTATCTCGTTTAGTTTTGAAAATTGTTTAGAAAAATATAACTCGGTAATGATTCTAGTATGAATGTATACCAAGTGGTGATTTTCTAAAGGTATTTTGAAAGGTGTGAGGTGCGAAAAAGTGTTTTAAGTTGTGAGCCAGCAATTAAGAGTTATACCGACCCAAGGTCTTTACGGGCATTTCCTATCCTTATGAGGGTAAAACTGTCCTTATTATTGAGAAATAAGTAGTTTTATCCTTTGGATGTAAAAGGGTCATCGTAGGGTCATCGATTGGTCATTGAAGGCAACAGTTATGAGGATACCTTAGCATTCGAAGGGACTATCATCATTTAATCGTAGGCAACATCGGAGGGTCATCGAGGGACAAAGTTGTATATTCGAAGGCAACATCCGAGGGACTATAATTTATTTTATGATGATTTAACCGAAGGGTCTTTGCTAAGGGTATCCCCACATTCGCGGGACATGACCGTAATATCGTAATCGTAAGGCAACAAAGAGAGGTCCAAGATCACTTATTCAAAGGCAAAGTTTTACAATTAATTAGGTGATTAGGAGGAATTCTCCCACATTAAAATTAATACATTAAAATTAATACATTAAAATTAATACATTAATACATTAAAATTAATACATTAATACATTAAAATTAATACATTAAAATTAATACATCAAAATTAATTAGGTAATTTAGGGTGAAAACTCCACAAGGGTATCCCACAAATAAAGTGGAATACCTAGCCAATAACCTTTTCCTGGGATATGTGAACCTTTTCGAAGCTCAAAAAGAAACATGTCAGAATACCAAATCAGGGTGCAATCGAAGATTACACCGGAAAAATATCGCAACAGTAAATAGGATAGGATGAATAATGCATGGCTATGATAAAAACATAAAAAAAAAACAGACTAGAAAAATCAGGTACTGTCTCGTTCGCCTCTGCCTCGCCTAGCGAAGGCCAGGCGAACGGCCACGGATTTTGAATTTTGAGAAAAACAGCCCCATGTTAGGAACCTTGAACTTTATGGCATTTTATCACAGGAACAGCATGGTCAAACATTCAGGGTATTCAGGCATATTTAAATTCACATACGAAAGCAAATTATATATCAACATTTAATCATGATGCATTATATGTGTAGATATGGCCAATTGAAAGTATAAACAATAGAGATACGCAAACCTGTTTGCCAATTCAAGGTTGAAGGGATTGACCACTTGTGGTATCGGAATGAGTTAGGCGGCGGGAATTGGGCGGCGATGGCTTCGGGGCGGATGAGCTGCCTTCAGGGTTTCTTTATTCTGAATTCTCCGGGTTGGCAGGGTTCCTATGCCAAAGTTTCTATCCGTCCTTCTCTGTTCTCTCTCTTTCTTTTTCCTCAAGGTTTTGTTCCAAGGAAACCTCAGAGTATTTTGCTTCTCTTCCTTCTTTCTCCAGTGAATCTCCCAGTGTAAACTCCAAGTCTAACTCCAAGTCCTTTTCCTCTACTGAAACTTCAGTATTTATAGACTAATTTTGTGGGTAATGGGCTTGGAATGAGGGAGACCCAAGTCCAAAATAATTTGTTTTATTTTATTTATTTATTTATTTTAATTATTTAATTAATTAAATTTTTTTTCTTTTTTTTCTTTTTTTTCGTTTTTTTTTTCTTTTTTTTTTTTTTTTTTTTTTTTTCAGGAAAAATGATGGGTAAATTTTGGGGTATGACAGTGTTCCAAAACACTCATCATCCTGAAGAAAGCTAGAACATCAGACTTGTTTATAGGATGGACATTCGATTCCACAAGGAATACGAATCCTACTCTGTGGAGAAAACAATCAAAAGATTGACCCAAGAGTGAACGAGATATAATATCCATTACCGTCAGAACGTGGATAGAATACTCACAAAGGAAGATTATCCTGAACCGGGCTATAGGTTGTTTATAGGATAAGAATCCGAAGACGTGAATTGGTTTGTGTTCCAAAACACTCATCACCCTGAAGAAAGCTAGAACAGCAGACTTGTTTATAGGATGGACATTCGATTCCACAAGGAATACGAAACTTACTCGAATGGGGACACAAACCCAAAGAGCGAACGAGATATAATATCCATTACCGTCAGAACGTGGATAATATACTCACATGGAAGATTATCCTGAACCGGGTTGTAGGTTGTTTATAGGATAAGAATCCGAAGACGTGAATTGGTTTGTGTTCCAAAACACTCATCACCCTGAAGAAAGCTAGAACAGCAGACTTGTTTATAGGATGGACATTCGATTCCACAAGGAATACGAAACTTACTCGAATGGGGACACAAACCCAAAGAGCGAACGAGATATAATATCCATTACCGGCAGACCGTGGATAAGAATACTCGCATGAGATTTATTATCTATTACCGTCAGAACGTAGATAATAAACTCGCATGGTAAGAAACACCAGAGATACCGAGGTATATAATAGGTGATCTACCGAAAACGTGAGTTGGTATATATGCCAAAACACTCATCATCCAGAACACAAACTGGTTAAAGGATGGATATTCGATTCTACAAAGAATACGAATCTTACTCGACTGGGGAAGATCAACAAAGGACTCCAACCAAAGAGCGCATGAGACATATTATTCATTACCGGCAGACCGTGAATAATATACTCGAAAGGAAAAGACACCAGAGATACCGAAGTATATAATAGGTGACTAACCAAAAAGAGAGACAATCGATACCAAGCATCCGGGTAAACGAAAGACAACTCAAAGGGATAAATTGCAAGCATCCGGCAATTATCCGACAACAAAGAAACATTCGATTCCACAAAGGGAAATAACGAATCTTACTCAACAAAGAAAACACAAAAGGCTTCGACTGAAGAGTGCATGAGATATATTATTCATTACCGGCAGACCGTGAATAATATACTCGCATGGAAGATTATCCACAACCGGTTACTGGGTTAATAAAGGATAAATCAACCGAAAAGAAAGGCATCGGGATACCAAACTAGGTATATAATGATGACCATTCAAAGGGAGCAACAGACATTACCAACAAGAGGGTAAATGAAAGGCGATCTGCTGAGGATTCACTGGTGAAAATCAATGATCCAGGGATGAATTGCATAAACAGCAATTATCCACAACAACAGGCTGGGGATATAATGATGACAATCAACTATCCGAGGAACGCAATCACTGACAAAAGGTGAAAGGACCCACTGGGGATAAAATTGCTTAGCATACGGCAATTATCCACAAAAGACTTGTTGGGGATATAAGTGCTTATCTGAGCAACTTATCCAAGCGAAGGAAAAATCAACATCAAAAATTGAATGAAGATAACCACAAAGAGGGGATTGTCATCGGTTGGGATGAACAACAAAGTTAACTCTGCAAGGGGAGAAAACAGGGTTTACAACTACCGGTTTGTAGGTAGAAAAACCGCAAAGATAGGACTTACGACTGCTGGTTTGTAGGCAGAGGACCAAAAGGGTGGAGGTGACCACAAAATTAGGGTTTACATCTACCGAATACGGGGTAGAAGACCAACAACTCTGCGTGGGGATAGAACAAATCACAAATCCGCACGGGAAACCAAGATAGGGTTTATAACAAACCATAAACTGCTGGAGAGCAGGAAAATAGGATTTACGACTACCGGTATGAGGGTAGAAAACCAACAACTCTGGCTGGAGAATAAAAGGTGTATAACCACAAATTCTGTAGAGAAAGCCAGGAAAAATAGGACTTATAACTACCGGTATGAGGGTAGAGGCCCAAAACATTTCGCTGGGGAACAACCCACTGGGAAGCACAAGACTTGTGACAAATAGCCAATTCGGGAATAATCCGAAAAGACAGACTGAATCAAGACACGTCCTAATGAGGATGTAACTCAAATAGGAAAATCCATCCCAATATATGTGTTGGGAGGAAACGGAAGAAACCGTCATCCACGAGGATATATCTCAGTGGGGAACTGCAGAAGGAAAGACAACATTTTCTGCTTATGGGCTGACTCTATATGGAGAGATTTTAAACACCCGACATCTGCTTGGGGAGATCTGTAAAGAGATCTATATCACCCGCCGCAGGGAACACAACAAACAAAAGATATATGGCGAGAAATGCAACATGAATATCTGAATATTTTATGAATATGCATGAATATGCGTGATTTATGCTTGATGAATGCTGACAAAACAGACAATTCTAACGCAACAGGTCCAGGAACTAAACGCCCGGTATTATACTTCCAGGGGAACAACCAACTGGAGAACCAATCTGCGGAGATCTATATGCTGAGAAGCAAAGATCTGCGGGTACTGCTGAAGAAGCAGAGGGTCAGAGATATCAGGAAACCACCCAATCCATGTACAGAAAGTCACAACAGGCAAAGCAGCCACCAAGACGAATCTGTTGGGGAACATGAGAAAACCCAAGATATCTGCAGGGGATCCCAGTGTTAACTGAGAAACAAAAAGTGCATTGCACAAGCACGAACTGCTGTAGAAGCAACTCCACATAACTCCGCTGGGGGACAACCCACTGAGGGAGAATGATATCATCCAAATAGAATCTAACTGCATGAGCAACTTTATTGGGGAAAACTGTCGGCTACTCTCTTGGGGAACAAACCACCGAGGGAGGACAGATCTGAAGGAGAATTTGCGACCCAAAGCGCAGCGGAAATTAAAATTTCTCCTTTAGAGATCCTTACGAATGGTCATGATCAGTGATAGAATATTTACCTCTTGTGACGGTTGAAACCTTTGGTGCAGATCTCTTGTGACGATCAAAACCTTTGATGCAAATCCACGAAGCGATCACGAACGTTGAACGATGACAACGTCTCTACTCAGTCCACACGAACGGGTTCCTTCAATCTCAGTGTTAGCTGGTACGAGTGAAGGCTTTGAGTGAGAGAGAGAGAGAGTGATAGAAAACGAAAATAATGCAACCGCAAATTTTTGCTTCTGCACAAGGGTTCTATTTATAGAACCACTTGTGTGGGCTTCAAGCTAAAAGCCCACTTAAGTGTATTTTGGCCCATATCTTATAATATGCCCAAAATCACTTAAGCTCATGGTACCTTACCATATTTCGTATTCTACTCAAGTACATCGTACCTTACGATGCTCTATAACTCACTTAAGGGCACCGTACCTTACGGTATTCCTTAGTTACTCTATCTCTCATCAATCCGTCCTTTGTGTGTGACCCTGTAGGTTTTCGTGACGTTGGCAATTATATTAAATCACGCATTTAACATAATAAACAGTGAGCGGTATCTAGCAACACATCACTGCTACCCAAGACACGAAAATGTCAAGTGATCTGACAATTCCTTCTGTGATAATAATTATGTGTATAATTACCCTTTTGCCCTTATGTCTATATTGAACACAAGGCATAGACCGTGTCATCCTTGTCCAGTTCAATATTGGGCCCATAGACATTTATCCTGTTATGCAGGATGGGCAAATTCCATCTAGGTCACTCATGTCCCTCAGCATGCTTTGTGGAGTACCCATCAACTGTCTTTATGGTTATCCAGTTACGGACAACGTTGGATCAGCAATAAAGCACTCGACTCTACATCTAGGGTCCATAGTGGTTTCAGGTCGAAGAGTGGAACACACTATTATCACCATGAGAATAACTTATGACACCTTGCATAACTTTCTATATAGTATTCTCATAGCTGGTCAATCCGGTATAAATATTACTCCTAATATTCATACCTATGTTTAAGACTTGATAACTCTTTATCCATGATCCATGAGATGTGATCATCAGCCTACAAACATAATAGTCTTAATGCTTTAATGTTATCCCACTTTACACTAAAGCTCGACTACGGATACTTTAGGAATATTGTCCTTATGTTTAATGTGTTCTCATGATTAAGTCACACTTAATACATTAAACGGACTATCTATTCCAGGGACTTTATTAATCAACCATAATAAAGAGAATGCCTTTTATTATTCGATACAAGTACCAAAATGTATTGGCCTCTAGGGCTTACACCAACAATCTCCCACTAGCACTAGAGCCAATCAGGTATACCCCTTATGCCCATTGATCTAGTACGATCATCATGCTTCTGCTGCGCAAGAGGCTTTGTCAGTGGGTCAGCTATATTGTCAAGTGTAGGTACTCTACATATTCTCACACAACTTCTAAGTATGTGTTTGGATCGTCGGTGAGATCTAGGCTCCTTAGCTTATGCGATAGCACCATTGTTATCATAATAGAGACCAATGGGATCCACAATGCTAGGGACTATGCCAAGTTCACTAATGAACTTTTTGATCCAAACAACTTCCTTTGCTGCACTTGAGGCAGCAATATACTCGGCCTCGGTTGTAAAATCAGCAACTGTATCTTGCTTTGAACTTTTCAAGCTCACAGCGCCACCATTTAAGCAAAACACATAACCATTGGAATCATTCATATTAAAGCGTCTCAGCACCTTGTCTATGTACTCTGACTTAGGCCAAGCATTTTATGATCTATCTCTATAGATTCTGATTCCTAATATATAGGCTGCTTCACCTAGGTCCTTCGTAGAAAAGCATTTCCCTATCCAAGACTTTACTTGTTGCAGGGTAGGGATATCGTTTCCAATAAATAATATGTCATCTACATATAATACCAGGAATACTATCATACGGTGAACTGACTTGGGGTGTTTTGCTTTTTATCGCAATGTCGCGGATAGCAAGAGTCGCCACCGACTTTTCTTTTATCCAATAAGGAAAGGTGGAAAAGAACAGGAAAGACCTCAATAGATTTTGGGTTCGGGAGGTACATTATACAAAGGGAAGGTATTAGCACCCTTTGTATCCATGGTTATCCATGGGCTCTTAATTGCTGGATCACTTATCTTTTTGTCTGAAACAAGTGTTGGTGAGTTGCTTAAAAAAAATGTTTGAAAGAGAGTTTAACTTTGTAATGATTCTCGTATGAATGTATACAAAGTATTTATCTCGTTTGATTTTGAAAACGGTTTAGAAAAATGTAACTTGGTAATGATTCTAGTATGAATGTATACCAAGTGGTGATTTTCTAGGATTGGTAAAGTGTAAAGTGTGAGGGGTGGAAAATGTTTTAGGTTATGATCCAGTAATTGAGAGTTATACCTTCCTGAGGTCGTTATGGGCATTTCCTATCCTTATGAGGGTAAAACTGTCCTTACTATTGAGAAGTAAGTGGTTTTATCCTTTGGATGTTTAAGGGTCATCGTAGGGTCATCGAGAGGTCATCGAAGGCAACAGTTGTAAGGATACCTTAGCATTCGAAGGGACGATCATCATTTAACCGCAGGCTACACCGAAGGGTCATCGAGGGACAAAATCGTATTTTCGAAGGCAACGTCCGAGGGACCATGATTTATTTTATGATGATTTAATCGAAGGGTCTTTGCTAAGTGTATCCCCACATTCGCGGGACATGACCGTAATACCGTAATATCATAAGGCAAAAGAGAGGTCCAAGATCACATATTTAAAGGCCGCATTTTAAAGTTAATTAGATGATTATGATGAATCTCCACATTAAAATCAATACATTAAAAATAATACATTAAAATTAATACATTAAAATTAATTATTAAAATTAATTATTAAAATTAACACATTAAAATTAATTAAGCAATTTAGGGTGAGCTTCCACAAGGGTATCCCACAAATAGAGTGGAAGACCTAACGGCGGTCTTTTTTTCTGGGACATATGAACCTTTGCAAAATTCAACAAACGGGTTAGCATACCAAATCAGGGTGCAATCGAGGATTACACCGCAAAAGAAATCACAACAGTAATAGGATCAAATAAACAACGCCTGGCTAGGATAAAACATGAATGAAAAGTCATAACAGAAAAGCTGGCTACTGTCAGGTTCGCACCTGCCTCGCCTAGCGAAGGCCTAGCGAATACTCGCTACATGCTCGCTTAGCGATGTGCTAGCGAGCGGCTGCGGGTTTTGAATTTCAGAATAGTATGACTTCAACCTGCGGCATGGCTTATGGCATCCAACACATAATTACGTGGTTCAGCATTCACAATATTCAGGCACACTTAAATTCACATGCAAAACCTCAAATATGTTTATGAATTCAATTATAATATCACATGTAAGTTACGAACATAAAGCGGTATCACATGCAAATTAAGAAAATAAAGCGATAATAGTAGTGCAAACCTGTTTGCAATGGAGTGGTAATGCTGAATTGGCGAGCCGGGTTGAGTTGGACGGAGGTAGCTTTGCGGCCGCCGACTTTTCCTTCAGGGTTTTCCGTCTGTGAGCGCTAGGGTTTGCTTGCTAGGGTTCTCCTTTTCCTTTTTTCGTTTTTCTTTTCATTACTGAAGTGCTGGTATTTATAATGCCCTTTTTCATGACCTAATGGGCTCAGAACGAAGCCCGAAATTTTTTGTTATCTGTCAACCTCGCTAGGCGAGCTGGTAGCGAACGTTTGCTTCGCTAGGCGAGCGTGTAGCCAACGTTCGCTAGGCGAGCGTGTAGCGAACGTAACGTTCGCTAGGCGAGCGTGTAGCGAACAGGCCAGTTTGGGCCATTTTCTGGATTGGGCCATTCGTGAGTTGGGCCTTTGTCCCTTTAAGATCAGTGCCATAAAATGAGTCGGAATGCCCCTGAAAAATGTCTTGAACTATTGATGGGCAAATTTTGGGGTATGACAGCTGCCCCTGTTCAATATTCTTGAACCGAGAGAGTCAGAATGGTATGTGCCGTTCGTGGTCTGGAGGTGAAAGATTATTGAACACTAGAATGCCCCAACAATTTGCGCTTGTCCATCAGTCTTGACGGAGATGGGCTTAAAGATGCCATCCAGGAAGTTTGATGAGGAGATTTCCAGATTCTGTCGTACGTTAGACGATATCTGGAGACATGGGTGTCACACCGGGTCGTACATCAGACCGTATAATGAGTCATCCATTATGCTGTCGACTTTGCCGGGGAGTCGGAGTATGCTATATACTGCTGGGGATAAGGGATCAGAATGGATCATACACTGGACCGTATCTGAATACCAAAGTGAGCTGTTCGTTAGGCAGATGACTTTGCCGAGGATGAAAAATCAGAATGGATCGTACGCTAGATCGTCTCTGAGTTGAAGATCCAAATGGGTCTTATGATAGACTGTATTGGAGTTGCAGGATGAGCCGTCCATTAGGCTGAATCTGATGATAAAAGGGGGTAGTCGTACACTAGACTACACTTCAGAAATGTACCGTACACTAGGTAGCATCTGAGGAGACGAAGGTCAAATTGGGTCGTACATTAGACCGTATCTGAGCAGACTGAGCCGTCCATTAGGCTGAATCTGATGATAAAAGGGGGTAGTCGTACACTAGACTACACTTCAGAAATGTACCGTACACTAGGTAGCATCTGAAGAGACGAAGGTCAAATTGGGTCGTACATTAGACCGTATCTGAGCAGACTGAGCCGTCCATTAGGCTGAATCTGATGATAAAAGGGGGTAGTCTTACACTAGACTACACTTCAGAAATGTACCGTACACTAGGTAGCATCTGAGGAGACGAAGGTCAAATTGGGTCGTACATTAGACCGTATCTGAGCTGACTGAGCCGTCCATTAGGCTGAATCTGATGATAAAAAAAAGGGGGTAGTCGTACACTAGACTACACTTCAGAAATGTACCGTACACTAGGTAGCATCTGAGGAGACGAAGGTCAAATTGGGTCGTACATTAGACCGTATCTGAGCAGAATGAGCCGTCCATTAGGCTGAATCTGATGATATCTGTATATGTTGTACTTGCAATAAATGTCTGGGATGAGCTTAAAGATGCCATCGTTAGGAGGATATCGGAGTGTTGTCAGAATGAATGTTCCCATGAATGGTATCTGGAATACGTATCCGAACTTTTGTACATAATTGATAAAGATGTATGTCTGAATGAACCTTTTACTTTGACTATATCAGGAGGATAATTAACCTGCCCAGAAACGTTAGCTTCATGCCATGTCATGATGCATGAGATGTTTCGTGTTATGCCAAGAAATAAATGCGAATGTTATATGCATGCGTATGCTGTGAAATGATGTAATGAATGAGTTATGCGTATGAGAAGTTCTGCTTGGAGACTCTACTGGGGAAAATAAATCCCCATCTTCTGATTGGAGATACTTGTAATGATGACCCTTTCTCGGCAGGGGGTTGTTGATTTCGGTCTGATGGTGGAAATATTCAACAGAGCCTGGCTGGGGATGGAAGAGAGGATCAATCTGTCTGATGATATCGACTTCTTCTGGGAAATAGCTGGCTTTGCCCGGGGAATAATGCCAATTTCTCCTGAGGAAGAACAAGCTTGCTGGGGAGAATAAGATTGGTGGCGGATTCATTGGAAGCATGGTTAGACCTTCTCCTTGATCCTGAATTCGGGTATTAATTGCTATTGCCATTCCATGCATGTATTTTGATAAACATTGATCATATTCAAGTGCATATATTAATTCAAATCAAATCAATGGACATTTATGCAAACAAAACAGAAGAGTAAAAGTGAAATAAAATTGCATTGATTTTTTGAAAGAGGGCCTATGAACAGGCAATCTGTGTACAAGGAGACAAAAATCCTAGTAAGAGGAAATTGTCAAGAACACAAAGAGAAAGCTATGCAGAGAAAGTCCTATTGATTTTAATTCCACTACTGTCATCATGTCTTCGAGCATCTCATCTCCTGCTGGCGGATAGAAGTGATTGGCTTGTTCAGTTCCTTGAACTTGGTTGAAGCTGACAGGGAACGGGACATAGTCATACGCTTTAATCCCTAATTTTTGCCTGGACCGCCTTTTCAGGTTTTCAGTCCACCGGGATACCCTTTTTTGCCCAAGCCGCCTTTTCAGGTTTCCGACTTGCCGGGTATACGTCTTTATATATTTACCCCTAATTTTTGCCCGAACCCTTTTGGTTCGCCGGGATGCCCTTACTTTTGCCTAGGTACATCGACCTAGCGGGTCTCTGCTATGCGTAGTATTTTTTAACTATGTCCGTGTTCACAGGATGCGGGAAGTCTTCGCCATCCATTGTAGCAAGTATCATGGCTCCACCGGAGAATACCTTCTTAACCACAAATGGCCCTTCGTATGTGGGAGTCCACTTCCCTCTGGGATCCCCTTGTGGTAGAATGATACGCTTGATCACCAAGTTGCCAATTTGATACACCTGTCTCTTGACTCTTTTGTTAAATGCTTGGGTCATGCGCTTCTGATATATCTGCCCGTGACAAACAGCCGCAAGTCTCTTCTCATCAATCAAGTTTATCTGATCGAGTCGAGTTTGAATCCATTCATCCTCGCTTAAACCCGCCTCTTTCATGATCCTTAGAGAGGGAATCTGAACTTCCACTGGCAAAACAACTTCCGTTCCGTAGACTAAAGAGAAAGGAGTTGCCCCTGTCGAAGTGCGTACTGAAGTGCGATAACCGTGGAGAGCAAACGGTAACATCTCATGCCAGTCTTTGTACGTTACTGTCATCTTTTGTATGATCTTCTTGATGTTCTTATTAGCAGCCTCTACGGCGCCATTCATCTTTGGCCGGTACGGAGAGGAGTTATGGTGTTTAATTTTGAACTGCGTGCAGAGTTCAGTAATCATCTTGTTGTTCAAATTAGTACCATTGTCAGTGATAATTCTTTCAGGGATGCCATATCGACAAATAAGGCTATTCTTGATGAACCGTGCCACCACATTCTTGGTGACAGAAGCAAATGAGGCTGCCTCTACCCACTTTGTGAAGTAATCAATAGCGACGAGAACGAAGCGATGTCCATTAGAAGCCGTAGGTTTAATCTCTCCAATCATATCAATGCCCCACATTGCAAAAGGCCAAGGTGCTGTCAATACGTTCAATGGAGCAGGAGGTGCATGTACTTTATCCGCATAGATCTGGCACTTATGACAGGTTCTGGAGTGATGGTGGCAATCGGCTTCCATGGTAGACCAATAATACCCTGATCTCAGAATCTTCTTGGCCATTGTATGTCCATTAGAATGAGTCCCAAAAATACCGTCATGCATGTCTTCCATAATCCTTTCTGCTTCCTTTTTATCCACACAGCGAAGCAAAGTTGAATCATGATTACGTTTGTATAATACTCCATTACTCAGAAAGAATTTAGCGGAGAACTTCCTCAGGAATTTTTTGTCATTGATGGATGCCCCTTCAGGGTATTCCTGAGCTTCTAAATATATTTTTACTTCGTGGAACCAAGGTTTTTCCCGTACTCCCTCAGTGTTAAGTTCATAACAGTGTGCTGGTTCATCTAACCGTCCAATGGTAATCATGGGAGCTTCGCTGCCCCATCTGACTCTGAACATAGATGACATGGTAGCTAAGGCGTCTGCCAACTGATTCTCTTCCCGTGGAATATGTTCAAATGTAATCTCTTCAAAATATGGGATTAAGGTCATCACCCGCTCTCGATAAGGGACGAGATTTGGATGTTTAGTATCCCATTCTCCTTTGATCTGACTGATTACCAAGGCTGAGTCTCCGTACACACTCAAAAACTTGACCCGCCGGTCTATAGCAGCCTTGAGTCCCAAAATACATGCTTCATACTCAGCCATATTATTGGTACAGTGAAAACATAGTCTAGCAGTGAGAGGTGTATGGTAACCTCCGGGAGAAATAAGTACAACCCCAACACCATGGCCCAACGCATTAGAAGATCCGTCGAAAACCATAGTCCATCGGGATCCCAGTTCGGGTCCTTCATCCGGTTCAGGTTTTTCATCATCAGTAACAAGCATGACATCCTCATCTGGGAACTCAAAATTCATAGATTGATAATCGTCCACCGCTTGATGAGCCAAATGATCAGCGAGCACGCTTCCTTTGATTGCTTTCTGGGTAGTATACTGGATATCGTACTCTGTTAAGATCATCTGCCATCTAGCTATTCTTCCGGAGAGGGCAGGCTTCTCGAACATGTATTTGATGGGATCCATCCTAGAAATCAACAAAGTGGTATGATTCAACATATACTGTCTTAGTCGGCGAGCAGCCCAGGCCAAAGCACAGCAAGTTCTCTCGAGCAGTGAGTATCTTGTTTCATAGTCGGTAAACTTTTTGCTCAGGTAGTATATGGCATGCTCTTTTCGACCAGACTCGTCATGTTGCCCCAATACGCACCCCATTGAATTTTCTAACACGGTCAAATACATGATTAGAGGTCTTCCTTCAACTGGTGGTATCAGAATCGGAGGTTCTTGGAGATAGTTCTTGATTTTGTCAAAAGCTTCTTGGCATTCGTCATTCCATATCATCTCTTGATTTTTCCTCAGTAATTTGAAGATGGGTTTGCAGGTAGCGGTCAAGTGGGAGATAAATCGGGCAATGTAGTTCAAGCGTCCCAAGAAACCTCTGACTTCTTTCTCCGTATGAGGAACTGGCATCTCTTGAATAGCTCTCACTTTAGCCGGGTCAACCTCAATTCCTTTACCACTGACAATAAAGCCCAAGAGCTTACCGGATCTTACTCCAAAAGTGCATTTGTTCGGGTTCAACCTCAACTTGTATTTCTTCAACCTCTCGAACAGTTTGTATAAATGATCGAGATGTTCCTCCTCAGTATGAGATCTGGCTATCATGTCATCCACATATACTTCTATTTCATGATGGATCATATCATGGAACAAAACCACCATAGCACGCTGGTACGTTGCCCCGGCGTTCTTTAGACCGAATGGCATTACTTTGTAACAGAAAGTGCCCCATTGCGTCACAAACGTAGTTTTCTCCATGACCTCAGGTGCCATTTTAATCTGATTATAACCCGAGAATCCATCCATGAATGAGAATACTTTGTGTTGAGCGGTGTTATCTACCAGAACATCAATGTGCGGGAGTGGAAAGTCATCCTTGGGACTTGCTTTATTCAAATCTCTGTAATCTACGCACATTCGTACCTTACCATCCTTCTTTGGCACTGACACCACATTAGCAACCCATTGAGGATAAGAAGTAACGGCTAGGAAACCGGCATTGAACTGTTTCATAACCTCGGCTTTGATTTTCTCGGACATTTCAGGACGCATGCGGCGAACCTTTTGCTTGACAGGACGGCAGTCTTCCTTCGTAGGCAGCCGATGCACCACTATATCAGTATCCAACCCGGGCATGTCTTCATAAGACCAAGCGAAAACCTCTACATAGTCATGTAACATCCGAATCAATCTTTCCTTGACACTGCTTTCCAATCCTGCTCCTATTTTGAATTCTTTTCTGTCTACCTCAGTACCCAGATTTACAATTTCGAGGGACTCTTCCTGTGGCTGTATAGTCCTTTCCTCTTGCAGTAATAGTCTGGCAAGCTCTCCAGGGACTTCACAATCTTCCTCACTTCCATCTTCGGCTTGGTAGATCGGATTTTCAAAGTCATAATGAACAGTAGCGGAATTATTATCAATAGGATCCAGAGTGGATACGGATCTGCAATTTGTTACGTGAGTGTGTGTAAGAAAGCATAGCTTGTTCGAAAGACGACAGGAAAAATAAAGAGCGCAATATTTGAATGCGAAAAAGTCCACTGATTTATTGAATATGAATATGCTTATGAAATGACAAAACCCTTAACAAATTAGCTATTGTGCCCCGGGCGTAGACACAATGCTTTAAGAAGTTCAATTGAAAAATTAAAGATTGGCAATACTAAATGGACAATAACAATTACTCCTGACTAAAGGAGATCGGGATAGTGTCTTCAGCCTTCCAATTATTGAGCCCGTCGCCAATTGTTGGGTAGATCCAGCTATCCAGGTCACAATCACTGTCAGCATCTTCTATAGCATTAATTTGACTCTTGTCAGGGCTGAACCCCAGGCCAAATTTGTCAGACTTGTATGGTACTTCGATCAATTGACCCCAGCCAGTACGACCGCCATCCTCAACCACGGCTTGAGCGTCCTTCAGAGAAATCATAGCAGGAGGAGCACGAATAACCTTGGGTACACAGGTAGTTGGCTTAAGGACAGGAACGGTCGGAGGAACTACTTCAAATGACTGACAAGGAGTCTCAATGAATTCACCATCCATCTCGACGTATCTGAAGGTATGCACACTACTGACAATGTACTCTTCTTCTCCACACACGGTGACAATCTTACCCTCTATCGGATATCTCAACTTTTGATGGAGAGACGAAGCTACAACACCTGCCCCATGAATCCAAGGGCATCCCAGTAAGCAGGAATAGGCAGGATGAATGTTCATTACATGGAAGGTAGTATTGAAGACTTGAGGTCCTATATTGATAGGGAGGACTACTTCGCCATGGACAACACTCTTCGCACCATCGTAAGCACGTACCACAATGTCACTAGGTTTCAGTTCAATGCTTTTACAATCCAGCTTATCCAGCACAGCTGTCGGCAGCACATTCAAGGAAGAGCCATTATCGATCAACACATGGGACAAAGTGATTCCCCTACACTCAATGGAGATATGCAGGGCTTTATTGTGATTCTTTCCTGCTGGTGTCAGATCAGCGTCGGAAAAGCCTAGGCCATTGTCAACAGCCAAGTGAGCAACATAATTTTCGAACTGATCGACAGATGTTTCCTGAGGCACATAAGCAGTCTTCAAGAATTTCATCAATGCATTGGCATGAGATTCAGAAGATAACAGCAAGGATAACATCGAGATCTTAGACGGGGTATGCCCCAACTGTTCTACCACATCGAAATCACTCTTGCGGATGATTTTCAGCACTTCTTCCATTTCCTGTTTGGCAACATCTTCGGGAGTAACTTCAACCGGTGTCTCTGACTGGGAAGGGTTGACTGGTTCCTTTCCCCGAGTTTCAAGGACAGGAGGTGAGATTTCTGGAGAGAAGATCCTTCCGCTTCGAGTAATTTTACTGGTCCCCACAATGCCACTAGTATTAGCAGCATCATCCACTTGCTTCACGCCATGGACGTAAACATCACCGCCATAATTCCACGGAATAGCTTTGCTTGAGGAATACGGGATCGGGCCAGGTGCAGTGATGATTAGGGGAGCAACCCTGGGCTCAGCAGTAATCCTCACAGGTGCCCTGGTAGCGGTAATCTTCACTGGAACTTTGGACCTAGAAACCACAGATATTTCTTCAATAGAGTTTTCCGCCTTAGGAATCCCTTCGAAGAGAACTGTACGATCGTCCATCAGCCGTTGAATACCATTCTTCAATTTCAAACAGTCCTCGGGCCGGAGTATGCAGAGATTGCAATCTTCAGCACAACCTGGAAATAAACCAGCTTGCAATAAATTCCTCTTTATGATCGGGAGGGGAGATATTAAGTCCGCCACATTGGAAATGTGAGAACCGTCATCTACAACATTAACAGTCTTGTCATGGTTAGGCATAGGAGCAGTGATGACATTAGGAGTCTCCGGAGGCTCAAACTCAATTTCTCCAGCTTCGATCATATCCTGAATCTTATTCTTCAATGGCCAGCAATCGTTTGTATCGTGCCCGGGGCTATCGGAGTGATATGCACACCTGGCATTGGGATTATAACGAGAAGAGGTAGTGTTGGGATTCGTAGGAGGATCTATGAGGGTGATCAAATTTGCCTTTAGCATTCCCTGCAGTGCCTGCGCCAAGGTCATATTGATCCTGGTAAACTGCCTTCTTGGCCTGTCTTGTTTGGGCTGGAAGTTTTGAGATGGTGGTGCTGCAATCGTAACTGCTCCAGTGTCGTGGTCACGGTTTTTCTTGTTACGACCCTTTTGACCGTACACATCATTTGATTCGTTCTTCCCCTGGTAGGACTTTTTGCTGCTTGTAGAGGTAGCTGCCTGTATCTTTCCACTTCGAAGGCCGCTCTCCACCCGTTCACCTGTCAGTATAAGTTCAGTGAAACCTGATGAAGAACTCCCCAGTAGATGGCTGTAGAATGGGCCAGTCAGGGTACCCATGAACAGGTCTACTAATTCTCGGTCAGTCATAGGGGGTTTGACTCTGCCAGCCAAATCTCTCCATTTCTGAGCATACTCTTTGAAGCTTTCTTTAGATCCCATAGCCATATTCTGCAACTATAGCCGAGTAGGCGCTAATTCAGAATTGTACTGGTACTGCTTATAGAAAGCTGTTGCTAAATCAGTCCAGGTGCGGATGTCAGAGCTCTCGAGCTGATAATACCATTCCAATTGAGTGCCAGACAGACTTTCTTGGAAGAAATGGATCCACAGTTTCTTATCAGTGGTATGCGGCTGAATCTTTCTCACATAAGCCCTTAGATGCATCTGAGGACAGGATGCACCATCGTACTTAGTGAAAGTGGGGATTTTGAATTTGCGGGGAATGGTCACGTCGGAGACCAGACCTAAACTTTCGAAATCTAGACCAGGCGCCTTCTGACCCTCCATGGCTAGCATGCGTTCCTCCAGCAACTTGTACTTATCATCTCTCGGAGAGTACTGTTCATTTTCATAGTTCTCATCGTCATCCTCAGAGTTGGAGAAATCAGCATTTTCTTCCTCTGAGTCATTCTCCGCCCCCTCTTCTGGACCATTCGGGATTCCAAATTTGATTTCCGTAGCCTGTCCTTTACGCCTTCTTCCCGGATTAATGAAACTCACAGCTTTCTTGTCTTTCTTCTTTTCGACCAAAAGAGCCTTGAGTTCCTCCTGCCCCTTGGATAAGCTTAGCATCATCTCCTTGAATTGAGCGTTCTGAGTCTGGAGATCTTTGACAGTTTGTTCGAGATCCATTTTTCTGTTTAAGAGGCAGACCGTGAGAATATGGTCCTTTAGAATACATGTTATGCAATGTTATGTTATGCGATGCAATGCATGAAATGTTTTCAAGGACTTTTGGAATTTAACTTTGCATAAATCACCAACAAGAGAGAAATGTTTATTGCTACTTTTTTTGATCAATGTTCATTACAAAAGGAATAATAGTAAAATACAATGAAAGCTCAAGTCTCCCAGGGGCGACTTCTTTTTGGGCGAAGATAGGCATTGAGTCTTCGTTCCTCATTAAGCTGACTGGTGAGCTCTAATACTTTCTTCCTTTCTGCATTGAACTGAGTTTCGAAAGTATCCCTCTCCTCTCTCAACTGGGTCCAGGATCTCTTTAGTTCCTCAACATCAGTAGGTATATCTGGATAAGAAATGATCTGGGTAGTACCTCCTTCGACACTTGATTCAACAATCAATGGTCCGACTGCAAGATATGGCATGACAAACTCACGAGCTCTGGCTCGTACCCATCGGAGATAAGGCTCCATAGGAATGGAGTTTTTCTTTCCTAAATTGCTTCTTTTCACCATGCCCCAAGCTCGTACAAACGTTTGGCGGAGACCTTGAGAGTCATTGTCATAGTCAAACACTATACCTTGAATGATCATTTCATGTGGACCATCTCTTCGAGCATGCCCAAACTGACGTAGGGCTAAGGCGGGATTATAAGTAATACCTCCTCTTATCCCCATGAGTGGTACATTAGGGAATTCTCCACATCGGTCGATGATGATAACATTTTCTCTGAAGTTAGAACACCATCGGATGTCTGAATGGGAGAGTGCCATTATCCTTTGAGACCATTTCAGATTCTGATCATTCTTCAAGACTGATTGAGGGAGGTGCGAAATAAACCACCTAGACAACAAAGGTACGCAGCACATGAGAGTCCCTTGCCTCTTCATAGTACGAGTGTGAAGGGAATGCAAGACATCTCCCAGCAAGGTAGGCACAGGGTTATGAGTGAGGAATATCTTAATAGCATTCACATCTATGAATTGGTCCGGATTAGGGAATAGCACCAAACCATAGATTAGCAATGCTAGAACATCTTCAAAAGCATGGACATTCATAACTTTTAGGCATTCTCGGGCCTTCCTTATCAGAAATTTGGCAAGTAAACCTTTCATTCCACTCCTCGTTACCCAATTGGTCTCAATGTCAGACTTTGTCGTGTGTAAAGCTGCGGCAACTTCTTCAGATTTTGGCATCTTTTCTAAACCACTGAAAGGTATTTGATCCAGGATAGGTATCCCAAGCAGCTGGGAGAATTCTTCTAATGTGGGTACCAACTGATAATCTGGGAATGTGAAGCAATGATGTTTAGGGTCGAAGAACTGGAATAAAACTCTCATCATATCTTCTTTGAAACCAGTGGTAACCAAGTGGAGAAGATGACCATGTTTCTTGTTGAACTGAGCATGATCGGGGAGTTCTGACACCAAATCCTTGAGTTGAGGAGAGATTGCTACAAGATTAATCCGGATGGTCTTCCTGGGAGCCATAGCCTTACAAAACAGAGCAAAGTTAAATCCCTAAGTCCTTGAAATGGCATATGTTATGATGCTATGATGTTATGATGTTATGAGGTTAAATAAATAACAAGCACAAGCAAGTCACACAACCATCATTCCTAGGTTTTGAGGCTTGCATGAGTTCCATAGGTAAGTACCCTCCCTACTGAGGTTTAGTTGGTTCAACCTGTCCTAGAATAGTAACCGGGTTCTAGAAGGATCTCAAATCATCGACCTTTCTTTAAGTCCGCTTCAGTGCAACACCAAGTGGTTGACCAAAGCTTCCCTAAAGTCCAATCTCAAAGAGTGTAGTATCGAGTATCAACCAACTCCAGTCGGAACCGAAGTCAGTTATCTCACTACTTTCTAATGGCTAGGATGAGTCAATTAGGGTTCTAAAGGTCTGGTTAATGCTTTAATGACACCACGCGGAAGCCAAATTTTTCCTCAAGTAAACATGAGGAACATCAGGACATCCAAAGTGTCACATTAACCGTAGCCATCATTTTAACCATTCCAGTATACGCCGGATAGTCGCGATGATCTATTGCTACTTACCTAAGGTACACTAGATCCGGGTGTAGGATCTTTCACTCAAGAATACCCAAGCAATCCCTTAAAAGTAAATCAGACAATTTGAATATGTGATCTTGTTATTAAGGTAACCTCTCTTTAAGTACTCCCCAGCAGAGTCGCCAGTTCTGTCATACGGTGAACTGACTTGGGGTGTTTTGCTTTTCATCGCAATGTCGCGGATAGCAAGAGTCGCCACCGACTTTTCTTTTATCCAATAAGGAAAGGTGGAAAAGAACAGGAAAGACCTCAATAGATTTTGGGTTCGGGAGGTACATTATACAAAGGGAAGGTATTAGCACCCTTTGTATCCATGGTTATCCATGGGCTCTTAATTGCTGGATCACTTATCTTTTTGTCTGAAACAAGTGTTGGTGAGTTGCTTAAAAAAAATGTTTGAAAGAGAGTTTAACTTTGTAATGATTCTCGTATGAATGTATACAAAGTATTTATCTCGTTTGATTTTGAAAACGGTTTAGAAAAATGTAACTTGGTAATGATTCTAGTATGAATGTATACCAAGTGGTGATTTTCTAGGATTGGTAAAGTGTAAAGTGTGAGGGGTGGAAAATGTTTTAGGTTATGATCCAGTAATTGAGAGTTATACCTTCCTGAGGTCGTTATGGGCATTTCCTATCCTTATGAGGGTAAAACTGTCCTTACTATTGAGAAGTAAGTAGTTTTATCCTTTGGATGTTTAAGGGTCATCGTAGGGTCATCGAGAGGTCATCGAAGGCAACAGTTGTAAGGATACCTTAGCATTCGAAGGGACGATCATCATTTAACCGCAGGCTACACCGAAGGGTCATCGAGGGACAAAATCGTATTTTCGAAGGCAACGTCCGAGGGACCATGATTTATTTTATGATGATTTAATCGAAGGGTCTTTGCTAAGTGTATCCCCACATTCGCGGGACATGACCGTAATACCGTAATATCATAAGGCAAAAGAGAGGTCCAAGATCACATATTTAAAGGCCGCATTTTAAAGTTAATTAGATGATTATGATGAATCTCCACATTAAAATCAATACATTAAAAATAATACATTAAAATTAATACATTAAAATTAATTATTAAAATTAATTATTAAAATTAACACATTAAAATTAATTAAGCAATTTAGGGTGAGCTTCCACAAGGGTATCCCACAAATAGAGTGGAAGACCTAACGGCGGTCTTTTTTTCTGGGACATATGAACCTTTGCAAAATTCAACAAACGGGTTAGCATACCAAATCAGGGTGCAATCGAGGATTACACCGCAAAAGAAATCACAACAGTAATAGGATCAAATAAACAACGCCTGGCTAGGATAAAACATGAATGAAAAGTCATAACAGAAAAGCTGGCTACTGTCAGGTTCGCACCTGCCTCGCCTAGCGAAGGCCTAGCGAATACTCGCTACATGCTCGCTTAGCGATGTGCTAGCGAGCGGCTGCGGGTTTTGAATTTCAGAATAGTATGACTTCAACCTGCGGCATGGCTTATGGCATCCAACACATAATTACGTGGTTCAGCATTCACAATATTCAGGCACACTTAAATTCACATGCAAAACCTCAAATATGTTTATGAATTCAATTATAATATCACATGTAAGTTACGAACATAAAGAGGTATCACATGCAAATTAAGAAAATAAAGCGATAATAGTAGTGCAAACCTGTTTGCAATGGAGTGGTAATGCTGAATTGGCGAGCCGGGTTGAGTTGGACGGAGGTAGCTTTGCGGCCGCCGGCTTTTCCTTCAGGGTTTTCCGTCTGTGAGCGCTAGGGTTTGCTTGCTAGGGTTCTCCTTTTCCTTTTTTCGTTTTTCTTTTCATTACTGAAGTGCTGGTATTTATAATGCCCTTTTTCATGACCTAATGGGCTCAGAACGAAGCCCGAAATTTTTTGTTGTCTGTCAACCTCGCTAGACGAGCTGGTAGCGAACGTTTGCTTCGCTAGGCGAGCGTGTAGCGAACGTTCACTAGGCGAGCGTGTAGCGAACGTAACGTTCGCTAGGCGAGCGTGTAGCGAACAGGCCAGTTTGGGCCATTTTCTGGATTGGGCCATTCGTGAGCTGGGCCTTTGTCCCTTTAAGATCAGTGCCATAAAATGAGTCGGAATGCCCCTGAAAAATGTCTTGAACTATTGATGGGCAAATTTTGGGGTATGACAAATACGATCATGCTCCCACTAACCTTCTTGTAGACACAAGACTCATCTTCGTTCTTGATGAATCCATATTGTTTTACTGTTTCATCAAAACAAAGATTCCATGAGTAGGTCACAGGCTCATCTTGATCCATGAGTAATACATCACCTTGATCCATATATCTTAGGTAGGTGACGTATCCTGCCTGACCTACACTGGTCTTGTTCTACTTGAGCAGGTTGCTCTTACACAACTACTTGTGTTTCCTGCTCCAATTCCTCCATAGGTGTGTCGATGCTTTGTGATTCATGAATTTCTTCAAGCTCTACTTTCCTCCCACTGGTTCCTTTGGAAATAAAAATCCTTTTCTAGGAAAACTCCAGTTCGAGCGACAAACACTTTGCCCTCAGAAGGATTGTAGAAGTAATACCCTTTTGTTTCTTTAGGATACCCCACAAATAAGCATTTGTCAGATTTGGGCTCAAGCTTAGTTGAAATTTGTCGTTTCACATAAACCTCGCAACCCCAAATCTTTATGTAAGACATATGTGGTTTCTTACCATTCCATATCTCATATGGTGTCTTCTCAACCTTTTTGGATGGAACATGGTTAAGTGTGTAAGCTGCTGTCAATGTCCCAAAAGGAGTATGGAAGATCGGCGTGACTCATCATGGATCGGACCATGTCTAACAGGGTTCGATTTCTTCTCTCAGATACACCATTCCATTGGGGTGTTCGAGGAGGAGTGAGTTGGGATAGGATCCCACACTCTTTCAGATGGTCATCAAACTCTAGGTTTAAATACTCGCCACCTCGATCTGATCGAAGGGTTTTAATATTCTTACCTAGTCGGTTTTAACTCGTTAGGTTTCACCCTCTTAGTATTAATGTTATTAATAGGCATTTCGAGATCAAGGACATACAGTCCATTGCTCATTTGTGCAGTAGCATAGAATATATCATTCAAATAAGTTGAGCAACAATTGTTCTTTATTATAAATGAAAAACCAAACTTGTCCAAACAAGAAATGGAAATAATATTCCTGCTAATTGCAGGTACATAATAACAGTTCTCTAACTGAATTATAAAACCACTAGGTAAAGTCAATACATAAGATCCTACGGCTAAAGTAGCAACCTTTGCTCCATTGCCAACTCGTAGGTCAACTTCACCTTTTGCCAAATCTCTACTCCCTTTCAGCCCCTGCACATTTGTACAAGTGTGAGAACCGCATCCAGTATCTAATACCCATGATGCAGAAGTAGATGAATTAATAACAAAAATACCTGAAGTTGAAGTCTCTACTCCATTCTTCTTATCTTCCAGGTACTTTGGGCAGTTTCTCTTCCAGTGTCCGGTCTTACCGCAATGGAAGCAGGTGCCTTCTTTTGCTATGCCTCCATTAGGCTTCAAAGCATCAACGGTGGGTCTGGGTTTGGCAACTTCCTTGCCTTTCCCTTTATCACCCTGCTTGGTGGGCCTTTTGTTCTGTCTCTTTCCATTTCCGATCATCAGAATGGACTTCCCTTTTGACTTCAGATTCTGCTCGGCAGTTCTTAACATGGCGAGCAGTTCAGGAAGAGATTTGTCCATATCAATCATATTGAAATTTAGGACAAATTGACTGAAACTATCTGGCAACGATTGCAAGATCAAATCAGTTGCAAGTTCCTTTTCGAGGGGAAAACCCAATCTCTCAAGGTTTTCCACATACCCAATCATCTTGAGTACATGGGGACCTACAGGGGCTCCCTCAGCTAACTTGCTTTGGAAAAGGGCTTTTGAAACTTCAAACCTCTCATGCCTTGCTTGCTCTTGATAGAGCAGCTTCAGGTGTTCGATCATATCGAACGCTGACATGTTCTCATGTTGCTTTTGCAATTCTGAGTTCATGGTAGCCAGCATGAGACAAGCAGTTTCATTGGCATCATCGACATGCTTCTTATAAGCATCTCTTTCTGCCTTAGGTGCAGAACTAGGAGGTTCCTCTTCAGGAACAGGTATCTCCAAGACATACAGCTTTTTATCATGTTTGAGGACAATCCTCAGGTTTCGGTGCCAATCCAGAAAATTTGTCCCAGACAATTTTTCTTTGTCAAGGATTGATCGCAAGATGTTGTTAGAGGTGTTTGCTGTCATGGTTATCTACATAAGGATTAAGAAAATATAAGTATCATTGACATATTTAATTAGGCCTTTAATCAAATATGCTCCCACTATTTTACTCAAAACAAATGACCCTCATCATTTGATTCAGAAAATCCCGTTGGAAGATTTTCTAGTGGGTCGAGATCCATATTTCACTTCGTTCTAAGTCCGCGTAGGCGGATTACACAAAACTAGGTTATTTAGGTAGGAACTCCTTCCAGTTGTATCTCATACAACTCTCGAAAATTTCAGTTGGGTGAATAACTCCTTATTCCAATCCATCATATGGATTATTCCCAACTCTTGCTTCTAAAACATATATGATATTATTATAATTAAGTTTGACCCATTGTCTTAGCAGTTGGATATTACAATTATCCCATCGCACCTTACTAATATAGAACATGCACCTCGCTTTGGCGAAACCTACATTATCCGATACTAGTCTTGATGAGTGCTAAAACTTGGAAAGCAAACATATATAATATCATCATAATTTGTTTAGTTAAGTTTGACCCATTGTTTTAGCAGTTGGATATTACAATTATCCCATCGCACCTTACCAATATAGAACATGCACCTCGCTTTGGCGAAACCTACATTATTCGATACTAGTCTTGATGAGTGCTAAAACTTGGAAAGCATAAACTTAATATTTTAGTTTGAGGGAATTGCAATTGTTATTATCTCACCGGCTTGTTTATCATATAAATCGTCTCTCACATGCATCAACATACATTCACATGCATCAACATACATACAAACAAAATGAAACAGTTATGGCCCCTAGCGCAATTGTTCTCCCAAGCCAATGAGAGAACCTAAGCTAACCTACAACGATCTAAGCTTCTCCAAGCAAGATCTTCAAGGTTGTCCTCCTTTAATATTGAATTCTTCTCTAAGCTTCTCCAAGCAAGATCTTCAAGATTGTCCTCTTTTAATATTGAAATCTTCTCTTTCTTCATAACATTGTCTTCTTCTCTTTATTCATAACATTACATTCCAGAAGAAACTCGTTTTACATACGAGGGTTTGAGATGAGAAAAGAAGTTACATTAAGAGATCAAAAGGAGAGGCACGACACGCAGGTCGTATTTAAAAACCCAAAACAAAATAAAGGACAACTAAGGCCATAACTGATCACCACAAGGCAATAATAATAAACACATTGTTATTATTAAATTTTAATTCCTTTAATTAATTAAAACCAAATTAAATTTCGGCGACCGATCATACTACGTAGAGTTAGCCGGGGGTTCCGTTTGGGCATGAACACAACCCTTGCGTAGTCACAAAACAGGAACCCCGAGAATTCTGACCTTGTGAGTGTGACGACCGTCACAGGCATGTTACGCCCGTCACAGGGCCAAAACAGAAATGCCTAGTTTTCTGGACTTGTGAATGTGACGACCGTCACAAAGCACGTGACGACCGTCACGCCCTTGTTACGACCGTCATGGGTCTGTTACGAACGTCACGCGTCTTGTTTGTTACGCCTGTTGCGCTCGTCACACGAGCTTTACGCAGCCAAACTAATAGGGCTTTAAAACAGTCTACGAACCTCTTCTAAAAAACCCTAAATTCACAACTCCTTGATGGCACAACCCTTGCGCCGTCACCAACCCTAATGCGCCAATTTCAGACCGTCAAACACACCTCGATTGTTGATTCAGTATGATTGATCAACAGGTCATTGCTTCACCATACTAATGTCGGATTCCGAAGCAAATGACCATTGATCGCTCAAAGGAAAACAATCATTTAGTGTTCGAATGAACGAAACAGAAACAGTATATCACATATACCGTATTTTGCATTAGGATTACTTATATCATATATAAGTTGATCGGTCTCAATTGCGTAACCTATGGACGATCGATGTATCGCTGCTTCACCATACTAATGTCGGATTCCGAAGCATAGTCAACATCAATCATCCAACTTATACACTCATGATGCCAAATTTAATTGCCCGTTTAATTAATTGATTCTTTCAGTCTTTTAATCATATTAATACAGAAATTTAAACAGCTATCCGATTCATGGTTTCGTAAGTGGCTCTGATACCACTGAAGGAGAATTTGCGACCCAAAGCGCAGCGGAAATTAAAATTTCTCCTTTAGAGATCCTTACGAATGGTCATGATCAGTGATAGAATATTTACCTCTTGTGACGGTTGAAACCTTTGGTGCAGATCTCTTGTGACGATCAAAACCTTTGATGCAAATCCACGAAGCGATCACGAACGTTGAACGATGACAACGTCTCTACTCAGTCCACACGAACGGGTTCCTTCAATCTCAGTGCTAGCTGGTACGAGTGAAGGCTTTGAGTGAGAGAGAGAGAGAGTGATAGAAAACGAAAATAATGCAACCGCAAATTTTTGCTTCTGCACAAGGGTTCTATTTATAGAACCACTTGTGTGGGCTTCAAGCTAAAAGCCCACTTAAGTGTATTTTGGCCCATATCTTATAATATGCCCAAAATCACTTAAGCTCATGGTACCTTACCATATTTCGTATTCTACTCAAGTACATCGTACCTTACGATGCTCTATAACTCACTTAAGGGCACCGTACCTTACGGTATTCCTTAGTTACTCTATCTCTCATCAATCCGTCCTTTGTGTGTGACCCTGTAGGTTTTCGTGACGTTGGCAATTATATTAAATCACGCATTTAACATAATAAACAGTGAGCGGTATCTAGCAACACATCACTGCTACCCAAGACACGAAAATGTCAAGTGATCTGACAATTCCTTCTGTGATAATAATTATGTGTATAATTACCCTTTTGCCCTTATGTCTATATTGAACACAAGGCATAGACCGTGTCATCCTTGTCCAGTTCAATATTGGGCCCATAGACATTTATCCTGTTATGCAGGATGGGCAAATTCCATCTAGGTCACTCATGTCCCTCAGCATGCTTTGTGGAGTACTCATCAACTGTCTTTATGGTTATCCAGTTACGGACAACGTTGGATCAGCAATAAAGCACTCGACTCTACATCTAGGGTCCATAGTGGTTTCAGGTCGAAGAGTGGAACACACTATTATCACCATGAGAATAACTTATGACACCTTGCATAACTTTCTATATAGTATTCTCATAGCGGGTCAATCCGGTATAAATATTACTCCTAATATTCATACCTATGTTTAAGACTTGATAACTCTTTATCCATGATCCATGAGATGTGATCATCAGCCTACAAACATAATAGTCTTAATGCTTTAATGTTATCCCACTTTACACTAAAGCTCGACTACGGATACTTTAGGAATATTGTCCTTATGTTTAATGTGTTCTCATGATTAAGTCACACTTAATACATTAAACGGACTATCTATTCCAGGGACTTTATTAATCAACCATAATAAAGAGAATGCCTTTTATTATTCGATACAAGTACCAAAATGTATTGGCCTCTAGGGCTTACACCAACAAGATCAAACAAATAGATTCTGTAACAAACCACTCTATTTGGGGAGAATACACATAGCAAACTGATCACACCAAGTAGATTTTGCAATATAAGCCACTCTACTGGGGATCACAAACAGTCAGGGAATCAATCCGTTCACTGGAGGCCAAAGCCATCATCCGACCATATTGGGGATTGAAGGAGTATTCAACAGGCGAAACTGCCACAACAAACACTCTGCAGACTATGCTGAGGAAAAGATGGATGAAATACTAGGATGTCAACCCAATCAACCGCTGAGTAGGAAAATAAATCCTGCTCTGCTGAAGAGAAAAACTCTGATGGAGAGATAGCAACAATTCCGCAGACGACTTCGCCGGGGAAAAGGTAAAGTACCGGGTATCAAACCGCTGACTTACCGAGTCTTTCAAAAAGAAAGCGATCATGCTGAGGAAACAGACAATTCCGCTGGCAACTGCACTGGGAAGAGTGAGAACAACTCTGCTCGCGACTCCGATGGGGATATCCACAACAGCTCTACTCGTGACTGTGCTGAGGAGACAAATAAAGTCTGGGGCAGGCGACCCACTGGAGAAAATGACGGGGCACCAAGACGACAAACCATCAACCGCCAAAACTCACAAGAAACAGCACCCATGCTGGGGAAGACTGCTGCTGGAAAAAACGAAGTCTTCAACAACACTCTGCTTGCGACTGTACTGGGGAACAACCCCAACAACAACTCTGTTTGAGGAATCATCCTCAACAAAGATCTGAAGAAAGAAGATACAACCAAACCAGGAATATGAACAAATGTCTTACCTGTTGGAAATCATGCCACCCTCGGGAGAGCACTGAGATATTCTTGAGTATCTTTTCAATCTTGTGAATGTTCACTTTGTTTAAAACAATGTTTTTTTTGAAAAATTTAATTTGTTTAAAACAATGATATTTTATCAATTAAAAACATGCAAAACATTTGTTGAATTGAAACAAATAAGAGTGCAAATAATTGGATAAAAAGCTCAAATTTATTTGATGGAATGGTAGTCTGCAAATGGCAAGACTCCATAGATCTGTACAAATTTGAAATCAGTGATATATATTGGAAGAAGGCTACATTGAACATAATGATCCTTTCTCTACCAATTTGAATCTCGATGTATCCGAAGCTTCAGTTGACGACGAATCGAGAATCTTCTGACGAAATGACGACTGGTGAACAGAAAGTCTTGTCAGTATGCAGTTACTTGCCAAATCCCTAATTTTTGCCTAGATTGCCCCAGGGTGAGGTACTCAATCTAGCGGGATGCAAACATTCTCTTTTTTTTTCAAGTCTCTAATTTTTGCCTGGATTACCCTTGCGGGTTCTCCACCGAGACGCTCATTTTTGCCTAAGCCGCCCTTTCGGGTTTTCAACTTAGCGAGCTATTCTGTTTTTCATTTGCATATACTTTTTTTTTTAGGCAAAGTATCTCTTGACTGCGTCTGAATTCACAGGACGAGTGAAATCCTCCCCATCCATTGTTGTAAGCATCAAAGCTCCGCCTGAAAAGGCTCTCTTAACAACATATGGACCCTCGTAGTTTGGAGTCCACTTGCCCCTGGAATCGGGCGCGAAAGACAAAACTTTCTTGAGCACGAGGTCACCCTCTCGGAACACACGAGGCTTGACCTTCTTATCGAATGCTTTCTTCATTCTCTGCTGATATAACTGACCATGACACATGGCAGTTAAACGCTTCTCTTCAATCAGATTCAGTTGGTCATAACGACTCTGAATCCATTCAGCATCAGTCAGCTAGGGACTTGAGGGTATAATTTTTCTTTTTTCTTTTGGAAAAATTTTGAATTTTTTTTTCCTGATTTTTGATTTTTCATCTTTTTCACCCTCTCTTTTTTATTTTATTTTTTATTTTTTTTTTGTTTTTGATATTACATTTGTAATGCCCCAGTTTGACTGTTCTGCTGATTCTCATGATACAGCTGAATGAGCTTCTTTTGTGCTCAAGAAGGCGGGTAATCTCGTCAGGAATCCCCTTCAACATCATCTTCCTCTGCTTCGAATACAAAGAATTCAAGATTAGGAGACGGCGTTGGAGCATTATGTTCAATGGGTTTAGAAATCCCTGCATAATGATCCTGGATAATGAAAAGCTTTTGAATTTTAAACAAGCAAATCAATTATGCAGATGAAAAGGTTGTTTTTGTTTTTCAGGGTTTTTTGTGATCACTGATTTCATGCAAAAAAAGCAAAAAGTGAAAACAAATGGAAAAACAAATGTTTAACAATGCATTAATTGAATGAAAACATCATTGTATATAAAATGCTGCCAACAATGTCATCACTTCTCAATTCCCTTGCTCAGGATGATCCATCAATCTGGCAGAGTTGACTCTGGTATAGTACCGGAGAAGTGCGTCTTCAAAATAAATGAAGATCGCAAGGTCAGACCACAGGACGGGAGACCGGACCAAAACACCTGCTGATGCAAATGATGCATGAAGTGTTTATGCATATGCTTGTTTTTTTTTTATTTCAAAGGAACTCAAGGGTTTTATTTGCAAACTTTGAAATATTTAAGCATTTTGATCATATATGAGAATATCTCATCAGATATATCAGGTGAAAAAAATTTCCCGGTTTTTTCATGTTTTGAAATTTTTGCGAATAAACTCCTTTGAGTTCCTTGAAAATTTTCTTTTTCTGATGACATGAATGCGGATAAATGCGTGAATGCATGAATGCAACAATCACACTCAAGGATCAAGCAAGGCACACCAAACAAAGGTCGTGGGAAAGCTCATTGTATCCCTAATATCAATCATCCATTTTGGTGGATTTAGGTTTTCACCTTATCGACACCCAAGTTCCATTGATATTAATGGTACATGAACCGGCTCGAACATCCTTAATATCAACCAGCCGCTTTGGTGGATTTTAGGTTTTACACCTGATCCGGGTTCCATTGATATTAACGGTGTCTGAACGACTCAACCACGAATCACGGGTTTGCTGAGAGTCACGAGCATGGAGTCTCGGTTAAGAACCACCCAAAGGGAGTGTACTAGGGTTTAAACCTGCCAGACATGTTCTATCAGAGGTTCCCATAATCATCGTTCCATCTTTCGAATATTATCGGAGGAACGAATACTCGTATTCCAAGAATATTCTCAAGAGAAACTCTTATGAGTGTAGTATCGCGTAACAATCGCATCAGAACTGACATCTGAACGACCTCCGCACTACGTTCCTAAAAAAAATAGGCCAAGATGGGTTTGGTAAACTACGGTCCTTGGCTTCTGCGGAACATGATTGAAAGAATAATGCCTAACCACAAATAACTTGTGTGACATTATTAGTCCAACATGACCTCCACCAAGTGAATGGGCTCGCAAGTCAACTGGCTAAGGAATACTCCACACCAGTCAACAAGACTATGCCATTCTCCTATCCTAGAGTGCACTCGAGTTCGGGTATAGAACTCATCTCACAGATCACCAAAGCAAACAGCAATTGTATATCAAGCAATTCAAACATTACAATCAATACAGTCATCCCAAATGGTACAAAAATATGTCATATAACAAATAACAATATAGCACAACAAGGGTGAAAAGTAGGCAATACCACCAAGGATCGATTTCCCCAGCAGAGTCGCCACTTTTCTGTAGCGGTGTATTCGTCGCTATATGATTTATCGATTAAATCATAAGCAAGGTATACAATGATTTTCGAGTCGCCACCGCACTTTTATTTATCCAAAGGACTGGCTAAAAAGCGAACAAAAGCCTAAGAAGTTTTACACGTAGAAAACTAATAAAAAGATCAGAGAGTCTGGGTAAGGGGTAAATTACGCAATGGGAAGGTGTTAGGCACCCACTACGTCCTAGGTACTCCTAGGGAGCCCTTTTCACACTTGTTGTATAAAATTGTTATTTGTTATGACATAAATATTGTGCAAACATGATTGGGATGGTGAGAAAAGAATGTACAAGTTAATTATTTTTTTGTTCGAACGGATGAACCCGTTGCCTACGTACCTTCCATCAAAGGTAAGGATCAAAACGCCGTAGTTCGGCTAAAAGATTTCCAAAAGTTGGTGGATTCAATTTTAAACAATAGCACTGAGGCTTTTCATTATCAATGGGAGGAAACTCGACCAAGACCAACATCCACCATGCAAGGATAGCTTCGACGTACTAGAGGGGTTAGCCCTGTTTTCAGTACGGAAGTCTTATAGTCGACTCACTAAGGATAAGGTGAGGTTTACATCAACCACAAAGATAATTGAAACCTATGGCTAATGCATGAAAAGATTAACAATGGACAAAGCCAAAACAAGTGAATGGGTGAAGTTAATTGATTGTGATTGTGAAAGTAGGGTCAAAGTATGATTAAGATTAATTCAAAGAAGTATTATGAAATGGAGTTTGAAAAAAGTCAAGGACTTGGGGTCCAGGTTTTTGGTTTGAAAACATGAAGATGTTTGCACAATATCTATGTCAAGTTTGAAAGTAATGTGTGAAAAGGTTTAGGACATAATGAGGATGAATGGATGAAGATGGATTGTAAAACTTCTTAGAAGGTTCACCTCTTGAGATCATATAGGAGATGATTCAAGTGTGTCCTTTGGAATAGGCGATGAGCAATAATAATATAAGCAAGCAAATGATACCGGATGCCACTCAATGGTCTTACTCCAATCTCACAAACAAAAGCGGATACCGGATACCAATAGATGGATTTACATCAATCTCCTAAACAGAAATGGATATCAGAGGCCACTCAATGGACTTATACTAATCTCCTAAAACAAAATGAAACTTGGATACCGGATGCCAATCTGTCTGGACTTATACCAATATCCAACATATGATCATAGGAAAGCAAATGCCAACTTGCAGGGACTTACAATTGCATCCTCACATAAACAAAAGCAAAACATGGATGTCAGATGCCAATCTGTCTGGGCTTACTCTAACCTCCACAGTATGGTCCTAGGAATACAAATGCCAAATTGCACGGACTTACAATTGCATCCTCACATACAACAAACAAAAGCAAAACATGGATGTCAGATGCCAATCTGTCTGGGCTTACTCTAACCTCCACAGTATGGTCCTAGGAATACAAATGCCAACTTGCAGGGACTTACAATTGCATCCTCACATACAACAAACAAATGCATCAAGCAAAGATAAGATGAGTGGCCAACGTGATGGTCTTATACTCACTTCCATATCCTAGGAGCAATGGCCAATGGATGGTCTTACAGTTGTCCTCAATGGGTAAACAACAATGATAAGTCATAAAGACAAATGAGATGATCATGCAATAAATGAGCAATTAATGATGATGAGTGCACAAAGCATGCAAGCAAACATGTGTATATGAAGTAAGTGATCAATCAATGAAGTCAATCAGCACACACTATAACCACACAATGAGGCTCATACAAAGGGGTTAGGCATTGAAGCCAACTGGAATAGGGTCACTGGTGCTCTTAACCTTGCCATTGAGGGGCTAAGGTGAAGCAGATGAAAGGATATGAGGGGTGTGCCTCATTGCTCTTATCCCTGGTCAGGGAGAGCATTTGAATATCAGAAGGTGTGGGAGTTCAGAAAGTAGGAACTCTCTCCACATATTAGACTCTATAGATCTTGGGTTTGGATCTCAATGCTACAACCATGTAATGGGAGCAAGGAGAAGACTCACAGAATAGTAGGAGATAGGTTGCTTATCTCTTTGATCTACCAATTATCTTATTTGAAGGACTTTTCCTGCTTGGGACAAAAGTAAACACACACAAGCATTGCCTCTTAAGGAGGACTTCAGACAGGAATAAGGAATTATACCTCAATGCAAATTGCTATAAAGCAAAGCAAAGCAAGTTCAAAGAACTAAGCAACTAATGGTACCTGAAATAGTCAAACAGAATCAGTACACAACTTAAAGTCAAAGCAAAATGAGAATAGAATTAACAGTCAACATAATCAGATGAATGTGCAAAGCACAAGACTCAAATCATATGAGTCAAGCCACATACAAAACAAAGAGGTTAGCTCATGATAAACAATCAAGCTCAATCAAATTTGTATGATCTCTTTGGAGCATTGTTGCTTAACCTGAAAACATGAACTCAAACATAAGCAACAGGACCACTAGGACAAGCCTAGGGTCAAAAGAGGATGAGAAAGTCAAAACAGCAAATGAAATTCAACCAAAATCAAGTTTAAACAATCAAGAAGCAAACTCAATTGGTCCCACATTCATATCATTCATCATCATGATTTCATAAGCAAATTAGGTCAAAGCATGGCAAATGAAAGCTCATAGAAGTCAACAACAAGACTTAACTCAAAACCAATCATAAACAATTCAAAAAATTATCAAATAATTCATGATCAATCATAATCCACACCATGACATTCATATCAAATTTCAGCTCATTTGGATCATGGGAAGATAGTCAATAAAAATCAGAAAGTCAAAGAAATTTTAAGCATGCTCAAAGAAGTCAACCAAACATGTATCAACTTCAAAAAATCATAACTCAGTGATAACAAATGATAAATGAATGGGATCAACACCATGACAAAGCTTAAGATGTCTACTAATCACATGTCAAATTTCAAGTTCATCTAATAAAGTATGAGAATTTCACAAATGAAATGGGAACATGTATCACACAAGTCAACATTTTGGTCAAACAGGGGAGAAAATCCCAAACAATTAGGAAATGCCACAAATAATTCCAAGAAAAATCACATGTGAACTAGACATACAAGAGTAGGTTCATGCAAAAATTCACATCAATTTGAGGTCAAGAAGCATGGTATCAAAAATCATGAAGTTGCACATCATTGGTGTGACACAAATTGTCACACCCTAATTCAAAAATTCATAACTCAATGACCAGATAAGATAAATTCACAAACTCTACACCAAAATCACCATGGATGAGTCTAGTTTAAGCACAAAAAATTTCAGGGCCATTGGATAAAGCATCATCATTTCACAAAGGTTTTGGCAAAGGGTACAAAAAATGGATACATATCACAAACCCTAGCATGATAAAAAATCCACTCATCCAAAAAATCAGGAAAAATCATGATAAATAAGTAGAGATCTAGATGAACATAATGCAAAAATTTCCATGAATTTTGGATCACAAATGGATGAGTTATGATTTTTGTAAATTGATGCATCAAAATGAAATAAACATTGAAAACAAATATGATTTAATTGGATTAATTGGACACAATGGCAAATTGGTAAATAACGGATCAACTTAATGAAACGGTGCGCTTAAGCTCACAGGCGTGGCAAGCAATCATTCGCTCATGGCAATAAAACAGTGGTATTCCATGCAAAACACGATACCACAACAGCCAAACGCATTTGAAAATGAAAATCTGGAAAATGTTTTAGGGTTTCACGCAACAGTAAGGCTTCATCTTCTTCATTCAATCGAAAAAAATCAAAATGCCCAGAAATAGCAATTGAACATACTATCATGATCAGCAAACAACATACAGTCCAAATCTAACCATGGTTTTCACTAAATCGAGCTATCCATCAAGTAACATGCAAAAACAAGTTTGAATATCAACATTCATTTCAACATAACTTGCTAAATACTTAACCATTTTCAACCATTCAAAGCTCATAATGATCAGGGTAAAGAGATCTACACATTGCATACCATGATTTTGAAAAAAGAAGGAATCGAAATCTTACTTGCTTTTGAAGAAATTAGTGAAACAGTTGTTGTTTTGGTGATATAAGCTCAAACAGATGTCCAGCCAAGCTTGTAATGATGGATGGTTAAGATGCTTTGGTTCAGCAACCCTTGAAAACGCTCAAATCGAAATTGGCCATGGATGAACTTTGATGAAGCAGAACTGGAAATTGCTGTTACAGTGGAGAAATACCACTTGCAAAGGCTGCCAAATAGTTGGAAAATGATGGAACAAACCAACAGGAATCGTGTGCTTTGGCAATTTTCAGAAAAAAAGTTCAATGAGCAAAATGAGAAAGTGAGAGAACAAAGGGTTTTTCTGTTTCTAATTGTGGCTGCTAGGGTTGCAATTGACAGAAAAAGAGTTTATATACTTCTGTTTAACTTCTCTAATTAAGGTTAATGGAAAATGAAATTGGAATTGTTAATTTGACATGTTTTTGCTAATTGGTGGTTTCTCACTCAAATGGTGCATGTGCATGAGCTGGCTGCGAAATTTGGGCCTAAACAAATCCAAAACAACATTTCTGAACTTATTTGAATGGCAAAATTGGTTGGGAATGGTTAATTTCAAACTTCACTTTTTCACCTCACTTGAAAATAAATCATGTAAGTCCAAAAAGGCCATTTTGATTGGTGATGTTTTGGTGAATGATGATGACATTTTTGGAAAGAGGGGATCAAATATGACTTGTTGCAAAAAAACCCCACCCAATTTGGCCAAATGGTTTGAGAGATATGGCCTTTTGAAGTTCAAGAATGTTTGAGATTGAATTGATCATAACTTGCCAACCATACATGGGAATTGAGTGTTCTTGGACTTTTTGGAAATGGGAGAACAAGATCTTCAACTTTCATGTTGGGAAAAAATTCATTTGAAGCTTGTATCATGATGTAAGTTGAGGATCAAAAAGTTTCCATTTTTGGCAAATTCCAATTACAGGTCAACTTTCTATTTCTGGAAATTTCTTGTCTGACTTTATTTTCTTCACTGTGGATGCTTGACATGATATATGAAGCTTATATAGACATGAATGAGACCTCCCAGACCAATTCCCACCATCAAATCACTGATTAAATGGACAGTTGACCAAGTTTGACTTCAGTTGACTTTCTAGGGTTTTGCATGATTGAACTCCCTTCTGATGAATTCCAAACCCTAATCCCTTGAGATCTTGATTCCAAATGATGTCACAACATGTAAGAACTCTTGATGATTGATCATGGTGCCCAAATTCTTCAAGAATGGTCACCATCCACTATTTAATGGCTGATTTGACTGTTTGACTGTAGATTGCTTCAGCTGCAAGTAACATGGTTAGATGACAATATTTTTGTGCTTTTGGTTAGCCAACATATGAAAGGCAAAGATATACAAATGCAAAGCATGCTTGGTGATCAAGAACCACACTCACAAGGCAAACCACCCACTAGGAGGGAAGCTAGGGCATGCAATGATCCTTGAGGCCATGATATGATATGATATGGGCCATGAGGGATCTTAGGGCCAAAATTGGGGTCTTACAATGGTGACAAGAGGCAAAGGCTAGGGCTAGAGGAAGACTCCATTGTTAGAGCTTGAAGTTGCATATTGCTGGAAAATTCAAGGTAATGGGAGAGAAATGACTACCAATTAGGTGTATTTCATGACGGGGTAGTGATGATAAGTCCTTAATCTCATTAGGGTTCTAAGCTTTCTTTTGATGACTTATTATATGATGAATTTTCTGGAAATTGGTTGTTGATTTTGTGTTTATAAGTGTTGTTATGATTGAATCGATGTTTGAATAATCATGGTTATGTATGTATCGTATCTTGTCATTGATGAGGGTGTGAAAGCTTGAGTTTTGTTCATGATGATGAGAAAAGTTGTTGTTGAATTTGATGATGAAATTGCTATGAATTATGGTGAAATAGGTTATTTATGTGTTAATGATTATGCTAACTCGATTTACTGTTAAAAATTATGTTTGGATCTGTTAAATTTGTATGAATTAATTGGAATGATGTTTGAGGGTTTTGAGATGAGAGGGATGAAGACAGTGGGAGAGAAACTGGGATTTTTGGAAAAAATTGCAATGTCAATCGATTGCAAGGGGTTACAATCGATTGCAATGCCTGGAAATTGGATTTTTGCAAAGTCAGTAGCTAGACATGTGTGATAACAATCGATTGACACCCCATGTCAATCGATTGTCCTAAGCCAATTTTGCAAAATTTTGCTTTGTCTTTTGTTACATTGTTTGACGATTTTGGCCGTAACTTTCATTCTGTAAGTCCGAATGAGACGCCGTTCAAAGCGTTAGAAAGTTAGTGCACATAGCTAACTTCTGGTAGTACTTGGTGAAATGTTTGAGTAGTTTTTATTTACCTACTATAGGGATGTTTGTGATGACTTGTAAGATCGGTTCGTGAATCATTATGTTTATACGATGATGTGTGGTTGTTATGGTGAATTAACATGAATAAATGCATATGGATTTGCATTTGCTGAGCTACTGCCATTTTGTTGTTGTTGTGCTTATTAATGTTATAACATTTATTAATTGTTGTGTATGATGAATGATGTTGTGCATAAATGGTGAGATGCACTTGGTGATTCTTTTGGTGAACCTTTTAGTGAAAATGCATGTTATTGAGTGTCATGCATCATGATTTACAAGCTTCGATTCAAATTTTGGTGTGCTTTGGTCCGATGGTATGGATTGAGAGTGAGTAGCTAATTCTAATGAAGAATTAGCTACGGTGATGGTAACAAACTTTGGTGTGCTCTGGTCCTATGGTGGGAATCAGGAGCGAGTAACCGGTTCTAGGCGGGGGGGGGGGGGGGGGGGGGGGGGGGGGGGGGGGGGTGGTGGTGAAGCATTACCTATGGGGATGATAACGATTTGGTGTGCTCTAGTCCTATGGTGGGGATCGGGAGTGAGATGAACTTGAGTGTTCATGAATGGTACCACATGCATAATGAATTAGTTATGGAGTATAATTGCATACATGATTGCATATGTAGTTGATTATTCATAATGTTGTTGATTGAATGTGAATTTGTATATGTTATTATGAAGGGTGTGAAACTATGTGGCTGTTGAGTGTGTAATTGAATGTGTGCTTGTGGTGTGTTCTATACCTTAGCGTTCTTTACATTGTTTATATTATTTTGTTGTTTCTCACCCTCTTTTCTTTCATGTTGTTCAACATGGACATCTTGCAGATACTCAGGAGTAGAGTTTGCTGCTGTAAGTGGAAGTTAGTTCATGGAGTTACTTCGTTTAGTTTCATAGTTGTTTTAGAATTCTTGCTCGGATCATGTAAAATCGGGATTGAGAACATTTGTTGCTTATTATGTCTTGTTGGAGTTTAATCATTTTTATTCAGTTTATGTTGAAGTTGTTAAGAGTGAAATTTGATAACTCTTTATTTTGAAAACCATTTATCATAACTGTAAGATTAAGAATAAAAGTCTAAGTTGCAATGTTTTTATCATTTGAAATAATATTTAATACCACCGCAATGATACTCTAAGTGAAGGCGAGTGTGCGATGATACCCTAAGTGAAGGTGAGTGTGCGATGATAGGTATTGTATGACGTTGATATTTTCCGTTGTGTGTTTATTAAATGCTTGTATTGTTAAAGATTTTGTCGCCGGTGACACCTTAGATTGTCGTATAAAGCTTAATATATAGGTATTGGGGTTTAGGGTGTTATAGGGTAATCTATTGAACCTTTTTAGAGATTTACAAGCTTATCTCAATAACCAAAACAAATTTTTTTCAGGCAAAGTTCTAGAAACCAAAACAAAGATTTTATGGCTGGTTTATATCACGAAGCAAACTCAATTTCCTAAGAGTATCACACCCTCAAAAATTAAAACAATAGCACAACCACTTACAAATTCTTACTCACAAGTAATATTTCACTCAAAAGCACCAAGACAACTTAAGTGAAAGAAAAATCATTTCTAGAGAGAGAAAGAGAGAAAATAGAGAAATAAATTTCAAAGAAAATATAATGCTTCATAAATTGTTGTGAAATAAAGAGGAGGCGACCCTCCTTTATATAGGAGAAGGAAATCCATAAAAGAAAAGATCCATGGGTGAAATTGAATTTCCAATCGATTAACATCTTCCTCTAATCAATTAGATGCCCTCAAAATAATCGATTATGATTGTTTAAAAGGAAAGAAATGATACATAACAGTTATACGTCATTAATATGTTGTCCTAATCGTTTAGTTAATAATATAGGAATTCTCCAATCAATTGTTTTAACTCTCTAATCGATTGGTTGGTTTAAAAAAGTTTTTCCGATCGATTGAAAAAAGTTCCCAATCAATTGGCTAGTTCAAAAAACTTTTAAAACGATAGTGGACAATTTTTTAATCACTTGCCTTAGTCTTGAAAACATTTTCAATGTATAAAAAGGTTAGAAAAGGACCTTCACGTGTGTGTGAGTTGCCTTAAAACTTGGGATCTACTTCCATACTTTTACAAAAGTTTGGCCACTCAAACAAACAGACATAGAAAGACACAACATGATGAACTTTCACACTTCCTATCTTTCATTACTCCGAGGCTTCAAGATTATTTTCAGATAAGCACTTCAATCTTGATTCTCTTTTCTTGATAAGGCTTGAGATGTTTTTTTAGTTGGGTCACCATCATCAGATAGTTGAAAGCTATTGTCACCGATTTCAACATCAACAGATGTTGTCGTCATTAAAACTTCAAAGAGGATCTTTTGCGAGATTATCAACTTTATACCTACAAGCACATAGATCCATAAATTCTTACCTGAAGACTTTTAAGAATGGATCAATATGAAATAATGGAAGAGATCTGAGTGGGTATTGGGCAATGGCATGCCACTTTTATGGATGTGGCAGAAAAAAGAGAAACATGATGACTCTTTCTAGCGAACTTATAATCCGGGCCAACATGGCTATCAAATGGCGAAGGAATGTGAGAGTGCTAAAACACTAAAATACACAATATTGAAGTGCTTGAAGGAATCAAATCACTTTTGCTTGATTGGATGGAATCTTCCCACCCCATATAATATGGTTAAATTAAACACGAATGTGGCGTGTGAGGACAATTTATCACAAATAATATAGGGCATTGAATTGGTGTTTTTTCTAATTAAGTAATGCGTATATTGCATAATTATGAGGGATATTTAAAGGCTTGAGTATACTAAAAGGTTAGGGTTGAATATGGTTGAGCTTAATGTAGACTCATGCGGTTGTGAAGGTCCTAGGGAAGGGTATTTCGAGTAGCATAGCAGGACATACTTTGGTAAAGCAAATTCGTTGTTTAATAGAGCTTCGTGAAGAGGTGAAAGTGGTGTGCAGGGAAGCAACAAGTGTGTTAATGTTTTAACGAATGTTGATTGTTATTTAGATTTTAATAGTATTTTCTTTGATGTTGATCCTGATCATATTAGCCCCTTATTAGGAGATGATGCTAAAGGGTTAACTATACCCCAATTTAGAAAATTTTAAGTATATCTTTAAACTAAAATAAGTTGTAATCAAGTCTTTGAATATAATTTTTTGTTATAAACTATTTTTGTTATAATTTTTTATAAATATAACTCTTCTCTTTGAATAATAAAAATACTCCTAGCTTATTGCCGTTATTTTTGTTTTTAGGTTGAAGATAATTAAATTTACCTAATTAAGTAATGACAAATATATGTCTTGTATATTAAATGCATGCTCCAATGTTTTTTAGCACTCATTTCTTAAAAATAGTGTGGTGAAGTTGGAGTAATTATTTTCATTTTTTTTTATTTTGACGATATTACAAAATTCATTGATTTTAATTAATTATTTAGTGACACAAATTTATTGTGCGTTCACTTTTGTATGCTCTAACAAATTTTTTAATTATTCATTTATAAAATAATTATTTGTAAAAAGTATAGTTAGTGTATTTTATAATAAATTAGTTCTTATATGCACGTTAGTAAATTATATAATTCAATGATTAATTAATATAAAATTAAAATTCTCAATTTATATTATAGTTTTTAGAATAGTAAAAAAAATCTAAAAGTACATTTTAATAGATATTAATAATTGACCTCTAAAAAATTTCTTAGTAAATTATATTATAAGTATTTTCATCATCACATATAAATATTTTAACGCAATAGGTCAAGTAACGCGTGAAACAACAACAATAATGAATTGGTCATTTGAAAATACATGTTTAAAAAAATATATGCCATCAATATTATAGTCATCAGAGACAAAAATAAAAAATTGTTTATATTAAAATGTGAATGGAACTCTAGTGTCTGACAGTGGAGTCAAGGACAATCCCATAATTAAAACCAACACTACTTTGAGACATATACTATTATGCAATCTAAATTTTGGCTCAAACAATTTTTTTCAATATGTTCAATTATAAGTATCATTACATAAATCTATCTCACTATTGACCAATATTTCTCAACAACATTATTGGAATACCAATTTTAAAGTTTAACTCATAATTTGATAGTTTAGAAAATTAATGCTATTAAAAATTCAAGAGTGTGAATATGATTAGGATTATTAATAGTTTCACCTATCAAATACGTACTATCAACACACCAACACTTAAGTATGTTTTTTTCTCCACCTGAAATTAAAGTCATAATATAATTATTTAATATATCAATAACATCATCTATAGATGCTGAAATTGCCCTATTTTAAAAATGAAGGATCATGTATATTCTCAAAAATTTATTGATATGTGGTATTAACAATTTAAACAGTATGGTCATCTGAATTCTTGATCAACATGTCATATGGTATTTTAATTTCATTTTCTCCTTCGTCTTTTCTCCGAACCTTAAATCTCTAGTTGTCGCGGCACGAAAAATACACTCGGGAACGTCACACGCTCGGAATAAACAGAGTCACCGCCGATCTTTATTTGTTCAAAAGAAACGAGAATATATCGAATAAAACCCGTTGAAGCTAAGGGAAATGGTCGTTGCAACTAAACCGGGTTCGGGAGTCGATTATACAAGGAGGAAATATTAGCACTCCTTACGTCCGTTGTACTTAACGAGAACCTTTTAATTAAACTTGCGATTAAATGTTAGCTTATGTTAATTGTATGCGATCTTCTATTTATAGAGCGAGAAACAAGAAAGAAAAGATTTTTAGGTTTTTTTATTAATGTGTGAAAAGAAAGAGACTAAACCTAATTTTTTTATTATTATAGTGCTTGCCAAGATTTCAGAATCTTGTGCCTACATATTCTCATGGTGCAATGAGAAAATCAGAGCTCTGTAGTTCATTGTAGAAAAGAACTGTTTGTTGGTTGCTTTTAAGGAGTGATGCTTTAGATCGAGTTTGAGCGGTTATACCTTTACTTGTAGCTCGCTATTGATGGATGAAGTCTTTGTTTCTTTCGCGTCAAAATGGATAAAGCATACTCGTTTATGGTAAGGTTTTCAAAGTCTCGCAAGGGAGAAAAAACAAAAATTAAATAGAAGAAAACTAAAAAAAACTAAGAAAAAAATGGAAAGGGGCGGTACTCATTAGAAAAGAGGGAGATGAATTTTTCAAATTTAAAACCCAAGCTTAACCTCTAAAAACTATTCTTTTAGGAAGAACAAAATGCCATGAAAAGCTTAACATTCAATACAATATTAAACTCACAACATCACAAAGCAAAGAAAGTACATCGAAGGCGAAAAAGTGGTTACTTGTGATAAAAATTGTGGCCCGTTTCTGGTACGGAGGAGGTTACGTCGGAAGGAAGGTGGCGACAAATTCAAAATTATTAAGCTGTGGTTGCTACATTTTGAGTGGCGGTATCCTAATTTAATACAAAACAAATAAATAAATAATAAATAATATAAAATAGAAGAAAACTAAAAAAAACTAAAAGAAAAAAATGGAAAGGGGCGGTACTCATTAGAAAAGAGGGAGATGAATTTTTCAAATTTTAAACCCAAGCTTAACCTCTCAAAACTATTCTTTTAGGAATAAAAAAATGCCATGAAAAGCTTAACATTCAACACAATACTAAACTCACAATATCACAAAGAAAAGAAAGTACATCGAAGGCGAAAAAGTGGCTACTTGTGATAAAAATGGTGGCTCGCCGTTTCTGGTACGGAAGAGGTTACGTCGGAAGGAAGGTGGAGACGAATTCAAAATTATTAAGTTGTGGTTGCTGCATTTTGAGTGGTGGTAGGAATGTTAGTTTGTGGAAGTTATGTTTTGTAGTCGTGAGAGTGATGTGCGGTGTTTGGGTCCGTGAGCTGTCGAGGAAACTCAGTTGTGGAAGCGTCCGAGTGTAACTGTTTGACGGTGGCGGATCCTTATATGCGATGTTGTTGTTGTCGTGTGTGAGAACGGAAGAGTGGCAGAATCGAAGTAAACCACATCTATGGTTGTTCGTTAACTCACATCTACGGAGTGCCGTGATTATTGTTTCAAAGTTTTCTGGAGTTTTCTTCTTCCCTGGCTTTGTGTTGTTTTGTTATGGTTGTGTGAATTTGTTTCGTTGAATAATGATGAAATGTTTGATCTTGATGATTGTTGGTGGATGTTTGTAATGATGGTGGTGTTGAAGATGTTGGATATGGTGATGGATGATTTCAGTGGTAAGTGTTGTTTTCAGAGAATCCAAAATAAAGGCAAGGTGTTTACATGGAGTGTGGAGAAATGTGAAGATTGGTGTGCTTGACGAAGAAATGAAGTGGTCTTTAATGGAAAAAAACATTATCTGTCGTTGCTTTCTTTTTACGTGCATAAGATGTCGCCTTCCCTATACATGAGTGGTGAAGTGAGTTTTTGTAAAAAATCTAAATGGAAGTGTGTATATTGTTTAGTTTTAAAGAGATCCGAAAAAATATCGTTGAGATGGTCTTGAGTGTTGACCAAAAATGAGGGAGGAAAGAGTCTTGGAGAGACCAATTCACACTTCCTTCAATTACTTCCTCTTTTTTTTGTTATTTATTTTATTTTGATTGGTAAAAAAGGCTATTAACTAAATTAAAAATGAAAATCAAATATTCTTAATGAAATCAAAATAAACACTCACTTAATTCTATTTAATTATCATGATTATTTCGACTAAAAAACAAAAATAAAAGGATAAAAAATTAATAAAAATTGGGCGCAAAAGTGCCCAAAAAATTAAAGGGAATGTACCAAAATGATCATCGAGATATATACTTTCGGAAAACAAACTTGGTTGAAAATGCTCAGACATACCAAAATGCGACCAAAATGCTTGGTTTGCAAACTCAATTTTGAAATTTTTTCCCCGCTAATTCTACGCACATTTGAGAATTAATTCAACTGGTCTGTCTGTATAACCGAAAATTTATTCTGATGATCGTGGATTGACTTAAAACAATGCATGAGGTGATAAAAATGCATGAAATGCAATTCAATCAATTTTTGAATTTAAAATATAATGAAAGTCGATTAAATGCCGACTTTTATTGAACTAATGAATTATTGACTGAGCTATGATGCAAATGCTTCGATGAATGAATGTTTGGGGAAAAATTGGGGTATAACAATTTCCCTTGTTTAAACATCTTTAACCGGAGGATGTGAAAAGCTATTATCTTCAAATTGTCAGAGTTGTTATCTTCAAATTTTCATAGTGAAAGATCGTTTAAATATTAAACATACCAAAAATTTGCCCTCTGATGTAAGGATATGATGTGGATGAATTATAAATAGAGATGAATGCACTGAGACCAAGCAATACTCTTGATTTCTTAATTATCAGATGATGTGCAAATACTCTGAGGGAACAAATTCAGTTGCTCTTGACTGAAAGTAGACTCCTCAAAAGGTTAGAAGATCATGTCCAGTTGCTCTTGACTGACAATAGACTCTTTTGGGGGTTAGAAAATCTTGTTCAGTGCTCTTGATTGACACCATATATTTCTTGTTAGATCATGCTTCGTTGCTTCTTGCTGATAGTGGATTGCAACAAACATGTAAACATGTTCTGCAACTCTATAGGGGATGGATAAAACTATATCCAAATGCAATTGCTGGGGATGTAGTCATCCAAACACTTTAATAATGGAGATAGATTATCAGTAACATCGTATTCAAACACCCTTCGTTGAAGATAGATGTACTCATCAAAGTTAGGTTTAGTCATCCTTCGCTGAAGACAACTCTCATAGGGAAGAATTGATCATATTCAGTTGCTCTTGCATGAAGAAATAATATTCAAGTGCTCTTGGATGAAGACATATATATGTAAACAATGTATTCAACTGCTCTTGGCTGAAATTACCGCATCCAACTATTCTTGGTTGAAAGCTATTGCATCCACCTAATCTTGGATAGAGGAAAATATGTTAGGGATGTACAAAAGAATCTCTAGGGAATAAACGCCCAAGAGACTTGCTGGAGATGTAATGAGAATATTCAATGAACCTTGTTTATTGTGAAAATATTTCTCATTAGACTCGCTGGGGAGATTGTTAACTGAGATAACCTAGTGAAGAGTTATCTATCTTTAGACAAATACTTCGAAGAAACTTGCCGAGGATAATGCTGTTGGGAATACCTTTCCAAGGAATCCTGCTGAAATGAAACTCACCTAGAGGAGCTCATGAAGTTGTTTAGAGAAGTTTCCAATGGGAACTCTGTGGGGAAATATTTACTGGGGAAACGAGGCAGAAATTCCATTTATGCTAGAGTTCACTTTGGGAGCATCAATCGCTTTGTTGGGGAAGAAACTCATCTTGAGAATCATCACCATTATTGATTGACTTCTAAAACTAAATTGTAATGAATAAAAGAGTTGCTATACTATTGAGAACACCTCTTAAATCTTGGTTTAGTTAAGGATTACCTTGCACTTCCTTGAGAGGTCATTGAATACAGGCTTAGGCTATGCATGATATGCAATGTGCTTATGCGTTTCATGATATGCTTCAGTGAAGCGACGTGATTAATGCATGACGATGATTGATCAATGCATGCATAATTTATTTGATGTGTGTCAAATGAGATTTGGACTTTAAAGTTGAAATGCCATATAAGAATGGACTTCGAACAAGGACCACCAGACAAAAACTAGTGAAAATGACAACTACCAGATGAGAACTGACTTTAATAAGGACTACCAGATTGAAATAGTTTAAAAAGATAGGATACAAGACGTGAAATGGATTTGGAAACTCAACTTCCATACAAGAACTGGATTTGATTTAACCGTCAGACAAGAACTGACTACCAGATGAGAACTGGATTTTCTTTAGGCTACCGGATGGGAACTAGAAAAAGACTATCATACGAGAACTGACTTGAGAATTAAGCCTCCAGACGGGAACTAGACAAGCTAATAGACGGGAACTGCTTTTAAAAATTAACTAAAAGATGAGAACTGGCTACCAGACGGGAACTAGATTCCAATATTAACTTCCAAATGAGAAATGGATTTGAAAAGCGACTGCCATGCGAGAACTAGACTTTGAGATACCAAAAAGGTTGGGTTTTTTGATATATCGCTGACGCCTTAATGCATAAGATGAAATGCATGATATGATGCAAGAGTAATGCTAATGCATGAAAACATGATTGATGCCAATGCATGAGAATGATCTGCCTGTTTGAACGATTAAGACCAAGAAAGCTTCTTGTAACAAGTTTTTTGTCAAGAAGATGTTGTGATAGCATAATTCCCAACACTCGTTTTGAGCTTGATAGTTATTGATGTGCCGTAGCATATCATTTGAGCAGCTTAAAGGTTTGGAGAGGACTTATCCGTCTGTAATGTACCTTACCCCAGTCTGTTGGGTCTCTGGAGAGATTCGCCTCTGATGGATGTTTGGCGGCAGTCTTACCATAATATAATTTTGAGATGACTTACCCTAGTATTTGAATCTCAAAACAGGATGCCCCTGATTAACCGATTCTTTGAGGGGTTTACTGAGGCTTGAAGTGATTGCCCCAGATTGACTAAATCTTGAAATGATTTTCCCCAGACTCACTGATTTTTGGGGGGATTTTCCTCTGATTCAACAGGGTACTTAAATGTTTTGCCCCAACTTGGGTCCTATAAAAATGATCGAATTCCTCTGATTGTTCATTTTTGGAATTTCTTTGATGCGAAGCCCTGTATTGCAGATAAAAATTGTTTATTAAAAATGGTAATTTTAATGCAAGTTTTAAAATGAACGTCATTATTGAAATGAAGTGATGTATAGTGAATGAATCACTGATTTATTCAAGGTGTGAATAATGATACAAGAAATTTATGCCAATACAGATGATTGGAAAATATCTAGGAGTCAGGTTAACACAACCTTGCCGTAGTATGCTTTAAACATAAACTTTGCTTCAATTAGGTCTTTTGAAGGTTGTACGTGGTCGGGTTCACGGTTTTCTAAAACAAAGGATATAAGGCTCAAAATTTAAATTTTAGCCCATCCTATTCTTCATGATGATCTCTAGTCCAACGTTCCGTTAATTTGAGACAATGTTTAACTTCCAAAAGGTTATTGAAGGTGAAGATGCGATGGTTTAAGAACAAGTGATGTTTTTTTGCTCGAGGTGGCAGTTGCCTACTTTTTGTTTGGTAGTCATACAAGTTTGTTCTTGTTCTTTCTTTTGTTTAAGGATTTTTGGCGATCCTTCTTCTCTATTTTCTTCTTATCCCTAATTTTTGTTGGTGTAAGCCCTAGAGGCCAATACTTTTGGTACTTGTATCGAATTATTTATTAATAATAAAAGGCTTTTTTCTTTATTATGTTTGTCTAATAAAGTCCCTAGAATAGATAGTCCGTTTAATGTATCAAGTATGACTTAATCATGAGATCACATTAAACATAAGGACATTATTTTTAAAGTATCCATAGTCGAGCTTTATTGTGAAGTGGGATAACATTAAAGCATTCAGACTATTATGTATATAGACTGATGATCACATCTCATGAATCATGGATAAGGAGTTATCAAGTCTTAAACATAGGTATGAATATTAAGAGTAATATTTATACTGGATTGACCCGCTATGAGAATACTATATAAAATGTGTCATACCCCAATTTTGTCCGGGCATATTTAAATTTTCACAGAATTGATTTCATTTTATTTTTGCATCATATGCATAGCATGACATACATTTGCATCATGAATAATACCTAAGATGTTAGTCAAAATGAATTTATTGAAAATACAGACCAATCAATTGAATCATTTCTCAAAGACAGGCAAAGTCAGCAGTGACTGTTTCGGTTATATCTTGAACCGCCTGAGTCTTTTTAATCGATACAAAATTATTTCAGAATTTGAGGAAAAGACTGTATTTTTTAATAAGTATGTTTTGTGCTGACAATTTTAGTGTGACCGGTTTAATGTTCCGGATAAAATTTGCGCTCGATTTCTATTTTTTAATTGGTCAATAATTTTTGGTTTAGTTAAAAATCTTTGGTTTAGTTATTTAATTAAAAAAATTAAAATTTGTTTGAATTAAATATTAGTTAGAATTTGTTTTTATGATTTATTTTCTTAAATAAATAATAAGTATAAAATAAATATGTATATATTTACATTGGACCCTTTTTATTTTTATATATAAAAAAACAAGTAAATAAATAAAAAAAGGGGAGGAATCCGAAGGGGATCCACTCCCAACGGTCTGCACACGCGTCTCTCACGTATTCACTCATCCCCTCACAAAATCTACAAAAAAAAATCTCAAGATCTCTCTCCTCCTCACCACTTACAAAAAGGATTCCTCACCTCACTCACTCTCAGATTTCCCTGACGCCAACTCATTCACTCTCTCACATTACTAATTCTCTCACCACTCTCAAAAATCCAAAAAGAAGAAAAAATCTCTCGTCTCTCTCTGCAAACCCAGGGAAAGAGAAGAAAAATCTCTCTTCACTCTCAAAAACCCTCGCCGTCACTCTCGTTCTCCACCATCCGCCGCCATCTCATCTTCTTCCTTCCGCCACCCACTTCACGCCGCTATCCACTAAACACCACAAACCCCTTTTCCATCACTCTCCACCATCAATCAACTCACCGTCTTCCTCATAACCCCCTCCGCCGCTCTCACCGACGAGCTCGCCACCACACAAACCTTCGACCTTCATCTCCAAGCCACCGTCACCCTTCAAAGACCACACGCGACCTTCACCCTCCTCATCGCCGAAACAACACCATCGCTACACACATTTTCAACAAATCCTCATATCACCACCGACCAAAACCCTCGCTTTGATGGCTGTTTGAACATTTGATAGGTTGTAAATTCATGTCTATTTTGCAGGTCGAACCATTGCGGCGATTTCGGTCTCGCGAGCCTTGAGGACAGGTCGATGTTCATTGTGGCTATAGAGTCGAAATCAAAACCGGGACAGATCGCAGGAGGAAGCTTTGAATGAGCGGAGGCGATAAACTCCACAACAGTAAGAGCTAGCAGCAACGACAAACGCATCAGTAGCTGGTAGCATCGGAAAAGTCGTCATTGCGGTAACAATCTCAAGCTCTCCTCAAACATGACCATTACTTTATGTTGGTTTGGCTTTAATCACGTAGTTTGTTTTGGCTAGGCTGTTACAAAATTCACTGCCATTTGCCATAGCTTGGTTATTGAGAATTGGTGGATGTATCTGGAAAAATTCTGCTGTGTATCTGTTGTTGCTATTATGGCTTTCAGTTCGTTATAGCTACTTTAACTTAGATGATGTCGTATATGAGTTGTGTTTGTGTGCTGTTACGGTTTCTTTTTTTTATTTCCATTTCATTGAAATCGCAGGTTCTGGAAACTAGCACGATTAACCTGTTTTGTTGCGTTTGATTATTCTGGTTATGTGTATATTACTTTAGGAAGTTGATGTTGAGAGTCAAATGTTTTAGTTCTTTAATCTTCTCATAGATTTGTTTAAGTGTTATTCTGAATTGGGAAATCATAACAGCATGTTTCTTCTTTAAGGTTGACGTTTCAAAACCAGTTTTTGCAACGAATGAGTTTCGAATTTTGACGGACTTATTGTGGGTTAGCTTTGAGACCATTAGATTAATGTTGGCTGATTCAGGTTTATGTGCTATTCTAATTCAGTAAGAATGTTATGCTCAGAATATTGATGATTGTAAAGTTGGGAACATGAGGTTTGCTTTGTTGATTATATATTCCCAGATCTTGGTTAAGGAATTATGAGTTTTGTTTATATTTTGGGTTGAACACAGTCTTTTCGTTGCGTAAATTCTGGATGTGTGTATGTGTGAATTCTGGATGCGGTTTAAAATATTGCCTTTGGTTAAAGCTTTTTATTCACCCATCAACATAATGTGTGGAAGTTTTTGGTCTCCTTTAGAATAAATTAATTTGATTATTATACTTCATCATGCCATGTAGAATCATGTTCCTAATAGCAAATTGATTTTGATGATAGTATACCTTAAACATTCATAAACATTGAGAGCAATTTGGATATAACTAAGAGGTGGTTAATTGGATTTTAGTCCACGGATCCGGTAACTTCATGCCAATATACCGCCAAAATTCCAAATACATCAATTGTACATTCTTCACCGTGTTTCGATTTCATGCGGATTTCCAATTGCCGCCATGTATAAACCGGTTCCTAAGCACATTTTGTCACCGATTCATTTTTTTTAATCAAAGTTGTCACTAATTTGTTTTTTATAAAGAATATTATTAGTTGAATTTTTGTTTGATTAATTGTTTTTAATTAATTAACCTTAATTAACTTAATTATTTAAGATAATTAAATAATTTTGATAATTAGTTTTAATTAATTCGATTAATCAACTTAAGTAAAATTTGATAATAATCAAAGGATTTTCTTTTCCATCACCATTTCATAATCATTTTTAATTCAATTTCATTTCAATTCATCATCCAACACAAACCAATTTCAAAAAGCACAATCATGCAATTCTCGATTTAAATATCGAGCCCACTTTCAAACACCCTTATAAGTCGATCGCTCCTAAGCATCGCCATCAACCTCACATAGCTTACTCTTGGGCTTCCTTACAATGAAACCTACTTGGTTATTGATTAATCGAGTAGATGAAATAATACACTAAATACAATTCATTTCATTCATAAACACAAATTCAAGTCACTCTTCGAACCATTCAATTTCAAAAGAATTTTCTCTCTTAACATAAACTTGGGATGAAAAGGAGAATAGTAAGCTTCCGCTTCACTATCTCTCGACTATTCGAATAATTGGTGTACGCCATATTGCTCGGATTTTCGTCATTCAAATCAAACCCTTTCAATCAATACACTCCTCAAAACCTTATAATAATTAATCTTTGAATGAAAAGGAGAATAGTGAGCATCTGCTTTATTATCTCTCGATTATTTGAATAATTGGCGTACGCCATATTGCTCGGATCTTCGTCATTCAAATCAAAACCATAATCATACAATTTCAAATCATTTCTACAAATCCCAAATCCGTTTAATCCCATATTTCAGATGAAAAGAGGATAGGAGGCGTACGCCTCACTATCTTTCGATTATTTGAATAATTGGCGTACGCCACATTGCTCGAATCTTCGTCATCAAATCAAAACGCAATCAATCCAAACATATCTTTTACAATTTAAACTTCGGATGATAAAAGAGGGGAGGCTTACGCCTCACCCTCTCTCGATTATTTGAATAATTGGCGTACGCCATATTGCACAAATTATCGACTTCCGACTAAAACACGCTAAATAAACTTGGATAAAGGAATAGGTGGCGTACGCCTCATTATTCCTTGAATAAGCAAGTAGGGGGCGTACGCCTCACTACCGTGCGTATTCAACATCCACAAAAAAACTTTCAAAAATAATTCGAACGAAAAAGGAATAGAAGGCGGACGCCTTATTACTCCTCGAAAGAATTGGACGATTGGTGAACACCACATTGCTCAATCTTTCGTCGTTCTCCAAAAAACATTTCAAACAAATCAAACTAATTTCTCGCCCCTGCGCGATCGAAACCAAATCAAAACACCCAAACACATCAATTCAACTTGTCACCCCCGCGTGACCAAAACACTCTTTTCAAAAAGAACATTGTTAATCCTTTCTAATGCGCACAACAAACCAACGCTTAAGCCTCCGCCGAGAGTAGACAAGCCAGCGTTTAGCCTTTAGACCGCGATCTACACAGTCGTTCATTAAAAGACACCAACAAAAACCGTAGTTCCCCGAACTACGAATGCTCTGATTTCCTTATTGCACTATAAGGATACGTAGGCAGGAGATTAATGTATCTTCGCGAGCACACTAATAAAAAACCTTCCTTTTTCCCTTTCTGAGGTTCCCATCCATCTCTATTTATTCTTGATCCACTCGAAGAAAACAGACAACATAAATTAATATTCAATAGCAAATTAGACTAAAAGGTTCCCGTTGAGTACAACGGACGTGAGGGGTGCTAATACCTTCCCCTTGCGTAATCGACTCCCGAACCCGAATATGGTTGCGACGACCATTATTCTATTTTTCAAAGGTTTTATCGATATTTTCCTATCTCTTCATTGGGATAAATAAAGTTCGGTGGCGACTCTGTTCGAACACTAATTTTTCCACGACCATCGCGAGGAATCGTATTTTTCGAGGTGCGACAGATGGCGACTCTGCTGGGGAGATAGCTCCAAGCTAGAGAGAGTCAAGCCTAATTTAGTTCAAATTGCTATGAATGTTAAAATATTGTTTTCTTTCTTATTGCTTATTTATATCTTGTTATATTATTTATGCTATCTAATTTATTCTGCTATTATGTTGGGTGATCTATGGTTTCTGACACATGTTGTGAGATAAGCTCCGTACCCGAGCTTTGAGAAAAACTTAGAACCCGGAGTTGTGTAGTATTGAACCGAGGGGTGTACACCTCATTGGGACAATACGAGAACTCCACCTAGAGTAGATCTGTTCAGAATTTCCATCATAATATGGCTAGCCCATTATTGCAAGGAAACGTTGAACATGGTCCATGACTCTAGGAACCTCGCCTTAAACCGGAGTCCGTCTTCATGATTGGCGATTGTGTAGTATTGAACCGAGGGGTCTACACCCCGTTCGAACAATGCGAAGATCCCACTTAGAATAGATTGATTTAAAACTTTCATCATGATGTGGCTAGCCCATTATTGCGATGGAATGCTGAACACAATCCATGACTCTAAGTTCTGTCTTGGAAAGGAACAACCTTAGGAGCCATCCTTTGTGTGTGGGGTAGAGAACATAGAACCTCCTTATAGAGTGTACCATATGATATTCATGATATCCTGGATCCTAGTTATACCTGGATCGCATTTCCTTTGCATACATAAATACAAAATTTCATGCATTCTCATCTCATCAGCATGAATTACATATCATTTCCATAAACAAAGAACTCATCCCATCCTTTGTCCATAACCCGCAGTTGAATTCCCGACATTCGTATCAGACTTGAAGTGGCTCTGAAAAGATTATGGATCTGTTGGAGCAAAACCACATTGCATTGAGAGGAGATGTGGACTCAATGAAAAACCAGATAGACCAACTTGTAGAGGCTATGATAGCTTTAGCAAAGAGGGAGGACAACATTCAGCAGACTGCAGTTATTGAGAATGTAGTTCCGCCTCCAGTAAATGATCTTACCCAACCTCGGCTTGCGCGAACCCCAGTTAATAACTCGGTTGTACAAGAACGTCATATTGTTCGAGATAAGGGTTCCTCATATCATGATGATGTTGAGTATCATAGCTTTGCATTCTCTATGCCAGATTCCCATGGGACAAGCCTTGCGGTTAATACAGAACAACCACAAGATGATGAGATTGCTAAAAGATGTTGCGTGCTAGAGAAAAGACTCAAGGACATAGAAGGACAAGATACTATTGAACAGAGTGCCTTAGACATGTGTTTGGTACCTGGCCTAGTTATACCCCCAAAATTCAAAGTACCAGAATTTGAGAAGTACAAAGGGGATAGCTGTCCAAAGCACCATTTGGTGATGTTTTGCCGTAAAATGACCTCTCATGCCCACAATGATAAGTTAATGATTCACTGTTTTCAGGACAGTTTGACTGGGACATCATTGAGTTGGTATATGAAGTTAGAAAGGAATCATGTTCAGTCATGGATGGACCTAGCTAACGCCTTTTTGAATCAATACAAATACAATTTGGACATGGCTCCCGATCGCATGCAGTTGAGAGCCTTATCTCAAGAAAGCAACGAATCCTTCAGAGGGTATGCCCAAAGATGGAGAGAGTTAGCAGCTCGCGTTGAACCACCACTCTTAGACAAAGAAGTGATGGAATTATTCAGGGATACCTTGCAAAGTCCTTACTTTGAAAGGATGATTAGCAGTGCAGCATCAGACTTCGCTCACTTGGTGTCAATCGGAGAACGTATCGAGTGCAGCCTCAAAAGTGGAAGAATCCAATGCGCCTCGAGTATCCAGAGCATTGAGGATAAATCTATTATCAATTCCCAAAAGGAAGAAGAGGTTGAAGTTAATGCAGTCTGGGAAATCCCACAAGCTCCATATCAGAGACCATCCTCTCCTTATGGTCAGTATCCTACAAATCAAGGACCTCCTCAATATCAACGATGGGTTCCACCTCAGCAGCCATACAAACGACATAACACTCCATATCAGCAGCGCCAGCATGCTCAACAAAGGCCAAGGAAGCCAGAGAGACATATTGATCCGCTTCCAAGGCCATACAGTCAAGTACTTCCATATTTGATTAAGAGGGGATTGATAGTGCCAAATGAGCTAAAACCGGTCAGTCCTCCATATCCACCAGGCTTTGACGCCAATGCTCGATGTGACTTCCATGCTGGGGCACAGGGGCATTCAACCGAAGGTTGCAAAGTGCTTAAGAGCAAAGTACAAACCCTGCTTGATTCCAAGATGTTCTCATTTGCGCCTCGAAGCTTGCAAATCAATAATACTTTTTCGCCTAGCTATGGGGGTCCATCAGTCCAAACAGTGGAGGAGATTTCCGAGAATAGGTCTGAAGATGATTATCGTACTAGTCTCGATGAGGAGAAATACCATTACTCTGAAGAAGGCTAGCCCAGCAGTGAACCAGGCACGAGAGAGATTCCTCTGCACTGGCAAACATTTGGCTATTCCTCGCATTTCATTTGTATTTTTCTTTGCATGTTAAGTACTTATCTGCTTTCAACTATTGTTGATTTCCTTTAATGGTAATATTAATGAAATGATTATGCATGTTTTGAACGAATCCTTTCGTATTCACTCATTTTTTCCATTGATATAAAAAATATTTCTCCCATTCACTTATCAACTGTTGTTTTAGCAAAGATTGAAGGGAGAATGACGAAAACGAAATACTCATAATTGTTGATTGTATGCTTTCGGATAAAACCTTGTTGATGATGTACAGGCATTGTTTCAAATCCCTAAACACCGGAGAGATAAGGAGTTAATCCCTAGTCAACCACTTCGAGCCTAGAAGTAGGAGTTTCTTTCAGATCTACGAATCCTTACATTTAACCTGGGGAAGGGTAGTGTTCCGTTAATCTGACTACACATTAAAATTAAAATTAACATCGGGAAGGATCAACTACATGCCATTCTTCGCACACATCCTGAAGTGTCGAAGGAACCTCGAAAAATACAAAAGTTATGTAAGGTTGTTCTTCAATAACCAATGACTTGGAAGTCATAATATCCCAAAAAAAAATCAAAGAAAGAGCCCGCTAAGTCGAACACCCAAAGAGGCGATTTAAGCAAAAATAGGGGCAATCCCGGTGGACCAAAGCTTAAAAAAGTGGTCCAGGCAAAAGTTAGGGATCAAAACAAAGATCAAAAGAGGTCACGAAAACCCTCAACAAAACAAAACAAGATTCGGTGACCATCATACCAAAATCAAAGGGTCACCAACATCCATGAAGAGCAAAATAAGATGACTGCCATTTCAAGAGATCTTACACTTCCAAACTCTCTTAAAAGTTGAGTGTGTGTGTTGACTTAACTGAACGTAGGATTGGAGATCATCATGAAGAAGGGGTGGGTTAAAATAAACTTTGAGCCTTATATCCTTTTGTTCAAAAACCGTGAACCATGCCACGTTACAACCTTCAAAAGACCTAATTGAAGTAAGGTTTATTCCGAAAGCATACCACGTCAGGGTTGCGTAAACTGACTCCTAAATATTTGCTAATCACCTGTATTGTCATCATATTCTCACTGTATCTTTCACACACTAGCCAAATCAGCAATGCGTTTGAACTAATGGTTCATTCGTCACACACTATCACATCACCTCAATAAATGATTTTTCAAACCTGCATGAATGTCGCATTAAAATTACCATTGATTGAATAAACAATTTTTACTGCAAGTAAGTACTTGACATCAAGGAGCTTCGAAGAAGCAATCAGAGAAGAACTTGATCATTCGTCAATGCTGACCCAAATCAAGACTATTTCCTAACCTTATGGATTAGGGGCATGGTATCCAATGAATATGAATTGGTCAGTCAAAAGACAAACTCCAAGCATCAGTTGATCAAGGAGGCAAATTATTACAACATACTCAGTCAATCTGGGGCAAGTCTTTCAAAATCTCAATCAAGGGAAAATTACAGAAAGACTCGTACACTGGGGCAAATTGGTTCAAGCCATGGTATAATCGTTCCCAGGATTTCCTTTCAAAATTTAAACCCTGCACACTGGGGCAGACAAGTTCCAAAGAGCCTTGAGGCAGAGCAAAAGCACAATCATTATGCATTAATTACGTCGCTACGCTCACAAAATTATTTGTAAACCGTCATGGCATACCAGTCAAAGAAGTTGAGGTTCTCTCAAGAACAAATACACAGTCTATCAGCAAATGATCAAACTTGGGGCACCAAAAGCACCCACATCTATCTTCTGATCACCGCATCATCAAAATACAGAATGTCGGGAAGTCAAAACCTTTCACCAACTAAAGTCCAATCCAAATTGGCAATTACCAAAAAAAAAACAAAGTCCAATCCAAATTGGCAGCTACCAAAAATAAAAGTCCACTTTGTTGGCATCTCCAAAACCAAAGTCCAATTCCTATTGGCATCTCCAAAACCAAAGTCCAATCCATATTGGCAACCACTGAAAGTCCACTTTGCTGGCATCTTCATAAACTCAAATCCAATCAACATTGGTAGCCAGAAAGTCTCACCTTCAAAAGGGAGATCAATCCAGAAATAAGCAATATTCATCTTGCATTACCACATGCACTACATACAATAAACACACATCACTTTCCTTCCAAATAAGGAGTTTGCATATCAAAAATCTCCTACACAAAAATGAGAAATTTTCATTAACATGCATCATATGCATACATAACATCATAATTCCTTCCCATCAACCCTTTGATGAGGACATAACCTGATCCCTCTTTTCCATCAGCCCTCTGATGATGACATTTCACAACAAATTTTCCACCAACCCTTTGGTGATGCCACTCCATAGTGAAGTCTTTTTTCCGTCAACCCTTTGACGATGACCAAAATTTTCCACCAACCCTTTGGTGATGCCACTCCATAGTGAAGTCTCCTTTCCATCAGCCCTCTGATGATGATAATACTTTTCCACCAATCCTTTGGTGATGCCACTCCATAGTGAAGTTTCCTTTCCATCAGCCCTCTGATGATGATAATACTTTTCCACCAACCCTTTGGTGATGCTACTCTATAATGAAGTTTCTTTCCGACAACTCTTTGCCGATGATAAATTTTCTTTTCCACCAACCCCTTGGTGACGACATATACAGTTTCTTTCCATCAGCCATCTGATGATGACATTTATTTTCCATCAACCCTTTGATGATGGCACTCCATAGTGAAGTTTCTTTCCGTCAACCCTTTGACGATGATACTGCCTATATAATTCCTTTTCCACCAACCCTTTGGTGATGCCATCCTTTACTTCTTTCCGTCAACCCATTGACGATGACAACTACCTTTCCATCAGCTCTCTGATGATGATCTTTTCTATCAGCCCTCTGATGATGACAGTTACATTTCCGTCAACCCTTTGATGATGACTAAAATTTTCCACCAACCCTCTGGTGATGCCACTCCATAGTGAAGTCTCTTTTCCACCAACCCTTTGGTGATGCCACTCCATAGTGAAGTTTCTTTCCATCAACTCTTTGATGATGATATTCCCCAATAATCTCAAAAAAAAAAAACACTACAAAATTCCAGAACTCGTTGCATTTTCTTTCTACATTTCCCTATTGCATTTCAAAGGACAAAATTTGGGTCTTTTCGTATTTAATTACCTTCCACCACGAATGTATGAAGATCGTTGTCATTCTTACCTTCTGGTTCAAGTTAATTAAATAGGGGCAGCTGTCATACCCCAATTTTGTCCAGGCATATTTAAATTTTCACAGAATTGATTTCATTTTATTTTTGCATCATATGCATAGCATGACATACATTTGCATCATGAATAATACCTAAGATGTTAGTCAAAATGAATTTATTGAAAATACAGACCAATCAATTGAATCATTTCTCAAAGACAGGCAAAGTCAGCAGTGACTGTTTCGGTTATATCTTGAACCGCCTGAGTCTTTTTAATCGATACAAAATTATTTCAGAATTTGAGGAAAAGACTGTATTTTTTAATAAGTATGTTTTGTGCTGACAATTTTAGTGTGACCGGTTTAATGTTCTGGATAAAATTTGCGCTCGATTTCTATTTTTTAATTGGTCAATAATTTTTGGTTTAGTTAAAAATCTTTGGTTTAGTTATTTAATTAAAAAAATTAAAATTTGTTTGAATTAAATATTAGTTAGAATTTGTTTTTATGATTTATTTTCTTAAATAAATAATAAGTATAAAATAAATATGTATATATTTACATTGGACCCTTTTTATTTTTATATATAAAAAAACAAGTAAATAAATAAAAAAAGGGGAGGAATCCGAAGGGGATCCACTCCCAACGGTCTGCACACGCGTCTCTCACGTATTCACTCATCCCCTCACAAAATCTACAAAAAAAAATCTCAAGATCTCTCTCCTCCTCACCACTCACAAAAAGGATTCCTCACCTCACTCACTCTCAGATTTCCCTGACGCCAACTCATTCACTCTCTCACATTACTAATTCTCTCACCACTCTCAAAAATCCAAAAAGAAGAAAAAATCTCTCGTCTCTCTCTGCAAACCCAGGGAAAGAGAAGAAAAATCTCTCTTCACTCTCAAAAACCCTCGCCGTCACTCTCGTTCTCCACCATCCGCCGCCATCTCATCTTCTTCCTTCCGCCACCCACTTCACGCCGCTATCCACTAAACACCACAAACCCCTTTTCCATCACTCTCCACCATCAATCAACTCACCGTCTTCCTCATAACCCCCTCCGCCGCTCTCACCGACGAGCTCGCCACCACACAAACCTTCGACCTTCATCTCCAAGCCACCGTCACCCTTCAAAGACCACACGCGACCTTCACCCTCCTCATCGCCGAAACAACACCATCGCTACACACATTTTCAACAAATCCTCATATCACCACCGACCAAAACCCTCGCTTTGATGGCTGTTTGAACATTTGATAGGTTGTAAATTCATGTCTATGTTGTAGGTCGAACCATTGCGGCGATTTCGGTCTCGCGAGCCTTGAGGACAGGTCGATGTTCATTGTGGCTATAGAGTCGAAATCAAAACCGGGACAGATCGCAGGAGGAAGCTTTGAATGAGCGGAGGCGATAAACTCCACAACAGTAAGAGCTAGCAGCAACGACAAACGCATCAGTAGCTGGTAGCATCGGAAAAGTCGTCATTGCGGTAACAATCTCAAGCTCTCCTCAAACATGACCATTACTTTATGTTGGTTTGGCTTTAATCACGTAGTTTGTTTTTGCTAGGCTGTTACGAAATTCACTGCCATTTGCCATAGCTTGGTTATTGAGAATTGGTGGATGTATCTGGAAAAATTCTGCTGTGTATCTGTTGTTGCTATTATGGCTTTCAGTTCGTTATAGCTACTTTAACTTAGATGATGTCGTATATGAGTTGTGTTTGTGTGCTGTTACGGTTTCTTTTTTTTATTTCCATTTCATTGAAATCGCAGGTTCTGGAAACTAGCACGATTAACCTGTTTTGTTGCGTTTGATTATTCTGGTTATGTGTATATTACTTTAGGAAGTTGATGTTGAGAGTCAAATGTTTTAGTTCTTTAATCTTCTCATAGATTTGTTTAAGTGTTATTCTGAATTGGGAAATCATAACAGCATGTTTCTTCTTTAAGGTTGACGTTTCAAAACCAGTTTTTGCAACGAATGAGTTTCGAATTTTGACGGACTTATTGTGGGTTAGCTTTGAGACCATTAGATTAATGTTGGCTGATTCAGGTTTATGTGCTATTCTAATTCAGTAAGAATGTTATGCTCAGAATATTGATGATTGTAAAGTTGGGAACATGAGGTTTGCTTTGTTGATTATATATTCCCAGATTTTGGTTAAGGAATTATGAGTTTTGTTTATATTTTGGGTTGAACACAGTCTTTTCGTTGCGTAAATTCTGGATGTGTGTATGTGTGAATTCTGGATGCGGTTTAAAATATTGCCTTTGGTTAAAGCTTTTTATTCACCCATCAACATAATGTGTGGAAGTTTTTGGTCTCCTTTAGAATAAATTAATTTGATTATTATACTTCATCATGCCATGTAGAATCATGTTCCTAATAGCAAATTGATTTTGATGATAGTATACCTTAAACATTCATAAACATTGAGAGCAATTTGGATATAACTAAGAGGTGGTTAATTGGATTTTAGTCCACGGATCCGGTAACTTCATGCCAATATACCGCCAAAATTCCAAATACATCAATTGTACATTCTTCACCGTGTTTCGATTTCATGCGGATTTCCAATTGCCGCCATGTATAAACCGGTTCCTAAGCACACTTTGTCACCGATTCATTTTTTTTAATCAAAGTTGTCACTAATTTGTTTTTTATAAAGAATATTATTAGTTGAATTTTTGTTTGATTAATTGTTTTTAATTAATTAACCTTAATTAACTTAATTATTTAAGATAATTAAATAATTTTGATAATTAGTTTTAATTAATTCGATTAATCAACTTAAGTAAAATTTGATAATAATCAAAGGATTTTCTTTTCCATCACCATTTCATAATCATTTTTAATTCAATTTCATTTCAATTCATCATCCAACACAAACCAATTTCAAAAAGCACAATCATGCAATTCTCGATTTAAATATCGAGCCCACTTTCAAACACCCTTATAAGTCGATCGCTCCTAAGCATCGCCATCAACCTCACATAGCTTACTCTTGGGCTTCCTTACAATGAAACCTACTTGGTTATTGATTAATCGAGTAGATGAAATAATACACTAAATACAATTCATTTCATTCATAAACACAAATTCAAGTCACTCTTCGAACCATTCAATTTCAAAAGAATTTTCTCTCTTAACATAAACTTGGGATGAAAAGGAGAATAGTAAGCTTCCGCTTCACTATCTCTCGACTATTCGAATAATTGGTGTACGCCATATTGCTCGGATTTTCGTCATTCAAATCAAACCCTTTCAATCAATACACTCCTCAAAACCTTATAATAATTAATCTTTGAATGAAAAGGAGAATAGTGAGCATCCGCTTTATTATCTCTCGATTATTTGAATAATTGGCGTACGCCATATTGCTCGGATCTTCGTCATTCAAATCAAAACCATAATCATACAATTTCAAATCATTTCTACAAATCCCAAATCCGTTTAATCCCATATTTCAGATGAAAAGAGGATAGGAGGCGTACGCCTCACTATCTTTCGATTATTCGAATAATTGGCGTACGCCACATTGCTCGAATCTTCGTCATCAATTCAAAACGCAATCAATCCAAACATATCTTTTACAATTTAAACTTCGGATGATAAAAGAGGGGAGGCTTACGCCTCACCCTCTCTCGATTATTTGAATAATTGGCGTACGCCATATTGCACAAATTATCGACTTCCGACTAAAACACGCTAAATAAACTTGGATAAAGGAATAGGTGGCGTACGCCTCATTATTCCTTGAATAAGCAAGTAGGGGGCGTACGCCTCACTACCGTGCGTATTCAACATCCACAAAAAAACTTTCAAAAATAATTCGAACGAAAAAGGAATAGAAGGCGGACGCCTTATTACTCCTCGAAAGAATTGGACGATTGGTGAACATCACATTGCTCAATCTTTCGTCGTTCTCCAAAAAACATTTCAAACAAATCAAACTAATTTCTCACCCCCGCGCGATCGAAACCAAATCAAAACACCCAAACACATCAATTCAACTTGTCACCCCCGCGTGACCAAAACACTCTTTTCAAAAAGAACATTGTTAATCCTTTCTAATGCGCACAACAAACCAACGCTTAAGCCTCCGCCGAGAGTAGACAAGCCAGCGTTTAGCCTTTAGACCGCGATCTACACAGTCGTTCATTAAAAGACACCAACAAAAACCGTAGTTCCCCGAACTACGAATGCTCTGATTTCCATATTGCACTATAAGGATACGTAGGCAGGAGATTGATGTATCTTCGCGAGCACACTAATAAAAAACCTTCCTTTTTCCCTTTCTGAGGTTCCCATCCATCTCTATTTATTCTTGATCCACTCGAAGAAAACAGACAACATAAATTAATATTCAATAGCAAATTAGACTAAAAGGTTCCCGTTGAGTACAACGGACGTGAGGGGTGCTAATACCTTCCCCTTGCGTAATCGACTCCCGAACCCGAATATGGTTGCGACGACCATTATTCTATTTTTCAAAAGTTTTATCGATATTTTCCTATCTCTTCATTGGGATAAATAAAGTTCGGTGGCGACTCTGTTCGAACACTAATTTTTCCGCGACCATCGCGAGGAATCGTATTTTTCGAGGTGCGACAAAATGTTATGTAAAGTGTCATAAGTTATTTTCATGGTGATAATGGTGTATACCACCCTTCGACCTGAAACCACTATGGACCCTAGATGTAGAGTCGAGTACCTTATTACTGATCAAACGTTGTCTGTAACTGGATGACCATAAAGACAGTTGATGGGTACTCCACGAAGCATGCTAAGGGACATGAGTGACCTAGATGGAATTTTCCCATCCTGCGTAACAGGATAAATGTCTATGGGCCCCATATTGAACTGGACAAAGATGACATGGTTTATGCCTTGTGTTCAATATAGACATAAGGGCAAAAGGGTAATTGTACACATAAGTATTATCACAAAAGGATTTGTCAGATCACATGACATTTTCATGTATTGGGTAGCAGTGATGTGTTTCTAGATACCACTCACTATTTATTATGTTAAATACGTGATTTAATATATTTGCCAATGTCGCGAAAACCTACAGGGTCACACATAAAAGGACGGATTGATGAGAGATAGAGTAACTAAGGAATACCGTAATGTACGATGCCCTTACGTGAATTGTAGAACATTAAAGGTACGGTGTACTTAAGTAGAATACGAAATATGGTAAGGTACCACGCGCTTAAGTGATTTTGGCATATTATAAGATATGGGCCACATACACTTGAGTGGGCTTTTTAGCTTGCAGCCCACACAAGTGGTTATATAAATAGAACCCTTGTGTAGAAGCATTTGTGCAGTTGCAATTTCGTTTCTCTCACTCACTTAAAGCCTTCATTCGTAGCAGTAGCACTGAGATTGAAGGAATCCGTTCGTGCGGACTGAGTAGAGGTGTTGTCATCGTTCAACGTTCGTGATCGCTCCGTAGATCTGCATCAAAGGTTACAATCGCCAAAAGAGGTAAGATTCTATCACTGATCATGCCCATTCATAAGGATCACTAAAGGAGAAATTTTAAATTCCGCTGCGTTTTGGATCGCTATTCTCCAACAGTGGTATCAAAGCCACTTACGAAACCATGCATCTGATAGCTGTTTATTTTCTGTATTTTTTGTATCAATATGATTAAAAGACAGAATGAATCAAAGAATAAACGAGTAATTAAATTTGGCATCATGTGTGTACGACTTGGATGATTGATGTTGACTATGCTTCGGAATCTGACATTAGTATGGTGAAGCAGTGATACATCGATCGTCCATAGGTTATGCAATTGAGATCAATCAAGTTATATATATGATGTAAGTAATCCTAATGCAAAATATGGTATATATGATATACTGTTTCTGTTTCGTTCATTCAAACACTTAATGGTTATTTTCCTTTGAGCGATCAATGGTCATTTGCTTCTTAATCCGACATTAGTATGGTGAAGTAATGATGTGTTGATCAATCATACTGAACCAATAATCGAGGTGTGTTTGACGGTCTGAAATCGGTGCATTAGGGTTAATGATGGCACAAGGGTTGTGTTGTCAAAGAGTTATGCGATTAGGGATGTGACTGCGCAAGAATTATGCTTTAAAGTATGAAGTGTTGATGCGAAAAACGACGTCGATTTCAATTGAATTGTTCATTAAAAATTTCGGCCAGGGGCGCTGCCCCCTTGACCCCCGTCCGCTGATCGGGCAGCGGACCCCCGGCTAACTCTGCGTAGTGTGATTGGTCGCCGAAATTTAATTTGGTTTTAATTAATTAAAAGAATTAAAATTAATAATAATAATAATAATGTGTTTATTATTATTGTCTTGTGGTGATCGGTTATGGCCTTAGTTTTCCTTTATTTTGTTTTGGGTTTGTAAAATACGACCTGCGTGTCGTGCCTCTTGTCGCACCTCAAAAATGATGATAATGCGATCCCTCGCGATAGGACGCGGAAAAAAAATGTTGTTCGAAACAGAGTCGCCACCGAACTTTATTTATTCCAATGAAGGAACAGGAAAATATCGAGAAAACCTTTGGAAATAAGAACAATGGTCATCGCAACCATATTCGGGTTCGGGAGTCGATTACGTAAGGGGAAGGTATTAGCACCCCTTACGTCCGTTGTACTCAACGAGAACCTCTTAGTCTGATTTTGCTATTTGACTGTTAATTGACTGTTTATTTGCTTGCTTCGAGTGATTAGAATTGATGATAGATATGGATGAAGACCTCAAGAGGGGAAATGGGAGGTTTTTTATTAGTGTGCTCGCGAAGATACAGCAATCTCCTGCCTACGTATTCCTTATAGTGCAATAAGGAAATCAGAGCAATCGTAGTTCGGGCTACTACGAATATTTGGTGTGTTTTGATGAACGACTGTATAGGTCGGCGTTCTAACGGCTAAACGCTGGCTTGTCTACTCTCGGGGGAGGCTCTAGCACTGGTTTGTTGTGCGCATTAGAAAGGATTGACAGTGTTCTTTTGAAGAGGTTTTGGTCACGCGGGGGTGACAAGTTGATTTGATGTGTTTGGGTGTTTTGGTTTCGATCGCTCGGGGGCGAGAAGTTGAGTTTGATTTGTTTGAGATGTTTTGGAGAACGACGAAAGATTGAGCAATGTGGTGTTCACCAATCGTCCAATTCTTTCGAGGAGTAATAAGGCGTCCGCCTTCTAGTCCCTTTTCGTTCGAATTATTTTGAAAGTTTGTTTGTGGATGTTGAATATGCATGGTAGTGAGGCGTACGCCCCCTACTTGCTTATCCAAAGAATAATGAGGCGTACGCCCCTTATTCCTTTATCCAAGTTTATTTAGCGTGTTTTAGTCGGACGTCGACAATTTGTGCAATATGGCGTTCGCCAATTATTCAAATAATCGAGAGATGGTGAGGCGTACGCCTCCTATCTCTTTTATCATCCGAGGTTTAAATTATAAAAAATATTTTGGATTTTGGACTGGTAAGTTTTGATCGAAAGATGATTTGAGTTTATTCAATTGTGGTTTTGAATTGATGACGAAGATTTGAGCAATGTGGCGTTCGCCAATTATTCGAATAATCGAAAGATAGGGAGGCGTACGCCTCCTATCCTCTTTTCATCTGAAATATGGAATTAAAAGAATTTAAGATTTGTAGTTGATTTAGAAAATGTGATTTGAAATTGTATGATTAAGGTTTAAATTGAATGACGAAGATCCGAGCAATATGGCGTACGGTTCTTCTTCTAAAGTGTTTGGCCAGCCTGTAACTGAGCATAGCGACGTGATCAACGCATGTTGGTTATGCCTTTGATGTGCCCAAGGGTTCTTGTCAAGATACGATGTTGCCCTTGTATGAACTTTTGACGTTCTTGGCTGTGAATTCAAGCAATCACTACTGTCTGACGCAATCTGCTTGACTGATTTGAAGATATGAAGGGAATTTGCCCCTTGCAACTTGTCTTGCCCCGGTATGTAGGGTGTTCAAAGGAATTCTTCTTGCAAGGGAACCTTTAGAAGTGATTATCCCATGACATGGTTTGAGTTTATTTTTCCCAACTCCTGAATCTTGCAATGGTCTGCCCCTGATTAGCCTTTGAGGGACTTGCCCCAGATGGACTGAGTACTGAAGTGTTTTTCCTCCATGATCAACCGATGCTTGGAGATTTGTCTTACACTGACTACCGTTTCTTAAGTCAATGTGATCAAAAGATGACATGCCCTTGATTCACAGGATGGTCTTGATTCGTGTCAGCACCAACGATCAAGTGCCTCTTGAATTGCCCCTTGTTGGAATTTACTCGATGTCAAGTACTGACTGACAATTAAGAATTGTTATTCAAGAAATGGTGATCTTAATGCAACAGTTATGCCATTTTTGAAAAACAATCATTCATTTGGATCGTTGTGGTAGTGTGTGGCGAGTGGATCATGTGTCCAATCGCGGTGCTTGATTTAGCTAGTGCATGAGTGATATAGTGAGAAGACAATATTAGCAAATATCTAGGAGTCAGTTTACTCAACCTTGCTATAATATGCTTTCAGAATAAACCCTACTTCAATTAGGAAATTCTTTTGAGGGTTGTAACGTGGCTTGGTTCATGGTTATTGAAACAAAAGGATATAAGGCTCAAAGTTTATTTCAACCCACCCCTTCTTCATGATGATCTCCAATCCTACGTTCAGTTAATTCGCACACATTCGTCTTTTGCAGGTGTACGGATAAAGATGGTGATTCAATGTCTCTTGGAATGGCAGCCACCTTATTTTGTTTTTTGGATGTCGGTGACCCTTTGATTTTTGTATGGTGGTCACTGATTCTTGTTTTGTTTTGCTGGAGACTTTCGTTGTCTCTTTCAATTTTGTTTTGATCCCTAACTTTTGCATGGACCGCTTTGTTTGAAGCTTTGATCCATCGGGATTGCCCCTGTTTTTGCCTAAGTCTCCTTTTTAGGGTGTTGGACTTAGCGGGCTCTTTCTTTGACTCTTTTTTAATTGTGACTGCCAAGTCATTGGTCATTGAAGAACAGCCGACATAAAATTTGGATTTGTATGGTTCCTTCGCCACTTCAGGATGTGTGTGAAGAATGTCATATGGTTGATCCTTGTATGGGATACTTCATCTTGTAATTTGAATGTGTAGTCAGATTAACTGAACACTACCCTACCCCAGGTTAAGCATAAGGGTTTGTAGATCCGAAAGAAACTCCTACTTCTAGGCTCGAAGTGGTTGACTAGGGATTAACTCCTTATCTCTCCGGTGTTTGGGGATTTGAGACAATGCCTGTACATCATCAGTAGGATTTTATCCGAAAGCATACAATAAGCAATTATGAGTATTTTGTTTTCGTCATCCTCCTTCCAACATTTACTAACAATAGTGTGATGAAAGAAAGTGAGGTGGAAAAGTGTGTGTTTGTGATTTGCAAATGTGATAGATGAGTGAATATGAAAGATTGATTCAAAGCATGCATAATCATCCCATTAATAAGACCAATTATAAATAACAGTGTTTAAAGCATACAGTACTTAGACAAACGAGATCAAATTACAAGAATGCAAAATGGTAAAATTGGCATAATGATCGCCTTCATTCAAATGAACAGGACTTCATCTCTTGATTCTCTACTGATCAGGTTGGTGAGAAACATTATCTTCGAGCTTCACTCGACTCTGCATGCGCTGGCATGGGATTCGTTGCGACGTTTGGCCTCACTGGCGTGAGTGTAAGTGCCTTACTATCAACCAAGTCCTGGACCTTGTGCTTGAAAGCCTTACAGTTCTCTATTGTGTGCCCTGGGGCACCCATGTGATACTCGCAGTGAGCATTGGCGTTGTAGCCTGGAGGATATGGTGGAGTTGCAGGTGTTATCTCCTTCAGAACAACCGATCCATCCTTTAGCAGGTAGGGAAGGATCTTGCTGTATGACACTGGCAAAGGATCGAAATGTCTTTCTGGCCTCCTTGCCCTCTGCTGATTAGGTTGACATTGTGGAGCACGTTGCTGTTGATTTTGATGTGGCTGCTGGTAAGCCGGCTGTTGATATTGTTGTTGATACGGTTGCTGATATGGTTGCTGATATGGTGTCGGGATGACCGCAGAAACCTGATCATAAGGCATAGGAGCATATGAAGGTGCCCTATATGCTCCTCCTCTCATTATGGCATTGGTTTGACCTTCTGGCTTCTTTGGGAGATTAGGATAAGGTTTCTTCATCCCATTTGAAGCATTAGCAGCACAAGGTAGCTTTCCCTTCTTGATCTGGCTTTCAATTCGTTCTCCCACGGAGACAACTTCAGCAAAAGTTGGGAAACTGGATCCTACCATCTTCTCCATGTATTGGGTATGCAGGGTTCCCATAAACATGTCAATTAGCTCTTTGTCAAGGAGAGGAGGTTGGACACGAGCTGCTAGCTCTCTCCACCGCTGAGCGTATTCCTTGAATGACTCATTGTTACGTTGAGTCATGTCTTGCAGTTGTGTGCGGTTGGGCGCTAGATCCGTGTTGTACTGATAATGCCTAAGGAAGGCTTCAGCCAGATCTCTCCATGATTGGACCTGTCCTCTCTTCAATTGCATGTACCACTCCAAGGATGCCCCACTGAGACTATCTTGGAAGTAATGAATCAGGAGTTGATCATTACTGATGTGGGCAGCCATTTTGCGACAGTAGGCTCTGAGGTGAGTTCTTGGGCAGCTGATTCCCTTGTATTTATCAAAGTCCGGGACCTTGAATTTTTGTGGAATCACGAGTCCTGGTACCAGGCACATATCAACGGCGTCCAAACCGGGAGTAGTGTGAACCTCCAAGGACTTAAACTTTTCCTCCAAAGCATGGAGTCTATCAACAGCTGGGTCTGGGAGACCTCCAACGGCAGGTTTGGCGGGTTGTGGCATGAAGAAAGCGTCATATGGATCTTCATCACCCATCATGGATCCATGGCGAGCAGATACAGTAGAATGCTCGTGGGGTTTTATATTGTCCATGGGATCGGAATAGGGGTCGGTCCTCCTCTAGGCTGATTAGGGTTACCATCAAGGTCGATCACTCCAGGGATGCTAAGTGATGGCGATCCAAACTCGGCAGCAACTTTCCTAGCTTCAGCGTTAGTCTCAGCATCTTTCTCTTTCTGGGCCAAGAGTAACATGGTCTCGAGCAGACGGTCCATCTTTGCCTGCATGGAGTCAATGTCGGTCCTCATTGAAACCTGGTTTGCTTCCAACTGTTCAAGTGTCATCTTGTAGTTGCGGCGTGTCTCGTACCGGTGTCGAGTAGTCAGCGTTTACTGGACAAAGGGTAGAATATGGTATAAGCTTTTATTTCTGGAAGATGAAATGCAATGCATGTTTATGATATGCAAATGCATGAAGTTTGCCATGTTTTTCACAGAGGAATACAGACTCAAAATTATTCACACGTCGGGTACGTCAGGATAACAGGAAGAAGTATGGGTTTCTCTGATCACTAGAAATTCCCAAAGGTAGGTTCTAAAGTTATGTTTTCAAGGAAGGAACTTAGACTCACGGATCAAGTTCAAAACTTCCTCGCAATGGTGGGCTAGCCACATCGTGATGGGAGTTCTGAAATGATCTAATCTAAGTGGGATTCTCGTATTGTACGAACAGGGTGTACACCCTTCGGCTCAACACTACATAATCACCGATTATGAAAACAAAACTTGGTTTTAAGGCGAGGTCCCTAGAGTCACGGATCGTGTTTAGAACCTCCACCGCAATGATGGGCTAGCCATATTATGATGGAAACTCCAAACAGATCTACTCTAGGTGGAGTCTTCGTATTGTCCCAATAGGCGTACGCCCCTCGGTTCAATACTACACAACTCCGGGTTCTAAGTTCTTCTCGAAGCTCAGGGGTGAAGCTTATCTCACAGCATACATCAGCCCCATATGAAAGTATCAAGGAAAATTACATACAACAGAAGCAATCATAATAAAATACAGAGAAATAATACGGGAGAAAAAATATTTTCTAACAGTCATAGCAAAATCAAACTAAGTTAGGCTAGACTCTCTCTAGCTTGGAGCAGGGTCCCCAGCAGAGTCGCCAGTCTGTCGCACCTCAAAAATGATGATAATGCGATCCCTCGCGATAGGACGCGGAAAAAAAATGTTGTTCGAAACAGAGTCGCCACCGAACTTTATTTATTCCAATGAAGGAACAGGAAAATATCGAGAAAACCTTTGGAAATAAGAACAATGGTCATCGCAACCATATTCGGGTTCGGGAGTCGATTACGTAAGGGGAAGGTATTAGCACCCCTTACGTCCGTTGTACTCAACGGAACCTCTTAGTCTGATTTTGCTATTTGACTGTTAATTGACTGTTTATTTGCTTGCTTCGAGTGATTAGAATTGATGATAGATATGGATGAAGACCTCAAGAGGGGGAAATGGGAGGTTTTTTATTAGTGTGCTCGCGAAGATACAGCAATCTCCTGCCTACGTATTCCTTATAGTGCAATAAGGAAATCAGAGCAATCGTAGTTCGGGCTACTACGAATATTTGGTGTGTTTTGATGAACGACTGTATAGGTCGGCGTTCTAACGGCTAAACGCTGGCTTGTCTACTCTCGGGGGAGGCTCTAGCACTGGTTTGTTGTGCGCATTAGAAAGGATTGACAGTGTTCTTTTGAAGAGGTTTTGGTCACGCGGGGGTGACAAGTTGATTTGATGTGTTTGGGTGTTTTGGTTTCGATCGCTCGGGGGCGAGAAGTTGAGTTTGATTTGTTTGAGATGTTTTGGAGAACGACGAAAGATTGAGCAATGTGGTGTTCACCAATCGTCCAATTCTTTCGAGGAGTAATAAGGCGTCCGCCTTCTAGTCCCTTTTCGTTCGAATTATTTTGAAAGTTTGTTTGTGGATGTTGAATATGCATGGTAGTGAGGCGTACGCCCCCTACTTGCTTATCCAAAGAATAATGAGGCGTACGCCCCTTATTCCTTTATCCAAGTTTATTTAGCGTGTTTTAGTCGGACGTCGACAATTTGTGCAATATGGCGTTCGCCAATTATTCAAATAATCGAGAGATGGTGAGGCGTACGCCTCCTATCTCTTTTATCATCCGAGGTTTAAATTATAAAAAATATTTTGGATTTTGGACTGGTAAGTTTTGATCGAAAGATGATTTGAGTTTATTCAATTGTGGTTTTGAATTGATGACGAAGATTTGAGCAATGTGGCGTTCGCCAATTATTCGAATAATCGAAAGATAGGGAGGCGTACGCCTCCTATCCTCTTTTCATCTGAAATATGGAATTAAAAGAATTTAAGATTTGTAGTTGATTTAGAAAATGTGATTTGAAATTGTATGATTAAGGTTTAAATTGAATGACGAAGATCCGAGCAATATGGTGTACGCCAATTATTCGAATAATCGAGAGATAATGAAGCGGATGCTCACTATTCTCCTTTTCATTCAAAGATTAATTATTACAAGGTTTTAAGGAGTGTATTGATTGAAAGGGTTTGATTTGAATGACGAAAATCCAAGCAATATGGCGTACGCCAATTATTCGAATAGTCGAGAGATAGTGAAGCGGAAGCTTACTATTCTCCTTTTCATCCCAATGTTTATGTTTGAAAGAGAAAATCCTTTTGAAGTTGAATGGTTTGAAAGATGATTTGAATTTGTGGAATTTAAGATTTAATCGGGTGACAAGAACTCGCGCAATATGGCGTACGCCAATTATTCGAGTAATTGAGAAATAGTAAGGCGTACGCCTCCTATCTCTTTTTCAACCCAAGTTTATTTTAAAAGAGAAAATTTTTTAGAAGTTATATTTGATTTGAAAAATGATTTGAATTTGCGTGACTTAAGATTTAATCGGGTGACAAGAACTTGCGCAATATGGCGTACGCCAATTATTCAAGTGCTTGAGAGATAGTGAAGCGTACGCTTCCTATCTCCTTTTCATCCCAAATTTATGTTTAAAAGAGAAAATCCTTTTGAAGTTGAATGGTTTGAAAGATGATTTGAATTTGTGGAATTTAAGATTTAATCGGGTGACAAGAACTCGCGCAATATGGCGTACGCCAATTATTCGAGTAATTGAGAAATAGTAAGGCGTTCGCCTCCTATCTCTTTTTCAACCCAAGTTTATTTTAAAAGAGAAAATTCTTTAGAAGTTATATTTGATTTGAAAAATGATTTGAATTTGCGTGACTTAAGATTTAATCGGGTGACAAGAACTTGCGCAATATGGCGTACGCCAATTATTCAAGTGCTTGAGAGATAGTGAAGCGTACGCTTCCTATCTCCTTTTCATCCCAAATTTATGTTTAAAAGAGAAAATTCCTTTGAGATCGAATGGTTTGGAAAAATGATTTGAATTTGTGTTTATGAATGAAATGAATTTTAGTGTATTATTTCATCTACTCGATTAATCAATAACCAAGTAGGTTTCATTGTAAGGAAGCCCAAGAGTAAGCTATGTGAGGTTGATGGCGATGCAAAGAGCAATCGACTTACAAGGGGGTTTATTTTGAAAATAGGCTCGATATGGAATCGAGAATTGTATGATGTGATATTTGAAATTGGTTTGTATGATTTTGAAGTAAAATTGGAAGTGATAATGAAAAGATGGTTTGGAATTGGAATGAAATGAAATGGTTTCCTAATTAACCCAAATAAATTTCTCAAAATTTGATGGAATCAATTAATTAATTTAACTAAAACTAATTACCAAAAATATTTACTTAAAAATAATCATGTTAATAAACAACATTTTAAATTGATTAATTTAAAAAAGCAATATATGATAACACTGATTTACAAAACTCGAATCATGGTAGTCACAAAATGTGCTTCTGATTTATGCATCAAACGTAAACATAATCAATTCAATATTGTTTAATATTTACAAATTTGTTTATAATATTCCAATGTGATTAGCAAAAATTTGTTCAATATTGTTTAATATTTACAAATTTATAGTAATAGGAAAAGGAGGCATAATAGAGATAATGTTAACTCTCCATGGATAGAGATTTCAAGAAGAACAAAGCAAACTAGCACGGAAATCTTGTTTTCTCGTGATTCAAGTACTAATGCGTGAGAAGGAAAACAAAGGATTTAGATGAAAATTAAGGTCACTTGAAACAAACAGCAATACAAACATCAATGAATTTTAAACAAAAACTAATCCATCCAAACATTATCCTTAACTTGAAACCAATCATCAACTCTTTATGGTAATAAAGACATAACCCGAATAATCAGAAGCAACAACAAAAAGGTTAATCATGCTAGTTTCCAAAACCTGTGATTTTAATGAAATTGCAATTGACATGAAAGTGATAACAGGACACAAACACAGCTCATACAAGACATCGTGTAAATTAAAATGGCTGAAAATCAGAATAGCAACAGCAGATACACAGCAGAATTTTTTAAATACAACCACCAACTTTCAATAACAGCCTAGCCAAAAACAAACTACCTGATTAAAGCCAAACCAAAATAAGTCATGGTCATGTTGGAGGAGAGCTTGAGATTATTACCGAAATACGACTTCTCGGAGACTACCGGCTACTGATGCGTTTGCCGTTGCTGCTAGCTCTTACTGTTGTGGAGTTTATCGCCTCTGCTCACCCAAAGCTTCCTCCTGCGACCTGTCCCGGTTTTGATTTCGACTCTATGGCCACAATCAACATCGACCTGTCATCAAGGCTTGCGAGACCGAAATCACCGCAATGGTTTGTCCTGCAAAATAGAGATGAATTCACAACCCATCAAATGTCCAAACAGCCATTAAAGCGAGGAGAGAGTAGTGGTCGTTGAATAGGTGGCGGTGGGTAGTTTCGCGAGGTGGATGAGGCTCTCGTGGTGGTTTTGACGGCGGCGATGTTTGAGCGATTTGGGGTTGTTTCGCGAAAAGAGTTTGAGGGCGATGACAGTTGTAAGGGTTTGAGCGGCGGTTGAAGCGGTGGCGGTTTTTGAGGTGTTGGTGAGGGTTTACGTTGATGGGGCGGATGAGGATTCGAAGTGAGAGACGATGAAGATGAAAAGGGTTTCGGTTGGTCGATGGGGGTTTCGATGGAGGGAGTTTGAGCGGAGGGTTGTGGATGGTAGAAACGAAGGTGAAGGGTGAGGTGATGGTGTCGCGGTTAGGGATAGGGGTTTCGCCGGCGATGGATTCGCGTCGTTTTGTGAGGTTGTTGAGAGATGATGGTGGAAGGAAGACGTTGGGAGTGGATTTTGTTGAGGGATTTTTCAGAGTTTGTTGGGAGTGGAGCAGGGACAATGGAGAGAGACGTTGGGAGATTTTGTTTTCTATGGAAGGGTATCCAATGTATAATATATACATATATTTATTTTTAAAAAATCTATCTAATATATAAATAATTAACTAATATTTATAAACAAAAATTAACTACTATTTTAGAAAAAATCTAACTAATATAAAAAACTAATTATTTAAATTAACTAATACCTAATTAAAATAGATAAAAAAAACTAACTAATATTTAAAACTAATCAATATTAAAAACTAACTAATTCTTAATTAAATAACTAATATTTTTTTTTAAACACTAACTAATTATTTAAATTTAAATATCTAAAAAAGAAAATTACCAATTAAAAATTGAGTACAAATTATTCGGAAAATTAAATAAATCACAGTCTTTCTTCGAATCTTGACAATTCAACCGATTTCTTTATTCTCAAATAAATTCCCTCTGATTGATATTTCCGGCATTTATTCATGATGCAAATGTGTGTCATGTTATGTGTATGATGCAAAAATGAAACTGAAATTAATTTTTGAAAAGAAATTAAAAATAAGCCCGGACAAAATTGGGGTACGACAGCTGCCCCTATTTAATTATCTTGAATCAGAAGGTAAGAATGACAAAGGTCATCATACATTCGTGGTGGAAGGTAATTAAATACTAAAGGATCCGAATTTTGTCCTTTGAAATGCAATGGGGAGATGCAGATGAAAATGCAATGGATGCCAAGGTAGTAGGGGTAGAATGCCAAACCAAAGCCAACCCTCGAGTCAACATTCAAATCTTGCGCAGGTTGTTTCTGGTGTGAAGACAAAGGTGGGATCGGTTTTCTGACACCAAAAGGATGACAGAGATTCACCATGATTTTGCGGATTGTCATCACCAAAAGGATGATGGATAAGCTGAGCTTCAAAGGTAGTCATCACCAAAAGGATGATGTCTGTCACCAAAAGGATGATGGTTATTCTGATAAGGTTTTCCATTACTGAGAGTATTGTATCAAGGCTATCACCAAAAGGATGATAGTTGACTCATCAACTTCAAAGATCACCTGTCACCAAAAGGATGAAGGTAAGATCCAACAACAAGACTTGTTATCACCAAAAGGATGATAATAAGTCGAAAAACCCAATGATCACCATCACCAAAAGGATGAAGGCATAGTCACACAACAAACTTGTTATCACCAAAAGGATGATAATAAGTCAACACACAATTGATCACCGTCACCAAAAGGATGAAGGTAGGATCAAGACAAACTTGTTATCACCAAAAGGATGATAAGAAGCACACACGCAATTGATCACCATCACCAAAAGGATGAGGGTAGGATCAAGACACAAACTTGTTATCACCAAAAGGATGATAAGAAGTCAACAATCACCATCACCAAAAGGATGAAGGTAGTGTCAAACGACAAAACTTATTACCACCAAAAGGATGATAATAAGCACACACGCAATTGATCACCATCACCAAAAGGATGAGGGTAGGATCAAGACACAAACTCGTTATCACCAAAAGGATGACAATAAGTCAACAATCACCATCACCAAAAGGATGAAGGTATTGTCAAACGATAAAACTTGTTACCACCAAAAGGATGATAATAAGTCACACACGCAATTGATCACCATCACCAAAAGGATGAAGGTAGGATCAAGACACAAACTTGTTATCACCAAAAGGATGATAATAAGTCGACAATCACCATCACCAAAAGGATGAAGGCATAATTAAAAGACAAAACTTGTTACCACCAAAAGGATGATAATAAGCACACACGCAATTGATCACCATCACCAAAAGGATGAGGGTAGGATCAAGACACAAACTTGTTATCACCAAAAGGATGATAATAAGCACACACGCAATTGATCACCATCACCAAAAGGATGAAGGTAGGATCAAGACACAAACTTGTTATCACCAAAAGGATGATAATAAGTTGACAATCACCATCACCAAAAGGATGAAGGTATTGTCAAACGACAAACTCGTTACCACCAAAAGGATGATAATAAGCACACACGCAAGTGATCACCATCACCAAAAGGATGAGGGTAGGATCAAGACACAAACTTGTTATCACCAAAAGGATGATAAGAAGTCAACAATCACCATCACCAAAAGGATGAAGGTATTGTCAAACGACAAAACTTATTACCACCAAAAGGATGATAATAAGCACACACGCAATTGATCACCATCACCAAAAGGATGAAGGTAAGATCAAGACACAGACTTGTTATCACCAAAAGGATGATAATCACCATCACCAAAAGGATGAAGGTATAATCAAGACACAAACTTGTTATCACCAAAAGGATGATAAGAAGCACACAACTCAAATGGTCACCGTCACCAAAAGGATGAAGGTAGAACCAAGACACAAACTTGTTATCACCAAAAGGATGATAAGAAGCAACAATCACCATCACCAAAAAGATGAAGGTATTGTCAAACGACAAAACTTGTTACCATCAAAAGGATGATAATAAGTCGATAGTCACCATCACCAAAAGGATGAAGGCACTACAACACAACAGAACTCGTTATCACCAAAAGGATGATAATGAATCCACAATCACCATCACCAAAAGGATGAAGGTGAGATCATAACTTCAAAACTCGTTACCACCAAAAGGATGATAATAAGTTATAATAACTTCAAATATTACTGACACCAAAAGGATGACAGTGGGGTTGAACTTTTCAAATGTCACCATCACCAAAAGGATGATAGCTTAAACCAAACTCCATAATCTCTATCACCAAAAGGATGATATTTAGATTGAACTGGACGTCATCACCAAAAGGGTGATGATTGAACTAGAATGACAAGGATTGCTTATCACCATAAGGATCGCCGACACCAAAAGGATGACGGTAGGTTGTAGTGATTGTAGAGGTCACCATTCACCAAAAGGATGAAGGTTAGCTTAAAACTTCAAGGATCTTCGACACCAAAAGGATGACAGTAAGATCACAAATGTCAAGAATTTACCATTACCAAAAGGATAATGGTGACCGTAAACAGGGTGACGATTAATATTATTCCTCAAGGGACTTTCACCAAAAGGATGATATTGAGAAAAATATTGGAAAAATAAGGCTACTGTCAAAGTTCAATAAACCTGATTTGCTGGGTAGTGTTAGAATATTGCTGGATGAGACTTGCTCAGGGTATTGACAACAAAAGGTTGCAAAGCCAATATTCTCTAGGGAGATGTAGTTTCTGTTAACAAAAGATTACAGGAAACGACTCATTGAGGGACGCTCAACGCGAAACAAGGTAAGTGTTTGGAGAAACATTGTTTGACTTAGCTGAGGATAACGTCTTATCAACAAAAGGTTGAAGGATGTAGCTTAATGGGGAACGCCCAACAATACAAGATAGGGACTCACTCAGAGGAAGTGACAATGACTCGACTGAGGATTGGCCTGGATGCCTACGACTAAACCTTGGATTTTGATTTGTGTTATGTACATGAATGATATGCATGTGTTATGTAATGAGGTGATGCATGTGATGCATGTTTGAATGCAAAGAATGATTGGTTTGTTTGGGATTGGCCCACCTTCTCAAAGGCAGTGTATCTTCTGGAAACCAGTGTTGGTTGTATTTGTTTTTGTGTGGGTGCCAGTAAGGTGGGTTTTGGGTTTTCTGGTAATTGTCACTGTAGATTGGACTGTTGATTGGTGGAAGGATCTGACTCCCCGACACTCAGTAGTTGATGAGGTGATGAACACGCAATAGATGCGGATACTCTTGGTGCCCCAAGTTTGCTCCCTTGCTGATATATTATGTATTTGTCTCTGAGAAGATCTTGGTTCTTCTTCTAAAGTGTTTGGCCAGCCTGTAACTGAGCATAGCGACGTGATCAACGCATGTTGGTTATGCCTTTGATGTGCCCCAAGGGTTCTTGTCAAGATACGATGTTGCCCTTGTATGAACTTTTGACGTTCTTGGCTGTGAATTCAAGCAATCACTACTGTCTGACACAATCTGCTTGACTGATTTGAAGATATGAAGGGAATTTGCCCCTTGCAACTTGTCTTGCCCCGGTATGTAGGGTGTTCAAAGGAATTCTTCTTGCAAGGGAACCTTTAGAAGTGATTATCCCATGACATGGTTTGAGTTTATTTTTCCCAACTCCTGAATCTTGCAATGGTCTGCCCCTGATTAGCCTTTGAGGGACTTGCCCCAGATGGACTGAGTACTGAAGTGTTTTTCCTCCATGATCAACCGATGCTTGGAGATTTGTCTTACACTGACTACCGTTTCTTAAGTCAATGTGATCAAAAGATGACATGCCCTTGATTCACAGGATGGTCTTGATTCGTGTCAGCACCAACGATCAAGTGCCTCTTGAATTGCCCCTTGTTGGAATTTACTCGATGTCAAGTACTGACTGACAATTAAGAATTGTTATTCAAGAAATGGTGATCTTAATGCAACAGTTATGCCATTTTTGAAAAACAATCATTCATTTGGATCGTTGTGGTAGTGTGTGGCGAGTGGATCATGTGTCCAATCGCGGTGCTTGATTTAGCTAGTGCATGAGTGATATAGTGAGAAGACAATATTAGCAAATATCTAGGAGTCAGTTTACTCAACCTTGCTATAATATGCTTTCAGAATAAACCCTACTTCAATTAGGTCTTTTGAGGGTTGTAACGTGGCTTGGTTCATGGTTATTGAAACAAAAGGATATAAGGCTCAAAGTTTATTTCAACCCACCCCTTCTTCATGATGATCTCCAATCCTACGTTCAGTTAATTCGCACACATTCGTCTTTTGCAGGTGTACGGATAAAGATGGTGATTCAATGTCTCTTGGAATGGCAGCCACCTTATTTTGTTTTTTGGATGTCGGTGACCCTTTGATTTTTGTATGGTGGTCACTGATTCTTGTTTTTGTTTTGCTGGAGACTTTCGTTGTCTCTTTCAATTTTGTTTTGATCCCTAACTTTTGCATGGACCGCTTTGTTTGAAGCTTTGATCCATCGGGATTGCCCCTGTTTTTGCCTAAGTCTCCTTTTTAGGGTGTTGGACTTAGCGGGCTCTTTCTTTGACTCTTTTTTAATTGTGACTGCCAAGTCATTGGTCATTGAAGAACAACCGACATAAAATTTGGATTTGTATGGTTCCTTCGCCACTTCAGGATGTGTGTGAAGAATGTCATATGGTTGATCCTTGTATGGGATACTTCATCTTGTAATTTGAATGTGTAGTCAGATTAACTGAACACTACCCTACCCCAGGTTAAGCATAAGGGTTTGTAGATCCGAAAGAAACTCCTACTTCTAGGCTCGAAGTGGTTGACTAGGGATTAACTCCTTATCTCTCCGGTGTTTGGGGATTTGAGACAATGCCTGTACATCATCAGTAGGATTTTATCCGAAAGCATACAATAAGCAATTATGAGTATTTTGTTTTCGTCATCCTCCTTCCAACATTTACTAACAATAGTGTGATGAAAGAAAGTGAGGTGGAAAAGTGTGTGTTTGTGATTTGCAAATGTGATAGATGAGTGAATATGAAAGATTGATTCAAAGCATGCATAATCATCCCATTAATAAGACCAATTATAAATAACAGTGTTTAAAGCATACAGTACTTAGACAAACGAGATCAAATTACAAGAATGCAAAATGGTAAAATTGGCATAATGATCGCCTTCATTCAAATGAACAGGACTTCATCTCTTGATTCTCTACTGATCAGGTTGGTGAGAAACATTATCTTCGAGCTTCACTCGACTCTGCATGCGCTGGCATGGGATTCGTTGCGACGTTTGGCCTCACTGGCGTGAATGTAAGTGCCTTACTATCAACCAAGTCCTGGACCTTGTGCTTGAAAGCCTTACAGTTCTCTATTGTGTGCCCTGGGGCACCCATGTGATACTCGCAGTGAGCATTGGCGTTGTAGCCTGGAGGATATGGTGGAGTTGCAGGTGTTATCTCCTTCAGAACAACCGATCCATCCTTTAGCAGGTAGGGAAGGATCTTGCTGTATGACACTGGCAAAGGATCGAAATGTCTTTCTGGCCTCCTTGCCCTCTGCTGATTAGGTTGACGTTGTGGAGCACGTTGCTGTTGATTTTGATGTGGCTGCTGGTAAGCCGGCTGTTGATATTGTTGTTGATACGGTTGCTGATATGGTTGCTGATATGGTGTCGGGATGACCGCAGAAACCTGATCATAAGGCATAGGAGCATATGAAGGTGCCCTATATGCTCCTCCTCTCATTATGGCATTGGTTTGACCTTCTGGCTTCTTTGGGAGATTAGGATAAGGTTTCTTCATCCCATTTGAAGCATTAGCAGCACAAGGTAGCTTTCCCTTCTTGATCTGGCTTTCAATTCGTTCTCCCACGGAGACAACTTCAGCAAAAGTTGGGAAACTGGATCCTACCATCTTCTCCATGTATTGGGTATGCAGGGTTCCCATAAACATGTCAATTAGCTCTTTGTCAAGGAGAGGAGGTTGGACACGAGCTGCTAGCTCTCTCCACCGCTGAGCGTATTCCTTGAATGACTCATTGTTACGTTGAGTCATGTCTTGCAGTTGTGTGCGGTTGGGCGCTAGATCCGTGTTGTACTGATAATGCCTAAGGAAGGCTTCAGCCAGATCTCTCCATGATTGGACCTGTCCTCTCTTCAATTGCATGTACCACTCCAAGGATGCCCCACTGAGACTATCTTGGAAGTAATGAATCAGGAGTTGATCATTACTGATGTGGGCGGCCATTTTGCGACAGTAGGCTCTGAGGTGAGTTCTTGGGCAGCTGATTCCCTTGTATTTATCAAAGTCCGGGACCTTGAATTTTTGTGGAATCACGAGTCCTGGTACCAGGCACATATCAACGGCGTCCAAACCGGGAGTAGTGTGAACCTCCAAGGACTTAAACTTTTCCTCCAAAGCATGGAGTCTATCAACAGCTGGGTCTGGGAGACCTCCAACGGCAGGTTTGGCGGGTTGTGGCATGAAGAAAGCGTCATATGGATCTTCATCACCCATCATGGATCCATGGCGAGCAGATACAGTAGAATGCTCGTGGGGTTTTATATTGTCCATTGGGATCGGAATAGGGGTCGGTCCTCCTCTAGGCTGATTAGGGTTACCATCAAGGTCGATCACTCCAGGGATGCTAAGTGATGGCGATCCAAACTCGGCAGCAACTTTCCTAGCTTCAGCGTTAGTCTCAGCATCTTTCTCTTTCTGGGCCAAGAGTAACATGGTCTCGAGCAGACGGTCCATCTTTGCCTGCATGGAGTCAATGTCGGTCCTCATTGAAACCTGGTTTGCTTCCAACTGTTCAAGTGTCATCTTGTAGTTGCGGCGTGTCTCGTACCGGTGTCGAGTAGTCAGCGTTTACTGGACAAAGGGTAGAATATGGTATAAGCTTTTATTTCTGGAAGATGAAATGCAATGCATGTTTATGATATGCAAATGCATGAAGTTTGCCATGTTTTTCACAGAGGAATACAGACTCAAAATTATTCACACGTCGGGTACGTCAGGATAACAGGAAGAAGTATGGGTTTCTCTGATCACTAGAAATTCCCAAAGGTAGGTTCTAAAGTTATGTTTTCAAGGAAGGAACTTAGACTCACGGATCAAGTTCAAAACTTCCTCGCAATGGTGGGCTAGCCACATCGTGATGGGAGTTCTGAAATGATCTAATCTAAGTGGGATTCTCGTATTGTACGAACAGGGTGTACACCCTTCGGCTCAACACTACATAATCACCGATTATGAAAACAAAACTTGGTTTTAAGGCGAGGTCCCTAGAGTCACGGATCGTGTTTAGAACCTCCACCGCAATGATGGGCTAGCCATATTATGATGGAAACTCCAAACAGATCTACTCTAGGTGGAGTCTTCGTATTGTCCCAATAGGCGTACGCCCCTCGGTTCAATACTACACAACTCCGGGTTCTAAGTTCTTCTCGAAGCTCAGGGGTGAAGCTTATCTCACAGCATACATCAGCCCCATATGAAAGTATCAAGGAAAATTACATACAACAGAAGCAATCATAATAAAATACAGAGAAATAATACGGGAGAAAAAATATTTTCTAACAGTCATAGCAAAATCAAACTAAGTTAGGCTAGACTCTCTCTAGCTTGGAGCAGGGTCCCCAGCAGAGTCGCCAGTCTGTCGCACCTCAAAAATGATGATAATGCGATCCCTCGCGATAGGACGCGGAAAAAAAATGTTGTTCGAAACAGAGTCGCCACCGAACTTTATTTATTCCAATGAAGGAACAGGAAAATATCGAGAAAACCTTTGGAAATAAGAACAATGGTCATCGCAACCATATTCGGGTTCGGGAGTCGATTACGTAAGGGGAAGGTATTAGCACCCCTTACGTCCGTTGTACTCAACGGGAACCTCTTAGTCTGATTTTGCTATTTGACTGTTAATTGACTGTTTATTTGCTTGCTTCGAGTGATTAGAATTGATGATAGATATGGATGAAGACCTCAAGAGGGGGAAATGGGAGGTTTTTTATTAGTGTGCTCGCGAAGATACAGCAATCTCCTGCCTACGTATTCCTTATAGTGCAATAAGGAAATCAGAGCAATCGTAGTTCGGGCTACTACGAATATTTGGTGTGTTTTGATGAACGACTGTATAGGTCGGCGTTCTAACGGCTAAACGCTGGCTTGTCTACTCTCGGGGGAGGCTCTAGCACTGGTTTGTTGTGCGCATTAGAAAGGATTGACAGTGTTCTTTTGAAGAGGTTTTGGTCACGCGGGGGTGACAAGTTGATTTGATGTGTTTGGGTGTTTTGGTTTCGATCGCTCGGGGGCGAGAAGTTGAGTTTGATTTGTTTGAGATGTTTTGGAGAACGACGAAAGATTGAGCAATGTGGTGTTCACCAATCGTCCAATTCTTTCGAGGAGTAATAAGGCGTCCGCCTTCTAGTCCCTTTTCGTTCGAATTATTTTGAAAGTTTGTTTGTGGATGTTGAATATGCATGGTAGTGAGGCGTACGCCCCCTACTTGCTTATCCAAAGAATAATGAGGCGTACGCCCCTTATTCCTTTATCCAAGTTTATTTAGCGTGTTTTAGTCGGACGTCGACAATTTGTGCAATATGGCGTTCGCCAATTATTCAAATAATCGAGAGATGGTGAGGCGTACGCCTCCTATCTCTTTTATCATCCGAGGTTTAAATTATAAAAAATATTTTGGATTTTGGACTGGTAAGTTTTGATCGAAAGATGATTTGAGTTTATTCAATTGTGGTTTTGAATTGATGACGAAGATTTGAGCAATGTGGCGTTCGCCAATTATTCGAATAATCGAAAGATAGGGAGGCGTACGCCTCCTATCCTCTTTTCATCTGAAATATGGAATTAAAAGAATTTAAGATTTGTAGTTGATTTAGAAAATGTGATTTGAAATTGTATGATTAAGGTTTAAATTGAATGACGAAGATCCGAGCAATATGGCGTACGCCAATTATTCGAATAATCGAGAGATAATGAAGCGGATGCTCACTATTCTCCTTTTCATTCAAAGATTAATTATTACAAGGTTTTAAGGAGTGTATTGATTGAAAGGGTTTGATTTGAATGACGAAAATCCAAGCAATATGGCGTACGCCAATTATTCGAATAGTCGAGAGATAGTGAAGCGGAAGCTTACTATTCTCCTTTTCATCCCAATGTTTATGTTTGAAAGAGAAAATCCTTTTGAAGTTGAATGGTTTGAAAGATGATTTGAATTTGTGGAATTTAAGATTTAATCGGGTGACAAGAACTCGCGCAATATGGCGTACGCCAATTATTCGAGTAATTGAGAAATAGTAAGGCGTACGCTTCCTATCTCTTTTTCAACCCAAGTTTATTTTAAAAGAGAAAATTTTTTAGAAGTTATATTTGATTTGAAAAATGATTTGAATTTGCGTGACTTAAGATTTAATCGGGTGACAAGAACTTGCGCAATATGGCGTACGCCAATTATTCAAGTGCTTGAGAGATAGTGAAGCGTACGCTTCCTATCTCCTTTTCATCCCAAATTTATGTTTAAAAGAGAAAATCCTTTTGAAGTTGAATGGTTTGAAAGATGATTTGAATTTGTGGAATTTAAGATTTAATCGGGTGACAAGAACTCGCGCAATATGGCGTACGCCAATTATTCGAGTAATTGAGAAATAGTAAGGCGTTCGCCTCCTATCTCTTTTTCAACCCAAGTTTATTTTAAAAGAGAAAATTCTTTAGAAGTTATATTTGATTTGAAAAATGATTTGAATTTGCGTGACTTAAGATTTAATCGGGTGACAAGAACTTGCGCAATATGGCGTACGCCAATTATTCAAGTGCTTGAGAGATAGTGAAGCGTACGCTTCCTATCTCCTTTTCATCCCAAATTTATGTTTAAAAGAGAAAATTCCTTTGAGATCGAATGGTTTGGAAAAATGATTTGAATTTGTGTTTATGAATGAAATGAATTTTAGTGTATTATTTCATCTACTCGATTAATCAATAACCAAGTAGGTTTCATTGTAAGGAAGCCCAAGAGTAAGCTATGTGAGGTTGATGGCGATGCAAAGAGCAATCGACTTACAAGGGGGTTTATTTTGAAAATAGGCTCGATATGGAATCGAGAATTGTATGATGTGATATTTGAAATTGGTTTGTATGATTTTGAAGTAAAATTGGAAGTGATAATGAAAAGATGGTTTGGAATTGGAATGAAATGAAATGGTTTCCTAATTAACCCAAATAAATTTCTCAAAATTTGATGGAATCAATTAATTAATTTAACTAAAACTAATTACCAAAAATATTTACTTAAAAATAATCATGTTAATAAACAACATTTTAAATTGATTAATTTAAAAAAGCAATATATGATAACACTGATTTACAAAACTCGAATCATGGTAGTCACAAAATGTGCTTCTGATTTATGCATCAAACGTAAACATAATCAATTCAATATTGTTTAATATTTACAAATTTGTTTATAATATTCCAATGTGATTAGCAAAAATTTGTTCAATATTGTTTAATATTTACAAATTTATAGTAATAGGAAAAGGAGGCATAATAGAGATAATGTTAACTCTCCATGGATAGAGATTTCAAGAAGAACAAAGCAAACTAGCACGGAAATCTTGTTTTCTCGTGATTCAAGTACTAATGCGTGAGAAGGAAAACAAAGGATTTAGATGAAAATTAAGGTCACTTGAAACAAACAGCAATACAAACATCAATGAATTTTAAACAAAAACTAATCCATCCAAACATTATCCTTAACTTGAAACCAATCATCAACTCTTTATGGTAATAAAGACATAACCCGAATAATCAGAAGCAACAACAAAAAGGTTAATCATGCTAGTTTCCAAAACCTGTGATTTTAATGAAATTGCAATTGACATGAAAGTGATAACAGCACACAAACACAGCTCATACAAGACATCGTGTAAATTAAAATGGCTGAAAATCAGAATAGCAACAGCAGATACACAGCAAAATTTTTTAAATACAACCACCAACTTTCAATAACAGCCTAGCCAAAAACAAACTACCTGATTAAAGCCAAACCAAAATAAGTCATGGTCATGTTGGAGGAGATCTTGAGATTATTACCGAAATACGACTTCTCGGAGACTACCGGCTACTGATGCGTTTGCCGTTGCTGCTAGCTCTTACTGTTGTGGAGTTTATCGCCTCTGCTCACCCAAAGCTTCCTCCTGCGATCTGTCCCGGTTTTGATTTCGACTCTATGGCCACAATCAACATCGACCTGTCATCAAGGCTTGCGAGACCGAAATCACCGCAATGGTTTGTCCTGCAAAATAGAGATGAATTCACAACCCATCAAATGTCCAAACAGCCATTAAAGCGAGGAGAGAGTAGTGGTCGTTGAATAGGTGGCGGTGGGTAGTTTCGCGAGGTGGATGAGGCTCTCGTGGTGGTTTTGACGGCGGCGATGTTTGAGCGATTTGGGGTTGTTTCGCGAAAAGAGTTTGAGGGCGATGACAGTTGTAAGGGTTTGAGCGGCGGTTGAAGCGGTGGCGGTTTTTGAGGTGTTGGTGAGGGTTTACGTTGATGGGGCGGATGAGGATTCGAAGTGAGAGACGATGAAGATGAAAAGGGTTTCGGTTGGTCGATGGGGGTTTCGATGGAGGGAGTTTGAGCGGAGGGTTGTGGATGGTAGAAACGAAGGTGAAGGGTGAGGTGATGGTGTCGCGGTTAGGGATAGGGGTTTCGCCGGCGATGGATTCGCGTCGTTTTGTGAGGTTGTTGAGAGATGATGGTGGAAGGAAGACGTTGGGAGTGGATTTTGTTGAGGGATTTTTCAGAGTTTGTTGGGAGTGGAGCAGGGACAATGGAGAGAGACGTTGGGAGATTTTGTTTTCTATGGAAGGGTATCCAATGTATAATATATACATATATTTATTTTTAAAAAATCTATCTAATATATAAATAATTAACTAATATTTATAAACAAAAATTAACTACTATTTTAGAAAAAATCTAACTAATATAAAAAACTAATTATTTAAATTAACTAATACCTAATTAAAATAGATAAAAAAAACTAACTAATATTTAAAACTAATCAATATTAAAAACTAACTAATTCTTAATTAAATAACTAATATTTTTTTTAAAACACTAACTAATTATTTAAATTTAAATATCTAAAAAAGAAAATTACCAATTAAAAATTGAGTACAAATTATTCGGAAAATTAAATAAATCACAGTCTTTCTTCGAATCTTGACAATTCAATCGATTTCTTTATTCTCAAATAAATTCCCTCTGATTGATATTTCCGGCATTTATTCATGATGCAAATGTGTGTCATGTTATGTGTATGATGCAAAAATGAAACTGAAATTAATTTTTGAAAAGAAATTAAAAATAAGCCCGGACAAAATTGGGGTACGACACCTCTCTTTTTATCTATTAATGTAACTTCGTTTCTCATCTCACTCCCTCGTATGTAAAACGAGTTTCTTTTATGTAATGTAATGTTATGAAGAAAGAGAAGAATTCAATATCAAAGGAGGACAACCTTTAAGGTCTTGCTTGGAAGAGCTTAGGTCGTTATTAGGTTAGCTTAGGTTCTCTCATTGGCTTGGGAGAACAATTGCACTAGGGGCCATAACTGTTTCATTATGTATGTTGATGCATGTGAGAGACGATTTATATGATAAATAAGCCGGTGAGATCAGAATAATTGCAAATTCCCTCAAATTAAATATTAAGTTTATGCTTTCCAAGTTTTAACACTCATCAAGACTAGTATCAAATAATGTAGGTTTCGCCTACGCAAGGTGCATGTTCTATATTAGTAAGGTGCGATGGGATAATTGTAATATCCAATTGCTAAAACAATGGGTCAAACGTAAGTAAACAAATTATAATAAGATTATATATGTTTAGAAGCAAGAGTTGGAAATGATCCATGTGATGGATTGGAATAAGGAGTTATTCACCCAACTGAAATATTCGAGAGTTGTATTAGATACAATTGGAAGGAGTTCCTACCTAAATAACCTAGTTTTGTGTAATCCGCCTACGCGGACTTAAAACAAAGTGAAATGTGGATCTCGACCCACTAGAAAATCTTCCAACGGGATTTTCCGAATCAAATGGTGAGGGTCATTTGTTTTGAGTAAAATAGTGGGAGCATATTTAATTAAAGGCCTAATTAAATATGTTATTGATACTTATATTTTCATTATTTTCATGTAGATTACCATGACAACAAACACCTCTAACAACATTTGCGATCAATCCTTGACAAGGAAAAATTGTCTGGGACAAATTTTCTGGATTGGCACCGAAATTTGAGGATTGTCCTCAAACATGATAGAAAGCTGCATGTCTTGGAGAAACCTGTTCCTGAAGAGGAACCTCCTAGTTCTGCACCTAAGGCAGAAAGAGATGCTTATAAGAAGCATGTCGATGATGCCAATGAAACTGCTTGTCTCATGCTAGCTACCATGAACTCAGAGTTGCAAAAGCAACATGAGAACATGGCAGCATTCGATATGATCGAACACCTGAAGATGCTCTATCAAGAGCAAGCAAGGCATGAAAGGTTTGAAGTTTCAAAAGACCTTTTTCAAGGCAAGTTAGCTGAGGGAGCCCTTGTAGGTCCCCATGTGCTCAAGATGATTGGGTATGTGGAGAACCTTGAGAGGTTGGGTTTTCCCCCAGAAAGGAACTTGCGACTGATTTGATCTTGCAATCGTTTCTAGATAGATTCAACCAATTTTTCCTAAATTTCAATATGAATGATATGGACAAATCTCTTCCTGAACTGCTAGCCATGTTAAGAACTGCTGAGCAAAATCTGAAGTCAAAAGGGAAGTCCATTCTGATGATCGGAAATGGAAAGAGACAGAACAAAAGACCCATCAAGCAGGGTGATAAAGGGAAAGGCAAGGAAGTTGCCAAACCCAAACCCATTGTTGCTGCTTTGAAGCCTAGTGGAGGCATAGCAAAGGAAGGAACCTGCTTCCATTGCGGTAAGACCGAACACTAGAAGAGAAACTGCCCAAAGTACCTGGAAGATAAGAAGAATGGAGTAGAGACTTCAACTTCAGGTATTTTTGTTATTGAGATTAATTTATCTACTTCTGCATCATGGGTATTAGATACTAGATGCGGTTATGACATTTGTACCAATGTGCAGGGGCTAAAAAGGAGTAGAGATTTGGAAAAAGGTGAAGTTGTCCTACGAGTTGACAATGGAGCAAAGGTTGATGCTTTAGCCGTAGGAACTTATGCATTGACTTTTCCTAGTGGTTTAATAATTCAGTTAGAGAACTGTTATTATGTACCTGCAATTAGCCGGAATATTATTTCCGTTTCTTGTTTGGACAAGTTTGGTTTTTCATTTATAATAAAGAACAATTGTTGCTCAATTTATTTGAATGATATATTCTATGCTACTGCACAAATGAACAATGGACTATATGTCCTTGATCTTGAAATTCCTATTTATAACATTAATACTAAAAGGATGAAACCTAATGAGTTAAATCCAACTTACCTTTAGCATTGTCGATTAGGCCGCATAAATGAGAAACACATTTCCAAACTCCATAAAGATGGACTCTTGGACTCTTTTGATTATGAATCATATGAGACATGCATATCTTGTTTAATTGGAAATATGATAAAGTCTCCATTCACAGAAAAGGTGAAAGAGCTAATGATCTTTTGGCCCTCATACATACTGATGTATGTGGACAACTGAACATACCAGCCAGAGGAGGTTTCCAGTACCTCATCACATTTACTGATGATTTCAGTAGATATGGTTATGTGTATTTAATGAAACACAAATCAGAGTCCTTTGAAAATTTCAAGGAATTCAAGAATGAAGTACAAAACCAACTAGGTAAGAATATTAAAACTCTTCGATCAGATCGAGGTGGTGAGTATTTAAGCCTAGAGTTTGATGACCATCTGAAAGAGTGTGGGATCCTATCCCAACTTACTCCTCCTGGAACACCCCAATGGAATGGTGTATTTGAGAGAAGAAATTGAACCCTGTTAGACATGGTCCGATCCATGATGAGTCACACCGATCTTCCAAACTCCTTTTGGGGACATGCACTATTGACAACAGCTTACACACTTAATCGTGTTCCATCCAAAAAGGTTGAAAAGACACCATATGAGATATGGAGTGGTAAGAAACCACATATGTCTTACATGAAGATTTGGGGTTGCGAAGTTTATGTGAAACGACGAATTTCAAATAAGCTTGAGCCCAAATCTGACAAATGCTTATTTGTGGGGTATCCTAAAGAAACAAGAGAGTATTACTTCTACAATCCTTCTGAGGGCAAAGTGTTTGTCGCTCGAACTGGAGTTTTCCTAGAAAAGGATTTTATTTCCAAAGGAATCAGTGGGAGGAAAGTAGAGCTTGAAGAAATTCAAGAATCACAAAGCATTGATACACCTATGGAGGAATTAGAGCAGGAAACACAAGTAGTTGTGGAAGAGCAACCTGCTCAAGTAGAACAAGACCAACGTAGGTCAAGCAAATACGTCACCTACCTGAGAGATTTGGATATCTCATAACTAATCAAGGTGATGTATTACTCATGGATCAAGATGAGCCCTTGACTTAGCAAGAGGCCATAACTGGTCCCAAGTCTGAGAAGTGGCTAGAAACCATGAAATCTGAAATGGATTCCATGTACACAAACCAAGTTTGGACCTTGGTAGAGCCTCCTGTAGGAGTTAACCCTATAGGATGCAAGTGGGTCTTCAAAAAGAAGACTGACATGGATGGTAAGGTACATACCTATAAGGCAAGACTGGTTGCAAAAAGGATATAAACAAATTCATGGGGTTGACTATGATGAAACCTTTTTACCAGTTGCAATGCTTAAATCTGTTCGAATTTTACTTGCTATCGTTGTATATCATGATTATGAAATATGACAGATGGATGTCAAATCTGCTTTCCTTAATGGCAATCTTCTTGAGGATGTATACATGACACAACCTGAAGGATTTGGCATACCAGAAGAAGCCCAAAAGATATGTAAGTTACAGAGATCAATCTATGGATTGAAGCAAGCTTCCAAAAGCTGGAATCTTCATTTTGATGAAACAGTAAAACAATATGGATTCATCAAGAACGAGGATGAGCCTTGTATCTACAAGAAGGTTAGTGGGAGCATGATCGTTTTCCTGGTATTATATGTAGATGACATATTACTCATTGGAAACAATGTTCCTACCCTGCAACAAGTAAAGTCTTGGTTGGGGAAATGCTTTTCGATGAAGGACCTAGGTGAAGTAGCCTATATATTAGGAATTAGAATCTATAGAGATAGATCACAAAAACTGCTTGGCCTAAGTCAGAGTACGTACATAGACAAAGTGTTGAGACGCTTTAATACGCATGATTCCAAGAAATGATTCATACCTATGCAACATGGCCTGTGTCTATCAAAAACACAATCCCCTTCAACTAAGGAAGAAATGGATCGAATGAATAAGATTCCATATGCATCTGCAATAGGATCTATCATGTATGCCATGTTATGTACTCGACCAGATGTCTCTTATGCTTTGAGTGTAACGAGTAGATACCAATCTGATCCTGGTGATGCTCGCTGTCAAGAATATCCTTAAGTATTTGAGAAGGACTAAGGACTCATTATTGATATATGGAGGTCAGGAAGAGTTGGCTGTAATTGGATACACCGATGCTAGCTTCCAGACAGTTAAGGATGACTTTAGATCACAATCTGGTTATGTGTTTTGCTTAAACGGTGGCATTGTGAGTTGGAAAAGTTCAAAGCAAGACATAGTTGCTAATTCTACAATCGAGGCCGAGTATATTGCTGCCTCAAGTGCAGCAAAGGAAGTTATTTGGATCAAAAAGTTCATTAGTGAACTTGGCATAGTTCCTAGCATTGTGGATCCCATTGGTCTCTATTGTGATAACAATGGTGCTATCGCACAAGCTAAGGAACCTAGATCTCACCAACGATCCAAACACATGATTAGGCGTTATCACCTCATTCGAGAGATAATAGATACAGGAGATGTGAAAATATGCAGAGTACCTACACCTGACAATATTGCTGACCCACTGACAAAGCCTCTTGCGCAGCAGAAGCATGATGGCCATACTATATCTATGGGCATTAGGGGTATGCCTGATTGGCTCTAGTGCTAGTGGGAGATTGTTGGTGTAAGCCCTAGAGGCCAATACTTTTGGTACTTGTATCTAATTATTTATTAATAATAAAAGGATTTTTCTTTATTATGTTTGTCTGAAAAAGTCCCTAGAATAGATAGTCCGTTTAATGTATCAAGTATGACTTAATCATGAGATCACATTAAACATAAGGACACTATTCTTAAAGTATCCATAGTTGAGCTTTATTGTGAAGTGGGATAACATTAAAGCATTAAGACTATTATGTATATAGAGTGAATCACATCTTATGGATCATGGATAAGGAGTTATCAAGTCTTAAACATAGGTATGAATATTAAGAGTAATATTTATACTGGATTGAACCGCTATGAGAATACTATATAGAATGTTATGCAAAGTGTCATAAGTTATTCTCATGGTGATAATGGTGTATACCACCCTTCAATCTGAAACCACTATGGACCCTAGATGTAGAGTCGAGTGCCTTATTGCTGATCAAACATTGTCCGTAACTGGATGACCATAAAGACAGTTGATGGGTACTCCACGAAGCATGCTAAGGGACATGAGTGACCTAGATGGAATTTGCCCATCCTGCATAACAGGATAAATGTCTATGGGCCCAATATTGAACTGGACAAGGATGACACGGTCTATGCCTTGTGTTCAATATAGACATAAGGGAAAAAGGGTAATTATACATATAAGTATTATTGCAAAAGGATTTGTCAGATCACATGACATTTTCGTGTCTTGGGTAGCAGTGATGTGTTGCTAGATACCGCTCACTGTTTATTATGTTAAATACATGAATTAATATAATTGCCAATGTCGCAAAAACCTACAGGGTCGCACACAAAAGGATGGATTGATGAGAGATAGAGTAACTAAGGAATACCGTAATGTACGGTGCCCTTAAGTGAATTATAGAATATCGTAAGGTACGATGTACTTAAGTAGAATATGAAATATGGTAAGGTACCACGCGCTTAAGTGATTTTGGCATATTATAAGATATGGGCCACATACACTTGAGTGGGATTTTTAGCGCAGCCCACACAAGTGGTTCTATAAATAGAACCCTTGTGTAGAAGCATTTGTTCAGTTGCAATTTCGTTTCTCTCTCTCTCTCTCTCTCTCACTCAAAGCCTTCATTCGTAGCAGCTAGCACTGAGATTGAAGGAATCCGTTCATGTGGACTGAGTAGAGGCGTTGTCATCGTTCAACGTTCGTGATCGCTCCGTAGATTTGCATCAAAGGTTACAATCGCCACAAGAGGTAACGATTATATCACTGATCATGCCCATTCGTAAGGATCACTAAAGGAGAAATTTTAAATTCCGTTGCATTTTTGCTTGAGGTGGCAATTACCTACTTTTTGTTTGGTAGTCAAACAAGTTTGTTCTTGTTCTTTCTTTTGTTTAAGGATTTTTGGCGATCCTTCTTCTCGATTTTCTTCTTATCCCTAATTTTTTCCTGGACTGTTTCTTTTGAGTTGTCAGTCTTGTGGGATGCCCTAATTTTTTGCCTAATTCATTTTTCAGATTTTTTTTTCGCTTTGTGGACTTTCTTTTTATTTTTTATTTCTCATTTTTTTCATTTTTGAGAAAAATTTGTACGGCATTTATTCATTTGATTTTTGTTGAAAGTGTTGTGACTGTCATATTTTGATGGTTCAAGATAAACAACCAATGTGAGCTTTTGAATGTCCACTACTTCTTTGATATTGTGTGATGTGTGCGAAGAGAGGATGTGGTTGAACCTCAGATGGGTTGATTTTTCTTGGAATTCGAATGCAGAGCCAAATTAACTAAGACTACCCTGCCCCAGGTTAAGATTAAGGGTTTTTCCGTACAGAAAGAAACACCAACTTCTAAGCTCAAAAGGGTTGACTAAGGATTAACTCCTTATATCTTCAATGTTTGGGAGTTGAAGTAATGCCTTACATCATCAACAAAGTTTTATTCGAAAGCATACAATCATCAATATTGGGTATTTCGTTTTCATCATTCTCCCTCCAATCTTTGCTTAAATGAAAGTTTGATAATGAAAGATGAAATGGAGAAATATTGATATTGTTTTTTATTTTTATGAAGAAGGAAATAATGAATATGTGCAGAGTGAATAAAAATGGATTGATTCAAAAAATGCATGTTCATTTTAATAATATTACCATTTAAAAACAACAAACTCAAAAGCAAATAATTCTTTAACCAACAAAGAAATTGCAAATGGAAATGATAGAGACAACGTAATGATTATCAGCTATGAGGATGAACTTTTTGTCTGATTCACCGACTTCAGGGAATGCTTCTTGCAGTCTTGGCACTCACTCGAGTATGCGGTTGCCGTTCACCAATAGGTTTCCTCCTTGAAGGGTTAATTATTTCTTATCAATCAACTGTTACTCTTTAGCTTTGAAAGCGTTGCAATCCTCAGTCGAGTGCCTGCTGATCCGACATGATATCCACATTGCACATTGGGATCATACTCGGGCGGGAATGGTTTTGACGGTGGCTTAAGAAATTTGGGAACCACCAATAAGCTTTGAACCAAATGCGGTAGGAGATGAATGTAGTCATAGGAATTGGATCCAGAGGAGCATTCATTCTTTCCAAATTATTTTGAGGTATGCGCTGATTCTGATACTGATTTTGATATCTGCATCCCTGGGCTTATTGATTTGCATGAGGAACGAGCCATGGTTTGTGGTATTGAGGATCGGAAAGTAGTGGTTGCTAGAACTGAATAGCCGATGCATACGACTGTTGGACATATGGTACCTAAGGTGAAGCTTATGGAGCTTCCCGGATTGTGTCACTTTCATCCTCCTTTTCATTTTGGGAATCGCTAGAGGATTCCTCCACACTAGTCTGGCTACTCGAGGTACCTTGGAGTTTTCTGCTTTTGATACAACTCTCGATATTTTCTCCAACTATCACCAGGTCATAGAAGCCTGATGACATAATGCATGTCGTTCTTTCCAAGCATGGGCTCTGCAAGGTACCCAAAAACATATCAACCAACTTTTTATCCAGCATTAGTGGTTGAACGTAAGCAGCCAACTCTCTCCATCTTTGGGTGTATTCCTTGAATGACTTGTTACTCTTTTGAGAAAGATTTTACAATTGAGTATGATTATGAGCCATATCAGTGTTGTATTGGTACTGCTTCAGGAGTGCCATAGCTAAACCTTTCCAGGTGTGGATATTATTCCTTTCCAATTGAGTATACCATTCCAATGGGCCCACTAAGACTATTTCGAAAACAGTGGATGAGAAAATTGTCATCTTGAGCGTGCACAACCATTTTCTGAATAAACATCGCCAAATGAGTTTTTGGACAGCTAACCCCCTATACTTTTCAAAATCTAGCATCTTGAACTTTGGCGGGATTATGATGTCTGACACTAAGCACATGTCAACATCATCCAGACCATAAGCATATTTTCCTTCTAGGGATCTTATTTGTTTACCCTAAACACGACACATTTGAACAACTTCAGTATCCTTATGAGTTCTGAAATTGATCATTGGATCTACCTCTTGAGGGTTTTCAGTAGCGCTAGGAGGTGGGATATGCCTAGCTCGAACGGTTGAGTGTCTTTGCACCATACGGATTTTATTGTATATAATATTATGCACTAGCTGAGGTCAGATAGGGTCATCCATTTGCGGAGGAGAATCGTATAATGGGATTTTCACCACAGTAAATCTTGATAAAGGAACAACATTCTTTGTAACAGCATAATGAAAATTGTTCTTCGACAAAGCTAGCAGAGCTTCCAACATCTAGACCACCTTATGGTTCATAGCATCCATGTTTTCTCTTAGCACAACTTGATTCAGTTCCAAACATTCAATTATTCTTCAGTAGCTACCACGAGTTAGCTATAGGTACTGGGGAATCATCTAACTAGTTACGGATAAAAAGTGGGATGAGTTTATGTGTGTGTGGAGAAGTATGCATGCATGAATTTATGTGAATTTTTTATTTATGCATTTTTGAGAGTATGCTATGTTTTGAAAGAAAAATGCAATGCATGTCAGATATATGGACGTAGGTTCCAAATTAAGTTTAGGTATATGATAGCGTGAAAACGCATCATGTTTTTAGACTCGTTTCACATGTTATTTATCATTATTTTACTATGTTTTGTCTCCATTACGTCTTGTTTTGTCCATGTTTCAGGTACTTGTTGATTACGGAGCATATGCGTGTATGAAGCGGAAAAAGGAGCGAAATGGTGAAGAAAAGTACAAAAATGAAGCATTCTGGTGCATGGCGTTCGCCGTGGCCTTATGGCGTCCGCCATGGCACTAGGACACATCAGCCTTTCATTTAAAGCTCATGGCGACCGCCATCAACATGCAGTAACAAAATGTGTGGAAGTGGGTTGAAAGCACTCCTTACCACTTCCCTACTTCTCCTCAACCACTTTGGAACGTGAATGAAGAAGCTTCACATGCTGTAACTCTACATAAGACACCACTGTACCTATTTTTCGATATCTAGAGATAGAGGCAAAGCACTATCGGTTTAGTTTTAACACAGTCTATATTTTCAAGTGATAATCACTCGATTGAGTGATTACCACATACTAGTTTTAGGATTTGCTTGTACTCTTGGATCAACAAGTCTTTCCGTTTTAATTGAAGTTATTCCAATCCATTTTACTTCCAGTCTTGCATTTATTTTCCCGCATTTACAGGTACGTTATTAATACTTTATTATTATTGGTATCACATTCTACAAGTGTTTAAGCTTGCTATTTTCAATTGCAATTACTATGTTTAAGTTGTTTTCAATTAAGTTCATGTCTAGCTAAACCATTTGAGTCCGGCCTATGAGGACCGTCGTTTCCGACGTGACTCGGTAATGAAAATGGTTTAAGAACTTTACTAAATTCCATTTTGGTCTTTGTTTCTAAGTTAAAATTAATATGATTTGTCACGAGAGTGAGAATCAATTAAGGTTCGAGCTTGCACTGTGAGAGCATGGGGGCCGAACTAGATAATAGGAATGCGGCATCGATCCTAAAGAGGGCGAGAGCGTTTTAGGCACCGGTTAGGACTTGTTCAGTTTTCAAAATACATTTCTTAATTAGAATGGGCGAGCGAGAGAAAAATCTCATGGTTAGGAAGTGTGGCTTTATTCAATAGCGCGAGAGTGTGAGGTTTAGTCTTCAAACTGAAATTTTCTCTTGAACACGATTTAACCAAGAGTCTGAATCAATCTGTTGCAGAGTCACTGAGGTGCGCAAAATCCACAGCCCGGTCTCTCTTTCTCTTTATTATCTTATTTTCTAAATTAACTTTAGTTTCAGTTTTTATTCATTTAATCAAAGAATTCATTCACCTTAGCTTTACATAGCATCGATAGATAACATTAGTTCGATTATTAGTCCCTGTGGGTTCGATATCTTTTGAAACTACGTGATAAATTGTGTGCTTGTAGTTTGTTATTTTGATAGACTTATATAGTCACACGATCAAGTTTTTAGTGCCGTTGTCAGGGACTAATTTAGTTAACATTGTGATTCCATTGTTGCACAGTATTAGACTAAGGCAACTTTTATTTTATTTACCCTTCTAAACCGTCAATTGTATGCCAATCACTCGCTCACAAGGCGAAAAGATAGAACAACCAGTTGACAAAGTCAAGTGTTTTATTAACTTACAACGCCGAATTCACAATTTCTAAATTAAGTACAATCTTCCTTTTCCAAAACCAAAATCAAGATCTAAACCAGTTATGGCTGAAGGACCAGAAAAGTGTCCTCTTAAGTATTATGCTGTCCCTTCGCAGGAGTAACCACACAACAACATTGCCGCCCCTACCATCGAACGAAATGATTTCGAATTGAAACCTTCGTTGTTGTCAGTCGTACAACAGAACCAGTTCTCTGGTAGTCCTACAGATGATCCAAACCTTCATTTATCAGTGTTTATGCAGTACGTAGACATAGTAAAAGTGAATGGTGTTATCCCTGAAGCAATAAGACTACGTCTTTTACCTTTTTCTTTAAGAGATAGAGCTAGACCTTGGCTCCAGTATCTATCGTCCAACTCTATCACTACATGGGACGAGTTGAAGAAAGTTTTCTTAGCGCGATATTTTCCACCAAGTAAGACTTCTATGCTAAGAGCCCAAATCAACAGATTTAGGCAGAAAGAAAATGAATCTTTTTTTGATGCTTGGGAGAGATATAAGGACATGATGAGACTTTGTCCACACCATGGACTTGAGAAATGGATGATTATCCATACTTTCTATAATGGTCTTCTGTACAACACTAAGATGAATTTAAACGCTGCAGTTGGCGGCGCTTTAATGGACAAACCTTATGAAGACGTCTATCAACTCATTGAAAACATGGTGCAAAACCATTTCCAATAGGGAGGTGAGCGAACTACTACAGAAAATCAACTACGAAAACCAGAATGTACAAATTCATTGGCATAGACCACGTCAATGCTAAAGTGGATGCTCTTACTCAAAAGATTGAGAACTTAACCATAACCCCGGCAGTTGCCGTAGCTGCCGTGGCACCCAACTGTGAATTATGCAGAACCCCCGGGCACACTAATGTTGAATGTCAATTATTGGCTAGCCTTCTTATCGACCAAGTAAACTATGCCCAAGGAAACCCATATTCTAACACCTATAATCCCGACTAGAGAAATCATTAGAACTTTTCTTATAAAAATAACAATGCTTTATTTGCACCAAACCTAGCACCTATTGTGCCTCTAGGTTATCAGAAAGGAGCCCCTGCTACTCCACAAGCACCTAGGAAGTTAAATCTCGAACTCATGATGGAAAACTTCATGAATGCTCAAGTTCAACAAAACAAAGATTTCAGTAATCAAAATGCTCACACGAGTGAGCTGATGAAACAGATGTTGAGTAAGCTTGACGTTATGGCTACCCATAACAAAATGTTAGAAACCCAAATTTCTCAAGTAGTCCAACAACAAGTAGCAACAACAGCTCCAACTGGAGCATTTCCAGGTCAACCTCAACCAAATCCAAAAGGTCATGCTAACATTATCACGCTACAAAGTGGGACAGAGTTAGATGGACCAGTTGACCCAAGACTTCAAAATCTAGCCATGTATCAAAACTCCGGTAAAGCAACTGAAATGGTAACAACCGATGGTCAGCCAGAAGAACAAAAGGATAACGGAGAGGAAGACAAAACGAAGAGGCCGTAGAGAAAGAAAATCCTTATGTGCCTCTGCCACCATACAAACCACCTATACCTTATCCTCAAAGACTTGCTAAGTCTAAAAATGAAGGGCCATTTAAGAAATTCGTAGAACTTCTGAAACAATTGAATATCACTATGCCTTTTACAAAAGCTATTACACAAATGCTCTCATATGCTAAGTTCCTTAAAGAGATCTTATCCAATAAGAAAAAGCTTGAGGATAATGAGACTGTTACACTTACTGCTGAATGAAGCGCTATAATCCAAAATAAGATGCCTCATAAGCTAAAAGATCCAAGTAGTTTTTCCATACCTTGCGTAATCGGAAAGTTTGTCATAGACAAAGCTCCATGCAACTTAGGAGTTAATGTTAGTTTAATGCCCCTATCCGTATGTGAAAGACTCAAATTAGGAGAAGTAAGACCGACAAAAATGTCTCTTCAACTAGCTGACCGTTTTGTTATGTTTCCAGTAGGTATGCTAGAGAACGTTCCCGTTCGTATAGGTCAATTTTATATTCCCGCCGACTTTATAATAATGGACATAAATGAGGATTCCAACATCCCTATCATTTTAGGAAGTCTCTTTTTGGCCACTGCTAGAGCTATCATAGATGTGAAGAAAGGAAAGCTAACCTTTGAGGTTGGTGAAGAAAAATTTGAATTTATTCTATCACATTTATTAAAGGCACCAACTATAGAAGATTCGTGTTGTTTCCTATTCGTAATCGACGAACGCATTAGAGAAATAGAGATGGAACGATATAAGTATACTGAATTACTAAGGATTCCAGCAACTCCTATATCTGAAGAAGAAAATTTGCGTGAACCATATGTAGATGACAGTCTAAGGGAATGCTTAACACTAACTCCTAATCTTATGCCTTACCCAAAGAAACCTGACGTAGAACTTAAAACATTACCCAAAGATTTAAGGTATGAATTACTGGACACAGAGCTTGAAAGACCAGTAATAGTCAACACAGACTTAGGACAGATAGAAACCGAGAAATTACTATATGTCTTAAGAAAATACCCTACAACTCTAGGCTATAACATCTCATATCTTAAAGGAATAAGCCCCTCTGTATGTATGCATTGCATTATGCTAGAAGAAGGTTGCAAAACCTCTAGGGAACACACCAGAGGAGAATCAATCCCATCATGAGTGATGTAGTGAAAAGGAAGGTGCAAAAGCTATTAAAAGCAGGAATTATATACCCGATATTCGACATTCAATGGGTCAACGCATTGCATGACATGCCTAAAAAGGGAGGTGTTACGGTAGTTAGTAACGAAAAGGGCGAATATGTAGCAACACACACTCAAACTGGATGGATAATGTGCATTGACTATAGAAAATTAAATAAAGCCACTCGTAAGGATCATTTTCCTCTACCTTTTATCGATCAAATGCTTGAACAATTGGCTAAACATTCTCACTTATGCTTTTTAGATGGTCATTCAGGATTTTTTCAAATTCCTATTCACCCTGATGACCAAGAAAAGACTACCTTCAACTATCCTTATGGTACCTTCGCCTATCGACGAATGCCATTTGGACTATGTAATGCTCCCACAATATTTCAAAGATGCATGATGTCGATCTTTGCTGATTTTATAGATGACATAATGGAAGTACTTATGGATGACTTTTCTATTTGTGGGAAGAGTTTTGAAGGGTGTCTATCGAACCTAGAAATAGTACTTGAAAGATGTGTGAAGGTTAACCTTGTACTAAATTGGGAAAAGTTCCATTTCATGGTCCGACAATGAATCGTACTTGGACACATCATGTTCGATAGAGGGATCAAAGCAGATAAAGCTAAAATAGAAATCATAGAAAACCTTCAACCTCCGAAAACCGTTAGAGAAATACGTAGTTTCTTAGTACACGCCGGTTTTTATTGATGATTCATTAAGGGTTTCTCTAAAATAACCAAACCACTAACTGGCTTATTAATGAAAGACACTTAATTCATCTTAGAAGAAAAATGCTTAGAAGCATTCGAACATTTGAAAAACGCTCTTATTGTCGCACCTATTATGCAACCACCTGATTGGAGTGGACCATTTGAAATAATGTCTGACGCTAGTGACTATGTCGTAGGTGCAGTCTTAGAACAAAGAAAAGATAAAAAGATTCATGCGATTTATTATGTAAGTAGAACATTAGACCATGCACAAATTAACTACGCCACAACAGAAAAGGAACTCCTAGTCGTCATGTTCGCATTAGATAAATTTCGTTCTTACTTGGTAGGAGTAAAAATAATTGTCTATACTGCCGCAATTAGGTATTTTTTAAATAAAAAAGACGCTAAATCGAGAATCGTAAGATGGATTCTACTCCTACAAGAATTCGATTTAGAGATTAAAGACAAGAAAGGCACCGAAAATGTCGTGGTTGACCACCTCTCTAGAATTGAGGGTATGAAACCTGAACAAGTGCCTATCAATGGCGATTTCCCTTATGATCGACTTGTAGCCCAGTTAGAAAATAACATAATAGAATAATCTTTAACTTATAACGATACATAAACTAATGAAGTTGTGGAAGTAGTTTATACCAAATCCACACTGCCATGGTACGCTGACTTTGTCAACTACCTAGCAGCCAACGTACTTCCACCAGACCTAACCTATCAACAAAAGAAGAAATTCTTCCATGATCTAAAACATTACTACTGGGATAAGCCCCTTCTTTTCAAAAGAGGCGCCAATGGTATTTTCCGTCGATGTGTCCCCGAAGAAGAAGTAGACAACATCATGTCCCATTTCCATTCTGCACCTTATGAAGGGCATGCAAGCACTTCAAATACTTGTGCAAAGATCTTACAATCTGGCCTTTTTTGGCCTAATCTATGAAAAGATGTCCACACCGCAGTTATAAATTGCGACCGATGCCAACACACTGGCAATATCTCTAGATGCGATGAGATGCCACTGAAAGGTATCTTAGAGGTAAAAGTATTTGATGTTTGGGGTATATATTTTATGTGCCCTTTCCCATCTTCTTTTGGTAATAACATACTCGTTGCAGTCGATTACGTATCAAAATGGATCAAGGTTGTGACCTTTCCTACAAATGATGCACGAGTAGTGATTAAACTCTTTAAAAATATAATTTTTCCTAGATTCGATGTGCCGAGACTTGTAATTAGCGACGGTGGCTCCCATTTCATTTCAAATATCTTCAAAAGACTGTTGCTCAAATACAGAGTCCGACATTGAGTAACAACACCTTACCACCCTCAAACGAGTGGTCAAGTAGAGATTTCTAATCGAGAAATTAATAAAATGTTAGAGAAAACCGTTACAACCTCTAGGAAAGATTGGTCTTCAAAACTTCATGAAGCTCGGTGGGCTTACATAACAGCTTACAAGACTATGATAGGAACCACACCATTTAAACTACTTTACGGTAAATCATGTCATTTTCCGGTAGAATTAGAACATAAAGCTTATTGGGCCATTAAGACCCTCAACTTGAATTATACTGCCGCAGGAAAAAAAAGGATTTTAGATATCCATGAATTAGAAGAACTTAGACTAGATGCATATGAAAATACACGAATCTATAAAGAAAGAACTAAACAGTGGCATGATAAACGTATATCAAGAAATGAGTTCAATGAAGGAGAAGAACTAAACAGTGGCATGATAAACGTATATCAAGAAAAGAGTTCAATGAAGGAGACGTAGTACTTCTCTTTAATTCTCGACTGAAACTTTTCCTAGGCAAACTTCATTCTAGATGGTCTGGCCCTTTCGAGGTTGCACAAATATTTCAAAGCGGAGCCGTAGAAATAAAAAGTAAATCAAAAGAGACATTAATTGTAAACGGGCAGCGCCTTAAGCATTATCACAATGTAAAAAATATGGATTACTATTTCAATTACAAATTAGAAGAGCTGCCCAATCTTTCGTAAGAATAGACTTCAAATTATTGTCGTGCTCCCGACATTAATGAAGCATTTTGTGGGAGGCAACCCATAATTTCAAAATTTTAGATTTTAGGATTTTATATTTTTATTTTTTATTTTTTCTTAGTTTCCCCCCGAATGTTAAGCGGTATATTCTTTTGTATTGACCACTACTAACTTAATTTATGTCTACTTTCAGGATAACATAGCATAAGCTAATTGATTTTACTAACTTTAGAGAATGCAACAAGTAGACACTATGGATATCACTTTCAAGACAAGAGCTTAGAGGAGGCGCTTTGAAATTCTTGCTCATAGAAAGATGGCACTGAGCATTTACCCTGATGGACCTAGCCTGACTAAACTAGGAATCAGAGATAGTGTCATATATCTGCTTAATAGTTAGGTTGGGACAATTTTGCTATAAGAAAATGATTTAGCTCTTACCGTAGCCTGACCCTCGAGTTTTTGAGTTCACTTTCCTATGACCCTACCCGAGGAATATGACTTAACATAAGACTTATCAAATTTAGGTTGTTTGGTATTGACTACCGTTATAACCACCGTGAACTAGCTGAACTTTTAGGATTTCCTAATGGCCCATATGTTTTTACTATTAGACAAGAAGAGGTTCTTATGGAACTGAAACTTGACTACTTTTGGGGTAGTATTACTGGCAACCATCACCTTGAGCCAAATAACATGTTTTCTGCGAATATCCATAATCTAGCTATTCATTACTTTCACAAAATCCTAGCCCACACCTTATTTGGAAGAGAGGAAAACATCACTTTTGTGTCCCGAGATGAACTATTCATTTTATTATGTGTTTCCCAGTCCAGGAAGGTCAATGTTGCAACATTTATGCTATGATGCCCATAGACCTATCATTGTAGGAGGCCTAGTAACTATAGGTCTTAGATACCCTCTTGCTAGAATCAATCCTCTAGGCGGAATCCGACCTATGAACCTTCATTTCTGTTTTAACCGCGATATCATAAGAAACTTAGGTCCTGATGAGTTTGAATTTATGATTAACAATGAGGTAATACAACTTTTTACTTTGCCAAACCATGAATGTACGAGTGTGCACAACCAAGACAATTGGATTTATAACTTAGAAGGTCAAAGACTCGATCCAATGTCGAGTATTTTCTCAATAACCAAATCAATCTATTTCTATCCATTCCGTTACTTTCAAACCATTTCATTCAAACCTTTCACAATTGAATATCAAACGCTTGATCCAACGTCATGCCATTTTCATAATAAAACTAAAAAATACTTAATACATATTGAACAATTTTCAATAAAGATGGAAACAGAATGGGGTGGATACCACGAGCTCCTGAGACTAAGATTCGAGATGGATATCTCCCCCATTTGAGCTATCTCCATCATTCAAAACTGTCAATACGGTTTCTTCAAACCTTTTCTCAATCAAATCTAAAAGATACTTAAAAATATCAAATACTTTTGCAAATAAGATGGAAACGGAACGTGGTGGATACCACGAACTCTTGAGGATAAGATTCGATATGGATATCTCGCCCATCTAAGTTCTTCCCATTACTCAAAACACATTCAAACCAATCAAACTCTTTTCTCGCCACCGTGTGATTGATCCTTAAACCCTTTTCTCAAACAAAAGGTACTTTGTTTCAAGACAATGCAAAATAATGTTTCGTCCACTTGAACACATGAGTAATATTGCGGTGTTTCTCACAAATGTTGATTTGTAAATCCATTCGGCCGTGATGCAAACATCCCATTATCCACTTGTTTTAGGTAGTCCAAAAATATTTTCATCGATTGAAACAAAGTAGCTTTTGCTAAAATCGACCAATAAAGAAACATTTTCTACCCAGAACTACGTAAGCCTTGAGTTCTCTATTGCACCCAGAGATAAGTAGGAGCAAGATTTCTAAATCTTGCCAGGCCCATTAATAAAACAACTTAGGTTTAGTCCCCTTCGTTTCAAAAATCCAAAAACATCTCTCTCTTCTTTTATTCGTCTTTCCCTCTTAATAACTCGATAAGCCTAACATTTCTAAGCTAACATTAACAAACACAACTAACCTAGTGGTTCCCATTGAGTACAACGGACGTGAGGGATTCTAATACCTTCCCCTTGCGTAATCTAACCCCGAACCCTGATATTGGTTGCGACGACCATAATCATTGTCGTTCTTTCTTGGGTTTTATCGATAATTACCCTTTACTTTTTAGGAATAAATAAAGTTGGGTGGAGACTTTGTTCAATCCATTATTACGAGTGTGCGATTGCGCTTCACTAAGCCGTGTTCTCATTTTTTTGAGGTGCGACAGATGGGGACTCTTGTTCCCTAAGTGAGTCAAGCCTAGTTAGGTTGTTTGTTTGGATTTGTTTGTTTACTTGTATGACTTTTATTTATTGCTTTTGCTATCTTTATTTTTATACTGATAATATGTTGTATTGGTTCCATTATGCTTTGGTACTTGGATAATTTGATTGCAAACCTTGTGGGAAAGACTCTCTACCCGAGTCTCGAGTGAAAACATAAGATAGGATGACGGTTGAGTAGTACGGACTCCCGAGGTGAATACCTTGTAAGGGTCAGTATGAGAACCTCACTTAGAGTAGATCCTTTTGTAAATGTTGTCGCCCTAGGTGAATACCTCGTAAGCTTCAATGTTTCATAGGGGTCCATGACTTTAAGGACCTTTTAGAACATTGAGCCTTTGGCTAACATGGAATGATGGTTACATAGTATGGATTCTCGAGGTGAATACTTCGTAAGAATCGATATAAAACCCCCGCTCGAAATAGATTCTCTGGATGAAGTTGACGCCCGACAAGCATTTTCCATAAGCATAAAAAAGTCTTGTGAATCCATGACTCTGAGTACCCTATCTAGAACCGAAGTCAATGGTTGCGGAGTATGGATTCCCGAGGTGGATACCTCATAAGGGTCGGTACGAGAACCTCACCCAGAATAAATTCCCTTGATGGAGTTGACACCAACAAGAATTTTTCGTAAGTACCAAACATTATTGTGAATCTGTGACTATGGATCCTTTTGTAACCAAAACCCTAGATCATACCCAGTGAGAACCTTGTTATGGAAGGCAATCAGCTTCGTCTGTTACCTCGGACCTTTGAACCCATGTATCAAAAATAAAAAATAATACATGGCATCGCATTGCATCCATTCTGTTGCATTTGCATTCATCATCATGCATTGCATATCATTCAAAACTCATATATCCTCTGTCTATAACACCAACTAATTTCCTGACTCCCGTATCAGATTAGAAGCAGCTCTTGAAAGATCATGGACTCTAGACAAAAAAACTAGTTTGCGTCGAGAGAAGATGTTGATGAAAAACCAGTTGAACCAACTTGGGAAGGCTATGATAGCTTTGGCAAAGAGAAAGGACAATGCTTAACAGACCGCCGTCATTGAGAATGTCATTCCACCTCAAGTGAACGGTCAATCTCAATCTCATCCTATTCGGATCCATGTTGAGAACCCTATTATTCAAGAGAATCTCATTTTCTGAGACATGCATTTATCACCTCATGACGCTGTTGAGCATCATAATTTTGTATTCTCAGAGCCAAATTCCCAAGGGGAAATTCCGGTGAAGAGAATCAAAGACCCTCGAGTCATTGAGATTGTTGAAAAGTATTGTGTGCTGAATGAAAGATTTAAAGCTATAGAAGGGAATAATGCTTTTGATCTGAATGCCTTAAACATGTGTTTAGTGACTAACCTGGTTATACCCCCAATGTTTAAAATACCTGAATTTCGGAATTGCAAAGGGGATAATTGTCCAAAGCACCATTTGGTGATGTTTTGTTGAAAAATGACCTCTTATGCCCTCGATGATAAGCTAATGATTCACTGTTTTCAAGACAATCTTAGTGGAGCATCATTTGAATGGTATATACAACTAAAGTAGAGCCACATCCACACTTGGAAATATTTTGCTATGGCATTCCTGAAGTGTTACCAATACAACTTAGACATGTCTCCCACCCATATACAATTACAAGAGTTATCTCAATACAACAACGAATCCTCCAAAGGATATGCCCAAAGATGGAGAGAGTTAACAACTCGAGTTAAGCCACCACTTCTTGAGAAAGAAATGGTTGACTTGTTTTTGGATACCCTGCCAGGTTCATACTATGGAAGAATTATAGGCAGCGCGTCATTAGGTTTCTCTGGCTTAGTGAAAGTTGGAGAATGCATTGAGAGTGGTCTCAAAAATGGAAGACTCCAAGGCGCCTTAATTAGCCGGATTGAAAGTGAATCCATTGCCAGTTCCCAAGAGGAAAAGGAAGAAGTTAATGCGATATGGGAAACTCATCAAGCTCCAAAAGCTCCACCTCTAGTGTCATATTGTCAGCATCCATATGCAGCGGCTATTGAATGCAAACAACCATTACCTCATAGTCCTTAGTATCAGTAACCATGGCAAGGTCCTTCGAATTAGCCAACTCAGGTTCTGCGTCAGCGTCAGAATCATCAAGCTCGAAATCCAAATAATCAATATCGGCGTCAGAATCAACGTGGACCTCCAAAACGACAGGAAAGAGAGACTCTCCAAATTGACCCAATCCCAATGACGTATAGTCATTTGTGGTCTCAGTTGGTCTATAGCTTGCCGATACCTCCTAGAGAGACCAGATCCATGAAGTTCCAATTCCTTCATTGGTACAACTCGAATGTCCAATGTGAGTTTCATGATGGAGTAGTGGGGAACTCAATTGAAGAATGTAATTTCTTAGAAGAAGAAGTGTAACATATGATCAACAAAAGGGAAACTGACTTTTGATGGCCCTAATATGGTGAATGGTCCATTACCCTAATGAGTTTGAAGACTTCAGGAGGCACTTCCTAGAGCCAGCAAGTCAAGTAGAAAGGATCGTCCTCAGTTGGCAATCATATGGATGTTTTAGTATTTCATTTGTATTTTCTTTGCGTGTTAAATGCTACTTACTTTTAAGCATTGTTGTTTTCTTTTAATGGTAATATTAATGAAGTGATCATGCATTTTGAATCAATCCATTCATATTCACTTATTTTCCATTTATATAAAAAAATATTTCTCCCATTCCATTTCTTTTTCAAACTATTGTTTTAGAAAAGATTTGAGGGAGGATGATGAAAACCATATACCCATAATTTTTGTGGTGTGCGTTCAAATAAAACTTTATCAATGATGTAAGGAATTGTTTCAAATCCCCAAACACTGAAGAGATAAGGAGTTAATCCATAGTCAACTACTTTGAGCCCTGAAGTTGGTGTTTCTTTCGGATCTAAAACCCTTAATCTTAACTTGGGACAGGGTAGTTGTGTTCATATAGTTTGACCGTGCATTCGATCTTCAAGAGAATTTGTCCATCTGTACACCCTCCAAAGAGGTTCAACCACATTCTACTCTTTGCACACATGTCGAAGTGTTGAAGAAGATGAAAATATAAAATTTGAGCCTTATATTCTTTAGTTGTGTAAACTGTGAACCAAACTATGTTACAACCCTTAAAAGACCTAATTGAGGCAAGATTATTTTGAAGGCATACTACAACAAGGTTGTGTTAACTCAACTCCAAAAGATATTTGTTAATCATTTGTATTGATCACATCATCTTCCATTCTATGAATGGCTAGATCAATATTGTGTCTTGATCATTGACCCGTTCACTGCGTATCACCATCATTTCAATAATGATTGATTTCAAAAGTTGCATTTGCATTACATTAAAATTATCATTTGTGAATGAACAATTTTATTTGCAAGTCAACACTTAGCCTCAAGATAATCCCAATAATATGCAGCCAGTTGAGGAACTTGATCAAGTGAAAGAAGCCTCAGACAGGGGCAAGCCACCTAAAGAGGTCAGTTGAGGCCAACTCTCCAAAGGTCGGCCAATAAGAAGTTTACCATTCCCAGAATTGGATAACTAGAGGTAGTTAAACATTAGGAAAAGTCACCTCAAGGTCTTGTTGAGAAAATCTATCTTCCAAACTCCTTGTGAGGAGAACGTCTTCAAAGACCCAACAGATGGGGCAAGTTGAGGAAACCAGGGGTAAGTCATCTCCATACCTTCAAGCTACTCAAGCTTATTCAATACGTCAACAACTGATGAGTTTAAGACGAGTTCCAGTAAATCATGCTATTACCCCCGTCAAATAACCTTTGCCTTTTGTCAAATAATCTTTATCGCAAAGGGACCTTCCATGTCATACCCACTAAAAAGGCATCTTTGGAAGCCTACAAGTCTTTGTATAGATCATTCTCATGCATTAATCATGTTGCCTTGCTCTATTACAATCCAGACATATCATCGCATTCATCTGGCATATTCATATAGCATGAAGCTTTGAAAATCAAACATCTGCAATAAAAGTCCAACATTGCTTGGCACCTCTCAAAGTCCAATTCTTATTGGCATGCATTAATTAGTTGTTACATTTCATGCATCACTACATGTGTGGTATACTCGTAAGTGTGGGACACTACACTGAGTAACCATAATATTACATGCATCAATAACAATGCACATCAAAGCATGATCAATCATAATATAACATGAACCATGTCTCATCCGCATATGAAGACAATCATATTTACTACAGTCAATTACTCTAGGCTTGTTAGCAGAATCTCGACTGTAGATTCCCTAGTTAATCTCGGCAGAAGATTTTCCAATTTAACCTCGACAACTGGTATTTTTCTCATTGAATCTCGATAGAAGATTCCCTGGTTAATCACGACAATAGATTTCCCAACAGACTTCAGCAAAAGGTGTTTCCTAATTGAATCTTGGTAGTATATTCCATGGATAATCCCAGCAGAAGATTTTCAATGAACCTCGGTAGTAGGTATATCTCTCATTGAATTTCGACAGTAAATTCCCTAGTTGATCTCTCCAGAAGATTTCCAGTTAAACTTCGGCAGTAGGTATCTTTTTTCTCATTGAATCTTGACAGAAGATTCCCTGGCTGATCACGATAGTAGATTTTTTAGTAGACCTTGACAGTAGGTATTTTCTCAATAAAATTTTGCTAATAGGTATCTCCTAGTGACTCTTAGCAGTAGACTCCTTAGTGAGTTTTCTTTTGAATCTTCCCCAAGGAACCTGTAGTCCTCCCTGGTGGAACTTCTTTAGAGGATTATTCTCAAAGAATATGAAAGCGATCAGAGTCGTTGACCATTTCTCTCCCCAATGATTTCACTTTGCATTTTCCATTCATAAATAAACGCATCTTGCCAAACCTCATTTCATGATATGTCATGAATGTCAGCATTTTCATATCATGATCATTTTATACATCATGCATAGAAGCAAATTCAAATCATGCATAGCCCAAAGTGTACTTCGTGCTCGTTTGCATGATCTCAAATCTCGTTGTTGATTGGTATCCCTTGACCTGGCATCCTTTAAAGTCCAGTTGTTACTGGCATTATCATTTAAACCCAATTGTCACTGGTATTATCCCAAAGTCCAATTTTTATTGGTGCTCGTTTGTTTGTCACCCAATTGTTATTGGTATTCAAAGCCCAATTATTATTGGCATAGTTTAAAGTTCAGTTGTCACCGAAACCTTTTGTCAAACCCCAATTGTTATTGGTAGAGAAAGTCTGGTTGTTACCAACATGTATCTTTTCAAATCCTATTGTAACTGGTACCTGTCTTCAAAGTCCAATTGTCATTGACACTCAAAGTCCAGTTGTCACAGACACCTTTTTCCAAGCCTGGTTGTTACCATCTTTACTTTTGTAGTCCAATTGTTATTGGCACATTATTTTGAAATCCAATTGTAATTGGTACACTAAGTCCAGTTGTCACTGGCATCTTTTGTTCAATCTGATTGTTATCAACACATGTCTTTTAAATCCAGGTGTAACTAGTATCTCTTTAAAAGTTTGGTTGTCACCAACATCTTTTGTAAAGTCCAGTTGTAACTGGCATCCTATTTTCAAATCCAATTGTAATTGGTACCTTAAGTCTGGTTGTAACCAATATTGTTTTCAACTCCAATTGTTATTGGCATTACCTGTTAAGTCCAGTTGTACATGGCACTCAAATTTTAAAATCCAGTTATCACTGGTATCCTTTAAAGACCAGTTGTAACTGACACTTTATTTAAAATCCAATTGTAATTGGTACCTTTAAGTCTGGTTGTAACCAATGTTGTTTGCAAGTCCAATTGTTATTGGCACCCTTGAAGCTTGGTTGTAACTTGCACCTATCCGTATTAAGCTGGTTGTAACCAATGCTTTCAGTCTAAGTCCAACTGTTGTTGGCATCTACAGAGAGTTTTATAATCTGTTTGCCCTGATGTTTCCTAGAAAGTCATGTATGACTCTTTATTCTAAGGAATTTCCAGATTTGTGGATGTCATTCTTGTTAGAAGACTCCAACTTTTTGTCTTGATTGATTTCTTTATAAAGAATCATCATAGCCTTTGCGTGGATGTTTTTCTTGTCAGAAAACTCCCGAGTTTTATTTTGGATGATTTCTTTGTGAGGAATCTCCATGTTTCCTTGTATGGATGTTTTTTTTGTGAGAAAAATTCTAGTTTTACCGGTGTATATTCCTTGTTAGGGATTAAGTTGTTGTTTGATTGGATTCTTTTCTTGTTAGAAAGCTCCAGATCTTTGGGTAGGATGATTTTCTTGTCAGAAATCTCCAACTTTTTGAATTCTGTTGTATACTATAGTGTTGTTTGTCAACTTTCACTGTGAATATTCCTTAACGTGTGTATGTTTTTATATAGCAGGATTGTTATCCCCAACGAGTTTCTACCTTAGTTGTTGATTCCTATGGGCCGCAAGTATCTTGTGTCCATCATTCCCTACAAGTTTTCCTGTCTTACATAACATATCCTGTTAGGGTTCATCATATGCCTAGAAGATTAAAAAAAGAGTCTTGCATCCATGCATATCATATCATACCATTTGCATTTCAGGATCAAAATCCGGGTCTTCTTAGTACTTAATTATCTACCACTCTGATCATATGAAGAGTGTCCTGTTTCATATTCTCTAGTTGAAGATACTTAAATATGAGCAACTATCACAACCTGATTTTGACCCTGAATCCTCGATTCAATACATTCACCATAGTTGTTGCATCTCTTCATATCATAACATTTATTCCATAACGCATAATGATTGGAATATCAGTCAAAATTAAATTTTGGATATACAAGCAGATCAGTTGAATTATTTGTCAAATATGTGTCAAAACAACGGGAGAAAAATTTCCAAATCAAACTGACAGACATCAGTTTTATTAATCTATGTTTCGTGTAGTTTAACCTGGCGTGCTCGATTTATTTTTCGGCTACTTTTTCGGTCACATTTTGATTCGTCTGAGCATTTTAAACGTGTATTTTTTATTTTAAAATTTAAGGAAAACCTGTATGTTTTCGAGAGGTTTATTAGGTTTATTTCGCATTGATCATTGTGGTGTAGTCATTTTAATTTTTTGAGAAATTTTGCGCCTGATTTTTTTTCATTTTTTATACTTTTATATTTATTTTTTAGTCAAAATGATTGGCATAATTAATTAGAATTAATCATTCATTTAGTTTGAATTTATGTTTTGTATTTTGTTTTATTTTAATTTTTCAAAACTTTTTTTTATAATTCAAATTAATCAATAGAAAGGTTATAAAAATCAGATATTTAATTTCCTAGCAACTAAAGGACACTTGGCACCACATTGTTGGGAGCATGTCCAATTTTTTTTGGAGACATTGGATTATTTTCTTCATGTGATTTTTCTCTCATGCGTGTTAGCCACTTTTCATGACAATGGGTTGAATCTTTTTTTTGCTATCATCCCTCAACCACTTCTACTCACTGCAACTCCTTCAACACCTCATTTTCTCCACTCCTCCATCTTCACCCTCCCTAAGAATAACTTCTTTCCATCATAACCTCTTGCACTACCTTGCAAATCTGACGCGCAACTAATGCTACCTATCAACTCCGGTCCGCTGTAATTTCTCAACAACCACAACAATAAGCTCAGGCCATGAGAAACAACTCCTTCACACTATAGTTTTTTCGGCCACCTTCTGTAGCTCACTTTGGCACTGCTCAATACGATCGTGTTACCTCCATCCATTCCTCCATTCACGCAACAACACTCTTCCTTCAACCAAACAACACTTCCCTCCTCCACCATATTCCATCTCACGCTGTAAACACTAGTCATCTTACACCATTAAAAACCACAAAAAACCTCCTTCTTCATATCACCTCCTCACCCTTATCCCAAACTCCACCTCCTTACCGATGTTGTTACTTTGACCTAACTCCACCCTCGTTGCTTCTCCAAGGAAGGATGCCATAAATGGATTATCGTCGCAACTTCGACAACTCAGTGCAAAGAAACTTGACACCAAGGGGAACACCGTTCATGGGCTGTCGCCAAATTCTTCATTCCTGTAACTTTTTACCTACGTTTCATTTTGGCTGTGATTTTGTTGAGCTTTGATGATTTTTTCCACATTTGGGAGAAAGTTTTTTTCTTCACGTTGATGTTTATAAAAAGTAATTGATGTGTACATTTTTACTTTTGTTTTAAGTTAGTTTCTTTTTCAAACTTTTTGTTTCTATATTATGTGATTAGGTGTTGGGATTTTGTTATACATTTTATTTAATTCATGTTGCTGCATTTTGCTGAAAGAAGAAGATGAATAATGTTGCTATCAATATTGTTTCTACTGTTTCATTAGTTTTGCTTTGTTTTTATATTTTTATCGAGCTTTTATTTTGTGTGTATTATTGAATGCAACGAATGACAAGAAAGCATATCTGGTTTAATGTTATGGGTGTGGCTTGCCATTCCTAGGGTCTTGGGTTCGAGTCCCATGTGCGCCCCAATTTCCACATTTTTGACATGTTTTACTCATTTTCCATTTTATATTACATTGTATTATATATATTTATCATTGTATATACTCACAAAAGTAGGACCATGGAGGGAATGGTTGGAGCTTAACGCCTTTGTCCTATCTGCCTTGGGTTCAACACCCTTATTGCCATTTTCATCATCATTTTTCTATTTTTCACCCTTATTTTTCATGATTTTTCCCATTTTCTATAACCATCCAAATGATTTTTTTTCTATTTTTTGACACATACTTTTTATTTGTGACATTATCTTTATAATTTAATTTTTGTTTATATTTTTTCCAATTATTTCCCCCCGATTAGGGCCGTTGCAAAAGTGCCCTGTGAACGTTTTAGAAAGTGAAATACTTGTTGGATTTTGGATTGTTTTCTCTGATTTCTTTTCATGTTTAAGCATTAAACTTTGATATATGGACTCGACACTTCCCATGTTGTTATTCCATGATTATTTTATCGATATATAAATGGTATTTCACAGTGTTTTGACTCATTGCATACGAAATTTCCATTGTTGTCAATATGCGCAAACCGACTTTGAGCATATTACCTAGGGTTTTGTTTGCACCTCCTCAATTTCATTTTTCCTTTCACGTTCTTGCGTTATGTGACTTTGATTCGCATCCTCGCATCCCGATTCTAATATGTGCACGCTTCGATTTTACTTCTTTCGATTTAATTTTTGAACGTGTTGTAAATATAACTTGTGTGTTTTCTTCACATGGATTACTCTTGGGCCTACTTAGAATGAGACCTCTCTCTTGCACTTACACTTTTCTATTTGTTTGTTGATTGGGCCCGATTTAAATATTTCATTATCATAAATCCTCATTCGACAAAATGTACCCCCATTCCTATGACGTATAATAATTTTACCGCTTTTATTTCTTTGTTACTTTATTGTTTAGCTAGCTCCAACACAAGAATAAAATCAACCCCTTTTCAAAAAGATCAAAAATAAATACTCGATCCAACATCGAGTATTTTCTCAATAAGCAAATCAATCCATGTGTATCCATTCCATTTTTCAATAAAGATGGAAATGAAACGGGATGAATACCACGAGCTTCTGAGACTAAGATTCGACATGGATATCTCGCCATCATTCAAAACTGTCAATGCAGTTTCTTCAAACCTTTTCTCAATTAAATATCAAAAACACTTAAAAATATCAAATACTTTTGCAAATAAGATGGAAACGGAACATGGTGGATACCATACACTCCTGAGGCTAGGATTCGAGATGGATATCTTGCCCATCCAAGTTCTCTCCATTACTCAAAACACATTCAAAGAAATCAAACTCTTTTCTCGCCGCCATGCATTTGATCCTTAAACCCTTTTCTAAAACAAAAGGTACTTTGTTTCAAGACGATGCAAAAAAATGTTTCATCTATTTGAACATGGGAGTAAGCTTGTGATTCTTCCCACGAATGTTGATTTGTAAATCCATTCGATCGTGATGCAAACATCCTCTTCTCCACTTGTTTTAGGTAGTCCAACAATATTTTCATCGATTAAAACAAAGTAGCTCTCACTAAAATCACCCAACAAAGAAATATATTCTACCCATAACTAGGTAAGCCTTGAGTTCTCTATTGCACCCAGAGATAAGTAAGAGAAAGATTTGTAAATCTTGTCAGTCCCATTAATAAAACAACTTAGGTTTAGTCTCATTCGTTGCAAGAATCCAAAAACATCTCTCTCTCTTCTATTATTCTTCTTTTCCTCTTAATAACTCGATAAACCTAACATTTCTAAGCTAACACTAACAAACACAACTAACCTGATGGTTCCCGTTGAGTACAACAGACGTGAGGGGTTCTAATACCTTCCCCTTGCGTAATCTACTCTTGAACCCTAATATTGGTTGTGAAGGAGAATAGCGATCCAAAATGCAGTGGAAATTAAAAATTTCTCCTTTAGTGATCCTTACGAATGGGCATGATCAGTGATAGAATCTTTACCTCTTATGGCGATTGAAACCTTTGATGTTGATCTAAGGAGTGATCATAAACGTTGAATGGTGACAACGCCTCTACTTAGTCCACACAAACGAATTCCTTCAATCTCAGTACTAGCTGCTACGAGAGAAGGCTTTCAGTAAGAGAGAGAGAGAGAGAGAGAGAGAGAGAGAGAGAGAGAGAGAGAGAGAGAGAGAGAGAGAGAGAGGAGAGAGAGAGAGAGAGAGAGAGAGAGAGAAACAAAATTTCATATGAACAAATGCTTCTGCATAATGGTTCTATTTATAGAACCACTTGTGTGGGCTATAAGCTAAAAAGCCCACTTAAGTGTATGTGGCCCATATCTTATGATATACCAAAATCACTTAAGAATGTGGTACCTTACCATATTTCGTATGCTACTTAAGTGCATCGTAGCTTACGATGTTCTACAATTCACTTAAGTGCACTGTATCTTACGGTGTTCCTTATTTACTCTATCTCTCATCAATCCGTCCTTTTGTGTGTGTCCCTGTAGGTTCTCGCGACATTGGAACTATATTAAATCACGTATTTAACATAATAAGCAGTGAGCGGTATCTAGCAACACATCACTGCTACCCAAGACACAAAAATGTCATGTGATATGACAAATCATTTTGTGATAATACTTATGTGTACAACTATCCTTTTGCCCTTATGTCTATATTGAATACGAGGCATAGACCGTGTCATCCTTGTCCAGTTCAATATTGGGCCCTTAGACATTTATCCTGTTACGCAGGATGGGAGAATTCCATCTAGGTCACTCATGTCCCTCAACATGCTTTGTGGAGTACCCATCAATTGTCTTTATGGTCATCCAGTTACGGATAATGTTTAATCAACAATAACGCACTCGACTCTACATCTAGGGTCCATAGTAGTTTCAGGTCGAAGGATGGTATACACCATTATCACCATGAGAATAACTTATGACACTTTTCATAACATTCTATATAGTACTCTCATAGCGGGTCAATCCAGTATAAATATTACTCTTAATATTCATACCTATGTTTAAGACTTGATAACTCCTTATCCATGATCCATGAGATGTGATCATCAGTCTATATATATAATAGTCTTAATGCTTTAATGTTATCTCACTTTACAACAAAGCTCGACTACGAATACTTTAAAAATAATGTCCTTATGTTTAATGGGATCTCATGATTAACTCACACTTGATACATTAAACGGACTAGCTATTCTAGGGACTTTATTAAGCATATATAATAAAGAAAAATCCTTTTATTATTAATAAATAATTCGATACAAGTACCAAAAGTATTGGCCTCTAGGGCTTACACCAACAATCTCCCACTAGCACTAGAGCCAATTAGGCATACCCCTAATGCCCATAGATCTAGTATGGCCATCATGCTTCTGTTACGCAAGAGGCTTTGCCAGTGGGTCAACAATATTGTCAAGTGTAGGTACTTTATATATTTTCACATCTCCTATATCTATTATCTCTCGAATGAGGTGATAACACCTAAGTATGTGTTTGGATCGTTGGTGAGATCTAGGCTCCTTAGCTTGTGCAATAGCACCATTGTTATCACAATACAGTTCAATGGGATCCACAATGCTAGGAACTATGCCATTTTCACTAATGAACTTTTTGATCCAAACAACTTCCTTTGCTGCACTTGAGGCAGCAATATACTCGACCTCGGTTGTAGAATTAACAACTGTATCTTGCTTTGAACTTTTCTAGCTCACAGCGCCACCATTTAAGCAAAACACATAACCAGATTGCGATCTAAAGTCATCCTTATCTGTCTGGAAGCTAGCATCGGTGTATCCAATTACAACAAGCTCTTCCTGACCTCTATATATCAAGAATGAGTCCTTAGTCCTTCTCAAATACTTAAGGATATTCTTGATAGCTACCCAATGAGCATCACCGGGATCAGATTGGTACCTACTCGTTGCACTTAAAACATACGAGACATCTGGTCGAGTGCATAACATGGCATACATGATAGATCCTATTGTAGATGCATATGTAATCTTATTCATGCGATCCCTTTCTACCTTAGTTAAAGGGGATTCTGTTTTTGATAGACACAGGCCATGTTGCATAGGTATGAACCCTTTCTTGGAATCATGCATATTAAAGTGTCTCAGCACTTTGTCTATGCATGTACTCTGACTTATGCCAAACAGTTTTTGTGATCTATCTCTATAGATCCTGATTCCTAATATATAGGCTACTTCACCTAGGTCCTTCATAGAAAAGCATTTCCCCAACCAAGACTTTACTTGTTACAGGGTAGGGACATCGTTTCCAATGAGTAATATGTCATCTACATATAATACCAGGAAGACGGTCATGCTCCCACTAACCTTCTTGTAGACACAAGGCTCGTCTTCATCCTTGATGAATCCATATTGTTTTACTGTTTCATCAAAACAAAGATTCCAACTTCTGGAAGCTTGCTTCAATCCATAGATTGATCTTTGTAACTTACATATCTTTTGGGCTTATTATGGTATGTCAAATCCTTCAGGTTGTGTCATGTACACATCCTCAAGAAGATTCCTATTAAGAAAAGCAGTTTTGACATCCATCTGCCATATTTCATAATCATGATATGCAGCGATAGCAAGTAAAATCTGAACAGATTTAAGCATTGCAACTGGTGAAAAGGTTTCATCATAGTCAACCCCATGAATTTGTTTATATCCTTTTGCAACCAGTCTTGCCTTATAGGTATGTACCTTACCATCCATGTCAGTCTTCTTTTTGAAGACCCACTTGCATCCTATAGGGTTAACTCCTACAAGAGGCTCTACCAAGATCCAAACCTGGTTTGTGTACATGGAATCCATTTTAGATTTCATGGCTTCTAGCCACTTCTCAGACTCGGGACCAGTTATGGACTCTTGGTAGGTCACAAGCTCATCTTGATCCATGAGTAATACATCACCTTGATCAGTTATGAGATATCCATATCTCTTAGGTAGGTGACGTATCCTGCTTGAACTACGATGGTCTTGTTCTACTTGAGCAGGTTGCTCTTCCATAACTACTTGTGTTTCCTGCTCTAATTCCTCCATAGGTGTATCAATGCTTTGTTATTCTTGAATTTCTTCAAGCTCTACTTTCCTCCCACTTATTCCTTTGGAAATAAAATCCTTTTCTAGGAAAACTCCAGTTCGAGCCACAAACACTTTTCCCTTAGAAGGATTGTAGAAGTAATACCCTCTTGTTTCTTTAGGATACCCCACAAATAAGCATTTTTCAGATTTGGGGTCAAGCTTAGTTGAAATTTGTCGTTTCACATAAATTTCACAACCCCAAATCTTCATGTAAGACATATGTGGTTTCTTACCACTCCATATCTCATATGGTGTCTTCTCAACCTTTTTGGATGGAACACGGTTAAGTGTGTAAGCTATTGTCAATAGTGCATATCCCTAAAAGGAGTTTGGAAGATCGACGTGACTCATCATGGATCGAACCATGTCTAACAAGGTTGGATTTCTTCTCTCAGATACACCGTTCCATTGGGGGTGTTCAGGAGGAGTAAGTTGGGATAGAATCCCACACTCTTTCAGATGGTCATCAAACTCTAGGCTTAAATACTCACCACCTCAATCTGATCGAAGAGTTTTAATATTCTTACCTATTTGGTTTTGTACTTCATTCTTGAATTCCTTGAAATTTTCAAAGGACTCTGATTTGTGTTTCATTAAATACACATAACTATATCTACTGAAATCATCAGTAAATGTGATGAAGTACTGAAAATCTCCTCTGGATGGTATGTTCAATGGTCCACATACATCAGTATGTATGAGGGCCAAAAGATCATTAGCTCTTTCACCTTTTCCTGTGAATGGAGACTTTGTCATCTTTCCAATTAAACAAGATATGCATGTCTTATATGATTCATAATCAAAAGAGTCCAAGAGTCCATCTTTATGGAGTTTGGAAATGTGTTTCTCATTTATGTGGCCTAATCGACAATGCCAAAGGTAAGTTGGATTTAACTCATTAGGTTTCATCCTTTTAGTATTAATGTTATACATAGGCATTTCAAGATCAAGGACATATAATCCATTGTTCATTTGTGTAGTAGCATATAATATATCATTCAAATAAATGGAGCAACAATTGTTCTTTATTATAAATGAAAGACCAAACTTTTCCAAACAAGAAACAAAAATAATATTCCTGCTAATTACATGTACATAATAACAATTCTCTAACTGAATTATTAAATCACTAGGTAAAGTCAATACATAAGTTCCTACGGCTAAAGCAACAACCTTTGCTCCATTGCCAACTCGTAGGTCAACTTCACCTTTTTCCAAATCTCTACTCCTTTTTAGCCCCTGCACATTGGTACAAATGTGAGAACCGTATCCAGTATCTAATACCCATGATGTAGAAGTAGATAAATTGATTTCAATAACAAAAATACCTGAAGTTAAAGTCTCTACTCCATTCTTCTTATCTTCCAGGTACTTTGGGCAGTTTCTCTTCCAGTGTCCGGTCTTATCGCAATGAAAACAAGTGCCTTCCTTTGCTATGCCTCCACTAGGCTTCAAAGAAGGAGCAGTGGGTTTGGGTTTGGCAACTTCCTTGCCTTTCCCTTTATCACCTTGCTTGGTGGGTCTTTTGTTCTGTCTCTTTCCATTTCCGATCATCAGAATGGACTTCCCTTTTGAGTTCAGATTCTGCTCAGCAGTTCTTAACATGGCTAGCAGTTCAGGAAGAGATTTGTCCATATCATTCATATTGAAATTAAGGAGAAATTGTCTGAATCTATCTGGCAACGATTGTAAGATCAAATCAATCGCAAGTTCCTTTCCGAGGGGAAAACCCAACCTCTCAAGGTTCTCCACATACCCAATCATCTTGAGCACATGGGACCTACAGGGGCTCCCTCAGCTAACTTGCCTTGAAAAAGGGATTTTGAAACTTCAAACCTTTCATGCCTTGCCTTCTCTTGATAGAGCATCTTCAGGTGTTCGATCATATCGAACGCTGCCATGTTCTCATGTTGCTTTTGCAACTCTGAGTTCATGGTAGCTAGCATGAGGCAAGCAATTTCACTGGCATCATTGTAACACCTCAAAATTTGCCCTCCTCTCTTGGAACTAGCTTAGTATATTGCATTTCATATTTTTGGGCATTAGGCATTTGCATATAGCATACCATGTGAAAATAAACAGGTCATCCTCCAAAGTCTTTTCAGAGATGGAGAAATGATGTGGTTCAAGCCTGAGGGTTTCTATGGAATGATTGTCAACCATCTGAGGGTTTGCAGTGCATTAGGGTTTTCCTAATACTTCAAAGGTTGAGCATTATCTTGTTAGCAAGGATATATTACCATCATCATGGTTCTGTCATCATCAAGGGCTTCATCGTTCATGCTCAGTTCCTTTGGATTAGGGTTTTGACCTCTGGTCAACCCTAATCAATGACTTCTATTCCAACCAGGGATTTTCAAGGAGATGAGGTATCTGTTGATGGTGTAGATCATATGATCATTATGAAGATATTATTGGAGCTAGGGGTTCATTTCTGAGCCATTTCTTCAGGTGGTAGAGGCTCAAAGTCCACAGTGCATTTTCAGGTCAACTGAGGCCCATACAAGTCAACTGTAAAGTCAACTGAGGGCTAGGAGGTGGAGAAATGGTTTGAGACACTTCATTCATGTCCCAAAGAGGTTCATTTGTCATTACAAACACTTATCTTGAAGAATTTGAGGTCAGATCAAAAGTTTCCAAAAATGGAAAGTGACCTGTAATTGAAAGTTTCCAAAAATGGAAAGATTTTGGTTCAAATTCAACTTGACTTTCCAACATCAAATAAGCTTCAAATGAAATTTTGTCCAACATGAAAGTTGAAGATCTTTCTCTCCCATTTCTAAAAAGTCCTATTTCATGGATTTATGATGAATGGTTGAGAAGTTGTGGCCAAATGATCATCAAGGGTGCATGGAACTTCAAAGTGCCATAACTTTTAACTCAAAACTCCAAATGAAGCCACTCTTTTTGCAAATTTCTTGTCTTGACCTATGCTTTCCAATTCAAGCATTGCATTGCATGAAATTTCATCACATAATCATGTGCTCATTCACATGCATTTTGGAGGGAAATTGGGGAATTTAAATTTGGTGCAAGCTACAAGCCTAATTCCAATCCCATTGTGTTCCTTAGGTGATTTTGAGTGAAAATGGATCATTGCATGCTACTATTCACGTCCAAATTAGGCTATGCACCACACTTTTTCAAATTTGCTAAAACACCTCATTCTCATTAACTTCTAATTAACCATTGCCTAATTAATTTTTCAGCATGATTAGTGAATAGTATAAAGCCTTAATTATAACAGAATTTGGCATAATCACAAGTTCTAGATCTAGAAAATTTTTTCCCTCCAAAATTCTCTCTCATTGGAATTCAAATTTTCTCCACACAAACACACATTTTCTTGGTAGATCCTTCATCATCATGGAGTTTTGAGAAAGATCCATACATTTTTTTGAAGAAATTGGTGAAGATTTGTGCACCTTCAACACATGAACACATCAATGGCAAGTGCAAATTAAGCTAGATCCAGATCAATTCAAGTATCAATTCTTATCCAAAGCTTCATAACAAGAGTGGAGAAGGAGATTTGGAGGCTTAGGAAGCTTAAACACACTGTTTTCATCCACTGCTCTTCAAGAGGTTGGAAATTCGAATCTCATAAATCTTGGTTTTATGTACATAAACTTGTAGAGCTTTCCTCACTGAGAATTCTGATATAAATTTTGTTCAATTTGGATGAAAATTGAGTGAGTTATGTTGAATTAAAGTTTAGATCTAGAAACTTATTTCCTTCGATTCGTGAAAATTATGATGAATTAGGCTTAGCTTTTATGATATTTGGAATCTACTCATCAAGACCTTTCCAACGATATAAATTTTATAAAATTCTGCACAAAAAAAAAGATGAACAGTAGCACCACCGTCTTCACGAAGAAGATGGTGGAAACCACCGCATGAACCACCGCCTGGAACTGTAGCGCCACCACCTGGTTTGGAGGCTAGGGTTAAACCAAAACGACGTCGTTTTTGCCAGCGCCCCTCCTCACTTCGATTCCTGCCTGTAGCATTTGTCCATTTCCTTCCATTTTCCAAGTCTTTTCATAATATTTTCATCACACTTCCAAAATTCATAACAAATTGAAAATTAATCCAAATTGAGTGCCATTTTTTTTCACATGTTCATATGGATGTCTACTATTTTATGATGTGATTTTCCTGATTTTATCATTTATGGATTTTGGATGGTGAATTGTTATTTGAACATGTATGCACATGTGACATGCTTCATTCATTCTATTGTGAAATGCTCATACATTGGCCAATTAATGTGAAATTTGGTATGCTGATTCCTAATATGTTGCATTATTTTTGAGGCTTGGTTGTGCATTTTTAGCATTTTTCATCTCTGTTTTAGACACATGATTGCATGGTGTGACAATGTGTGTCACATAATTTGATGTCATACTTGTTCATTTTTATTTCTAGGTCAATTGAGCTCTGTTGATTCTAATTTTTGGCATGATGATTGTGTTTGATATGTTGTATGCACATAAAAATTTTCATGATTGTTTGATTCATTTCTATTTTAATATGGAATTTTCATTCTTAAGGTCCAATTGTGTGCTTTGTAATTGCCTTTGCCATATCTTGCTCATGAAGTGACCTTGATTAATGCTTTAGACTTGGTACTTTTTAGGACATGTTCTTACTTGATTAAAGACGCTTCTTGTTGAATATCAACTTCTGTTTTGACTTTTTGCTTCGCCTTTGACCCTAGTCTTGGACTAGTGGTTTGTTCTCACTTTTTGAGCTGTGTATTTCAGGTTCAAGCCATTAAGCTCTAGTGGTTGATGCAATCTCATGACTTGAGATGCAAATTTTCTTTATCCACTAACCTTTATTGTGTTGTAGGTTCCTTGGTGATGAATTCACTTGAGTTGATTGACTTGCATTGTGCTTATTGGTTGTAACACTGTTGACTATCTGTTGGTTGTTTGTCTGGATATGAATACTGATTTGTTTGATTTTCCTACAGGTACTTTAGTAGCTTTAGCTCATTGCTTGAGTTTGCTTTGCTTGTGGTTGGCATACCACCTAGGTAATCATCCTCTAAATCCATGTAGTCTGGAAGCTCTGTCGTTTTGTTTGGCAGGCATTTGGCTGAAGTCATCCTTAAGAGGCAATGACTGTGTTTGTTTATATTTGTGCCATGTAATTCAAGTCCCCCTAAGTGAAAAGGCAATTGGCAGATAGAAGGGGTTTGCAATCAATCCCCTGCTATTCAGTTGAGTCTTTCATCTGGCTCGCACTACGTGGTGATGCATTTGAATAAACACCCAAGATCCTTGTATATAGAGTCAGTCAAGTGGAGTAGGGTCCCTCATTCTGGACCCCCATGTTTTCATTGATTCAAGCTCACCCAGGCCCGGGTTAAGAGCTTTGAGGTCCAACCCTCATTACCTTTCATCTGCTCACCCTGACGGTCAATGTCAATGGTTAAGAGCCTCAGACACCCTTTCCAGTGTTGGCTTGTTTGTCGAGGTTGATATGACCCCTTGACTAAAGCCCAGCCTTGTATGAGCCGCTTGTTTGCATATAGCGTGTGATGATTGCTTTTGATGTTTATCTGCTTTTGATTCTCATCTCCTTTCTGTGGGAGTCGTATGATCAACTTTCGAGGAAGTTGAACGTACGTAGAGATAGACTTGACTTGACTCACTGCCTGTGTGAGTCAAACTCTTGTTAGAGACCTCAACCTAGGGTTATAATTTGCATGATGACTATTAGGCTCGAGTCAGTCTCCCTTTTAATCTGTTATTCCCTTGGTCTCTGGTTAGGAGAAAGTTTCTCCCTTGTTAAGGGGAACTACGTCGCCCTGATCCTCATACCAGATGGGGTACGTAGGCAGGAGATCGTACGAGATCTCTCCGGGCAACCTTTTTTTTTGCGTGTGTTTGCTTGACGGCTATTAGGCTCGAGTTCCAGACTCCCTATTAGCTTGTCTATTTGATAACTTTTGTGTGTGTGTTAGGCGTTGGATGTAAGACCACCGATTGGCATTCCGCTTCCTATTTGTGGTGTGCTTGGAGTCTGATGTAAGTCCAACCATTGGCATTCGGTTTCCCGTTTGTTTGTTTTGTGAGGAGTTGGATGTAAGTCCATTGATTGGCATTCCATTTCCTGTTGTGTGTTTCTTTTGACGTCTCAGTGTCTTTGTGTTGTGTTTTGTTTCGGCGTGCGTTAGCCAAACTACGGTAGCTCTGATTCTCATTCCAGATGAGATACGTAGGCATAGGATGCGATATCCTAGCGAGCCCGTTCCCCATTTCCCCGAACTACGTCGACTCTGATGTTTGTTTCTGACAAACTACGTAGGCCCAGGATGCGACATCCTGCCGAGTCCGCTTCCGTCTTCTTCTATCTGTGTTTTATTCCAGTGTGTGTGCATTCTTTTTGAGCAGTTATTTAGCAACCTTATTCTATTCTTTTGAGCGTGGATCCCGTCGAGTATGACGAACGTGAGGGGTGCTAATACCTTCCCCTTGCGTAACCGACTCCCGATCCTTGCAATCTCCGGTTGTAAGACCATTTCCTTTCCAGGTTTACTTCGAGCGTTTCCTTTCCCTCCTTTGGGATAAATAATGCACGGTGGCGGCTCTGTTTGTTTGCTTTTTCCCGCCGGTTGTTTTTCGCATTGCGACAGCTGGCGACTCCACTGGGGAGTCTAGAAGTTGACCTTATGCTGGTCCATCTTCCCTAAGCGAGTCAATCCTAGCGCTCTTTAGGATAGTTTTGGTTGCTTGTGCTGCTTTATTTATTGCATTTACGATTATTATTGTATATATTTGCATATGTGTTTGCATGCATCATATTATCATTGTGCTGACTTTGTACAGGTTGGTTCCTCTGATTTGGGGTGGGTGTTCTGAGGTGGGCCAAAACCCAGGCACGAGTATACACCTAGGATTAGTGTGGTCTCACGTTTCCTCACATGTTGGATCAGCATGTTGTTGCGACGTGACATACCATAAGCCGGACGAGGTTCTTTTGAGAGAGCTCTCCCGGGTGGAGTATTCCACTTTGGTTGGGTTACCTCATCTGAGCTGTTGACTTCGGTGACCGTTCTTTCTCGGATCTTTGGTTTAGACGATCTTATGAGAGCTGCAGCGGCACACCCGAAAGGGCAAACCCGTTGAGTATCTTGTCCGATTGTCGAGACCATTATCCGCCTTAAGATGACCTGATTAGAATTCACCTGTGAGGGGTGTAACACCCCTTTTTCTACCCCAAATTATTTAACATATAATCAGAGTAAATAAGCACGCATATAAAGAAAAGTGTCACATCGACGTTTTCGAAACTTAAAACTTTCAAAAACCAACAATACACCCGGTCATTCAAAATAACACATTTCACTCATCATGAATATTCAAGCAATATGCGTTCGCAGCGGAAAATAAAGAATACTCATGTATTTCATAATATGATCCATGTCCCATACCATGATCATCTCTCAATAATGACTTCAAATAAAATAAAACAATTAATGACATAAAGCATATCAAAATAAGATATGAGTTCAATACCACTAATCTACCCAGTGTTACATGACCAGAGCATTGACTCATTACCTAATTTCAAATTAAATACGGGAACTCTCCAGCTATTCTTGAGCGAGCTACCGTCCACCTACTCCAGCAATACTACTCTGTAGTATCTGCACGATACCCATGTAAAGGTAACATTCAAACAGAAAGGGTGAGAATTCCAATCATTATGAAATAGCATAATAAGGCACAATGAATTAAAACACAATTTAAGAATTTATCACACTTGTATTATTATATCAATGATATTAACAAATAATCATCTCACATGCTTCAAACATACATCACACCCACATCAATACATGCACTCAATGATCACATAACTATAAACGACTCGATGCAAGACAATGTGACTCTATGCATGTGGTACCTCAATGTGAACTCAAAGTTTCACCGCTTTCCGATTCAATATCTAGAATCCAAGCCACGCTTCCGATCCGGACAAGACCAAAGCCCTACGTCTGTTTCCAATGAAGGATCACCGCTTAATACTACGCCTAATCCCAATTAAGGATTAACGTCTGCTACGTCTGTTTCCAATGAAGGATCACCGCTTAAATACTACGCCTAATCCCAATTAAGGATTAACGTCTGCTACGTCTATTTCCAATGAAGGATCACCGCTTGAATACTACGCCTAATCCCAATTAAGGATTAACGTCTGCTACGTCTGTTTCCAATTAAGGACCACCGCTTGACCACTTCCACAATGAAGTCAACCATGCTATGAATGAATGCACACATACCAACACATATGCAATTAAGACCACCTATATACCGTCTTAACATCCCACATATCACCATGACTCACAATTGGTACATATACACATTCATCACAACACATCAAATTCGATTACATATACACATCCATAACCATAAATCATTCACAATTTAATAATGGTATACATACACATTCGTACAATATATTATTCACCAATATAGGCCAATCATCAAACATGTACACATAAATTTCATTCCAAAACGCACACAACATTTAAATATCAATTTTTTCACTTTTCAAACAGTGTTAACCGGTTAACGCCCTGGGTTAATCGGTTAACCCAAAACAGAATGTGCTTCTTGGCAATTTTTAACAGTGTTAACCGGTTAACGCCCTGGGTTAACCGGTTAACGCAAGACATAATTTAATTTTCTCAATATTATAACTGTGTTAACCGGTTAACGCAAAACAGAAAGCTGTTCCTGCGCTAACAACGAACAGAATGCAGATTTCTCCGCATTTTTCCTCGTTGGAGGACTTCCGGACCTCCGATTTCGATTCCGTAAAAAGCTACACGTTCAGAAAACTATGACTCATCCAAATATATATTCATTCACAGTTTTAGCATAATTTAATCATCACAATTCAAGAGTATTTATCAAGACCTAATAATTCCAAACCATGCCAATTAAGGATTTCAACCTAAAACATGTTCCTACCCATTGACCCAATCATACTAACCCACAATGATAAGGATTTCCCCCCTTACCTTGTCAATTTGATGGAAACCTTGTCTCCTCTCGCTATTCCTCTCCTCTTTCTCTATTGCCTTTAGTGCTCAAGTGAATTCTAATTCTCACTTCCTTCACTCTTACTATTTATAATAGTATTCTAGTTGGGCTTAATTCATGATATCCATCTAATTTAATCACTAGGTCCAATAATACCTAATATTTAAATACCTCTATTTAAATTCAAATAATTAACCACTCACTATGCACACTAGGTTAATTAATAATTATTTAATTATATCTCATATCACTAAATAATTAATTCCCACACTAATTAAGTTAATTAATCCATTATTATACTACGTCACAACCGCTTAATTACTTAACACTCCAATTAATTAAATATAATATAATAAAAATAATATAATAATTAATTCCTAAAAATTGGGCTGTTACAACTCTCCCCCACTTAAAAGATTTTCGTCCTTGAAAATTCCTCAAACGAACCACTCTTGATACGATTCCCTCATCTTATTCTCGAGTTTCCAAGTAATATTTCCATGCACCGGTATCACTAATGGCAATCAAGGTGTACTCTTAATAAATCACATACCTTGGATTAGTCCATCATCGGTAGTGGTCTCCGCACCAGCCAATGCAAACACCTTTCCCTTCACTTGCTCTTTCTTTGGCTTATCACATTGCGAACTAATGTGACCTTTCTCACCACAGTTGAAACAAGTTACGTTCGAACCAACCATACACTGGTTTGCTCTGTGACCCATCCTGTCGGAATTGAAACACTTCACAGGATCTCTAATATAATCAACATCACGATGACCTTCAACGCCACAGTTGAAACACGTAAGTGGAGTAGAAGATACTCCCCCACTTGGCTTCTTGCCAACACTGGATTGTCTCCTCTTGTCATCATATGGTTTCCCCCGATCTTGGTTTTTCTCCTTCAAACTCTTGTAGACAGAAGCACTCTCCCTACTATCCTCATCATAAATCCGACTCTTGTTAACCAACTCTGTAAAACGAGTAATCTGTTGGTAACCAATGGCGTTCTTGATATCGTGTCTCAAGCCATTCACAAACTTCAAACATTTAGATCTCTCAGCATTAGCAGTATTGTAATGAGGACAATACTTGATAAGCTCCTGAAATCTAACAGCATAATCATCAACGGTACCATTTCCTTGCTTCAATTCGAGGAACTCCACCTCTTTCTTCCCACGACAATCTTCTGGGAAATAGTTCTCCAAGAAGGTATCACGGAAAAGAGTCCAAGTAACTTCAATGTTGTCTTCTTCGAACCTCTGAAGAGTGTTATTCCACCAATCTTCAGCTTCCTTCTCAAGCATATGGGTACCAAACTGCACTTTCTGAGCATCCGTACAGTTCATGACTCTGAAGATCTTCTCAATTGCTTTCAGCCAAGCTTGGGCTTTCTCAGGTGCATGCTCACCCTCAAAGATAGGAGGATTGTTCCGTTGGAATCTCCCCAAAGCATGGAACTCATCATCATCTCCCTTTTGGTTACCGGCATTCACATTCGCTTGATGGGCATTCGCTTGATGGATCTGACCCATGGATTTAGCCAGCATCCTCAGCGCCTCAGCAATGGCATCGTCATTCCTGCCTGCAACCATTGTCCTAACAACCCGAAACATCAACCAAACAGTATCGATCGTGTCAGATACACAATCAAATACCACGGAAAACCTACTACTATTGACCAACTGGTCGACCATGCTCTAATACCACTAATGTAACACCCCTTTTTCTACCCCAAATTATTTAACATATAATCAGAGTAAATAAGCACACATATAAAGAAAAGTGTCACATCGACATTTTCGAAACTTAAAACTTTCAAAAACCAACAATACACCCGGTCATTCAAAATAACACATTTCACTCATCATGAATATTCAAGCAATATGCGTTCGCAGCGGAAAATAAAGAATACTCATGTATTTCATAATATGATCCATGTCCCATACCATGATCATCTCTCAATAATGACTTCAAATAAAATAAAACAATTAATGACATAAAGCATATCAAAATAAGATATGAGTTCAATACCACTAATCTACCCAGTGTTACATGACCAGAGCATTGACTCATTACCTAATTTCAAACTAAATACGGGAACTCTCCAGCTATTTTTGAGCGAGCTACCGTCCACCTACTCCAGCAATACTACTTTGTAGTATCTGCACGATACCCATGTAAAGGTAACATTCAAACAGAAAGGGTGAGAATTCCAACCATTATGAAATAGCATAATAAGGCACAATGAATTAAAACACAATTTAAGAATTTATCACACTTGTATTATTATATCAATGATATTAACAAATAATCATCTCACATGCTTCAAACATGCATCACACCCACATCAATACATGCACTCAATGATCACATAACTATAAACGACTCGATGCAAGACAATGTGACTCTATGCATGTGGTACCTCAATGTGAATCAAAGTTTCACCGCTTTCCGATTCAATATCTAGAATCCAAGCCACGCTTCCGATCCGGACAAGTCCAAAGCCCTACGTCTGTTTCCAATGAAGGATCACCGTTTAATACTACGCCTAATCCCAATTAAGGATTAACGTCTGCTACGTCTGTTTCCAATGAAGGATCACCGCTTAAATACTACGCTTAATCCCAATTAAGGATTAACGTCTGCTACGTCTGTTTCCAATGAAGGATCACCGCTTGAATACTACGCCTAATCCCAATTAAGGATTAACGTCTGCTACGTCTGTTTCCAATTAAGGATCACCGCTTGACCACTTCCACAATGAAGTCAACCATGCTATGAATGAATACACACATACCAACACATATGCAATTAAGACCACCTATATACCGTCTTAACATCCCACATATCACCATGACTCACAATTGGTACATATACACATTCATCACAACACATCAAATTCGATTACATATACACATCCATAACCATAAATCATTCACAATTTAATAATGGTATACATACACATTCGTACAATATATTATTCACCAATATAGGCCAATCATCAAACATGTACACATAAATTTCATTCCAAAACGCACACAACATTTAAATATCAATTATTTCACTTTTCAAACAGTGTTAACCGGTTAACGCCCTGGGTTAATCGGTTAACGCAAAACAGAATGCGCTTCTTGGCAATTTTTAACAGTGTTAACCGGTTAACGCCCTGGGTTAACCGGTTAACACAAGACATAATTTAATTTTCTCAATATTATAACAGTGTTAACCGGTTAACGCCCTGGGCGTTAACCGGTTAACGCAAAACAGAAAGCTGTTCCTGCGCTAACAACGAACAGAATGCAGATTTCTCCGCATTTTTCCTCGTTGGAGGACTTCCGGACCTCCGATTTCGATTCCGTAAAAAGCTACACGTTCAGAAAACTATGACTCATCCAAATATATATTCATTCACAGTTTTAGCATAATTTAATCATCACAATTCAAGAGTATTTATCAAGACCTAATAATTCCAAACCATGCCAATTAAGGATTTCAACCTAAAACATGTTCCTACCCATTGACCCAATCATACTAACCCACAATGATAAGGATTTCCCCCCTTACCTTGTCAATTTGATGGAAACCTTGTCTCCTCTCGCTATTCCTCTCCTCTTTCTCTATTGCCTTTAGTGCTCAAGTGAATTCTAATTCTCACTTCCTTCACTCTTACTATTTATAATAGTATTCTAGTTGGGCTTAATTCATGATATCCATCTAATTTAATCACTAGGTCCAATAATACCTAATATTTAAATACCTCTATTTAAATTCAAATAATTAACCACCCACTATGCACACTAGGTTAATTAATAATTATTTAATTATATCTCATATCACTAAATAATTAATTCCCACACTAATTAAGTTAATTAATCCATTATTATACTACGTCACAACCGCTTAATTACTTAACACTCCAATTAATTAAATATAATATAATGAAAATAATATAATAATTAATTCCTAAAAATTGGGCTGTTACAACTCTCCCCCACTTAAAAGATTTTCGTCCTCGAAAATTCCTCAAACGAACCACTCTTGATGCAATTCCCTCATCTTATTCTCGAGTTTCCAAGTAATATTTCCATGCACCGGTATCACTAATGGCAATCAAGGTGTACTCTTAATAAATCACATACCTTGGATTAGTCCATCATCGGTAGTGGTCTTCGCACCAGCCAATGCAAACACCTTTCCCTTCACTTGCTCTTTCTTTGGCTTATCACATTGCGAACTAATGTGACCTTTCTCACCACAGTTGAAACAAGTTACGTTCGAACCAACCATACACTGGTTTGCTCTGTGACCCATCCTGCCGGAATTGAAACACTTCACAGGATCTCTACTATAATCAACAGCACGATGACCTTCAACGCCACAGTTGAAACACGTAAGTGGAGTAGAAGATACTCCCCCACTTGGCTTCTTGCCAACATTGGATTGTCTCCTCTTGTCATCATATGGTTTCCCCCGATCTTGGTTTTTCTCCTTCAAACTCTTGTAGACAGAAGCACTCTCCCTACTATCGTCATCATAAATCCGACTCTTGTTAACCAACTCTGTAAAACGAGTAATCTGTTGGTAACCAATGGCGTTCTTGATATCGTGTCTCAAGCCATTCACAAACTTCAAACATTTAGATCTCTCAGCATTAGCAGTATTGTAATGAGGACAATACTTGATAAGCTCCTGAAATCTAGCAGCATAATCAACAACGGTACCATTTCCTTGCTTCAATTCGAGGAATTCTACCTCTTTCTTCCCACGACAATCTTCTGGGAAATAGTTCTCCAAGAAGGTATCACGGAAAAGAGTCCAAGTAACTTCAATGTTGTCTTCTTCGAACCTCTGAAGAGTGTTATTCCACCAATCTTCAGCTTCCTTCTCAAGCATATGGGTACCAAACTGCACTTTCTGAGCATCTGTACAGTTCATGACTCTGAAGATCTTCTCAATTGCTTTCAGCCAAGCTTGGGCTTTCTCAGGTGCATGCTCACCCTCAAAGATAGGAGGATTATTCCGTTGGAATCTCCCCAAAGCATGGAACTCATCATCATCTCCCTTTTGGTTACCGGCATTCGCATTCGCTTGATGGGCATTCGCTTGATGGATCTGACCCATGGATTTAGCCAGCATCCTCAGCGCCTCAGCAATGGCATCGTCATTCCTGCCTGCAACCATTGTCCTAACAACCCGAAACATCAAACAAACAGTATCGATCGTGTCAGATACACAATCAAATACCACGGAAAACCTACTACTATTGACCAACTGGTCGACCATGCTCTAATACCACTAATGTAACACCCCTTTTTCTACCCCAAATTATTTAACATATAATCAGAGTAAATAAGCACGCATATAAAGAAAAGGGCGTCACATCGACGTTTTCGAAACTTAAAACTTTCAAAAACCAACAATACACCCGGTCATTCAAAATAACACATTTCACTCATCATGAATATTCAAGCAATATGCGTTCGCAGCGGAAAATAAAGAATACTCATGTATTTCATAATATGATCCATGTCCCATACCATGATCATCTCTCAATAATGACTTCAAATAAAATAAAACAATTAATGACATAAAGCATATCAAAATAAGATATGAGTTCAATACCACTAATCTACCCAGTGTTACATGACCAGAGCATTGACTCATTACCTAATTTCAAACTAAATACGGGAACTCTCCAGCTATTCTTGAGCGAGCTACCGTCCACCTACTCCAGTAATACTACTCTGTAGTATCTGCACGATACCCATGTAAAGGTAACATTCAAACAGAAAGGGTGAGAATTCCAACCATTATGAAATAGCATAATAAGGCACAATGAATTAAAACACAATTTAAGAATTTATCACACTTGTATTATTATATCAATGATATTAACAAATAATCATCTCATATGCTTCAAACATGCATCACACCCACATCAATACATGCACTCAATGATCACATAACTATAAACGACTCGATGCAAGACAATGTGACTCTGTGCATGTGGTACCTCAATGTGAACTCAAAGTTTCACCGCTTTCCGATTCAATATCTAGAATCCAAGCCACGCTTCCGATCCGGACAAGACCAAAGCCCTACGTCTGTTTCCAATGAAAGATCACCGCTTAATACTACGCCTAATCCCAAATAAGGATTAACGTCTGCTACGTCTGTTTCCAATGAAGGATCACCGCTTAAGTACTACGCCTAATCCCAATTAAGGATTAACGTCTGCTACGTCTGTTTCCAATAAAGGATCACCGCTTGAATACTACGCCTAATCCCAATTAAGGATTAACGTCTGCTACGTCTGTTTCCAATTAAGGATCACCGCTTGACCACTTCCACAATGAAGTCAACCATGCTATGAATGAATACACACATACCAACACATATGCAATTAAGACCACCTATATACCGTCTTAACATCCCACATATCACCATGACTCACAATTGGTACATATACACATTCATCACAACACATCAAATTCGATTACATATACACATCCATAACCATAAATCATTCACAATTCAATAATGGTATACATACACATTCGTACAATATATTATTCACCAATATAGGCCAATCATCAAACATGTACACATAAATTTCATTCCAAAACGCACACAACATTTAAATATCAATTTTTTCACTTTTCAAACAGTGTTAACCAGTTAACGCCCTAGGTTAATCGGTTAACCCAAAACATAATGCGCTTCTTGGCAATTTTTAACAGTGTTAACCGGTTAACGCCCTGGGTTAACCGGTTAACGCAAGACAGAATTTAATTTTCTCAATATTATAACAGTGTTAACCGGTTAACACCCTGGGCGTTAACCGGTTAACGCAAAACAGAAAGTTGTTCCTGCGCTAACAACGAACAAAATGCAGATTTCTCCGCATTTTTCCTCGTTGGAGGACTTCCGGACCTCCGATTTCGATTCCGTAAAAAGCTACACGTTCAGAAAATTATGACTCATCCAAATATATATTCATTCACAGTTTTAGCATAATTTAATCATCATAATTCAAGAGTATTTATCCAGACCTAATAATTCCAAACCATGCCAATTAAGGATTTCAACCTAAAACATGTTCCTACCCATTGACCCAATCATACTAGCCCACAATGATAAGGATTTCCCCCCTTACCTTGTCAATTTGATGAAAACCTTGACTCCTCTCGCTATTCCTCTCCTCCTTCTCTATTGCCTTCAGTGCTCAAGTGAATTCTAATTCTCACTTCCTTTACTCTTACTATTTATAATAGTATTCTAGTTGGGCTTAATTCATGATATCCATCTAATTTAATCATTAGGTCCAATAATACCTAATATTTAAATACCTCTATTTAAATTCAAATAATTAACCACTCACTATGCACACTAGGTTAATTAATAATTATTTAATTATATCTCATATCACTAAATAATTAATTCCCACACTAATTAAGTTAATTAATCCATTATTATACTACCTCACAACCGCTTAATTACTTAACACTCCAATTAATTAAATATAATATAATAAAAATAATATAATAATTAATTCCTAAAAATTGGGCTGTTACAACTCTCCCCCACTTAAAAGATTTTCGTCCTCGAAAATTCCTCAAACGAACCACTCTTGATACGATTCCCTCATCTTATTCTCGAGTTTCCAAGTAATATTTCCATGCACCGGTATCACTAATGGCAATCAAGGTGTACTCTTAATAAATCACATACCTTGGATTAGTCCATCATCGGTAGTGGTCTCCGCACCAGCCAATGCAAACACCTTTCCCTTCACTTGCTCTTTCTTTGGCTTATCACATTGCGAACTAATGTGACCTTTCTCACCACAGTTGAAACAAGTTACGTTCGAACCAACCATACACTGGTTTGCTCTGTGATCCATCCTGCCGCAATTGAAACACTTCACAGGATCTCTACTACAATCAACAGCAAGATGACCTTCAACACCACAGTTGAAACACGTAAGTGGAGTAGAAGATACTCCCCCACTTGGCTTCTTGCCAACACTAGATTGTCTCCTCTTGTCATCATATGGTTTCCCCCGATCTTGGTTTTTCTCCTTCAAACTCTTGTAGACAGAAGCACTCTCCCTACTATCCTCATCATAAATCCGACTCTTGTTAACCAACTCTGTAAAACGAGTAATCTGTTGGTAACCAATGGCCTTCTTGATATCATGTCTCAAGCCATTCACAAACTTCAAACATTTAGATCTCTCAGCATTAGCAGTATTGTAATGAGGACAATACTTGATAAGCTCCTGAAATCTAGCAGCATAATCAACAACGGTACCATTTCCTTGCTTCAATTCGAGGAACTCTACCTCTTTCTTCCCACGACAATCTTCTGGGAAATAGTTCTCCAAGAAGGTATCACGGAAAAGAGTCCAAGTAACTTCAATGTTGTCTTCTTCGAACCTCTGAAGAGTGTTATTCCACCAATCTTCAGCTTCCTTCTCAAGCATATGGGTACCAAACTGCACTTTCTGAGCATCCGTACAGTTCATGACTCTGAAGATCTTCTCAATTGCTTTCAGCCAAGCTTGGGCTTTCTCAGGTGCATGCTCACCCTCAAAGATAGGAGGATTGTTCCGTTGGAATCTCCCCAAAGCACGGAACTCATCATCATCTCCCTTTTGGTTACCGGCATTCGCATTCGCTTGATGGGCATTCGCTTGATGGATCTGACCCATGGATTCAGCCAGCATCCTCAACGCCTCAGCAATGGCATCGTCATTCCTGCCTGCAACCATTGTCCTAACAACCCGAAACATCAAACAAACAGTATCGATCGTGTCAGATACACAATCAAATACCACAGAAAACCTACTACTATTGACCAACTGGTCGACCATGCTCTAATACCACTAATGTAACACCCATTTTTCTACCCCAAATTATTTAACATATAATCAGAGTAAATAAGCACGCATATAAAGAAAAGGGTGTCACATCGATGTTTTCGAAACTTAAAACTTTCAAAAACCAACAATACACCCGGTCATTCAAAATAACACATTTCACTCATCATGAATATTCAAGCAATATGCGTTCGCAGCGGAAAATAAAGAATACTCATGTATTTCATAATATGATCCATGTCCCATACCATGATCATCTCTCAATAATCACTTCAAATAAAACAAAACAATTAATGACATAAAGCATATCAAAATAAGATATGAGTTCAATACCACTAATCTACCCAGTGTTACATGACCAGAGCATTGACTCATTACCTAATTTCAAACTAAATACGGGAACTCTCCAGCTATTCTTGAGCGAGCTACCGTCCACCTACTCCAGCAATACTACTCTGTAGTACTTGCACGATACCCATGTAAAGGTAACATTCAAACAGAAAGGGTGAGAATTCCAATCATTATGAAATAGCATAATAAGGCACAATGAATTAAAACACAATTTAAGAATTTATCACACTTGTATTATTATATCAATGATATTAACAAATAATCATCTCACATGCTTCAAACATGCATCACACCCACATCAATACATGCACTCAATGATCACATAACTATAAACGACTCGATGCAAGACAATGTGACTCTATGCATGTGGTACCTCAATGTGAACTCAAAGTTTCACCGCTTTCCGATTCAATATCTAGAATCCAAGCCACGCTTCCGATCCGGACAAGACCAAAGCCCTACGTCTGTTTCCAATGAAGGATCACCGCTTAATACTACGCCTAATCCCAATTAAGGATTAACGTCTGCTACGTCTGTTTCCAATGAAGGATCACCGTTTAAATACTACGCCTAATCCCAATTAAGGATTAACGTCTGCTACGTCTGTTTCCAATGAAGGATCACCGCTTGAATACTACGCCTAATCCCAATTAAGGATTAACGTCTGCTACGTCTGTTTCCAATTAAGGATCACCGCTTGACCACTTCCATAATGAAGTCAACCATGCTATGAATGAATACACACATACCAACACATATGCAATTAAGACCACCTATATACCGTCTTAACATCCCACATATCACCATGACTCACAATTGGTACATATACACATTCATCACAACACATCAAATTCGATTACATATACACATCCATAACCATAAATCATTCACAATTCAATAATGGTATACATACACATTCGTACAATATATTATTCACCAATATAGGCCAATCATCAAACATGTACACATAAATTTCATTCCAAAACGCACACAACATTTAAATATCAATTTTTTCACTTTTCAAACAGTGTTAACCGGTTAACGCCCTGGGTTAATCGGTTAACCCAAAACAGAATGCGCTTCTTGGCAATTTTTAACAGTGTTAACCGGTTAACGCCCTGGGTTAACCGTATAACGCAAGACAGAATTTAATTTTCTCAATATTATAACAGTGTTAACCGGTTAACGCCCTGGGCGTTAACCGATTAACGCAAAACAGAAAGCTGTTCCTGCGCTAACAACGAACAGAATGCAGATTTCTCCGCATTTTTCCTCGTTGGAGGACTTCCGGACCTCCGATTTCGATTCCGTAAAAAGCTACACGTTCAGAAAATTATGACTCATCCAAATATATATTCATTCACAGTTTTAGCATAATTTAATCATCACAATTCAAGAGTATTTATCAAGACCTAATAATTCCAAACCATGCCAATTAAGGATTTCAACCTAAAACATGTTCCTACCCATTGACCCAATCATACTAACCCACAATGATAAGGATTTCCCCCCTTACCTTGTCAATTTGATGGAAACCTTGACTCCTCTCGCTATTCCTCTCCTCTTTCTCTATTGCCTTCAGTGCTCAAGTGAATTCTAATTCTCACTTCCTTCACTCTTACTATTTGTAATAGTATTCTAGTTGGGCTTAATTCATGATATCCATCTAATTTAATCACTAGGTCCAATAATACCTAATATTTATCAGAGATTCCCTGGGTTGGAACAGATGATTTTGTTGTTATCAGAGCAATGACTTTCCAGTGATGATGGTGGTATATCCTTCGGTCCCGTTTATTTCAGAACTCTCAAGTCGGATTTATGGTTACTCAGTACCTCAGATGGTTGTGATCAGTTCAGAGACCAGGGCTTCAGTGCAGTGGATGTTCAGATGACTTGGAGGATGGCACAGTGCATTGCATTCATGCATTAGCATCATTCACATTTTGCATTTATCTGCATCTAACTCATGTTTATCCATATGCAGGGAACATTCTTTATCGAGATCCTGGTTGAGAGACATCCCTGTTCCAGACATGAGGCCCGGCTTGAAGAATGATTTTGTGTACAGTTTCTTTGATCCAGAGATTGATGTACTAAAAGAGATGATAGCATTGATTACACCTGACCATGTGGGGATGTTCCGTGAGGCCTATGGTGGTATTCTGAAGGTGGTTTTCAGGCTTACTGATGATGATAGGAGTGCCATCCATACTCTTCTCCAGTTTTATGACCCTGGTTTGAGATGTTTCGTCTTCCCAGATTATTTGTTGGGACCTTTGATGGAGGACTATGCCAGCATCTTAGGTACTCAGATCAGAGACCAGATTCCATTCTATGTCACTAAGGTTGAACCTGATGTTGCTGAGATTTCTCGTGCTCTTTATTTGAGCCCAGAGGTGGCTAAGGGGGGTTTGAAGGAGAAGGGAAAGTTGCCTGGTTTTCATTTGAGTTTCTTGGAGGCCAAAGCCGAGGAGCATGCTGTTTTGGGTGATTGGAAGGTTGTCTGTGCTCTGCTTGCTGTAAGCATTTATGGAATCATCATATTCCCTAATCAGAAGAACTTTGTGGACATTAATGCCATCAGGCTGTTTGTGCAGAAGAATCCTATTCCTACCTTGATTGGGGATGTCTATTACTCGGTCCATAATCGGAACGAGAAGCGGCGTGGGGGATTGATCTGATGTTGTGCTCCACTGTTGTACAAATGGTTCATGGGGTATTTGCCTTCCAGAGGTGCCTTTGCTTTTGTTCTTCTTGACCATACGGTAAATTGGGCAACCAAGTTGATGGGTTTGCGAGCCAAGGACATAGCTTGGACTCACAATGGTGTGGCTGGACGAGACTTCATTTACAATTGTGGGAGTTTTCCCAATGTGCCTCTCATAGGAGTTCAAGGTTGCATTAATTACAACCCGACGCTGCTTAGGAGACAAATGGGGTTTGCTATGGAGGTTCCTCCTCTCGAGTGTGAGATTCAGGAGTCTTTCTACTCCCCGGCTGAGGGTAATCTGACACGGTTGAGGCAAGTGTCTGGAGCATGGCGTAACGTTCAGAGAAAGGGTAAGGTTCCTGTTGGTAGGGTTAATAGTAGGTCTTTTCCTCTGTTTGATGATTGGCTCAGAAAGAGGATTGAGCTCATGCATCTACCATTTCCTGGGGGTGATCCTTGGTGTCCGTTGATTGAGGGGCCATGTTCTTCTGTCAGCATGGAAGAGTTCCTTGAGATGAAGAAGGCCAGAGATCAGCTGCAAGCAGAGAAGACTGAGGTTGAGATGAGTGTTGCTAGAATCCAAATGGCTAAACAGGAAATCAAAGGGAAAATAGAAGACCAGGATAAGAGGCATGCCTTGGAGGTGAAGCGCTTTGAGATAGACACCGCCTATTACTGCAAGATCAGCCAAGCGTTAGAGTCATCTACAAAGGAGCACGACATCACCAAGGAGAAGTTGGCTAGAGCTTTGAGGGTTATTGAAGATGAGAAGAGGAGGCAAGTCCTTGTGAAGACTCAGAAGGAAGCCAAAGTCAAAGTCCTTATCGCCGAGTGGGAAGCAAAGCTGAAGGTCAAGGAAGAAGAGAACGTGAAGGTTATTGCTGAGAGAGATCACTATATTGCTGAGTGGGATCATTATTTCCAACAGATGAAGATTCACCAGAAGGAGGTGGGGAGATTGCAGCAGGAGAACACTGAGCTCAGGTTCGCTGTGAAGTTTACCAGGATGGTTGATGATGCAGAGCCGTCTGTGGGACCTTCTTCGGTGTAGACTTTTGTTGTTATTGTGTTGGGTTACCGTCAGGTCTGTTGACGGAATTCACTTGCTTGTATTTTCTTTCTAATTCTGGAGAATTGTAGTTTGATTTGTATCAGCCTGATGTATGACTCTGGCACGTATGGTGCACTTTTGATATACAGTGGCTATTATCATTCAGTGATTGATCTTCAGGCTTTATTTGCTTTCCTGTCTGCACTCACATGGTTGGGTGATATCTTTGCTAAATCATAACTCTCTGCTCTGTATGGCAAAACCAGATGATTGATGTCAAATTGTTGCCGTCAAATTATTATCTATCTTGATGAAACCAGGATCGAAAGACAGAGTGTTCCTCATATGGATAGACATTGCATTCATGCATGAATCATAATAACTTGTCTTCTATTTTGCAGGTGTTGGTTTCTAACGTGCTTGATTGTTTCAGGAATCATTGCTCGCGCACGTAGAATCATTCCCTTGCACGTAGCACGTCCACACAGATACCCTACCAGGCGCAACAAATCCAAGCTGATGGATCTACCCAACGCAAATATTCTCGAGTTGAAGGAGAAAATGGATGAGCTGATAAACGTCATGCAAGGGCTTGCCTTGGGACAGAAAGCACTTGTTGATAAGGTGGAAAAGCTCGAGCGGGCTTCGGCTGCCAACAGTGGTAATAATCAGGAGGGTGTGTCCAACGGTGGTCTGGGTGGTTCTAGGGATGGAGGAGATCTCAGAAAGAAGACTATTGCTGGGGTGGTGATCAATAATGGTGGTGGTTTTGGTGCTGCTACAGGCGGTGGACCAGGTCCGGTGAACAACAATCTGAAGGATAGTCTGTTTCCTCCTTTCTTTGGGGCTGAGGAGGATAGAGAGGAAGACAAAGAAGCGGATCAGTTCTCCATGCTGAATGAGCAATTTGGTCAATACGGTGTCCAACCACCAAACAAAGAGATTCAGGTGCTGGCGGAGAAAATCAGGGCTCTAGAAAGCTATGCTACTCCGGGGGTTGTTAATATGTCGAATATGGGGTTGGTTGAGGGGATTGTGATCCCGCAGAAGTTTAAAGCGCCCGCGTTTGACAAGTATAATGGGAGTTCCTTCCCGGAAACTCATCTCCAGGCTTTCGTCCGAAAGATTTCTGCTTATACAATGGACCAGAAGCTTTGGATGTACTTCTTCCAGGACAGTCTGTCTGGTGGGTCCTTGGAATGGTATACCAAGCTGAAATCTTCGGATATCAAGAGCTGGCAGGATCTTGGAGATGCGTTCTTTAAACAGTATCAATTCAACGCTGACATGGCTCCTAGCCGTACCCAATTGCAGGGTATGTCTCATAAGCCTAGTGAAGGGTTTAAAGAATATGCACAGAGATGGAGGGAGTTGGCCGCCAGAGTCCAACCTCCGTTGGTAGATCGGGAGATGTCTGATCTATTTATGGGTACCCTTCAGGGGATGTTTGCAGAAAGAATGGTGGGATGCCCGGTTACCAACTTTGCTGATATTGTAGTGGCTGGGGGAAGAATTGAGAGCTGGTTGAAGCTGGGGAAGATACAGGGTAATGCTTCGTCTTCTGGTAATGGCCAACGAAAGAAGGAGGGTGACACGAGTGTTGTGTATGCCCAAAGAGGATAAAGTAGGGATCATTACTACCAGCACACTGTTGCGGTAACAATTCCTGCTGATAATCAACCACATCAACAACAACAACCGCAACAACAACGACAACCATTTCAACAGAGACCGCAGAGGGCCGGGTATCAGGTGAGAGGGAGAAAGAATGATCGTTAATTTGATAGACCACCTGTGACCTACTCATTCTTGCTGAAGAAATTGAAAGATTTGGGGTTGGTCCAGCTGAGGATGTTGGCTCCGTTGAGACCGGATCAGAGGCCGGCCAGTTTTGATGAGAACGCCAAATGTGAATTCCACTCTGGTGCCCCTGGACACAATGTGGAGAATTGTAAAGCTTTTAAGCATGTTGTCCAGGACCTGGTGGATTCTAAGGCAATCAATTTTGCACCATCTCCTAATGTTAATGCTAATCCCATGCCCGCGCATGGTCAAATGGGGGTGAATGCAATTTCTGAGGATAGGAGGACAATTGGGCTGATGAATGTGGATCAGTTAAAGACTCCTTTGGCTGAGGTCAAGAGGCAATTGTTGAAGAATGGGGTCTTTCCGGGTTGTGATGACTGTTGTGTTGCTTGGACTGTTGCCCCTGATGGGTGTGCTTTGTTGAGGGAGGTTGTCCAGAAGATGATGGATGAGGGAAGCCTCAGATTTGAGAAAGTTGGTTTGGAAAGGGAGGATGTCTCCACCATAACCATTTACTTTGACCCGATTGATTTGTCAACGCTGGCAGATGCGGCTCCGGTTACTATCACGGTACCTGGGCCTATTCCTTATGACAACGACAATGCGGTGCCATGGGATTATGGTGGAGAGGTTTACTGTAATGGGGAGAAGCAGGAAGATCAGGCTGCAGGTGAAACTACCGTTTCAAAGGTGGATAATGTCGGACCTAGTGGTTTCACTCGCAGTGGAAGGTTGTTTGCACCTAATGCTTTGAGGAGTGGGGATGGAGAAAAAGAAAAGAAAGATAAGGCCGAGGCTTTAGCCAGGGCGAGAGGGAAGCAGGTGGTGAGTGAGGGTACTCCTGTGGTGACACCGGCGCCTGGTGGGTCGGAAAAAGAAATTGATGATGAAGCTGAAGAATTTTTTAGGATCATCAAGAAGTCAGAGTATAAGCTTGTTGACCACTCGCAGCAGACCCCATCCAAGATTTCAATCCTGTCATTGCTGTTAAGCTCAGAGGGGCATAGAGAGGCTTTGTTGAAAATAATGAAGAGAGCCTATGTTCCTCAAGAGATCACAATTAATCAGTTGGAGACAGTGGTGCCCAACGTCAATGCCAGTCATGGGTTGGGTTTCATTGATCTTGATCTGACTGTAGACGGGCGTAATCATAATAGGGCATTACACATTGCAATGGAGTGTAAAGGAGCAGTGCTTTCGCACGTGTTGGTGGATACCGGCTCATCACTCAATGTGTTGCCTAAGAAGGCCCTGGCGAAGCTGGACTGTGAAGGGTTAATCTTAAGGCCCACTGACCTGATAGTTAGAGCCTTTGATGGTTCGAAGCGGGCTGTGTTTGGAGAAGTGGAGCTCCTTGTGAAGGTCGGGCCCGAGGTGTTTAAGTCTGTGTTTCATGTCATGGATATTCAGCCGGCATACAGTTGCCTGTTGGGTCGACCGTGGATACACGCTGCTGGGGCAGTGACTTCGACTTTGCACCAGAAATTGAAGTATATCTGGGAAGGGCAGGTCGTCACAGTTTGCGGAGAGGAGGACATCTTCGTCAGCCACCTATCATCATTCAAGTATGTTGAAATGGACGGTGAAATATGGGAAACACCAAGTCAAGCATTCGAAACCGTCAAGGTGGAGAATGCTATTTTCGTCAAAGAAGAGAAGAAGCCGTCCATTTCTTCGTATAAGCAGGCTGCTGAGGTGGTGAAGAGCGGAGAAGCCCCAGGTTGGGGAAAGATGATAGACATCGCCGCCAAAGAAGACAAATTTGGGGTTGGTTATCAGCCGGGCCGGGGCTCATCTGGGCAGAATAAGGGACGTCGTCAACCGTTCACGTTCACCAGTGCTGGAATGTGGGATCCAGATCACATCTGTGCGGTGGGTGAAGAGGTCGACAGTGACTGTGAGCTTGATCAATGGATAAAACCGTGTGTACCAGGGATGGAGATCCAGAACTAGAAGGCCGAAAAGATCATCACTGTCACTCTACGTGAAGAGTAATATATCTTGTTTTTCAATTCTGTATGCATGAAAGCCATACGTTTTGCCCGAAACGTAATGGTTCATTGTAAGGGCCACCTCATGTGTTTCATTTTTGCAACATTTGCATCATAAATAAAAGGATGTTTTTTCATTAAAAGCGGTGTTCCCTGTTTTTCATTTATTTTTGCAGTTTAAAAGACAAAAATAAAAGTGGCAATGTTTGTTTTCATTTTCCTTTTAATTTGCTTTGCTCCGGTTCTAAAGCAATGCATGAATCAACATTCATGCAGATGCGATCTTTTTCCGGATATCATCGATAACAATCCTGTTACACCCTCATATGACTCCGACAATCCAATCTATCATGCCGAAGAAGAAGGCGAAGAAGATTGTGAACTGCCGGAGGAATTAGCCAGGTTATTGAAACAAGAGGAGAAGGTGATTCAGCCGCATGAGGAGCATGTTGAGGTTGTGAACCTGGGTACCGACGAGGTCAGGAAAGAAGTGAAAGTTGGGGCTGCTTTGGAGGTGAATGTCAAGAGCAGAATCGTAGCCTTGTTGAAAGAGTATGTCGATATCTTCGCCTGGTCTTATCAAGATATGCCAGGGTTGGATACCGATATTGTTGTGCACAAGTTACCGTTGAGAGCAGATTGTCCTCCAGTGAAGCAGAAGTTGCGCAGAACCCGACCTGAGATGGACATGAAAATTAAAGAGGAGGTGCAGAAGCAGTTGGATGCTGGTTTCCTCGCTGTTACTAATTATCCACCTTGGGTCGCGAATATTGTGTCGGTGCCGAAGAAGGATGGGAAGGTGAGAATGTGTGTGGACTACCGGGATCTGAATAGAGCTAGCCCGAAGGATGATTTTCCATTACCTCACATTGATGTGTTGATAGATAATACAGCTCAATTCTCGGTGTTTTCCTTCATGGATGGCTTTTCTGGCTATAATCAGATTAAAATGTCGCCAGATGATATGGAGAAAACAACGTTCATCACACCGTGGGGCACTTTTTGCTATAAGGTGATGCCATTTGGTCTCAAGAACGCCGGTACTACCTATCAGAGGGCTATGGTGACTTTGTTTCATGATATGATTCATCATGAAATTGAATGCTATGTTGATGACATGATAGCAAAGTCCCAGACAGAAGAGGGGCATTTGGTAGATCTGGCCAAGTTGTTTGACCGATTGAGACAATTCAGACTGAGGTTGAATCTGAATAAGTGCACTTTCGGAGTGCGGTCCGGAAAATTGTTGGGGTTTATTGTGAGCGAAAGAGGAATCGAGGTTGATCCTGCTAAAGTAAAAGCAATACGAGAAATGCCTGAACCGAGGACAGAAAAGGAGGTTCGTGGTTTCTTAGGTAGATTGAACTACATTTCACGGTTCATATCTCATCTAACAGCCACGTGTGAACCCATATTCAAATTGTTGAGAAAAGATCAAACGGTCAGGTGGAATAATGATTTCCAAGCGGCATTTGAAAAGATAAAAGAGTATTTGCAGGAGCCTCCGATTCTGATGCCTCATGTGGAGGGACGACCGTTAATTCTGTACTTGACAGTCCTCGAGGGGTCTATGGGGTGTGTACTGGGACATCATGATGAGTCTGGTCGAAAAGAGCATGCGATTTACTACCTTAGCAAAAAGTTTACCGACTGTGAAACAAGATATTCACTGCTCGAGAAAACTTGTTGTGCTTTGGTATGGGTTGCTCGCCGACTGAGACAGTATATGCTGGTTCATACCACTTTATTGATTTCCAAGATGGATCCAATCAAGTATATCTTTGAGAAGCCAGCATTGACCGGACGGGTTGCGAGGTGGCAAATGATTTTAACTGAATATGATATCCAGTATACCTCTCAGAAAGCAATCAAGGGGAGTGTATTGTCTGATTACCTCGCTCAGCAACCCATTGAGGATTATCAACCAATGAAGTTTGAGTTCCCTGATGAGGACATCATGTTTCTCAAATCGAAAGATTGTGAGGAACCAATCCCGGAGGAGGGGCCTGACCCTGAATCTGAATGGATTCTGATGTTTGATGGGGCCGTTAATGTGAATGGTAGTGGAGTTGGTGCTGTTTTGGTTACGCCGAAAGGATCCCACATTCCTTTTGCTTCCCGGCTAACATTTGAATGCATCAACAACGTGGCTGAATACGAAGCTTGCATCTTGGGGATTGAAGAGGCGATTGATTTGTGGATCAAAAACCTTGTTATATATGGAGATTCAGCTTTGGTTGTGAATCAAGTTAACGGGAAATGGTATACGCATCAATCTCATTTAATTCCATACCGGGATTATACGAGGAGAATGTTGACGTTTTTCACCAAGGTGGAATTACATCATGTGCCGAGAGAAGAGAATCTGTTAGCAGATGCTTTGGCTACTCTGGCTGCCTTGATTAAGGTGCAGTGGTGGAATCAGTTTCCCAATGTTGAGGTGGGACGTCTGGATAGACCGGCTTATGTGTTTGTTGTTGAGGCAGCGCCTGATGATGAGAAGCCGTGGTATTATGATATCAAACGCTATCTGGAGACCCAGGAGTATCCTGAGGGAGCATCCAAAAAGGACCGAAAGACTTTGAGGAGGTTGGCCATGGTGTTCTATCTGAACAAGGATGGGGTTTTGTACAAGCGGAATTTCGATTGGGTTTTGCTCAGATGTGTTGATGATAAAGAAGCAAGCCAATTGATGAAAGAATTTCACGAGGGGTCGTTCGGTACCCATGCCAGTGAGAATGCAATGGTGAAGAAGTTGTTACGGGTTGGATATTATTGGATGACGATGGAGGCCCAGTGTTTCAATTTCGTGCGGAAATGTCATAAATGCCAGATTTATGCTGATAAGGTGCACGTGCCTCCAAACCCGTTGAGTTTGATGTCGTCTCCATGGCCGTTCGCTATGTGGGGCATTGATATGATTGGGAAGATTGAGCCTACAGCTTCGAATGGGCACCGGTTTATATTGGTGGCTATCGATTACTTCACCAAGTGGGTGGAAGCAGCCTCTTATGCCAATGTGACGAAGTAGGTCGTTGCCAGATTTCTCAAGAGAGACATCATTTGTAGATATGGGGTTCCCGAAAGAATCATTACTGATAATGGTTCTAACCTCAACAACAAGATGATGGCAGAGTTGTGCCGGGAATTCAAGATTGAGCATCACAATTCTTCTCCTTATCGTCCGAAGATGAATGGGGCGGTCGAGGCAGCTAATAAGAATATTAAGAAGATTGTGTAGAAGATGGTCGTGACCTATAAGGATTGGCACGAGATGTTGTCGTTTGCATTGCATGGGTACCGAACCTCGGTGCGTACATCTACCGGGGCAACACCTTTCTCGCTCGTGTATGGGATGGAAGCCGTGCTACCAGTTGAGGTTCAGATTCCTTCTTTGAGAGTCCTGATGGACGTGAAATTGCAAGAGGCTGAATGGGTAAGGACTCGTTACGAAGAGTTGAGCCTGATTGAGGAAAAGAGGCTGGCAGCCATTTGTCATGGGCAGTTGTACCAGCAGCGGATGAAGCGTGCTTTTGACCGAAAGGTACGACCTCGGGTATATCACGTAGGAGACATGGTGTTGAAAAGGATCCTTCCTCCTCAAAACGATCGTAGGGGAAAGTGGACACCCAATTATGAAGGTCCATTCGTGGTCAAGGTTTTCTCTGGCGGAGCCTTGTTGTTGACGACCATGGATGGCGAGGATTTTCCATCCCCTGTGAATGCGGACGCAGTTAAAAAATACTTCGTATAAAGAGACCCGCTGGACGAAAAGAATAAAATAGTCCAGGAAAAAATGGGCATCCCGGCGAACCGAAAAAAAAACGAAAAAGGTTCGGGCAAAAATTAGGGATAAAAAGAGAAAAACGGTACACCTGGCAAGTCGAAAACCTCACAAGGGTGACTTGGGCAAAAAAGGGTATCCCGGTGGACTGAAAACTCGAAAGGGCGGTCCAGGCAAGAGAGGGATTGAAACGAACAACTGGGTCTAGCATGATCGTTTGTGTTTTGGTTAAGACACATGGATAATCCCCGGTAGAGATCAGTCGGAAGCGTCTTGTTCAGAAGGCAGAAAGTACGGAGAGTCTTGAGGACATATGGGGTGTAACCGGGTTTGGAACTCGATGAGATCACGGTTTCGCATTGCCATTAGGATAGATTTTCCTTTTATGCGCAATTACCTCTTTTCAGGAATTGCTTCCTTTGTATTGCTCATTCATGAGCCACCTTTTTCAATCAATAAAACGCATATTCAGTCAAATAATTTTGTTTTTTGTTTTCAGTACCGCTTTGATTGCAAAAACATCCGTTTATTTTGATAAAGAATCTTTGCATTTTGAATCATGGAGATCCCTTCCAATGCATGTTCATAAGGTTGAGAACTTGAAATCTTATTCGGAAGGTTGAGTGACCTAGGTGTTGAAATTTTGGCACGCCTGGGGCACGTTTTTATCTAACGATCTCTTTTGCAGGTGCTGTTAGATATTTTCACTCACTTGCAGGTTGTGATGTGAAGCTGTTGACAAGAGATCCCCGTGGAGCCTAATCAGGGACAAGGGATAGAAGAATGGCGAAAAGACGGCAAAAGACGTACGGCGATCCTTGAGTGTTAATCAAGAAGACTCTTCAAAGTCTGAAATATAAAGTTACCACTTTGGTTTGTTGGTGGATACCAGTGTTCGACGAGTCGACAGGTGTTCCATGCCAACATTCCGTATCTCCCCAGCAGGTTCGAGATCGGTGTTTCCTTGGCAGCCAGGCCTGAGGTTGTTTCCCTAGCAGGGTGGAGGTTGTTATTTCCCCAGCAAGTCGAGGATTGTTGTTTTCCCCGCAGAGTGTGTTGGTAGCTGTTTCCCTAGCGAAGTCCCCAAGTGGATCGGGTTCGGTGGAGGTCATCCCTGGTGAGGGTTGTTCTTTCCCCAGCAGCAGTGCTATTTCCCAGCAGGGTGGAGATTGGAGTGGTATCAAGTTCCTCAGCAGAGTGCCTCGAGCTCCCCAGAAGAGTCCCTTGAGGGGGATACTTTTTATGCATCCATCATTTAGAGAAGCATAGCATATTGCATACCTAATTGCGTAGCATTTCTATGGTTATGGAGCATTACGCTAAAAAAAAATCATGCATCATCATTGCAAGCATAAGCTAGTCTTAAGCCATGGTTACTGTTTGAGATTTGGTTTCGCCGGTTGGTGAAGATATTACTCAAGTCGTGGTTACCGCTTGAGAATTGGTTAGCCGGTTAGTGAAGATGTTACTCTGAGGAGTTTAGCATCATGACGTCAGATCAATAATGTTCCCCAGTAGTGCGATACTGGAGGAAATGTCCGTCGGGCGGAGATTGGCAATGAAGACTAAAAGGTTTTCGGGGTTCAAGAAAAGCCAAAAATAATAATAATAATCCCCAGCTGAGCACAAATTGTTCGTTCATAGTGGATTAAGTAGGGATGGCATGCTCATGGTTTGTTATCCTCAGCATAAGTCGTTGGCCCACGTGCCGTCTCATTCATCACTTTACCTTATTGCTGCCGATGCTGACCGGCATGAAGTTTTCCGATGATCAGATCGAAGAAGTTTCCGACGATCAGGTCGAAGTACTTGTGGCAATCAGGCCAGTTTTCGATATTCAGATCGAAGAAGTTTCCGACGATCAGGTTGAAGTACTTGTGGCAATCAGGCCAGTTTCCGATGTTCAGATCGAAGAAGTTTCCGACGATCAGGTCGAAGTACTTGTGGCAATCAGGCCAGTTTCCGATGTTCAGATCGAAGAAGTTTCCGACGATCAGGTCGAAGTACATGTGGCACTCAGGCCAGTTTTCCGATGTTCAGATCGAAGAAGTTTCCGACGTTCAGGTCGAAGTACTTGTGGCACTCAGGCCAATTTCCCGGTATTCAGACCGAAGTGGTATTCAGACCGAAGTGGTATTCAGACCGATGATAATAATCTCAATTTCTCGGTGTTCAGACCGAAGTGGCATTCAGGCCAGTTCTCCAGTATTCAGACTAATGATGCGGCATTCAGGCCATGGTTCCTGTGTTATCATTTATTTTGGTATCCGGGTTAACATTTTTTTCGGTATTCAGGCCGACTCTTTCACAGTACCAGACGGATTTTTCTTTTGAGACCACTTCTTTGTCGATTCTGACAGGCACTGTTAATTATATCCCAGTGGAGCGTAAATTGTTCGTCTGTTCTTGGTATTCAATCACTCTTCACCCTGATCATCTAAAAGCCGAGGCTATTCATATCAACAGGTTCACAGTGGATTGAATAGGGGCAGCTGTAACACCTCAAAATTTGCCCTCCTCTCTTGGAACTAGCTTAGTATATTGCATTTCATATTTTTGGGCATTAGGCATTTGCATATAGCATACCATGTGAAAATAAACAGGTCATCCTCCAAAGTCTTTTCAGAGATGGAGAAATGATGTGGTTCAAGCCTGAGGGTTTCTATGGAATGATTGTCAACCATATGAGGGTTTGCAGTGCATTAGGGTTTTCCTAATCCTTCAAAGGTTGAGCATTATCTTGTGAGCAAGGATATATTACCATCATCATGGTTCTGTCATCATCAAGGGCTTCATTGTTCATGCTCAGTTCCTTTGGATTAGGGTTTTGACCTCTGGTCAACCCTAATCAATGACTTCTATTCCAACCAGGGATTTTCAAGGAGATGAGGTATCTGTTGATGGTGTAGATCACATGATCATTATGAAGAGCTTATTGGAGCTAGGGGTTCATTTCTGAGCCATTTCTTCAGGTGGTAGAGGCTCAAAGTCCACAGTGCATTTTCAGGTCAACTGAGGCCCATACAAGTCAACTGTAAAGTCAACTGAGGGCTAGGAGGTGGAGAAATGGTTTGAGACACTTCATTCATGTCCCAAAGAGGTTCATTTGTCATTACAAACACTTATCTTGAAGAATTTGAGGTCAGATCAAAAGTTTCCAAAAATGGAAAGTGACCTGTAATTGAAAGTTTCCAAAAATGGAAAGATTTTGGTTCAAATTCAACTTGACTTTCCAACATCAAAGAAGCTTCAAATGAAATTTTGTCCAACATGAAAGTTGAAGATCTTTCTCTCCCATTTCCAAAAAGTCCTATTTCATGGATTTATGATGAATGGTTGAGACGTTGTGGCCAAATGATCATCAAGGGTGCATGGAACTTCAAAGTGTCATAACTTTTAACTCAAAACTCCAAATGAAGCCACTCTTTTTGCAAATTTCTTGTCTTGACCTATGCTTTTCAATTCAAGCATTGCATTGCATGAAATTTCATCACATAATCATGTCTCATTCACATGCATTTTGGAGGGAAATTGGGGAATTTAAATTTGGTGCAAGCTACAAGCCTAATTCCAATCCCATTGTGTTCCTTAGGTGATTTTGAGTGAAAATGGATCATTGCATGCTACTATTCACGTCCAAATTAGGCCATGCACCACAGTTTTCCAAGTTTGCTAAAACACCTCATTCTCATTAACTTCTAATTAACCATTGTCTAATTAATTTTTCAGCATGATTAGTGAATAGTATAAAGCCTTAATCATAACAGAATTTGGCATAATCACAAGTTCTAGATCTAGAAAAAATTTTCCCTCCAAAATTCTCTCTCATTGGAATTCAAATTTTCTCCACACAAACACACATTTTCTTGGTAGATCCTTCATCATCATGGAGTTTTGAGCAAGATCCATACATTTTTTTTGAAGAAATTGGTGAAGATTTGTGCACCTTCAACACATGAACACATCAATGGCAAGTGCAAATTAAGCTAGATCCAGATCAATTCAAGTATCAATTCTTATCCAAAGCTTCATAACAAGAGTGGAGAAGGAGATTTGGAGGCTTAGGAAGCTTGAACACACTGTTTTCATCCACTGCTCTTCAAGAGGTTGGAAATTCGAATCTCATAAATCTTGATTTTATGTACATAAACTTGTAGAGCTTTCATCACTGAGAATTCTGATATAAATTTTGTTCAATTTGGATGAAAATTGAGTGAGTTATGTTGAATTATGATGAATTAGGCTTAGCTTTTATGATATTTGGAATCTACTCATCAAGACCTTTCCAACGATATAAATTTTATAAAATTCTGCAAAAAAAAAAAGATAAACAGTAACACCACCGTCTTCACGAAGAAGACGGTGGAAACCACCGCATGAACCACCGCCTGGAACTGTAGCGCCACCACCTGGTTTGGAGGCTAGGGTTACACCAAAACGACGTCGTTTTGGCCAGCGCCCCTCCTCACTTCGATTCCTGCCTGTAGCATTTGTCCATTTCCTTCCATTTCCAAGTCTTTTCATATTATTTCATAATATTTTCATCACACTTCCAAAATTCATAACAAATTGAAAATTAATCCAAATTGAGTGCCATTTTTTTTCACATGTTCATATGGATGTCTACTATTTTATGATGTGATTTTCCTGATTTTATTATTTCTGGATTTTGGATGGTGAATTGTTATTTGAACATGTATGCAAATGTGACATGCTTCATTCATTCTATTGTGAAATGCTCATACATTGGCCAATTAATGTGAAATTTGGTATGCTGATTCCCAACATGTTGCATGATTTTTGAGGATTGGTTGTGCATTTTTAGCATTTTTCATCTCTGTTTTAGACACATGATTGCATGGTGTGACAATGCGTGTCACACAATTTGATGTCATACTTGTTCATTTTTATTTCTAGGTCAATTGAGCTCTATTGATTCTAATTTTTGGCATGATGATTGTGTTTGATATGTTGTATGCACATAAACATTTTCATGATTGTTTGATTCATTTCTGTTTTAATATGGAATTTTCATTCTTAAGGTCCAATTGTGTGCTTTGTAATTGCCTTTGCCATATCTTGCTCATGAAGTGACCTTGGTTAATGCTTTAGACTTGGTCCTTTTTAGGACATGTTCTTACTTGATTAAAGATGCTTCTAGTTGAATATCAACTTCTGTTTTGACTTTTTGCTTGGCCTTTGACCCTAGTCTTGGACTAGTGGTTTGTTCTCACTTTTTGAGCTGTGTATTTCAGGTTCAAGCCATTAAGCTCTAGTGGTTGATGCAATCTCATGACTTGAGATGCAAATTTGCTTTATCCACTAACCTTTATTATGTTGTAGGTTCCTTGGTGATGAATTCACTTGAGTTGATGGACTTGCATTGTGCTTATTGGTTGTAACACTGTTGACTATCTGTTGGTTGTTTGTCTGAATATGAATACTGATTTGTTTGATTTTCCTACAGGTACTTTAGTAGCTTTAGCTCATTGCTTGAGTTTGCTTTGCTTGTGGTTGGCATACCACCTAGGTAATCATCCTCTAACTCCATGTAGTCTGGAAGCCCTGTCGTTTTTGTTTGGCAGGCATTTGGCTGAAGTCCTCCTTAAGAGGCAATGACTGTGTTTGTTTATATTTGTGCCATGTAACTCAAGTCCTCCTAAGTGAAGAGGCAATTGGCAGATAGAAGGGATTTGCAATCAATCCCCTGCTATTCAGTTGAGTCTTTCATCTGGCTCGCACTACGTGCTGATGCATTTGAATAAACACCCAAGATCCTTGTATATAGAGTCAGTCAAGTGGAGTAGGGTCCCTCATTCTGGACCCCATGTTTTCATTGATTCAAGCTCACCCAGGCCCGGGTTAAGAGCTATGAGGTCCAACCCTCATTACCTTTCATCTGCTCACCCTGACGGTCAATGTCAGTGGTTAAGAGCCTCAGACACCCTTTCCAGTGTTGGCTTGTTTGTCGAGGTTGATATGACCCCTTGACTAAAGCCCAGCCTTGTATCAGCCGCTTGTTTGCATCTAGCGTGTGATGATTGCTTTTGATGTTTATCTGCTTTTGATTCTCATCTCCTTTCTGTAGGAGTCGTATGATCAACTTTCGAGGAAGTTGAACGTACGTAGAGATAGACTTGAGTTGACTCACTGCCTGTGTGAGTCAAACTCTTGTTAGAGACCTCAACCTAGGGTTATAATTTGCATGATGACTATTAGACTCGAGTCAGTCTCCCTTTTAATCTGTTATTCCCTTGGTCTCTGGTTAGGAGAAAGTTTCTCCCCTGTTAAGGGGAACTACGTCGCCCTGATCCTCATACCAGATGGGGTACGTAGGCAGGAGATCGTGCGAGATCTCTCCGGGCAACCTTTTTTTGCGTGTGTTTGCTTGACGGCTATTAGGCTCGAGTTCCAGACTCCCTATTAGCTTGTCTGTTTGATAACCTTTGTGTGTGTGTTAGGAGTTGGATGTAAGACCAGCGATTGGCATTCCGTTTCCTATTTGTGGTGTGCTTGGAGTCTGATGTAAGTCCAACCATTGGCATTCGGTTTCCCGTTTGTTTGTTTTGTGAGGAGTTGGATGTAAGTCCATTGATTGGCATTCCATTTCCTGTTGTGTGTTTCTTTTGACGTCTCAGCGTCTTTGTGTTGTGTTTTGTTTCGGCGTTCGTTAGCCGAACTACGGTAGCTCTGATTCTCATTCCAGATGAGATAAGTAGGCATAGGATGCGATATCCTAGCGATCCCGTTCCCCATTTCCCCGAACTACGTCGACTCTGATGTTTGTTTCTGACAAACTACGTAGGCCCAGGATGCGACATCCTGCCGAGTCCGCTTCCATCTTCTTCTATCTGTGTTTTATTCCAGTGTGTGTGCATTCTCTTTGAACAGTTATTTAGCAACCTTATTCTATTCTTTTCTAGCGTGGATCCCGTCGAGTACGACGGACGTGAGGGGTGCTAATACCTTCCCCTTGCGTAACTGACTCCCGATCCTTGCAATCTCCGGTCGTAAGACCATTTCCTTTCCAGGTTTACTTCGAGCGTTTCCTTTCCCTCCTTTGGGATAAATAACGCACGGTGGCGGCTCTGTTTGTTTGCTTTTTCCCGCCGGTTGTTTTTCGCGTTGCGACAATCATCGACATGCTTCTTATAAGCATCTCCTTCTACCTTAGGTGCAAAACTAGGAGGTTCCTCTTCAGGAACAGGTTTCTCAAAGACATATAACTTTTTATCATGTTTGAGGACAATCCTCAAATTTTGGTGTCAATCCATAAAATTTGTCCCAGACAATTTTTCCTTATCAAGGATTGATCGCAAAATATTGTTAGAGGTGTTTGTTGTCATGGTAATCTACATGAAAATAATGAAAATATAAGTATCAATAACATATTTAGTTAGGCCTTTAATTAAATATGCTCCCACTATTTTACTCAAAATAAATGACCCTCACCATTTGATTCAGAAAATCTCGTTGGAAGATTTTCTAGTGGGTCGAGATCCACATTTCACTTTGTTTTAAGTCTGTGTTCGCGGATTACACAAAACTAGGTTATTTAGGTAGGAACTCCTTCCAATTGTATCTAATACAACTCTCGAATATTTTAGTTGGGTGAATAACTTGTTATTCCAATCCATCATATGGATCATTTCCAACTCTTGCTTCTAAACATATATAATCTTATTATAATTTGTTTAGTTAAGTTTGACCCATTGTTTTAGCAATTGGATATTACAATTATCCCATCGCACCTTACTAATATAGAACATGCACCTCGCGTAGGCGAAACCTACATTATTCGATACTAGTCTTGATGAGTGCTAAAACTTGGAAAGCATAAAATTAATATTTAATTTGAGGGAATTTGCAGTTATTATGATCTCACCGGATTATTTATCATATAAATCGTCTCTCACATGCATCAACATACGTTCACATGCATCAACATACATACAAAATGAAACAGTTATGGCCCATAGCGCAATTGTTCTCCCAAGCCAATGAGAGAACCTAAACTAGCATAATAACGATCTAAGCTTCTCCAAGCAAGATCTTCAAGGTCGTCCTCCTTTGATATTGTATTCTTCTATTTCTTCATAACATTACATTACATAAAATAAACTCGTTTTACATACGAGGGAGTGAGATGAGAAAAGAAGTTGCATTAAGAGATTAAAAGAGAGTCACGACACGCAGGTCGTATTTAAAATCCTAAAACAAAATAAAGAAAAACTAAGGCCATAACCGATCACCACAAGACAATAATAATAAACACATTATTATTATTATTAATTTAAATTATGTTAATTAAATAAACCAAATTAAATTTCGGCGATTGATCACACTACGCAGGGACGGTGGTTCCGCTGACCGTTCAGCGGATGGGGGTCAGGGGGCAGCGCCCCGACGCAAAATTTTAATGAACAATTCATTTGAAATCAACATTGATTTTTGCATCAACACTTGATACTTTGAAGCATAACTCTTGCGCAGTCACAACCCTAATCGCATAACTCTTTGACAACAAACCCTTGTACCGTCATGAACCCTAATGCACCAATTTCATACCGTCAAACACACCTCGATTGTTAATTCAGTATGATTGATCAACACGTCATTGCATCACCATACTAATGTCGGATCAAGAAGCAAATGACCATTAATCGCTCAAAGGAAAACAACCATTAAGTGTTTGAATGAACGAAATAGAAACAATATATCATATATACCGTATTTTGCATCAGGATTACTTATATCATATATATAACTTGATCGATCTCAATTGCGTAACATATGGATGATCGATGTATCGTTGCTTCACCATACTAACGTCGGATTTCGAAGCATAGTCAACATCAATCATCCAAATCGTACACACATGATGCTAAATTTAATCACTCATTTATTCTTTGATTCATTATGTCTTTTAATCATATTAATACATAAAATACAGAAAATAAACGACTATCAGATGCATGGTTTCGTAGGCGGCTCTGATACCACTGAAGGAGAATAACGATCCAAAACGCAGCGAAAATAAAAAATTTCTCCTTTAGTGATCCTTAGAATGGGGATGATCAGTGATAGAATCGTTACCTCTTGTGGAGATTGAAAACATTGATGCAGATCTAAGGAGTGATCACAAACGTTGAATGGTGATAACGCCTATACCCAGTCCATACTAACGGATTCCTTCAATCTTAATGCTCGAATGAAGGCTTTGAGTGAGAGAGAGAGAAACGAAATTTCATATGAACAAATGCTTTTACACAAGGGTTCTATTTATAGAACCACTTGTGTGGGTTGTATGCTAAAAACCCCACTTAAGTGTATGTGTCCCATATCTTATGATATACCAAAATCACGTAAGCACGTGGTACCTTACCATATTTCGTATTCTACTTAAGTGCACTGTACCTTACGATGTTCTACAATTCACTTAAGTGCACCGCATCTTACGGTGTTCTTTATTTACTCTATCTCTCATCAATCCTTCCTTATGTCTGTGACCCTGTAGGTTCTCGTGATATTGGTAATTATATTAAATCATGTATTTAACATAATAAACAGTAAGCAGTATCTAGCAATATATCACTGCTACCCAAGACACTAAAATGTCAGGTGATCTGACAAATCCTTTTGTGATAATACTTATGTGTACAATTACCCTTTTCCCCTTATGTCTATATTGAACACAAGGCATAGACCGTGTCATCCTTGTCCAGTTCAATATTGAGCCCTTAGACATTTATCCTGTTACGCAGGGTGGGCAAATTCCATCTAGGTCACTCATGTCCCTCAACATGCTTCGTGGAGTACCCATCAACTGTCTTTATGGTCATCCAGTTATGGACAATGTTTGATCAGCAATAAGGCACTCGACTCTACATCTAGGGTCCATAGTGGTTTCAGGTCGAAGGGTGGTATACACCACTTTCACCATGAGAATAACTTATGACACTTTTCATAACATTCTATATAGTATTCTCATAGCGGGTCAATCCAGTATAAGTATTACTCTTAATATTCATACCTATGTTTAAGACTTGATAACTCCTTATCCATGATCCATGAGATGTGATCATCAGTCTATATACATAATAGTCTTAATGCTTCAATGTTATCCCACTTTACAATAAAGCTCGACTACGGATACTTTAAGAATAGTGTCCTTATGTTTAATGGGATCTCATGATTAAGTCACACTTGATAGATTAAACGGACTAGCTATTCTAGGGAATTTATTAAATAAACATAATAAAGAAAAATCCTTTTATTATTAATAAATAATTCGATAGAAGTACCAAAAGTATTGGCCTCTAGGGCTTACACCACCAGGTTGCGGTAACCATAATCATTGTCGTTCTTTCTTGGGTTTTATTGATATTTACCCTTTCCTTTTTAGGAATAAATAAAGTTCGATGGATACTTTGTTTAGTCCATCATTACGAGCGTGCGATTGCGCTTCGCTAAGTCGTGTGCTCATATTTTCGAGGTGCGACCCTAAGCATGCAATATCCTACAAAAATCAACTGTAGGGAGAGAGAGAGAGAGAGAGAGAGAGAGAGAGAGAGAGAGAGAGAGAGAGAGAGAGAGAGAGAGAGAGAGAGAGAACACAGGGATATATAGTGGTTCGGTGTTTGTCCTCGCTTTTTCTACTCCATTCTTTGATGGTTTCCCATTACGGCCTATTGTGTTCCTTTATATTTTGACAAATGTTGCAAGATTTCATACATCCACTAATCCATAATAATGCTGAGAAAAAATAAATCTCCTATTTAGATCTTGACTTGTATACATCGTAATGCCAAACTCTTCTACGTAATATTTACTCGATTCACTCTTCTTGAATCTTCCAGATTCATCAATTTGCTCACATTCTTCGTATGTGGAAATCACCCATTGATCCCATTCATTTTTGAGCGATGAATTATATGAAGATTTGAGAAGAAATCCATACTGTCTGTAGCCTTCCACACTGTCACTACAATGGTAATATGGAGAGAAAAACCTCCTTCTTTTCACTAGAGTTTATCAGAACCAATGAAAGCAACATCAACTTTGCAAGCTACCTGAAAAATATCAACCAAATCTTCAAGAACAATTAGTTTAAAGATGTTGTCTTCCTCAACCAAATCTCAACCACACATGAAGTCAAACTTGAGGTTAAAGATGAAGGATTTTCATTGCAAGAAATTTTGAACTTTCAAAAAGAGAGAGTGTTTCATTCACAAAATCACAATGCATAAAAACGTTGTAAAGTTTTTTCATTTGTGTTTGTAAAAGATGACAAAAATATTATATATGTGCTTGAGATCAAGCACAAAAATGGATGGAAAAAATTAGTTAGATTTGAATCAAGAACATTTCATGATTTAAGTCAAATGAGCAAGTGAAGTAGAATAAGAAAGCAAAAGGATTTTGACCCATTTCTCACCTAATTAAAATCAAGAACAAAGTCTAAATCGAGTTAGAAAGCCTGTGATTCAAATCAATTTAACTATATCCAAAATAGAAATGTGGAAAAACTGTCTGATTCGAATCAGGTGTAAAGTCTGTTTCAAATTAAATGAAGTAGAGGTGGCCCATATCTATCTGATTTGAATCAAGTGTAAAGTCTGATTCGAATCACAAGTTGTCTGATTCAAACTTGATTCAGAGATGATGTGCAATTATGAAGGAGACTAAATAAACGATAATAAACATAAGTGATAAGACAAGGAACAAAAAAACCATATTAGGGTTGCTCCCCCTGAATGTGTTAGGGACATGCAACTTTAGTCTCCCCCTAGGGATATGCAACTACAATCTCCCCCTTTTTGATGTTTGGCGAGATTTCACTTGGAACTGAATCGACTTTAAGCCAAAAGAAAAAACACTTGTGCTCCCCGTGAAACAGTAAAAATAAACCATAACATAAAACACATAAAACCAATTATAGACTCACATTACAACTCCCCCCCCCCCCTCCTTGACAACATAAAAAAAGATAGATAGAAACGTGTCTAAATGAAAATAAATAACCAACACAAACAAATAACTCCAAATGAACATATGAGCTAAACAATTAAGAAAAATATACAACAACAAAGATCAGATACATAATGCAAAGATATACATGCTACATGTAAGAAAATGAAAAATAGACATGTAACACCAACATTTAACAACATATAATTAATTTATCAAAATCGTTATGTAAAGGAATGCATTAACAACATAAATAATGAATGAACGAGTATACAAATGCTCGAATGCACATAATTAGAAACATGCATTTAAAAGACTTAACTGCAAAGGAAAACAATAAAAACATATGCTAGAGATGAATGAGTAAAGTAAAGAAGGTGGAATACCCTAACTTTTAACCCTAAGATCCCACATACATTTGGCATCCTTGCACACAAACAAGGTCACCTCTTTGTTCCTCTCCCTCTCATTTTTGGGTATTGCTTTTGCAGGGATCATCAAGCACCTCTTTGTTGATGTTCTTACCTTTGTGTTTATATGTTAATTTTTTATCTAACCACTAATCAAAATAACAAAATATGTTCTCTTTAAGTTTATTATGTAAGGTAAGGCTTGTCATCAAGAGCATCAAACATGATTCCTCACCTAGGTTTTCCCTGATACCTTATCAAGGTATGGCCAACCATTGATTCTCAAGGGAGATATCTTTCAATGAATTATCTTAAAGGTTCTAAGGCATATTTCAATATCATGTTGATCAAGAGTACATAAAGGTTTTGTTGCTTACTTCTCAAGGAAAGTCAAAGGTTCATGTGTTTATTTCCATGCCTTCTTCAACAAGCAACTTCAAGCTTTGAGCAATCTAATCAAGATACATCCAAGGAAAACTTATTTTGAGTCCATATGATCATCCATGTAACTTGAAATGTAATAAAAGTCCAAGTACACAAGCTTGTTCCAAGTGATTTGACCTAAAAGTCAACATTTTGAAGTCAAATTTCCAAGGATCATAACTCCTTCAATTCTAAACATTTTTGAATGCTTCTTTTTGAATATGAATCTTCTCAACACCCTCTACAAGTTCTCTTTACATGAAAATATCCAATTATGCTTGGAGGATCATCAAACATTTGGAGACATTATAGGTCATTTGTGGACTTGGTGAAATTTGACCTATCTTCAAGTGACTTTTTTCTCAACTTTCAAGGATCATAACTTCCTCAATTTTCAACATTTGAGCCTGATTCTTTTTTCACAATATCATTTATGATGCCCTATACAAGTTTTCTTCAATGATCAAGGTCAAATTATGCTTGGAAGGCCATGTAATTCATTGAGACATTATAGGTCATTTTCAGCCATCGAACACTTGAATTTTTTACATAACCCGTTTTTCATGTCAACTTCAACATGCCATAACTTTGTGCTCAAACATCCAAATGCAACCTTTCTTGTAACATTGTAATCTTTGTTATGATGTTAACACATTGCAAAAATAATGTGACCAAAAAGCTTCCAGAGTAGGATGCCCCATTGGGTTGAACAAGGTGACTTGGAACTAAAGAAATCACCATTGCCCAAAATTTGAATCTCACTAATCCAATTCCAAGCCAAATTAGCAAGTGTTTTGGACCCAAACATGTTTAACCAAGTCTCCAGAAGTTAATTGACCTTTGAAACACATCATTTGGTTGAGTTTTGATGAGTTGCAAGTCACACTACTCACATTTGGATCAAACTCGTTTTGCATGAATTCAACATCATTTCACATGCATTTGGATCCAAACAAATTCCCCATAAATAGAGGAAGATACTACATTCATTTCCAAGCTTTTGAGATCCAAGAAATCCCTGTTGCAACTTGAAATTTTCGCGAAAAAGTCAACTATTGTATTTTGAATTCCAGCTTTTTTCAACCCAATTTCTTGATTCCATTAGCATCTTCGGCATCCTCTGAAGATTTTGCAACAATTCCCAAGCTCTAATACCTTCTGAAGTGCTCTAACCAGATTGAGCTTCATCAACTACTGATCACCATTTGGACAAGGTAGTTTTGAGCATCATTTAAACTCAAACAAGTTACCATAATGTAGTGTAGCGGGGTATTCGTTACCTTATGATTTATTAACTAAATCAAAAGTTAGCATACAATTCAAGTCGCCACCGCACTTTTATTTGTCCAAAGGAAAGGCTAAAAAGCGAACAAAAGCCAAGTAAGAAGTTTTATCAAATCAAAAACAAATAAAAATGTCAGAGATCTGGGTAAGGGGGTCGGTTATGAAATGGGAAGGTTTTAAGCACCCAAAATATTCTTAGTACTCTAAGGGAACCCTTTTTGCAAGTGTGTATTATAGGTTGGTATTTGTGAAAATATTCTCAAGATGGAATCCCTATCACACAAGAACAAACATCAAAAAGTTCACAACATAATAAGAGGAATGAACAAAGAATGAGTTTAGATTAGGGGTCCTTTGAAGTCAACTTTAAGATTTAGCATTCTAAAGGCATGAGGCCTAGTTGCTCTTCAACAAGTTTAGCATTCTAAAGGCATGAGACCTAGTTGCTCTTAAACTCCTTTAAGCATAGGTAAGGTCCTAATTCTAAGTCCTTTCTCCTTTTTGCATTGGGTTCACACAAACAAAGACAAAACAATCACAAAGCAACAATATATTTATATACAATAATGAGCTCAAATGAGAAAAAGGAAAATGACATAAACATAAAATATGAGCTCAAGTGAGCAAAGGAAAAAGGCAATATGAATAAATGAGCAAGAAAGTAAATTGCATTAAAGTAAATTGCAAGAAATTAAATGCTTGAATTAAAGTTAGTAGTCAATAGTTATGTTAGTGTGTCATAAGACAATTTAGCGCTATGTTAAGCAATCATAAGTAGACTAATGTAGTAGTCACACCTATCTGAGGCCGGTCAATAAAACTATAGGAAAATAAACACAAGTTAGAGATCATGACTAGTAAGCCAAGCTCCTACAACTTGCCATGCCAAAAGAAAAGAAGAAAGGCCTTTTATGGATTTTAGATTTTTTGCTTGACCAAGAAGTAACCTATCTTGGACACAAAGCAACTCACTTGATCTTTGATCAAGTTGAGTTTGATTTGGATCAAAGAAGGTTAAGCCTCTCATATGTCAAGACTAACCACAAATCATTAACTCATTGGCCAAAAGAAAAAGAAATAAGATGAAGATGAAATGGAATGGATAAAAGGAGAATTCAAATGAAATGTCTAAACACAATGATCAAAATATGGATCAAACCATCATCAACCAATGTAAAACAGAAGAGAAATGAAGATTAGAAGTCAACAAAGTCAAACATATTTTTTGGTATTTTTGAAATTAAAATAAATGCAAAAATTAAAATGGAAAAAAATATGGTCAAACCTCAAATTCAATTCAAATCAACTTCAACAAGTCCAATTGAATCATCATAGGTCTAACATGGTCAAACAAGGTTTGACAAATTTTCTCAATAATTTTTGAAAACATAAACTATTTAAAATCAATTAAAAACAATGAAAAATAACAGAAATGAATTAAAATCTCAAATAAATCTCAAATCAATTAAGAAATTGATGAGACTACTTTTCATTGACCAATCATGATCCATGTGTGTTAAGAAAATATTTTTGGAATTTTTAGATATAAAAAAGTAATTAAAATGAATTAAAAACTAATAAAAACAAAATAATTCACAAAAAATATTAAATGAAGTCACAAAAATAATTGAAAATCAGATTATGAAACTAGATTTTTCAAGAAATTTTTTGCCATTGGTCTCATATTTTTGTGACTTCAAATAAAATAGTTATGGATTTTTGAAAATAAATGGAATTAAAATAAAATAAAACAGAAAATAGAAAATATGAAAAAACCAGGAGCGCTGGATTCATTAAATGACGTGGACACATCAAGCGGTCCAGAAGCGCGTTCCCACCATGGTCACAAGTCAAATGCATCACACAATGAATTTAAAAAAGTCAATAGAAAGCATGGCCAGGATTAGAACGTTGGAGCATCATCCAAGGGCTCAGAGTCATCCACGTGGGGATGGTGGTGGAAACCACCATCTTCTCCGGTGGACCAACCAATTCGGGCCACCAGTTGCAGGTTTTTGAACCTTAACCAAAACACACGAGACAGGTACCAAAATGAAGCTGGGGTGATGTACATCATCCTTGTAACCTTGGATTGTCCTCAAGATTTCTATCAAGTGAGAAATTTGAGCTAGAAATTCAGGGTGTGCAAACTGAAAAGCTTTAAAACATGAAATCAAGACCACCATTGGCCTGCCTCTTGCTCGAGGACTTCATAAAATAGTTTGAACACAAGCAATTCACATTGTATGATGAGATTCAGATCAAAACAGTTGAGTAATATACCTTTGAAGAGCAGCTTTGCACAACACGATTCCTTCAAAGTTTTGCTTCCAATTTGATCAGGAGATGATGAGGATGCAGGGCTTAGGAATTGAAACTTGAAGATCAACTGATTGTGTTGAAATTCAAGTTTGAAATTCAGAAATAAAAATCAGAATTCCTTTGAGTATGGCTGGGGTTTCACTTCAGCAGAGTTTCAGGTTTCCTTGAGGTTCCGATTTGAATGAGGAGAGGCTTCTATTTATAGCTGAGCTTGATGCCAAGGCAAGGTAAAACTCGTGTGCATGATCATTGGGTCCTCCATGCATGGGCCTGTATAGGCGCATGTGAGGCCCAAGATTAAGTGGAAATGCAAGATGATATCACAATGAGTTGAAATGGACGTGCATTCTGAGCTGCATTGCCTTGTGCATGAAATTATAAAGTGAATTGCACAATTGGTCATAAATGTTCACCTCTTCGAAAGTCCCATATGGAAAATCCAAACATGGTGGTATGAGTAATGGTTGGAAAGGCCTTGACATAACGAACAAAATATATGTTGGGCAAAAATCTATTTGGAGTTTGGAAATTTGTGAAAATTAGCCTTGAAGTTTGAGGTACAAAACATGTCTAGGTTTACTTTGAAATTTTTTCCCAAAACTGACCAACTTCAAGCCCTTCTGTTTCAATGATGTAAGCCTCAAATTGAAAAATCTCCAACATCAAAGTTTTAGATATTTTCAAGATGATAAATTTGGACTTAAATTTTGCATCATTTGGATTTTTTATGAGAAAGTTATGGGCACTTGAAGTTGGACTTTTTTCACATTCAATGGTTTGGTCCAAAGTGACCTACAATGTTTTGTATTATCACATGTGTTTATTTTAGGATTATGAAATTTTGTCCGACATGAAATTTGAAGTAGACATCTTAAGATTTCCAATGCAATTGGTCTCACCTCAAAATCGTAAAAAAATAAGAAGTTAGGTCCTTAGGAAGTTGACCCAAAATTAGGGTTTCAGCCAAAATGACCTATAATGTTTTGAAATGAATGATAACCTTAAAAGTTTCAAATGATTTTTTTATGAACATGAAAGTTATTCATATGGTTCTTAAGAACAGTTTTTCTCTTGGGGTCATCTTCATTTGGAAAACATATCAAACATTAGGTCTCAGTGATCTTCAGTTTAGTCAGATGACTTGACTGGTCAACTTCTCAAAGCCAAACTTCAAATCTTGATGAATGAATGATTGAGGATACTCACATAGGCTCATATATGTATAAAATAATGAATGAAAGAACTTACCTTGATTGAATTTGATCATAGGTTGAGGTTTCTTCATGAGCAAGGCACAATCAATGCACAGTTGAATTAGGGTTTCCTTGGGAAACAATCCTCAAGCCCCTTTGGTTATCTTGATCAAATTGGAAAATTGATATGCTTGGGAGACATATATGATGATTTAGAGCCTTGTGGACCATTGTCATGCTTGCTTTCATCTTCATTGAGCCACTTCATTGAGCTTAGGAGTCTCCTAGGAGCATTGGCACACATGATCACTTGAGCTTCAAAAACAAAAGAGTTAGTGATATATTTTTGTGCTTTTGGTTAGTAAACAAGATAAGAAAAGCAATAATATACAATACAAGCATTCTTGGTGGTCTCAAACCAACTCACACAAGTCCCACCCTAGGGTTAAGGAGCCACACATGCTATGATCCTTGAGGCAATGCATAGAGCAATGATATGATGCCATGAGGGATCTTAGGGTCAAAATTAGGGTCTTACATGTAGTCCTTCACTCTTGATGCTTTCCCCTAACTTATATGGTGTTGATTGAGTGTGTTCATTATTTAATTTAATTTTTCGTGGCTTACTTGCTTTTGAAACTTTTCTAAAATTCCCTTTGCTCAATTTAGATAAATGAATTTGGAGCATAAGGTTGAATTCAAGATGAGAAGAGGATCACAATGGTAGAGTCTCGTGTTCTGAATTTACCAAACGATGAAACTCCAGTGAGAATCCATCGGAGAAGATGACCAGGGTGTTCCAGGTCTTCTGAGGTTAGCCAGACATGCTGGACAAATGAAATGTTTTGATTGGCTGGTTTTGAATTGGATCTCGTGTGTTGTTTGTATCGTGTTCCACCGTGCATCCTAATCTGAGGAGTGTTGGATCTGCCTCGTTAATTAATGAGGCGTGATCCAACACTCTGGGTTTTTCTTATTTTTAATTATTTTTCTTTTATTATTTTTATTTGCTTTTTCTTTTAAAATTCATAATAATTTCATTTTTCATCCTAAAAATCCCAAAATAATTTCTAAAATTCTATTTTATTTTTCTTCATCTGATTTTTATTTTTTCACATTTTATTTAGCTGATTCTCTATTTTTCATGAATTTTCCCTTTTCTCCTTTATTTTAATTGGTTTAAAAATACTTTTCTGCATTTTTAAATTCTGAAAAATTTATTATATGCTTCTTATTTTATTTCCAACCTTCCATAATTTTCTTGGACATCTATTTTGTATTTTGAAGGAATTTATGGATTTTTCCTTTTATTTATATTTTAAAATTCATTTAAAAAATAATTTTGGTGCTTTTTTATTTTATTTAATTGCATTTTATATTTTTGTGACCTTTGTGAACTTCTGTTGGCCTTGGATCATGATGGTTTGGATCATGAGTCTCATTAAACTCAATGGATCTTGGGTGTTAATGGGGTGAAAACCCTAATCCACCAAAATGGATGATTGATTTTGGTGATGACTTGATCAAGCTTTTGGTCCAATTTGGGTGTGACCCCTCTTGTCCCCTTCTTCTTCATCTCTTTCTTTTCCCTTTGATCAGTTGGATAACTTGTGTTCATCTTGTTCATGATGTGTGATTGGTGCTTGATGAAGTTTCATCATTTCAAATCTACCTCCTAATTGGTCATGGATCATTTAAGGTACTTTGGATTGATGCGTAAGTTTGTCCTAAGTGTCATGAAGTATGGATTGAAGTAATGAACCATCCTCTTAGCCTTTGTGCTTGATCATTCCTTCTTTTCTTTTTGTTTGGCATGACTTTAGGATAATGATTTACATATCATTTCTCTAGCATGTATTAACACTAACATTATTATTGACCGACCATTGATAGTTGTGACTTCTACATAAGTCCAATTATGATTGCTTAGCATAGTGCTAAATTTTCCTAAAAGGATGGCACTTTTATAAGTGAGATTATAAGTCTTCTATTCCTCATGGTATTGTGTGAAAATATTGCTCCCTTTTCATTTATGAGAGCTAATTGCATACTTGTTGATTTTATCCAAGTTGGATCCCTTCTAATAATGATGTATGGGTTCATGTTTTCATGCTTGTGGGTGAATAGTTGAGTGTTCTCCAGAAAACAACCAAACCATTTTTCATTGTTTATTACTAACATCTTTTACTAACATTTTATTGTATTAACTTTTACTTCAATGTCATTTACTTTATGCTTTTATTTTATGTCATTTACTTTATAATTTATGTTTAACATCCCATATCATATTATTTGTGATTATGTCATTTTTTATTTGTCCATTTGGACTTTTCTTTCATATCCCTGTAAAGAAAACATTAATAAAGAAAAAAAAACTAAAAAAAAATTGTTCCCTTTATCCATGGACTTGAGGTTACTATCCTTAGCATTGTTATGGAGTTATGGACTTAGAGCTAGGATGTTGACCTTTGCTTTGGGAGATTTGTGATTTGAGACCTTGGGATTCATCTGATACCTTTGACTTTGGACTTCTCTATGAAGACTTTGCTTGGTTATTTTGGTTTCATCTGATGCATAATTATTCTTTGCTTCTTTGGCTTGCTTGAGGCTTAGTGTAAAGGAGGAAATTCTTCTTTGACTTATGTCATAAAGCTTTCTATCTCCTGGTTAGATCTTTCCTCCCTAACTTTTATTTTATGCTCTAGGATAGTCTCTTCTTCTCCTCCCTTTCTTTAATTTTTAAATCTTCTCCCTCTTTTCAAAAATCTTATTGTTTTATAACTTGCACCATTTTCTTAACAAACCTTGACTTTTGTCAAGTGATTTTCAAAACTTTTTTCCTAATAAATGCTAATCCATCTTAAGCATATTCAAACTAATTTCAAGAAGACTTAAAAAATGCATAACTCATTTAAACCATTTTTGTGCCCTTTGTGCACTTTCCCTTTTAAAACTTTTCTCGAAAGTTTAGACATGAGTTATTTCATATTTGAGATATAATTCTCTTATCCCAATAGTATTGATGATAATTCTTTTCCATCAGTGAGAGCTAGTGACATACTTGTTGGTTTTATCCAAGTTGGAGCCCTTCTCATGATGATGCAAAGTCCTCATACTTGTGGGTATTCTCCTTAAAATGACAAAATGTATTTTCAATAAAATGAATCAAAGCCAACATCTTTTGATATTTTTACCACGAGCTACGAGGTTTTGATCCTCCATTGCACTTTGTTGGTACGTAGGCATGAGACTTCAAAGAGTCTTGGTAAACACAAAATTAAGAAAAAAAACATTTCTTTTCCCGTCTCTCCAATTTTTTGAAAATAACACCTTTTTAAAACCAAAATGTACACATCTTCAAAGAGGTTCCCATGGATTACCATGGATTTTTAGGATGCTAACACCTTCCCCTTGCATAACCAACCCCCGAACCCTTGTCTCTTTTATTAGTTTTATCTTAAAACTTCTTCGGGTTTTATTCGTACTTTTCCCCTTTTCCTATGGAAACAATAAAAGCACGGTGGCGACTCTTGCTCTATGAGTTAAGTTAATCAATAGCTTAATCTCAAAAAATGTACCGCTACAGAAAAGTGGTGACTCTGCTGGGGAGTAGTCCCTAGTGGTTAAGCCCATCTTTGTTTATGTGTATATATTATGTTTGATGTTGTTTGTTATTGATTGTTTTGTATGGTGCTTGGTGATCTCTGTATGGTGAGATAAGTCTTATACCCGGACTTGAGAGCTCATATGATAGGAGGGTGGTATATTCATGTTTGGCTTAAATGGAGTTAATCCTTAATAACTTAACTTGAGATCCCCCACTCAGTGGAGAACCCTTTGGGATTACTGAATTTCACATGAGTAGTCGTAGTTGGAATTACTTTTTTTGACATGGGAGCCCGAGAAGTTGAGGAGCTTAGAACCCTTAACCAGTCCGAGCCTTTTAGGATGTAGTGTGGTGGCTATTTAGGTGTAGACTTGAATTAGTTGTCACGCGATACTACACTCGGACGAGTTTCTCTTGAGAATATTATTGGTTAATGAGTAGTCGTTGAAGCCGGTAATATCCAAAAGACGGGATTATGAATTTGGGAACATTTTAGAACCTTGTTCTAAAGGCAATTATACCATTAGTACATACATTGTGGGTGGTTCTTACCATTGGCTCCATGCTCGTGACTTCGGACATTTGGACCTTATTTGTGTGCTTTGTGTGATGTTGTTTGTGGTTGTTGCATCATGCACTTATTGCATTCATAATAATTTTTCTCAGTTTTCAAGGAACTTAAAGACTCTCTTTGCAAACATCACAAATATTTTGACCATGGACATTGGAAGAAGGAACACTCGAAAATACAGTTTCAAATGTCATGATATCATGGAATTAAGGAAGTTGGCATCTTTTGTGGATGATCCTAAGGATTTCAGAGACCGTTTTAAAGACTTTTATTTGTCCTATCTAATGATGTTGAGGATGGTTCTCTTTTTACTTTGGTTCAGTTCAATGATCCTGTTTACCGGTGTTTCACTTTCTCCGATTATTAGTTGTTTCCTACCATAGAGGAGTTGCAAGAGGCTTTGGATAAGATGAAGCAAGAGAGGGATGATTGGGAAGAGAAATTTCACACCTCACACCTTGAGAAAGTAGAATTGCAGAAGAAGCTGAAGGAAAAGGATGACTTGATAGAATTGCTCGAGCAACGCCCTGTGAAGAGATCAAGAGACCAAGAGGATTTATTTTCCTCTAGAATTTCATCTAATCATCTTCCCACTTCTGGTGTTTGGAAAGGCATTGTAGATTAGCTCGTGATGGAGAAGGATGCTATGAAAAGTAACTATGAAAGAGAGATCAAAAGGCTTCCCAAGAAGTGTCAGCTTGAAGTCGGGTCGTCATCAGACATGATTCCATAGATCTAGTTTATTTCCATTTATGATCATTGAAATTGTATTTATGATTGTAATCCTTTACATTATTAATAAAATGAGATTTTTAGTACTTCAAAACGCATTATTCCCATTATGATCTTTGCAATTTGTTTTATGTCTTAAAGTTCCTTGAAAAATAATATTCACATTTGCATTTGCATATCATGCATAATTTTGGTCTTGCTTGGAGTAAGTTTGCTAGGGGTCTTATTTCTTCCTTTCTTGGTCTTCATCAAGACAAGTTGTCTCACCGATACAATACTCGTGCTAATCAACTGAAGAAAATGGATCGTCTAGAGAAAGAGAATCATGAACTCCGTGAAGAGGTGACTACTTTGATGGACAATTATGAAAGGCTCACTGCTATAATGGAAACTGTGGTGGCTGCTCAGAATTAGCCACCTCCTCCTCATCAGACTTCGCTTCAGAGGACTGTGATTTCTGAAATTATCACTACGCCCATTTCTGTGGCTCTAGTCAGTTCTCCATATCACCATATGCCTTCTGGTTTCCCTTGGGGCATGCCTCCTAACTTTGTGCCTGAAGGATATCAACTTGCTATTGAAGTTCCTATGGCTCAACCGATTATGTCAGTTCCACCTCTCGTGGTCCATGTTGTCCTTATATTGAGGAACCTATTTTCCATGTTGACCGGAGTGAAACTGTTGGCGTTTACGAAAGGATGAATGAGTTTCAAGATTAGTTTCAAGCAATGCAAAAAGAGATTTAGGCTTTGAGAGGGAAATATCTGTTTGGGAAGAATGCTCATGATCTGTGCTTAGTTCCTAATTTGAATATTCCACATAAGTTCAAAGTTCCAACTTTCGAAAAGTATAAGGGAACTCTTGTCCTTTGAGTCATTTGGTGATGTATGCTTGTAAGATGTCGACTCATACTGACAATCATCAATTGGTGATCCACTACTTTCAAGACAGTTTGACTGGTGTCGCTTTGAAGTGGTACAGGGGACTTGATAGCACTCAGATCCGAACTTTCAACGACCCAGGTGAGGCTTTTGTTCGTCAGTACAAGTATAACTTCGACATGGCACCAGACCGAGACCAACTTTGTGCTATGTCCCAAAAGGAAAAGGGAACTTTCAAAGAGTATGCACAAAGATGGCGTAAGATTGTTGCGCAAGTCAGTCATCTGTTAGAAGAGAAAGAGATGACAAAGCTTTTTTTGAAGACTTTGAGTCCATTTTATTATGACATGATGGTTGCAAGTGCTCCTAGTGATTTTACCGAGATGGTAAACATGTGGTTGAGATTAGAAGAAGGTGTCCATGAGGGACGATTATAAGAGAGTGGTTCATCTGAAAGTTCCAAAAGGTATGAGAATGGGTTACCCAAAAAGAAGGAACATGATGCTAAAGCTATCTCGCAAGAGAAGCGTAGGAGATCTCTGAGGAACAGTCAATGTCATCAGCATGTGCCATCAATTACTCCAGTTATTAATCTTGCTCCGGTTGTTAAAATAGCAACATGTTATCAACTGCGTTTTCAACAACTTACCAATCAAAAACATCAACAAAATCATGCCCAGAGGCCCGCACAATTTGATCAAATTCTAATGACCTATACAAAATTATTTCCTACTTTAATACAGAATAATTTGGTACAAACAAGAACTCCATCAACTATTCCAAAAGAGCTTCTGTGGTGGTATAAACCTGAACATCATTGTGCAGTCTACCAAGGAACACTCGATCATGATATTGAAAATTGTTTTGATTTGAAAGTTAAGGTGAGAAGGTTAATGCAAAATGGTATTTTGTCTTTTGAAGACTCTGGTCCCAATGTGCAAGCCAATCCGTTGACCAAACATGGTGGTGCAACTGTGAATATGTGTAAGACCCCAGTTTTGACCCTAAGATCCCTCATGTTATCTCATCATATGCATTGGCATTGGGATCACACATTTGCATCCTCCTTACCCCTTATTCATTAGGTTTACATTAGGAGAGATCACCAAGTATGTTTTATTGTATCATACTTTGTTTTTCATTATTTACTAACCAAAATAGCAACAATATGCCAACGTATAGTTTAACTCTTTTGTAGGTAGTGTGTATGCTCACTTATGCTCTATCAAGTTCATGTCTAGGGTTTGAGACCCTAAGTGCAAGGAGTGCAATCAAGAAATGGTTCACATTGACTCTAAGCATCATATATGGATTCCCGTGATCTTCACATGTCATTTTGATCAAGAAATCATCAAGAGTTTGGAGTTTGTTTGCCTTGGAAACCCTAATTCATCTGGGTATCTTATGTAACTTCTCCAACAAGTTTCTTTAACAATTGATCAAATATTTCAAGGGATACTTAATATTACATCATCTTACACATATATGATCCTCCATGAGTCCCAAAAGTCAAGAGAATGTCAAGCTAGCAAAATGGTTCATGGTGGTTGACCAGAGAAAGTCAACTGGTCAAAGCTGGGGTTCCCTAGACCCTATCTCCTAAAATTTTGGTCATATGAAAATGATTATAAGAGAAGCGTTACTAAAAATGACATTACAAACAGCGTTCATGTTGAAGTCAAGAGCTAGTTTTGCTTGGAAAGTCATTTTTTATGGTGAAAGATTATAGGTCATTTTGTCTGAACCCTAGTTTGGAGGTCAACTCCCCAAGACCATAACTTGCTCAATTTTTGTGAGATGAAATCCATTCAAATTCCATGATCCAATTCAAGATGTCTAATTCAACTTTAATATTTGGAGGAAGTTCAAATTCAACTTGAAAATGCATGTGCCAAGAGGAAACACTATAGGTCATTTTGGGCCAATACCATTGAACAAGTGATTTTCCTCAACTCTTAAAATGCATAACTCCTTCATGACAAATCCAAATGAGGTCATATTTGTGACAAAATTGAATATGTTTGAAATAACTACAACTTTGATGAAGGAACGTTTCTCATTTGAAGTTCATAGAAAAAGTTATTCAAGGTGGAAGAAGTGAACATTTGACTTGGGACTTAGAAAATTTTCAAATATGTTTGACTTCCCAAACTTCCACCTCAAAATTCACATGATCCAAGATTAAAATTAAAATGTGTTCCACTTCCACTTTTAATACCCTATTGCATGGCTTTGTAAAATGGTTTCAGCATGATTCACACCCAATTTTGGACCTAAGTGCATCACTTGACGAGCCTATCACACGCCCATGCAAGCATGCAAAGGGAATATTCAAAATTTCCCAAAATTGGAAGTGTGTGGAAATCAATCTCATGGCTTTAAATAAGACCCTCATTGCTCAGAATTAAGGACCTGATGCCCAAGCTTTGAAACTGCAATCCCAAACCCTCACCATTGAAGGATAAGCTTGAAGATTTTCTTTGAAAATCGAGTTTCAATTCTCCATCTGTTTTGATATTGAAACTCCAAGAGTTCATACCTTTCATTGATCCTAATCACTTCCAACAAGCATATGAAGCAATGCCAAGCATAATTGAAAGCAAGATCGTGCCAAATCTGAAGCTCCATTCAAGGTGAATATTCAGAATTTTCATTCTTCGATTCTCCCTCAATTCTTCACCATTCTTGTTGATTTTTGGTTGTCTGAAGTCCTATCAATGTAGGCAAGAAGATTGAGTTGCTTTAAGTTCAAATTGAAGCAACTCAGTTCATGATTCTCAAAATTCAAATCCATGTATCTTTTTATATACTTGGAATTTGAGAAAATTGAGGCCAAATTCGTGCTCATGAGCATTTTTCCTTCAAATTAGTGTATCCACTTTTCATTTTTCATAAGGTTTTGGTTGGACCAGTCCGATGGCCCTCATCGGAGAAGATCACCGGCGCTAGGGCTCAGGTGGTGCGCTGGATCAATCTAGGCCATCTGATCCATTTGAAATGTTTTAATCTCACGCGTCCAAACTGATTACCATGCCTGCAGCGCGTTTGACTAAGGTCCATGTGGAATGCATGCTCTTGGTCATCAGATCTGCCACCTCAATTAATGAGGGAGATCTGATGGCCCTTATTTTTTTTATTTTTATTTTTATTTTTCCTTTTTAATTATTTTATTTTAATTAATTCATATTAATTTCATTTTTAATCCAAAAAATATGGGACTTTCACCAAAAAATTTCAAATATTTTCCTCTTTCATTTTCTGAATTAAAATTATTTTTCAGATTAATTTTGATATTTTTCATGATTTAATTGTTTTTGTGCATATTTTTAATTGTTTAAAAATACTTCTGACTTTTCAAAAATAATGAAACTTTTTGTCTAAGGTCCTTTGACCTTGTTTAACCTATGATAAATCTCTTGACCATTTATTTGGTGTTTTGAAGAGGTTTTAGGTTTTTGACCAAACATAATTAAATTTAAATGCATTTTAATTTGATTTTTAATTGATTAATTGTGTAGAAATTATGTTGAGCCATTTTTATTGACTTGTGAAGTTTGACTATATGTTTGGGCCTTGGTCAAGGTTGATTTGACTTTTGTTGGATTAAAATCATTGGATTTAGGGGATTGATGAAATGTATATTTCATCTCCTAAAATGAATGAATGATTTTAATTTGATAAAAGTCCTCCCATGACCAATTTATGTTTGTCTCATCTCCCATCCCTCTTCATCTTCAATCCCATTCTTTCCCAGCCCTTCCATTGACAAATGAAGTCTCAATATCCTAAGGCTAATTGGTTCATCAATAACTTTGTGTTAGATGAACCAATATAAGTATGGATGAGATTAGGTCCATCCTTTGATCTTTTTCTATTTGAGTGTGGTATATTTTAGGAGTATGGTTCATTATACCATATCTCTAACATGCATTAATGTAAGACCCCGATTTTGACCGTAAGATCCCTCATGCTATTTCATTATATGCATTGGCATTGGGATCACACCTTGGCATCCTCTTTACACTTCATTCATTGGGTTTGCATTGGGAGAGATCACCAAGAACTTTTTATTGTATCATACTTTGTTTTTTATTATTTTACTAACCAAAATACCAAACATATGTCAATGTATAGTTTGTTGCTTTTGTAGGTAGTGTCTGTTCACCTATGCTCTACCAAGCTCATATTTAGGGTTTGAGACCCTCAATGCAAGGAGTGCAATCAAGAAATGGTTTACATTGGTTCTAAGCATCATATATGGATCCCCATGATTTTCACATATCATTTTGATCAAGAAATCATCAAAAGTTTGGAGTTTGTTTGCCTTGGAAACCCTAATTCATCTGGGTATCTTGTGTGACTTCTTCAACATTTGATCAAATATTTCAAGGGATACTTCACAGTACATCCTATTATGCATATATGATCCTCCATGAGTCCCAAAAGTCAATATAATGTCAAGCTAGCAAGTTGGTTCATGGTGGTTGACCAGAGAAAGTAAACTCGTCAAAACTGGGGTTCCATAGGCTCTATCTCCTACAATGTTTGGCATATGAAAATGATTCCAATAGAAAAGTTACTAAAAATGACATTCCAAACAACTTTCATGTTGATGTCAAGAGCTAATTTTGCTTGGAATATCAATTTTTATGATGAAAGATTATAGGTTATTTTGTTTGAACCCTAGTTTGGAGGTCAACTTCCCAAGACCATAACTTGCTCAGTTTTTATGAGATGAGATCCATTCAAATTCCATAATCAAATTCAATATGTCTACTTCAACTTTTATGTTTGGAGTAAGTTCAAATTTAACTTGCAAATGCATGTGCCAAGAGGAAACATTATAGGTCATTTTGCGCCAATACCATTGAACAAGTGATTTTCCTCAACTTCTAAAATGCATCCTTCATGCCAAAATATTGTATATGTGCTTGAGATTAAGCTCAAAAATGGATGGAAAAAATTAGTTAGATTCGAATCAAGAACATTTCATGATTTAGGTCAAATGAGCAAGTGAAGTAGAATAAGAAAGCAAAAGGATTTTGACCCATTTCTCACCTGATTAAAATCAAGAACAAAGTCTAAATCGAGTAAGAAAGCATGTGATTCAAATCAATTTAACTAGATCCAAAATAGAAATGTGGAAAAACTGTCTGATTCGAATCAGGTGTAAAGTCTGTTTCAAATTAAATGAAGTATAAGTGGCCCATATCTATCTGATTTGAATCAAGTGTAAAGTCTGATTCGAATCATAAGTTGTCTGATTCAAACTTGATTCAGAGATGATGTGCAATTATGAAGGAGACTCAATAAACGATAATAAACATAAGTGACAAGACAAGGAACACAATAACCATATTAGGGTTGCTCCCCCTGAATGTGTTAGGGACATGCATCTTTAGTCTCCCCCTAGGGATATGTAACTACAATCTCCCCCTTTTGATGTTTGGCGAGATTTCACTTGGAATTGAATCGACTTTGAGCCAAAAGAAAAAACACTTGTGCTCCCCCTGAAACATTACAAATAAACCATAACATAAAACCAATTATAGACTCACATTACAACTCCCCCCCCCCCCCCCCCCCTTTGACAACATAAAAAAAGATAGACAAAAACGTCTCTAAATGAAAATAAATAACCAACACAAACAAATAATTCCAAATGAACATATGAGCTAAACAACTAAGAAAAATATACAACAACAAAGATCAGATACATAATGCAAAGATATACATGCTACATGTAACAAAATGAAAAATAGACATGTAACACCAATATTCAACAACATATAATTAAGTTATCAAAACCATTATGTAAAGGAATGCATTAACAACATAAATAATGAATGAACGAGTATACAAATGTTCGAATGCACATAATTAGAAACATGCATTTAAAAGACTGAAATGCAAATGAGAACAATAAAAACATATGCTAGAGATGAATGAGTAAAGTAAAGAAGGTGGAATACCCTAACTTTTAACCCTAAGATACCACATACCATTGGCATCCTTGGACACAAACAAGGTCACCTCTTGGTTCCTCTCCCTCTCATTTTTGGGTATTGCTTTTGTAGGGATCATCAAGCACCTATTAGTTGATGTTTTTACCTTTGTGTTTATATTTTAATTTTTTATCTAACCACTAATCAAAATAACAAAATATGTTCTCTTTAAGTTTATTATGTAAGGTAAGGCTTGTCATCAAGAGCATCAAACATGATTCCTCACCTAGGTTTTCCCTGATACCTTAGCAAGGTGTGGCCAACCATTGATTCTCAAGGGAGCTATCTTTCAATGAGTGATCTTAAAGGTTCTAAGGCATCTTTCAATATCATGTTGATCAAGAGTACATCAAGGTTTTGTTGCTTACTGTAGCACCTCAAATTTTCCCTCCCCACTCATGCATTCATTTCATTTTTTTAGGTCATTGATCATTCCATATTGCATTGCATCTTGGCAGTTAGATTTGGCATTAAGAGATTCATCAGTACAAAAGAGCAAGTTTTTCCTTGAGATGAAGGCCACATGATTATTCTAAAAGAGCTTATATGAGCCAAGGTTCATTTTGAAGCAACTTTACCAAGTGGTAGAAGCCCAAATTCATCAGTGCATCTCCAGGTTATCTGAGGCCCATAAAAGTCAACTGTGCAGTCAACTGAGGGCTTTGAGGTGGGGAAATGAATTTCTTCATCCCATTCATGTTCAAACAAGGCCTATTCATCATGTCAAACATTTATCTTGAAGATTTTGAAGTCAAATCAAAAGTTTCCCAAAATGGAAAGTGATCTGTAATTTCAAGTTTCCAAAAATGGCAAGTTTTTGGACCACATTCAACTTAACTTTCCAACATCAAAGAAGCTTCAAATGAAATTTTGGTGAACATGAAAGTTGAAGATCTTTCTCTACTCTTTTCAAAAAGTCCAAGATCATGAGCATCTGATGAAGGGTTGAGAAGTTATGAGCAAATGATCACCAAGTGTGCATGGAAGTTCAACATGGCATAACTTTGGCTACAAAACTCCAAATTGTGCCACTCTTTTTGCAAAATGCTTGTCATGACCAATAGTTTTCAAATCAAAGATTGCATTGCATGAAATTAACTCACATGATCATTTGTCCATGCATGTATATTTTGGAGGGAAAATGGAGAATTCAAATTCTATTGATCATACATGAAAAATACCAATGCCATTGTGATCTTTGGATGATTTTAAGTGACTCTGAACCATGCATGTGCACTGTTCACGTGTGAAATCTCCATGCACCACACACTTGCCAAATTGGTCATACACTTCATTTCTCATTAAGTTTCCATTAGCCAAGCTTAATTTGGATTAGCATGGTAATTAACACAGGGTATAAATAGATAATCCTAACTGTTTTGCTCAGATTACACATTCTAGATCTCAAAATCTCATTTCCCTCCAAAAATTCTTTCAATTCAAACTTCAAAATCCTTCACATAACACATGAATTTTCTTGCATATTTTGGTTTAGCATGCATGATTGAGTAGGAATCAGGCATTGGATTGAAGAAATTGGACAAGAAACGTGCATACACAAAGCTTGAAGATGAAGATGGTGTTCTGAAATTTAGCAAGATCCAAACCTTTTCAGCTGATATTTCATGCATAAAGCTTCACCACAAGGTTGATAGAGGAGATTTGGATCATTTGAGGCCTTGAATCCACTGTTTCATCACACTGCATAACAGGTTGGTGAAAATTCGAATCTCATGTTTCTCCAATTCATTGCCATGATTAGATAGATCTCGTCTCACTGATGATTCTGATATGAATATTATTGATTTTGGCTGGATATTGAGTGAGTTATGATGAATTAAAGTTTGTATGCTAAATTTGTTCTTGCTCGATCCATGAGATATATGATGATTTAGAGTGAATTAGGCATGGATTTGGAATGTACGTTATGCAAGCTTTCGATCCATATCATTTTTGCATGATTCTGGAATTATTTTTTTTGATGCACCTTCATCGGCGTACCACCGGAGAAGATGACCGGAAGTATTGTTCCGGTCATCTGGTTCATGAGTTAGGGTTTGCACTGTAGCGCCTTGCAGCCTCACTGTCCACGGTTCGATTCCCTTGCCAAACGTTTGTGAAATTCCTTTTATTTTCCTCCCTTGAATCCAAACGCCGCGTTTTTCTTAAACGCGCTGGTGACATGCTTGTTCCCTGTTCGAATCCAGCGTGTGGCATTGGTTTTAATTGATTTCATTTAAGCGCTTTGCAACCTTATGCTCCTCTGTTCGATTTTTCGCGCTTGCAATTTCCAAATTAATTCCTCTTAAGCGCACCTTTAACCTCATATACTTGTGTTCAACACCTAGCTATGGCATTTTCCATTTTCACATTTCATTTTATTATTTTACATGATGTTTATATTATTTCAATATTTTTCACCAACTTTGAAAAATCATAACAAATAGAAAACTTGTCCAAATTGAATGCAACTTTTTTCCACATGATTGTTGTGATGTCTATTATTTTTTGATGTCATTTGCCTGATTTTATTGTGGCTGGATTTTTAAATGTGTTTGTGTGATTGAACATGGTGCAAATGTGACATGTGGTGCTAATTGATTTGTGAAATGCTCATATTTGATCCCATTGCTTTGAAATTTGACATGCTCATTAATAACATGTAACATGATCTTTTGGCTTTTGTTTGGCATTTTTAGCATATTCCATTACTGTTTTGACACATGAATATATGGTGTGACAATTTGTGTCACACATTTAGATGATGCATTTGTTCATTTTCATTCATATGCCATTTGTTGTCTTCTGGACTTAATTTTTGGTATGATGCTTGTTCATAACATGTTGTATGCACATAAAAAGTTTCATGATCATTGGATTCATTTCTGTTTTAATGTGGATTTTCTATGTTTGATATCCAATTGTGATCGCATTGTTTGCCTTTGCCTCATCTTGTTCATGTGATGGCTTTGCTTAATGATTTGGCTTTGGTCCTTTTGAGGCCTTCTTCTTGTTTGATTGATTGTGCTTCATGTTAAGTACGGACTTCTGTTTTGGTTGTTTGCCTTGCCTTTGACCCTAGTCTTTGTACTAGTGGTTTGTACTCACCAATTGTGTTTGTGTTTCAGGTATTTAGCACTAATGATTGGTGTGGCCTCATCATTTGAGATGCCATTTGCTTTGTTTACTAACCTTTGTTGTGTTGTAGGTCCCTTGATGTGATGAACTCACTTGAGTGCTTGCATTTGAGACTTACCTTGTGAAACTATTGGAAATGTCCCACTGTTGTTGACTGTTTGATTTGTCTGAATGTAAATATTGACTGTTTGGCTTTTGTAAGGTATATTAGTCGCTTTTAGCTCTTGCTTGAGCTTTGCTTTGCTTGTGGTTGGTTTACCACTTAGGTAACTGTCGCATTACGCGAAAAACCGGCGGGAAAAGAAACAGAGCCGCCACCGTGCATTATTTATCCCATAGAAGGGAAAGGAAACGCTCGAAGTAAACCTGGAAAGGACATGGTCTCGCGACCAGAGATCGATAGGATCGGGAGTCGGTTATGCGAAGGGAAGGTGTTAGCACCCCTACGCATCCGTCGTAGTCGACGGGATCCACGCTCAGAAAGAATAGAAGAAAGGTTGCTAAAGAAACTGCTCAAAGAATGCACAAAACTGGAAGGAAACACGGAAAGACGGAAGAAACGGGACTCGGCAGGATATCGCATCTTGGGCCTACGTAGTCTGTCAGACACAGACATCAGAGTCGGCGTAGTTCGGGGATAGGGGAAACTTGCTCGCTAGGATGTCGCACCCTATGCATATGTATCTTCTCTAACCATAGAAAGAATCAGAGCACTCGTAGCTCGGCTAACGCACGCCGAAACAAAACGCTGAAAGAAAACGCTGAGACGTCAAAGCGAACACACAAACACAAACTGGAAACCGACTGCCAACTGCTGGACTTACGCCAGACTCCACAAAAGAACACAGGAAATCGAAGGCCAATCGCTGGTCTTACATCAGACTCCAAACAAAGAAACGCCGACAGGAAACCGACTGCCAATCGCTGGACTTATGTCAGACTCCAAACAAACACAAGGAGAAGAAGGGTCTCGTTTGCAACCAGGGCAAGAGAAAGGGAAGGTCTCAATCGCAACGGGGGCGAGAGAAAAGAATCAAAGTTAGTTGTCAGTCAAACTCGACAAGACATCGCATCTCGTGCCTACGTATCTCATCTGGATATGAGAATCAGAGTTGCCGTAGTTCGGCTAAACTATTTCTGTTGGTTTGTGTTTTTTAAGTGGACAACGTCACTACGCAATCTACCGGATGCTCGACCTTTGGAGACTTACTCACCTGTAGTAGAAGGAGTTAACGTGTCCTTAAGAGGGGATAATGTTTGTTTGTGTTTTAGGATGCTCACGCAAGAAAGGAAGTCCTAGACGAAGGAACCATGCTACCTTAATTGACATGCAAACGAGAGACTACGCGGAGTCTAGCAAACCTAGGGGATACAATCACACCACACAAACGCATACATCATTAAGTAAACACACCAACAAGGGGCTCAAACATCAAGGCTAGGCTTTAGTCAAGGGGTCATATCAACCTCGACAAACAAGCCGGCTGGAAGGGTATCTGAGGCTCTTAACCACTGACATTGACCGTCAGGGTGAGCAGATGAAAAGGTAATGAGGATAAGACCTCATAGCTCTTAACCCGGGCCTGGGTGAGCTTGACTCAATGAAAGTGTGGGAGTCCAGAATGCGGGACTCTACTTCACTTGACTGACTTTATATACAAGTATCTTGGGTGTTTATTCAAAATGCATCAGCACGTAGTGCGAGCAAAATGAATGACTCAACTGAATAGTAGGGGATGGATTGCACATCCCTTCTATCTGCCAATTGCCTCTTCACTTAGGAGGACCTGAAATGCAAGGCACAAAGATAAACAAGCACAAACATTGCCTCTTAAGGAGGGCTTCAGACAGGTGCCTGCCAAAGATAGCAGGTCTTCCAGACTACATGAAGTCAGAGGTCTTCACCTGGGTGGTATGCCAACCACAAGCAAAGCAAAGTTCAAATAATGAACTTAAAGCAGCTAATGTACCCGTGTAAACAACCAAACAATCAGTATAGTATTCAGACAAAACAATCAGAAAGTCCAACAGTGAGACAACCAATCATCAGACAATGTCAATGCAAGGCATAAAATGCAAGCAAACTAAATTGGTTCATCATCCACAAGACCTACAAAACAGCAAGGTTAGTCAACCAAAATAACTTGTATCTCAAGGGACGAGATCATATCAACCAATGTGGCTAAATGCTTGAAACCTGAAACACAAAGTCCAAAGGATGAGAACAAACCACTAGCTCAAAGGCTAGGGTCAAAGGTGAGGTAGAAAGTCAAAACAGAAGCTAGAACTCAACATGCATCACATTTAATCAAGTAAGAACAAGTCCTAAAAAGGACCAAATCAAAATCATCAAGCAAAGTCATGTGGTGAACCAAATATGGCAAAGACACACAACATGATCATCAATTGGACATACAAGTGAGAAGATGCACATTAAACCAGAAACACATCAAATAATTTTGTAAATTTTCATGAGCATACAACATGTCCAATAAAAATCATCATACCAAAAATTGTAAAGAGAAGAGATCAATTGGTCTATCAATGAAAATGATCAAATAGGACATCCAATTGTGTGACATGCATTGTCACACCATATTAACATGTACATAAAACAGGGATGGAACATGAGAAAAATATCAAACCAAGCCTCAACTGTCAATCAACATGTTAAGAATCAACACACAAAATTTCATGGCCATTGGATTATTTTTGAGCATTTCATGATAGAAAGAATGGAGCAAGGTCACAAAAGTAAACATGATCAATCAATCTAACACAAATCAAATTCCAGAAGAGCTAAAATCAGGAAATCCACACCAAAAAATAAAGGACATCACAAGGATCAAGTAGCAAAAAGTTGGAGGTGAATTGGATCATTATTCAACTAGTTATGAATTTTCAAAGTTGGCAAAATATTTGAATTAAAAATGATCACTACACATGTAAAATGGAGGGAAAGGCAAAATGTTGGATTAATTTGAAAAAAGGCGCCAGGGAGGTTCGAACCATGTTCACATTCAAAAAGAGGTGAAAATGAAATAAACATCAAAAATGCCAAAAGCCAGAATCGAATGGAGGAACGCGCTGAAACGGTGTAGTTTCATTAATGCGCTGGCAATCTGAGTCATGGTCCAAGCTTATGTGGACGGAGTCAAAGAGATATTGGCCAATGGAATAGCCAGATGTACGCACGCGTGGACATGAGTGTGACCAAGCCCTAGCCAGCTGTGCAAGAACCAGACGGTGGATGTAACTATTCACGCACGGCCAGGGACGGAGGAAAACACCGTCTTCCTCGCGAAGACGGTGATGAACAGTATGAAGCTCAAACAAAATTTTGCAGAATCAACCAAATCTTATATCAATCGAACCGTTATTCCAAGCACAAACCAAATCTAACATCCAATAATCATAACAAGCCATGGATTAAGAGATTCGAAGGAAAACATATTGATGCACAAAACTTCTAATCATCATATCTCTCTCAATAATACATCATTTCACACGAAATTTTCACCAGAATCATCAGCAAGTGAGGACCTACACTATCATGGCAAAAGTTTAGAGAATAATGAGATTCGAAACTTCACCTCTTGAAGAGCAGTTTGAGGAAACAGTAGGTTCAGGGCTCCAGTCACGTCCAGATCTACTCTATCAACTATAGTATGAAGCTTTATGTGTTTATGGATGCTTAAAACCACTTGAATCCAGCTCAAACTCCATGTTCCATGTTCATCTTCAAGCTTAATGTGTACATGATCCTGGCACGAATTGGACAAAGCACTTGTTGATTCTTGCTCTAAACTTCACCAGCATCAACAATCTACCAAGAAAAATGGTGTTTATGTGGAAAACTTTGAAGTTTTTTGTGAGAGAAATTTTGGATGAAAACTCAAATCCTAGATCTAGAATCCTCTCTTCTGAGCCAAACAGTTACAATTAACCTTATATACCTCCTGTTAATTAATCTGAAATTAATTTTAAGCCATGATTAATTGAGATTATGAAGGTATAAGGTGTATGCACAAATTGCCATTTTCACCTCATGCATGGAATGGCTACGTGAACAGTGCAAAAAGAGGGCCCAAATTCATTCAAAATCAGCCCATGCACACATTGGAATTGGAATTATATTCATGTGATCAACCAATTTTGATTTTGATAATTTCCCTTCAAAAATAGCATGCATGATCAAATGGTTGTGTGAATGAATTTCTTGCCATGTAATGAGTGATTTGAAAAATTCATGTCATGAGAAGAATTATGCAAAAAGGAGCACTCAAATTGGAGTCTTGGTTCAAAAGATATGGCCTTTTGAAGTTTCATGCACACTTTGAAATGATTTGATCATAGCTCCTTAACCATTCATCATAAATTCATGATCTTGGACTTTTTGGAAATGGGAGAGAAAGATCTTCAACTTTTATGTTGGACAAAATTTCATTTGAAGCCTCCTTGATGTTGGAAAGTTGAGTTGAAGTTGGTCCAAAAACTTGCCATTTTTGGAAACTTGAAATTACAGGTCATTTTCCATTTTTGGAAACTTTTGATTTGGCTTCAAATCCTTCAAGATAAGTGTTTTACATGAAGAATAAACCTCTTTTGGACATGAATGAATTGTCTCAGACCATTTCTCCACCTCCTAACCCTCAGTTGACTTGCAGTTGACTTTTATGGGCCTCAGATGACTTGAAACTGAATTGTGGACTTTGAGCCTTCAACACTTGGTCAAATGGCTTCAAATTGAACCTTGGGTTCACATAAGCTCTCTAGAATAACCATAGGGCTTTTATCTCATGGAAATGCTTGGCTCCTTTGCACGGATGAATTCTCCGGCTGCCAGTCTTGACTGATGAAATGCAATGTACTATGCAATGTTAATGCAATGTTAGTGTAATGTCAAATGACCTAAAAAAAATGAAATGAAAATGTATGCATGAATGGGGGGTGCAAATTTGAGGTGCTACAGTAACCACTCTTGTACTCCATGTAGTCTGGAAGCCCTGTCGTTTCTTTTGGCAGGCATTTGGCTGAAGTCCTCCTTAAGAGGCAATGTTTGTGATTGTTTACATTTGTGCTAAAGACCTCCTTGTCGAGGCATGTTACTTGTTAAGTCCTCCTAAGTGAAGAGGCAATTGACAGATAGAAGGGATTTGCAATCAATCCCCTGTTATTCATTGAGTCATTCATTATGCTCGCACTACGTGCTGATGCTCTTGAACATAACCCAAGATCTTGTATAGAGTCAGTCAAGTGGAATAGGGTCCCTCGTTCTGGATCCCCACACTTTCTTTGATTTGAGCTCGCCCAGGCCAGGGTTAAGAGCTATGAGGTCTTATCCTCATCTCCTTTCATCAACTTCACCCTAACTCTCAATGTTAGTGGTTAAGAGCTTTAGAACACCCCTACAGTTTTGGCTTGTTTGTCGAGGTTGATATGACCCCTTGACTAAAGCCCAACCAACTTGTCTGAGCCTCTTGTTTGCATATAGAGTGTGTTGCTTAATTGCTTGTTTGCTTATTTGTGAATCTTTCATATGTTTGCTTTTCATGCATGTGTGTTTGTTTGAGGAGTCATATGTAAGACCATCGATTGGTGTAGCGGTGTATTCGTCGCTATATGATCTATCGATTAAATCATAAACTAAGAGATACATTGAAATTTCGAGTCGCCACCGCACTTTTATTTATCCAAAGGACTGGCTAAAAAGCGAACAAAAGCCTAAGAAGTTTTACACGTAGAAAACTAATAAAAAGATCAGAGAGTCTGGGTAAGGGGTAAATTACGCAATGGGAAGGTGTTAGGCACCCACTACGTCCTAGGTACTCCTAGGGAGCCCTTTTCACACTTGTTGTACTAAATTGTTATTTGTTATGACAAAAATATTGTGCAAACATGATTGGGATGATGAGAAAAGAATATACATTTTTTATTGGGTTTGAACGGATGAACCCGCTGCCTACGTACCTTCCATCAAAGGTAAGGATCAAAACGCCGTAGTTCGGCTAAAAGATTTCCAAAAGTGAGTTAGGTTCAATTTTAAACACAAACCCTAGGTCTTACGTTATCCACGGGAGAAAACTCAACCTTATACAAACAACAACGTCCACCATGTGAGAACAGCTTCAACTTGCCAGGGAGGGGTTAACCCTATAATAGGCAAGGAAGACTTACAATTCAATCACTAAAGACAGAAGGTGAGATTAACATCAACCACTAAGATAAATCAAACCTATAGCTCATGTATGAAAAGATTAACAATGGACAAAGCCAAAACAAGTGAATGAGTGAAGTTACTGATTATGATTATGAAAATGGAGTCAAAGTATAATTAAGATCAATTCAAATAGGTATTATGAAATGGAGTTTGAAAAAAGTCAAGGACTTGAGTCCAGGTTTTTAATTTGAAAACATGAAGATGTTTGCACAACACTTATGTCAAGTTTGAAAGATAAAGAGTGTGAAAAGTCTAGGACATAATGAATGATGAATGGATGAGGATGGGAAATAAAACTTCTTAGAAGGTTCACTTCTTGAAATCATATAGGAGATGATTCAAGTGTGTCCTTTGGAATGGAAATGGATAATAATAAACAAACAAAGCAAAGAAAAGCGGATACCGGATGCCAATCAATGGTCTTATACCAATCTCCTAAAACAAAACGGGATATCAGAGGCCACTCTATGGACTTACACTAATCTCCACAGGCAAAGAAATAAAAAGCGGATACCGGATACCAATAGATGGATTTACACCAGTCTCCTAAAACAGAAACAGATATCAGATGCCACTCAATGGACTTACACTAATCTCCACAAAAGGAAAAACAAAGATGAGAAATGGAAGTTAACTGCCAATCTGTCTGGGCTTAGGTTAACTCCACAGATGCTCATAGGAAATCCAATGCCACATTACAGGGACTTACAATGGATCCTCACATACAAGAACAAAAGCAACAATATGATCACAGGAATGCAAATGCCAACTTACAGGGACTTATAATTGCAACCTCTCATACAAACAGACAGATCAAATTATGATCACAGGACAACAGATGCCAACTTACAGGGACTTATAACTGCAACCTCACATACAAATCAAACAGATCAAATTATGATCACAGGACAACAGATGCCAACTTACAGGGACTTATAACTGCAACCTCACATACAAATCAAACAGATCAAATTATGATCACAGGATAACAGATGCCAACTTACAGGGACTTATAACTGTATCCTCACATACAGACAAACAAAGCAACAGAAGATATGAGTGACCAATGAGGTCTTACACTCTATCCTTCCATATCACAGGAACAAAGGCCAAAGCAATGGACTTACAATTGTCCTCAATGGGCAAACAACAATAATAAAAGTCACACAGACAAATGGTATGATCATGCACTAATGGCAATTGATGATGATAAATGCATAACATACAAGCAAGCAAGTGCATATGAAGCAATCAGTCAATCAATGAATATCAAAACAGCACACTCTATAGCCAAACAATGAGGGCTCACACAAGAGGGTTTGACTATGAAAGTCCATTGTAATAGGTAAAGGTCGCTCTTAACCTTGCCATTGAGAGGCTAAGGTGAAGCAGATGAAAAGGAGATGAGGGGTGTGCCTCATTGCTTCTATCCCTAATCAGGGAGAGCATCAAATAATAGAAAGTGGGGGAGTTCAGAAAGATGGAACTCTTTCCCCATTATTGACTCGATTAGATCTTGGGTTTTTATCTCAGTGCTTCAACCATGTAATGGGAGCAAAGAGAGGACACACTGAATAGTGGGGGATAGATTACTTATCCCTACCTTCCACCAATTGCCTTACTTGAAGGACTTTTCCTGCTTGGGACAATTTTAAACACACACAAGCATTGCCTCTTAAGGAGGACTTCAGACAGTTTGCCCGGTCAAATAACAGACCGGGTCTCCAGACTACATGAAGAAGAAAGGTTTATACCTCAAAGCAAATGCTAAATAGCAAAGCAAGCAACTAAAGTGTACCTGAAAAAGTCAAACTTATTAGTAAACAAGTCAACAGTTCAAATCAAAGGAAATGGATAAACAACAGTCAACCATAAACAGAGGTGCCAAGGCACAAAGCCAAACTCATATGAGTCACACCTACAAAACAAAGGTTAGTACATGATAAACAATCAAACTCAATCAAATTTGAAAGGTCTTTGGGGCATTGGTGCTTAACCTGAAACAATAGCTCAATTGTAAGCTCAAAAGACCACTAGGACTAGCCTAGGGTCAAAGATGAAAGAAAAAAAGTCAAACAGCAAAGAAAAGTCAACCCAATTCATGTTCAAACATTTAGGAAGCAATCTCAATTGGATTCATAATCAAATCATGCATCATTGTCATTTCATACACAAAAGAATGCAAAGCATGGCAATAAGAAGCACAAATAGGTCAACAGCAAGACTTCATTCAAAAGTCAACCCAAACAATCTCAAAAATCATCAAATAAATCACATTCAATCCTAACATCTAGCATGGCAAGTATGTCAAATTTCATTGCATTTGGATGCGAGGAAGGCACTCAATTAAAATCAAGAAGTCAACATAATTTCAAGTATGCACAATGAAGGTCAACAAACATGGGTCAACTTCAAAAAATCATATCAAATTGAAAACAGATGAGAAATGAATGAGATTAACACCAATGCAAAGCTCAAGATGTCTAGTTATCACATATGAAATTTCATGATCATTCAATATGGTATGAGGATTTCCCAAATGAAATGGCAATGTGTAGCACAAAGAGTCAACAAATGACTAAGCATGGAAGAAAATTCACAATCAAATGGAAAACAGCATGATTAAATCCCAGAAAATTCATACACCAACTAGACATGTGATAGATGATTCATGCAAAATTTGGGGTCATTTGGATGTAAGGAAGCATGTGAACAAAAATTGGGAAAATGCATATCATTCATGTAGCACCAAATGCAACACCTCACTTCAAAAATTTGCAACTCACAAACCACATATGAGAAATGTATAAACTCTATATGGAAACAAAGGTAAACGAGTCTAGTTTCACCACAAAAAATTTCAGGTTCAATGGATACATTCTCATTATTTCACAAAGGTATTGGCACAAGGTATCAAATGTGCATACATGTTAGGAAAACAATTACCAATTAAAATCCAGCCAATGAAAAATTAATTAAAAATCATAATCAAATACTAGACATCCATGTGAAGATGATGGAAAAATTTTCATGATTTTTGGAATTAATTTGAGAGAGAAATGAATTTTATAAGTTGGATGAATAATTGGAGCAAGCATGATCAAATAACATGGAAAGGTTGGTCAAAGCAAAGTCAGCGTGGCAATTGTGTAAATAGGTGCTTCATTAAACCAAACTCTGCGTTTTGGCAAGGAGAATGGAATGTTCTCATTGGCTGTTGCCAATGGAACAGTAAATTGGCCAATGGAGGTTCAGGTTCTGGGTTCAACATAAACCCTAGGGTTTTAGCAACAACCATGGCATTTTCAAACATTAATCATGAATAACAACATACCCAGCATCAACAATTTAGCGTGGCCAAGAAGTACTATCATCATGCAACATCAAATGACAGCAAAACAAGCATAAGTTCTTGCAAATTTTCTGGGCAGGACAAGATTTAACATGAACAGCATATCATCATCATCCACATGTTATCATCAGTCGAAATTCAAAAAAAACATGGCAAACAGCAAGGTATTTAACAATGTTCATGCAACATCACACAAACAAAACTCAAACACGACTCATGGAAAATTCTGGGCAGCTTAAGGTTTAATAGCAGGACATTTGTTCATTGTGTTATTACCAACATCAAAACAACATTCAAACACCAACAGACAAGCAGCATGGCACTGGTGTTCGAGCAACATCATTCAATAACAACCAAAACACGAAATTCAAATTTCTGGAAAAAAAAAAACAATGTAGAGTTCATGAACAGCAGGGTATCTTCATCACTTCCAGCAGATCGAATTTTTCAACATACTCATAAACAAAAATTGCTTACACCATTGTGCTTATCTAACCGCATACATACATATTCCATCAATCATTTTCATCATAACAGTCTAGATAGCATGAATCAAGCAACAATCATCATGCACATGAAACTTTGAAGTCAAAAAGTCTCTCAGCATAGGCAAGCAAAATACACGATTCAAAGCAAGTAATACTCAGCAATGCAAGTACTACACATGGCATAGCATGGATAAGAGAAAAAAGATAGTTGAGATTTTACTTGGTTATGAAGAAAATCGAAGAACAGTGCTTGTTTGGATGATTTGCTTTGAAACAGATCTTCTTTATGCTCTACAATGATAGATTCTTGAAGTATGTTAGCTCAGCAACTCTTGGTTTCCTTCAAAACTTGATTCACCATTGGAGGTAGCTTGAAGAAGCAGTGCTAAAAAGGGAGTTCCAGTTGGTAATTGATGGCTGTAGAGAGCTCAAAATGATGTCCAAATCATGAAACAAGCAAGAAAGCTCGCGGTGCTTTGGGAGTTTTTAGTAGAAATGGTGCTCGAGCCAAAATGCAAGAAGATGAGAATGAGGTTTTTTGTTATGGCTGCTGTGTTTTTCTAGGGTTCAAATGAGCAGAAAATATGCTCTTATACTTCTGTTTAGCATTATTAATCCATGTGCTAAGTTGGTTTAGTTTTAATGGGAATATTTGCATTTTGCTAATTTGGTACAAATGAACATGGAGGTGCAAAGTCTTGCCCGAGTTGGGCCTTGAAACCAGCTGCCAATGACCTTTACAAATGCTGTTTGTGGTCTGCTTATGCATTGCTAACTTTGTTTTGCTCTTTTCAAACCATTTGCAAAAATACCAAGTTATGCAACTTTGGTCCAAAATTGTGGTATGGTGATGGAATGGGCATGAATTTAAGCTTGGAGCAAGTTTCAAATATGATATGAAACAAATCCCAATTGGCCAAATGGAGAAAAGATCAATAAATCAAAAAGTCAACCATTGGTCAAACTTGATTTTAAATGAAATAGGTCCAAAAATGCCATTTTGATTGGCAAGGTTTTGATGAATGAAATTTATATTTTTGGAAAGAGGAGGAAAAATGTGGTTTGTAGGAAAAAACCCCACCAAATTTGGCCTTATGGTTCATGAGATATGGCTCTTTGAAGTTCACAAATTTCTGAAATTGAATTGATCATATCTTGACAACCACACATGGGATTTGAGAGTTCTTGGACTTTTTGAAAATGGGAGAACAAGATCTTCAACTTTCATGTTGGGCAAAAAATCATTTGGAGCTTGTATCATGATGTAAGTTTAAGATCAAGAAGTTTCCATTTTTGGCAGTTGAAATTACAGGTCCACTTTCTATTTCTGGAAATTTCTGATTCTACTTCAAATTCTTCCATGATGAGGTTTGACATGATAGATGGGGCTTATATAAGCATGAATGAGCTCCTTCAGATCAATTCTATCCATCAAAACACTGATTAAATCCACAGTTGACCAAGTTTGACTTTTCTAGGGTTTTGGATGACTGAACCTCTTCTGATGAATTCCAAACCCTAATTCCTTGGGAACTTGATTTCAAATGATGTCCCAAAATGTATGAACTCTTGATTATTGATCATGGTGCCCAAATTCTGCAAGAATGGCCACCATCCATTGCTTTGACTGACTGTTGACTGTCTTTGACCTAATTGCTTCATCTGCAATCAACAAGGTTAAACTGACAATATTTTTGTACTTTTTGGTTAGTAATCAAATGAAAAGCAAAGATATACAAATGCAAAGCATGCTTGGTGATCAAGAAATCAACCCACAAGGCAACCTACCCACTAGGAGGGGAACTAGGGCATGCAATGATCCTTGAGGTTATGATATGATATGATATGGGCCATGAGGGATCTTAGGGCCCAAAATTGGGGTCTTACAGATGCCCCTATTTAAGGTCATTCTAGCCGGAGAAGTGAAGTTTAGAAATCTTCATCTCGACGCGGTAGAATGGACTTAAATAACAGTAATGAGACAAATTTTGGTCCCTAAGAGACCTCATGATGCAAACGTACGCATGCGAAAGACACAAACTCTGTGGGGAATATGATTCACACAGAAGAAAAGACGATCCATCGGAGTAGTACACTCACCAGGAACAGAGACTCTAACAAGACTCTATGGGGATAAAAAAAAAGAAAAAGAAATGTGTGAACAAGACACGACTCCAAATTGGGGAAAAACAAAACTGACACAGCGTGAACAAGACACGACTCTGATTAGAAAAACAGAAAAACAGACTGGAGAACTCACTGGGGAGTGAAGGACTCACACTGGGGAAAAGAATTCCAAAGGAAAATAAATCCATTGGAGAGACACAAGCTGACTCCTGGGGAGAAGCAACAAAAAGTTCCACTGAGGGAAACAACAAAGAAATGAGATGTTACCGGGCATAAGGGTAACAAAACAGGAAAGTCTGACTCCACAGGGGGACCGAGGTCATAATAGGGAGCAGAAAGGAAGGAACACCAAGGATACCGGTTACTGGGTATATAATAGGTGACCGACCAAAGCGTGAATTGGATTTCACTTCCAAAACACTCATCATCCTGAAGAGAGCTAGAAAAGCAAACTTGTTTATAGGATGGACATTCAATTCCACAAGGAAAATGAATCTTACTCTGAGGGGAAAACAATCAAAAGATTGACTCAAGAGCGTACGAGATATAATATCCATTACCGTCAGAACGTGGATAGAATACTCAGATGAGACATATTATTCATTACCGGCAGACCGTGAATAATACACTCGCATGAGATATATTATCTATTACCGTCAGAACGTAGATAATAAACTCGCATGGTAAGAAACACCAGGGATACCGGTTACTGGGCATATAATAGGTGATCTACCGAAAACGTGAATTGGTTTTCACTTCCAAAACACTCATCATCCAAAACACAAACTGGTTAAAGGATGGATATTCGATTCTACAAAGAATACGAATCTTGCTCAGTTGGGGAAAATCAACGAAGGATTCCAACTAAAGAGCGCATGAGATATATTATTCATTACCGGCAGACCGTGAATAATACACTCGAAAGGAAAAGACACCAGAGATACCGGTTACTGGGTATATAATAGGTGACTAACCAAGAAGAGAGACAATCGATACCAAGCATACGGGTAAACGAAAGACAACTCAAAGGGATAAATTGCAAGCATCCGGCAATTATCCCACAACAAGAAATATTCGACTCCGCAAAGGGAAATAACGAATCTTACTCGACTGGGGAAACACAAAAGGCTTCGACTGAAGAGTGCATGAGATATATTATTCATTACCGGCAGACCGTGAATAATATACTCGCATGGAAGATTATCCACAACCGGTTACTGGGTTAATAAAGGATAAATCAACCGAACGGAAAGGCATCGGGATACCAAACTAGGTATATAATGGTAACCAATCAAAAGGAGCAACAGACATTACCGACAAAAGGGTAAATGAAAGGCGATCTGCTGAGGATAAATTGCAAGCATCCGGCAATTATCGACAGAAGACTAGCTGGGGATGCATTGGTATACAACCAATGATCCGGGGAACAAATCACTAGCAAACGGTGAAAGGACCCACTGGGGATAAAATTGCTAGCATACGGCAATTATCCACAAAAGACTTGCTAGGGATATAAGTGCTGATCTGAGCAACTTATCCAAGCAAAGGAAAATCAACATCAAATATTGAATGAAGATAACCACAAAAATTAGGGTTTACATCTACCGAATACGGGGTAGAAGACCAACAACTCCGCGTGGGGATAGAACAAATCACAAATCCGCACGGGAAACCAAAATAGGGTTTATAACAAACCACAAACTGCTGGAGAGCAGGAAAAATAGGGTTTACAACTACCGGGTAGTAGGTAGAAAACCAAAACTCTGGCTGGAGAATAAAAGGTGTATATCCACAAATTCTGTTAAGAAAGCCAGGAAAAGATAGGACTTATAACTACCGGTTATGAGGGTAGAGGCCCAAAAACATTCCGCTGGGGAACAACCCGCTGGGAACCACAAGACATCTGACAAATAGCCAATTCGGGAATGATCCGAAAAGACGGACTGAATCAAGACACGTCCTAATGAGGATGTAACTCAAATAGGAAAATCCATCCCAATATATGTGTTGGGAGGAAACGGAAGAAACCATCATCCACGAGGATATATCTCAGTGGGGAACTGCAGAAGGAAAGACAACATTTTCTGCTTATGGGGTTGACTCTATATGGAGAGATTTTAAACACCCGACATCTGCTTTGGGGAGATCTGTAAAGAGATCTATATCGCCATAGCAGGAGACACGACAAACAAAAGATATATGGCAAGAAATGCAACATGAATATCTGAATGTTTATGAATATGCATGAACATGCGTGATTTATGTTTGATGAATGCTGACAAAACAGACAGTTCTAACACAAACAGGTTCAGGAACCAAACGTCCGGTATTATACTTCCAGGGGAAAAACCAGCTGGAGAGCCAATCTGCGGAGATCTACGTGCTGTAAAGCAAAGATCTGCAGGTACTGCTGAAGAAGCAGAGAATCAGAGATATCAGGAGACGACCCAATCAAGGTACAGAAAGTCACAACGGGCAAAACAGCCACCAAGATAAATCTGTAGGGGAACAAGAGAAGTCCCAAAGTATCTGCAGGGGATCCCAGTGTTAACTGAGAAACAACAAGTGCATTGCACAAGCACAAACTGCTGTAGAAGCAAAACCACACAACTCCACTGGGGAACAACCCACTGAGGGAGAATGAATCATCCAAGTAGAATCTAACTGCATAAGCAACTCTACTGGGAAAAACTGTCGGCTACTCTCTTGGGAACAAAACCACTGAGGGAGGACAGATCAAACAAGCAGATTCTGCAACAAACCACTCCACTTGGGAGAATATGCATAGCAAACTGATCACAACAAGTAGATTCTGCAATATAAGCCACTCTACTGGAGATCACAAACAGTCAGGAAATCAAATCCGTTCACTGGAGGCCAAAGCCATCATCCGACCATACTGGGGATTGAAGGAGTAATCAACGGGCGAAACTGCCACAACAAACAATCTGCAGACTAAGCTGAGGAAAAGATGATTGAAATACTGGGATACCAACCCAATCAACCACGGAGTAGGAAAATAAATCCTGCTCTGCTGGAGAGAATAACTCTGATGGAGAGATAGCAACAATTCCACAGACGACTTCGCCGGGGAAAAGGTAAAGTACCGGGTATCAAACCACTGACTTACCAAATCTTCAAAGAGAAAGCGATCGTGCTGAGGAAACAGACAAATCCTGCTGGCAACACTGCATGGGGAAAAGAGGTAACAGCTCCACTTGCAACCCTGGTGGGAGTATCAACAACGGTTATACTCGCGACTCCGAGGGGAGTATCAACAACATCTCTACTCGCGACCCTGGTGGGGATGTTAATAACAGCTTTACTCGCGACTCCGAGGGTAATATCAATCAATCAGCTATACTCATGACTGCTGAGGAGACAAATAAAGTCTGGGGGTATCGACCCACTGGAGAGAGTGACGGGGCACCAAGGTGACAGACCATCAACCGCCGAAACTTCTACAAGAAAACACCCATGCTAGGGGAAACTGCTGCTGGAGAGAACGAAGTCTTCAACAACACTCTGCTCGCGACTATACTGGGGAACAACCCCAACAACAACTCTGTTTGAGGAACAACCTCAACAAAGATCTGAAGAAAGAAGATACAACCAAACCAGGAATATGAACGAATGTCTTACCTGTTGGAAATCATGCCACCCTCGGGAGAGCACTGAGATATTCTTGAGTATCCTTTCAATCTTGTGAATGTTCACTTTGTTTAAAACAAAAATTTTGAAAATTTTGATTTGTTTAAAACAATGACATTTTATCAATTTAAAACATGCAAAACATTTGTTGAATTGAAACAAATAAGAGTGCAAATAATTGGATAAAAAAGCTCAAATTGATTTGATGGAATGGTAGTCTGCAAATGGCAAGACTCCATAGATCTGTACAAATTTGAAATCAGTGATATATATTGGAAGAGGGCTACATTGAACATAATGATCCTTTCTCTACCAATTTGAATCTCGATGTATCCGAAGCTTCGGTTGACGACGAGTCGAGAATCTTCTGACGAAATGACGACTGATGAACCAGAAAGTCTTGTCAGGATGCAGTTACGTGCCAAATCCCTAATTTTTGTCTAGATTGCCCCAGAGTGAGGTACTCAATCTAGCGGGATGCAAATATTCTCTTTTTTCAAGTCTCTAATTTTTGCCTGGATTACCCTTGCGGGTTCTCCATCGAGGCGCTCATTTTTGCCTAAGTCGCCCTTTCGGGTTTTCAACTTAGCGAGCAATTCTGTTTTTTTCATTTGTTTTTTTTTTTTCATTTGCATATACTTTTTTTTTTTAGGCAAAGTATTTCTTAACTGCATCTGAATTCACAGGACGAGTGAAATCCTCCCCATCCATTGTTGTAAGCATCAAAGCTCCGCCTGAAAAGGCTCTCTTAACAACATATGGACCCTCGTAGTTTGGAGTCCACTTGCCCCTGGAATCGGGCGCGAAAGACAAAACTTTCTTGAGCACAAGGTCACCTTCTCGGAACACACGAGGCTTGACCTTCTTGTCGAATGCTTTCTTCATTCTCTGCTGATATAGCTGACCATGGCACATGGCAGTTAATCGCTTCTCTTCAATTAAATTCAACTGGTCATAACGACTCTGAATCCATTCAGCATCAGTCAACTTGGCTTCCATCAAGACTCGCATTGATGGGATCTCCACCTCTACTGGGAGGACGGCTTCCATGCCATAAACAAGAGAGAAAGGGGTTGCCCTTGTTGAAGTGCGTACAGACGTACGATATCCATGCAAAGCAAATGGCAGCATCTCATGCCAATCTTTGTAGGTAACAGTCATCTTCTGGATAATTCTCTTGATATTCTTGTTAGCAGCTTCAACAGCCCCATTCATCTTAGGTCTGTAAGGAGAGGAATTATGGTGTGCAATCTTAAATTCAGCGCACAACTCATCCATCATCTTGTTGTTCAGATTGGATCCATTATCAGTAATGATCCTCTCTGGCACACCATAACGGCAAATCAGCTGGTTCTTGATAAACTTCACGACCACCTGCCTGGTCACATTCGCGTATGAAGCGGCTTCAACCCATTTGGTGAAGTAATCAATTGCTACGAGAATAAACCGATGTCCGTTGGACGCTTTCGGCTCAATCATGCCGATCATGTCAATTCCCCACATAGAGAAAGGCCATGGTGATGAAATCACATTCAGGAGTGTCGGAGGAATATGAATCTTATCCGCATAAATTTGACACTTGTGACATTTCTTCACATACTTGCAACAGTCAGACTCCATTGTCAGCCAATAGTAGCCTGCTCTCAACATTTTCTTAGCCATGGCATGTCCATTGGAATGAGTACCAAATGAACCCTCATGGACCTCAGTCATCAACAGGTTTGCTTCGTGTCTATCCACGCATCTGAGCAAAACCATATCAAAATTTCTCTTGTACAGCACTTCACCACTGAGGTAGAAACTGCCTGACAACCTTCTCAAAGTTTTCCTATCTTTCACAGATGTCCCAGGCGGGTAGACCTGGTTCTGGAGGAAATTCTTGATATCAAAATACCAAGGCTTGTCATCTTTCACTTCTTCGATTGCAAATATGTGAGCTGGTCTGTCCAAGCGCATCACAGTAATATTGGGAACATCATTCCACCATCTGACAACAATCATGGAAGCAAGCGTAGCAAGGGCATCTGCCATCCGATTATCCTCTCGAGGAATATGATAAAATTCAACTTCTGTAAAGAACGTTGAAATTCTCCTTGCGTAATCTCTGTATGGGATGAGACCTGGTTGATTTGTCTCCCATTCACCCTTGATCTGATTGACAACCAAAGCTGAATCACCATAGACATCAAGATACTTGATTCTCAAGTCAATGCATTCTTCAAGTCCCATAATACAGGCTTCATACTCCGCCATATTATTCGTGCATTTGAAAGTTAGCCTTGCTGTAAACGGAATGTGCGATCCCTGGGGATTAATGATTACTGCCCCAATTCCATTTCCATATTGGTTAACAGCGCCATCAAACACCATCGTCCATCTGGAACCAGGTTCTGGACCTTCATCAAGTGTAGGCTCATCGCAATCTTTCATCTTCAAATACAGAATTTCCTCGTCAGGGAAGTCATACTGAACGGACTGATGATCTTCAATCGGCTGGTGCGCTAGATGGTCAGCCAAGATACTACCTTTGATGGCTTTCTGAGCTCGATACTCAATATCATACTCAGACAACAGCATCTGCCAACGGGCAATCCTCCCGGTTAAAGCAGGCTTCTCGAAGATATACTTAATTGGATCCATTCTGGATATCAACCGAGTTGTATGATTAATCATGTACTGGCGCAAACGCTTAGCTGCCCAAGCTAAAGCACAGCACGTCTTCTCAAGCATAGAGTACCGGGACTCACAATCAGTAAACTTCTTACTGAGGTAGTAGATAGCGAACTCCTTCTTCCCTGATTCATCTTGTTGACCGAGTACACAACCCATCGAGTCTTCAAGAACTGTCAGATACATAATCAGAGGTCTTCCTTCCACAGGCGGAGACAAAATCGGAGGTTCGGACAGATACTCCTTGATACTGTCGAAAGCTTTCTGGCAATCCTCGGTCCAATCATGAGACTGATCTTTCCGGAGGAGCTTGAATATCGGCGCACATGTGGCAGTCATGTGGGATATAAATCTGGAAATGTAGTTCAAGCGGCCAAGAAAACCTCGGACTTGCTTCTCAGTTTTGGGTGCGGGCATCTCTTGTATTGCTTTGACCTTTGCAGGATCAACCTCAATACCTCTTTCACTTACCACAAAACCCAACAACTTGCCGGAACGGACTCCAAAGGTACATTTGTTCGGATTCAGACGAAGTTGGAACTTCCTCAAACGCTGAAAAAGTTTCAACAAATGCTCAATATGCTCAACTTCCGTTCGGGACTTAGCAATCATATCATCAACATAGACTTCTATCTCCTTGTGCATCATATCATGAAACAAGGTAGTCATAGCTCGTTGATACGTGGCTCCGGCGTTCTTCAAACCGAAGGGCATCACTCGATAACAGAATGTTCCCCAAGGTGTGATGAATGTTGTCTTCTCCATATCCTCTGGTGCCATCTTGATTTGATTATATCCGGAAAATCCGTCCATAAAGGAAAAGACTTTGAATTTAGCTGTATTGTCTACCAACATGTCAATGTGTGGTAGAGGAAAGTCGTCTTTTGGGCTAGCTTTATTCAAATCTCTGTAGTCAACGCACATACGGACTTTTCCGTCCTTCTTAGGAACAGGCACAATATTGGTCACCCATAGAGGATATGTCGAAGTCACCAGAAACCCCGCATCAATTTGCTTCTGAACTTCCTCTTTGATCTTCACCGCCATATCTGGATGAGTTCTTCTGAGCTTCTGCTTCACAGGCACGCACTCAGGCTTCAAAGGCAGGAAATGTTGCACAATATCTGTATCTAAACCCGGCATGTCTTCATAGGACCAAGCAAAGATATCTGAGTATTCTCGTAGCAAGCTGATCAAATCTTCCTTAACAGACCCTTCAAGAAGTGCCCCAATCTTCACCAGGCGAACACAATCCTCAGACCCCAAGTTGACTGTTTCCAAGTCTTCGAGATGCGGCTGAATGATCTTCTCTTCGTGCTCAAGGAGACGGGTGATCTCATCAGGAATCTCTTCAACGTCATCTTCTTCTGCCTCAAATACAGGGAATTCAAAGTTGGGAGATGGCGTTGGATCATTATGTTCAATGGGTTTTAGAATCAACCTGCATAATGATTTCGGTTAAGAAAAACTTCAGAATTTTAAACAAGCAAATCAATATGCAGATGAAAAATGTTGCTTTTATAGCTTTTATTTTTGTTTTTATGGTTTTTTGTGATCACTGATTTCATAAAGGAAAGCAAAAAGTGAAAACAAAGGAAAAACAAATGTTTAACAATGCGAAAATTGAATGAAAATATCATTGTATATATGCTTTGCCAACAATGTCATCACTTCTCCTTTTGGCATGGGAGAAGGGTTTTAAACAAAAGTGAACAAATTACTCTGATCTATGGATAACTGTAGGAACATCTACAGCGACCCAATTGTGGCAGACACCACCAGGAATAACAAAATTGTTCAAGTCTTCTGCATCTTCTTCTTCAATGATAGCAGCAGCTTCTTCTTCTGCAGGTTGATCAGCATGGATGAATCCTCCACTTGTGAACAAACCTTGCTCGTTGCATGCCCCAGAACCATAGCCAATGCCAGCCCGGGATCGATTATCTTCAAGTTCAAGCACTTTCCCTAAACCAGCAACTGCACCACATTCAATGGCCAATTTTGCACCCTTGTAGGAAGTGAATGAAGGAGACTTCTTCTCGATTGGTTCATCAATAGATAAAGCTTGGAACTGAGTTCCAACTTCATCCTCTGCGTCAATGTACGAGAAAGAAGACAAATGGCTAACCAGGAGAGCCTTTTCTCCCCCTACTACAACCAATTTCTTATTTTTCACAAACTTCAGCTTTTGGTGTAGGGTGGATGTCACGGCGCCAGCCTCGTGAATCCATGGTCTGCCTAAGAGACAGCTGTAAGATGGGTGAATATCCATTACTTGAAAAGTAACCTGGAAATCACTTGGTCCTATCTTGATTGGGAGATCAACTTCCCCAATCACGGTCTTGCGCGACCCATCAAAAGCTTTCACAACAACCCCACTCTGCCTCATAGGAGGACCTTGGTACGACAATCTGGAGAGTGTGGATTTTGGCAATACATTAAGAGAAGATCCAGTGTCCACCAACACATTGGACATTGCATCGGATTTGCAATTCATAGAAATATGTAAAGCCATGTTGTGGTCTCTTCCCTCCTCAGGGAGATCAGCGTCACAAAAGCTCAGAGTGTTGCAAGCGGTGATGTTTGCAACAATGTTATCAAATTGTTCCAGGGTGACGTCGTGATCAACATACGCCAGATCCAAGACTTTCTGCAGAGATTCCCGATGGGGCTCTGAATTCAGCAATAGAGAAAGAATAGAAATCTTGGAGGGCGTGTGTAGAAGCTGGTCTACAATATTGTACTCACTCTTTCTGATGAGCCTCAGCATCTCATCAGATTCTTCATCAACAATGCCACTCGGGCCAACCGAAGAAACAGGAGTCTTTTGTACAGATGAGGAGGGTTTGGCAACATCAAGTGCCGGATTCTGAATTTTGGCAGCAGTCCCCACAGGACGTTCAACAGATTCAGAAACAGTAGCCTTTGCAGGCGCAGAAAATACACGACCACTGCGGGTCAAACCACTAACATCAGCAACAGTAGTTACGGAAGTTGAAGGCAAAGGAACCTCTACTCCATCTTGGACAGCAACAGGATTGTACCGGAATGGCACAGCTCGATCAGATGAATAAGGCACAGGGCCAGCTGGTTTGATAATCAAAGAAGGTGAAGCCTTAGGCTTGTTGCTATTATAGCGAATAACAACGGGCTCTGGCAACTTGAACACTGGCGATATGACATTCACCTCAGGTTCAACCGTATCAACATTGCGATTCTGGAGAATCTCAATGGTACCTTCATTCAACAGCATCTGAAGTTCACGGCGGACCTGGTCGCAACCCAAGCGGTTAACAGAACAGACGCGGCACTTATCGTGGTTATGCTCCAAATAACTGTGTTGACACAGCATCTTATGTAAATCAACCAACGATTGCCGGATATGACTGACGTACTTAACCTTGTACTTCCCAAGGTCCTCCTGAATCATGTTCACAGACTTCCCATGCGAAGGCAATGGGTTCCTGGTGACATTCGGATTGGAGTCTTCAAAACTCAGAATTCCGCTTCTCATAAGGTCTTGAACCTTATTCTTCAGTGGAAAGCAGTTCTCAACGTTGTGGCCCGGAGCACCGGAATGGTAGACACAATGCTGGTCTGGTTTGTACCACCATTGCGGGTTTGCAGGAATAGCAGGAGGATCCCTGGGAGAAACCAATTTCCTCTCCAACAAGGAGGGATAAAGCTCGGCATATGTCATCGGAATCGGATCAAAGCTGATCTTCTTCCTATCATAGTTCATGTTGGCTTGATTGGTCGTACTTCCACGAGGCTGGTAAGCCTGTTGCTGTGGACGCTGCTGTTGCTGTTGGTATTGCGGTTGTGGATATTGCTGCTGATGCTGATACTGTTGAGCATTATCCTTGAATACAGGCGCTACATGAGCCACCTGGTGCTGATGTCCGGCACGATGTGCAGGCTTCCTCTGAACAGAGGGTCTTCGATGCTTCGGCTGAGACTGCACAGCATGCGCTTCGCCTTCTTTCCTCTTAAACGCTCCATATCGCTTAGAGGAAGAACCATCATCTTTGGCCAACCGTCCTTCACGGACGCCTTCTTCAAGACGCATCCCCATATTCACCATCTCGGTGAAATCAGAGGGAGCGCTTGCCACCATTCTCTCATAGTAAAATGACCCAAGAGTCTTCAGAAAGATCTTGGTCATCTCTTTCTCTTCTAATGGTGGAGTGATTTGAGCTGCCAGCTCACGCCATCTCTGGGCGTACTCCTTGAACGATTCCTTGTCCTTTTGGGACATGGACCTGAGTTGATCTCGGTCAGGCGCCATGTCAACATTGTATTTATATTGCTTGACGAAAGCTTCGCCAAGATCGTTGAAAGAGCGGATGTTGGCACTGTCCAGACTCATGTACCAACGGAGAGCAGCACCAGACAAACTGTCTTGGAAGTAGTGGATCAAGAGTTGATCGTTGTCGGTCTGCGTGGACATCTTCCTGGCATACATGACCAAGTGTGCCAAAGGACAAGTGTTCCCTTTATATTTTTCAAAGTCTGGGACCTTGAACTTGATTGGTATCTTGACACCGGGAACCAAGCAAAGTTCGGCTGCAGACTTGCCGAAGAGATCTTTGCCTCTAAGAGTCCTCAATTCCTTTCTCAGCTCAAGGAATTGATCGTTCATTGCATCCATCTTCTCATGTACATCCGAGCTTTCAGATGGCTCGGAGTGATAGATGGTGTCGTCTACCCTAGGCATGGTATGCACGACGGGAGGAACAGGAATAGGGACCGGGCTAGATGCCGGCATTTTAGCAAAGGTAGGAGCTGGCAGATCGGGCATGAAGCCGGGAGGCATCCCCCAAGGAAAACCGGGAGGCATAGCATTGGGCTGATGGGCACTAACTGGCACCGTTGATGTAGCCACCTCAGAAATAACCGTCCGCTGAACGGGAGTTGCTGGCTGAGGAGCAGGCTGATTCTGGGCAGCAAGAAGTTGCTCCATCAGAGTGCCAAGTCTGGCGACTTCATCTCTCAGACTCTGGTTCTCTTGTTCCAATTGCTCCATGATTCTGGCGGAGTTGACTCTCGTATAATACCGGTGAGTCAGCTTGTCTTCAAAATAAATGAAGAGCAAAGGTTAGAACCAGAAGACCAGAAAAATGGGTACCTGTTTATGCAAGAATGATGCATGAAATGCTTGTGCAAATGCTTTGTTTTCAAGGAACCCTTAGGGTATTATTTGCAAATATTTTGAATATTTAAACAATTTAATTGCTCATGGAAAATATTTCATTCAAATATATCAAAACAAAGAAATACAGCATTTTTGATTCAATTATTACAAAGAGAAAAGGTAAATGACATCCTATGGATCCCTATTAGCTCGGGATGCTGGAAGACGAGAAGTGCACAACTTCTTGATCTCTCTCTCATAGGCAGCCTCCATATCAGCTTTCTCCTTTGCAAGTCGATCATACTTCCTCTTCCAGAACTTGGAAGACTGAGGAAGCAGAGAAGTCCAAGCGTCGTTCGGATCGTCGATCACTCGGTGCTCGAGAAATTCAATCATAGCATCTTTCTCCTTGAGCTGCTGCAGCAATTCCTCCCTCTCACGGATCCAGGCACGCGAAAGGTCTTCTTCTCTCAACTCCTCTACACGTTGGGTAGGGAGGGTTGAAGGCCCAGCCACATCCAACAGTGTAGGTCTTGGATGATCATACGGCATCAAGTAGGTGGCAGCTCTCTGTCTGACCCAGGAAGTGTATGGCTCCAAAGCAATGCAGTTCTTCGGGCCCAACTCATTCCTACTCTTTATGCGAATATTGCGCCAAGCGCGGACAAATCTGGCTTTCAGGCCTTGGGGATCTTTACCCTCCTGAAAGAATACACCTTCTAACAGAATGTTATGGGGTTTATCCTTTAGGGGGAACCCAAGCTGACGACGTGCAAGCGTAGGGTTGTAGCTGATCCCACCACATGTACCAAGAAGAGGCACATTGGGGAATTCACCACAAGAATCGATGATCTGAACGGTATCATACACGCGATCATACCAGGTGATATCATCATTGGTGAGAGACATAAGTCTCTGGGACCACCGTAGACATCCCTTGTTCTCCTTGAAAGCGACTGTCTGAGGCAAGTGCGAAATAAACCACTTGTATAGCAGGGGTAAACAGCAGACAATGACTCCTCCATTCTTCATATTCCTCAGATGCATGGAGACATATGCATCACCCAACAAGGTCGGCACCAGATTAAGGACTGAAAAGATCCTAATGGCATTCATGTCGACGAACTTGTCGAAGTTGGGAAACAGCACCAATCCATAGATGAGCAGCACAAATAGAGCCTCAAAGGCATCCTCACTCATGGCCTTCCCATAAAAGGTAGCTTGGGCAATGAGGAACTCGGAAGGAAAACCCCGAATTCCGCCTTTGGTAGTCAGATTAGCTCTAATCAGATCTTCATCTATGTGCAACAGACTGGAAATCTCTCGAGCAGATGGAATACTCTCTAAGCCACTGAACGGCACTTGATCCAGAATCGGAATCCCAATAAGGTGAGAGTATTCTTCCAAAGTCGGCAATAGCTGGAAGTCCGGAAATAAGAAGCAATGATAGAGCGGATCATAGAACTGAGCAAGAGTGCTCATCAATCCCTCATCCACCTGAGTAGTCAACAGCGGCAGAAGCTTCCCATATCGAGCTTTGAAACCCAAGGGATCTAATACATATGATGTCAGATTCCTTAACTCTTTTACATCGGGCTGCTTGAAGCTGTATTTCTTTGTATACCTCTTTGGTCTTTCCATGTCTGAAAATTTTGCAAATAAACCCTTTAAGTTCCTTGAAAATTTTCTCTTCTGATGACATGAATGCGGATGAATGCGTGAATGTATGAATGCAACAATCACACTCAAGGATCAAGCAAAGCACACCAAACAAAGATCGTGGGAAAGCTCTATGTATCCCTAATATCAATCATCCATTTTGGTGGATTTAGGTTTTCACCTTATCGACACCCAAGTTCCATTGATATTAACGGTACATGAACCGGTTCAGACATTCTTAATATCAACCAGCCGCTTTGATGGATTTTAGGTTTTTACACCTGATCCGGGATCCATTGATATTAACAATGTTTGAACGACTCAACCACGAATCATGGGTTTGTTGAGAGTCACGAGCATGGAGTCTCGGTTAAGAACCACCCAAAGGGAGTGTACTAGGGTTTAAACCTGCCAGACATGTTCTATCAGAGGTTCCCATAATCATCGTTCCATCTTTCGAATATTTTCGGAGGAACGAATACTCGTATTCCAAGAATATTCTCAAGAGAAACTCTTATGAGTGTAGTATCGCGTAACAATCATATCAGAACTGACATCTGAACGACCTCCGCACTACGGTCCTAAAAATAGGCCAAGATGGGTTTGGTAAACTACGGTCCTTGGCTTCTGCGGCACATGATTGAAAGAATAATGCCTAACCACAAATAACTTGTGTGACATTATTAGTTCAACATGACCTCCACCAAGTGAATGGACTCGCAAGTCAACTGGCTAAGGACTACTCCACACCAGTCGACAAGACTATGCCATTCTCCTATCCTAGAGTGCACTCGAGTTCGGGTATAGAACTCATCTCACAGATCACCAAAGCACACAGCAATTGTATATCAAGCAATTCACACATTACAATCAATACAGTGATCCCAAATTGTACAAAAATATGTCAAATGACAAGCAATAATATAGCACAACAAGGGTGAAAAGTAGGCAATACCACCAGGGATTCTGGTTAGCTCCCCAGCAGAGTCGCCACTTTTCTATAGCGGTGTATTCGTCGCTATATGATCTATCGATTAAATCATAAACTAAGAGATACATTGAAATTTCGAGTCGCCACCGCACTTTTATTTATCCAAAGGACTGGCTAAAAAGCGAACAAAAGCCTAAGAAGTTTTACACGTAGAAAACTAATAAAAAGATCAGAGAGTCTGGGTAAGGGGTAAATTACGCAATGGGAAGGTGTTAGGCACCCACTACGTCCTAGGTACTCCTAGGGAGCCCTTTTCACACTTGTTGTACTAAATTGTTATTTGTTATGACAAAAATATTGTGCAAACATGATTGGGATGATGAGAAAAGAATATACATTTTTTATTGGGTTTGAACGGATGAACCCGCTGCCTACGTACCTTCCATCAAAGGTAAGGATCAAAACGCCGTAGTTCGGCTAAAAGATTTCCAAAAGTGAGTTAGGTTCAATTTTAAACACAAACCCTAGGTCTTACGTTATCCACGGGAGAAAACTCAACCTTATACAAACAACAACGTCCACCATGTGAGAACAGCTTCAACTTGCCAGGGAGGGGTTAACCCTATAATAGGCAAGGAAGACTTACAATTCAATCACTAAAGACAGAAGGTGAGATTAACATCAACCACTAAGATAAATCAAACCTATAGCTCATGTATGAAAAGATTAACAATGGACAAAGCCAAAACAAGTGAATGAGTGAAGTTACTGATTATGATTATGAAAATGGAGTCAAAGTATAATTAAGATCAATTCAAATAGGTATTATGAAATGGAGTTTGAAAAAAGTCAAGGACTTGAGTCCAGGTTTTTAATTTGAAAACATGAAGATGTTTGCACAACACTTATGTCAAGTTTGAAAGATAAAGAGTGTGAAAAGTCTAGGACATAATGAATGATGAATGGATGAGGATGGGAAATAAAACTTCTTAGAAGGTTCACTTCTTGAAATCATATAGGAGATGATTCAAGTGTGTCCTTTGGAATGGAAATGGATAATAATAAACAAACAAAGCAAAGAAAAGCGGATACCGGATGCCAATCAATGGTCTTATACCAATCTCCTAAAACAAAACGGGATATCAGAGGCCACTCTATGGACTTACACTAATCTCCACAGGCAAAGAAATAAAAAGCGGATACCGGATACCAATAGATGGATTTACACCAGTCTCCTAAAACAGAAACAGATATCAGATGCCACTCAATGGACTTACACTAATCTCCACAAAAGGAAAAACAAAGATGAGAAATGGAAGTTAACTGCCAATCTGTCTGGGCTTAGGTTAACTCCACAGATGCTCATAGGAAATCCAATGCCACATTACAGGGACTTACAATGGATCCTCACATACAAGAACAAAAGCAACAATATGATCACAGGAATGCAAATGCCAACTTACAGGGACTTATAATTGCAACCTCTCATACAAACAGACAGATCAAATTATGATCACAGGACAACAGATGCCAACTTACAGGGACTTATAACTGCAACCTCACATACAAATCAAACAGATCAAATTATGATCACAGGACAACAGATGCCAACTTACAGGGACTTATAACTGCAACCTCACATACAAATCAAACAGATCAAATTATGATCACAGGATAACAGATGCCAACTTACAGGGACTTATAATTGTATCCTCACATACAGACAAACAAAGCAACAGAAGATATGAGTGACCAATGAGGTCTTACACTCTATCCTTCCATATCACAGGAACAAAGGCCAAAGCAATGGACTTACAATTGTCCTCAATGGGCAAACAACAATAATAAAAGTCACACAGACAAATGGTATGATCATGCACTAATGGCAATTGATGATGATAAATGCATAACATACAAGCAAGCAAGTGCATATGAAGCAATCAGTCAATCAATGAATATCAAAACAGCACACTCTATAGCCAAACAATGAGGGCTCACACAAGAGGGTTTGACTATGAAAGTCCACTGTAATAGGTAAAGGTCGCTCTTAACCTTGCCATTGAGAGGCTAAGGTGAAGCAGATGAAAAGGAGATGAGGGGTGTGCCTCATTGCTTCTATCCCTAATCAGGGAGAGCATCAAATAATAGAAAGTGGGGGAGTTCAGAAAGATGGAACTCTTTCCCCATTATTGACTCGATTAGATCTTGGGTTTTTATCTCAGTGCTTCAACCATGTAATGGGAGCAAAGAGAGGACACACTGAATAGTGGGGGATAGATTACTTATCCCTACCTTCCACCAATTGCCTTACTTGAAGGACTTTTCCTGCTTGGGACAATTTTAAACACACACAAGCATTGCCTCTTAAGGAGGACTTCAGACAGTTTGCCCGGTCAAATAACAGACCGGGTCTCCAGACTACATGAAGAAGAAAGGTTTATACCTCAAAGCAAATGCTAAATAGCAAAGCAAGCAACTAAAGCAACTAAAGTGTACCTGAAAAAGTCAAACTTATTAGTAAACAAGTCAACAGTTCAAATCAAAGGAAATGGATAAACAACAGTCAACCATAAACAGAGGTGCCAAGGCACAAAGCCAAACTCATATGAGTCACACCTACAAAACAAAGGTTAGTACATGATAAACAATCAAACTCAATCAAATTTGAAAGGTCTTTGGGGCATTGGTGCTTAACCTGAAACAATAGCTCAATTGTAAGCTCAAAAGACCACTAGGACTAGCCTAGGGTCAAAGATGAAAGAAAAAAAGTCAAACAGCAAAGAAAAGTCAACCCAATTCATGTTCAAACATTTAGGAAGCAATCTCAATTGGATTCATAATCAAATCATGCATCATTGTCATTTCATACACAAAAGAATGCAAAGCATGGCAATAAGAAGCACAAATAGGTCAACAGCAAGACTTCATTCAAAAGTCAACCCAAACAATCTCAAAAATCATCAAATAAATCACATTCAATCCTAACATCTAGCATGGCAAGTATGTCAAATTTCATTGCATTTGGATGAGAGGAAGGCAGTCAATTAAAATCAAGAAGTCAACATAATTTCAAGTATGCACAATGAAGGTCAACAAACATGGGTCAACTTCAAAAAATCATATCAAATTGAAAACATATGAGAAATGAATGAGATTAACACCAATGCAAAGCTCAAGATGTCTAGTTATCACATATGAAATTTCATGATCATTCAATATGGTATGAGGATTTCCCAAATGAAATGGCAATGTGTAGCACAAAGAGTCAACAAATGACTAAGCATGGAAGAAAATTCACAATCAAATGGAAAACAGCATGATTAAATCCCAGAAAATTCATACACCAACTAGACATGTGATAGATGATTCATGCAAAATTTGGGGTCATTTGGATGTAAGGAAGCATGTGAACAAAAATTGGGAAAATGCATATCATTCATGTAGCACCAAATGCAACACCTCACTTCAAAAATTTGTAACTCACAAACCACATATGAGAAATGTATAAACTCTATATGGAAACAAAGGTAAACGAGTCTAGTTTCACCACAAAAAATTTCAGGTTCAATGGATACATTCTCATTATTTCACAAAGGTATTGGCACAAGGTATCAAATGTGCATACATGTTAGGAAAACAATTACCAATTAAAATCCAGCCAATGAAAAATTAATTAAAAATCATAATCAAATACTAGACATCCATGTGAAGATGATGGAAAAATTTTCATGATTTTTGGAATTAATTTGAGAGAGAAATGAATTTTATAAGTTGGATGAATAATTGGAGCAAGCATGATCAAATAACATGGAAAGGTTGGTCAAAGCAAAGTCAGCGTGGCAATTGTGTAAATAGGTGCTTCATTAAACCAAACTCTGCGTTTTGGCAAGGAGAATGGAATGTTCTCATTGGCTGTTGCCAATGGAACAGTAAATTGGCCAATGGAGGTTCAGGTTCTGGGTTCAACATAAACCCTAGGGTTTTAGCAACAGCCATGGCATTTTCAAACATTAATCATGAATAACAACATACCCAGCATCAACAATTTAGCGTGGCCAAGAAGTACTATCATCATGCAACATCAAATGACAGCAAAACAAGCATAAGTTCTTGCAAATTTTCTGGGCAGGACAAGATTTAACATGAACAGCATATCATCATCATCCACATGTTATCATCAGTCGAAATTCAAAAAAAACATGGCAAATAGCAAGGTATTTAACAATGTTCATGCAACATCACACAAACAAAACTCAAACACGACTCATGGAAAATTCTGGGCAGCTTAAGGTTTAATAGCAGGACATTTGTTCATTGTGTTATTACCAACATCAAAACAACATTCAAACACCAACAGACAAGCAGCATGGCACTGGTGTTCGAGCAACATCATTCAATAACAACCAAAACACGAAATTCAAATTTCTGGAAAAAAAAAAAACAATGTAGAGTTCATGAACAACAGGGTATCTTCATCACTTCCAGCAGATCGAATTTTTCAACATACTCATAAACAAAAATTGCTTACACCATTGTGCTTATCTAACCGCATACATACATATTCCATCAATCATTTTCATCATAACAGTCTAGATAGCATGAATCAAGCAACAATCATCATGCACATGAAACTTTGAAGTCAAAAAGTCTCTCAGCATAGGCAAGCAAAATACACGATTCAAAGCAAGTAATACTCAGCAATGCAAGTACTACACATGGCATAGCATGGATAAGAGAAAAAAGATAGTTGAGATTTTACTTGGTTATGAAGAAAATCGAAGAACAGTGCTTGTTTGGATGATTTGCTTTGAAACAGATCTTCTTTATGCTCTACAATGATAGATTCTTGAAGTATGTTAGCTCAGCAACTCTTGGTTTCCTTCAAAACTTGATTCACCATTGGAGGTAGCTTGAAGAAGCAGTGCTAAAAAGGGAGTTCCAGTTGGTAATTGATGGCTGTAGAGAGCTCAAAATGATGTCCAAATCATGAAACAAGCAAGAAAGCTCGCGGTGCTTTGGGAGTTTTTAGTAGAAATGGTGCTCGAGCCAAAATGCAAGAAGATGAGAATGAGGTTTTTTGTTATGGCTGCTGTGTTTTTCTAGGGTTCAAATGAGCAGAAAATATGCTCTTATACTTCTGTTTAGCATTATTAATCCATGTGCTAAGTTGGTTTAGTTTTAATGGGAATATTTGCATTTTGCTAATTTGGTACAAATGAACATGGAGGTGCAAAGTCTTGCCCGAGTTGGGCCTTGAAACCAGCTGCCAATGACCTTTACAAATGCTGTTTGTGGTCTGCTTATGCATTGCTAACTTTGTTTTGCTCTTTTCAAACCATTTGCAAAAATACCAAGTTATGCAACTTTGGTCCAAAATTGTGGTATGGTGATGGAATGGGCATGAATTTAAGCTTGGAGCAAGTTTCAAATATGATATGAAACAAATCCCAATTGGCCAAATGGAGAAAAGATCAATAAATCAAAAAGTCAACCATTGGTCAAACTTGATTTTAAATGAAATAGGTCCAAAAATGCCATTTTGATTGGCAAGGTTTTGATGAATGAAATTTATATTTTTGGAAAGAGGAGGAAAAATGTGGTTTGTAGGAAAAAACCCCACCAAATTTGGCCTTATGGTTCATGAGATATGGCTCTTTGAAGTTCACAAATTTCTGAAATTGAATTGATCATATCTTGACAACCACACATGGGATTTGAGAGTTCTTGGACTTTTTGAAAATGGGAGAACAAGATCTTCAACTTTCATGTTGGGCAAAAAATCATTTGGAGCTTGTATCATGATGTAAGTTTAAGATCAAGAAGTTTCCATTTTTGGCAGTTGAAATTACAGGTCCACTTTCTATTTCTGGAAATTTCTGATTCTACTTCAAATTCTTCCATGATGAGGTTTGACATGATAGATGGGGCTTATATAAGCATGAATGAGCTCCTTCAGATCAATTCTATCCATCAAAACACTGATTAAATCCACAGTTGACCAAGTTTGACTTTTCTAGGGTTTTGGATGACTGAACCTCTTCTGATGAATTCCAAACCCTAATTCCTTGGGAACTTGATTTCAAATGATGTCCCAAAATGTATGAACTCTTGATTATTGATCATGGTGCCCAAATTCTGCAAGAATGGCCACCATCCATTGCTTTGACTGACTGTTGACTGTCTTTGACCTAATTGCTTCATCTGCAATCAACAAGGTTAAACTGACAATATTTTTGTACTTTTTGGTTAGTAATCAAATGAAAAGCAAAGATATACAAATGCAAAGCATGCTTGGTGATCAAGAAATCAACCCACAAGGCAACCTACCCACTAGGAGGGGAACTAGGGCATGCAATGATCCTTGAGGTTATGATATGATATGATATGGGCCATGAGGGATCTTAGGGCCCAAAATTGGGGTCTTACAATTGGCTATCTGTTTCCTGTTTTGTTTGAGGAGTTAGATGTAAGACCATTGATTGGCTTTCTGTTTCCCATTTGTTTTTAGAGTTGGATGTAAGCCCATTGATTGGCGTTCCACTTCCAGTTTTCGTTGTTCTCTTATGAGACCTGCTTATTGTTTCCCCATAGGATTGCTAGACTTCGTATAGTCTCTCATTTGCATGACAATTAAGGTAGCACGGTTCCTCCGTCTAGGACTTCCTTTCTTGCGTGAGCATTCCTAAAACACAAACAAAAACTATCTTCTCTTAAGGACACGTTGACTCCTTCTACTACAGGTGAGTAAGTCTCCCAAGGTCGAGCATCCGGTAGATTGCGTAGTAACGTCGTTCACCTAAAAAACACAAAACAAACAGAAATAGTTTAGCCGAACTACGGCAACTCTGATTCTCATGTTCAGATGAGATACGTAGGCACGAGACGCGATGTATTGCCGAGTTTGACTGACGACTAACATTTAATCCTTGTTGGTTTTCTCCCTCGTTGCGATTCTTTTCTCTCGCCCTCGTTGCGATTGAGACCTTCCTTTTCTCTTGCCCTAGTTGCAATCGAGACCCTTTCAACCTTCTTTCCTTTTTTGTGTGTGTTTGTTCGGAGCTGGATGTAAGTCCATCTATTGGCATTCTGTTTCCTTGTTTGTGTGTTAGGAGTGGGATGTAAGTCCATTTATTGGCATTCTGTTTCCTATTTGCGTTTGTTTGTGTGGAGTCGGATGTAAGTCCATTTATTGGCATTCCGTTTCCTGTTGTGTGTTTCTTGTGATGTCTCAGCGTCTCCTTTCAGTGTTTTGTTTCGGCGTGCATTAGCCGAGCTACGAGTGCTCTGATTCTTTCTCTGGTTAGAGAAGATACGTATGCATAGGATGCGAGGTCCTAGCGAGCACGTGTCCCATTTCCCCGAACTACGTCGACTCTGATGTTTGTTTCTGACAAACTACGTAGGCATAGGATGCGACATCCTGCCGAGTCCCCTTCCTCCATCTTTTTTCACCTGCTTTATTATTCTAGTGTGTGCATTCTTTGAGCAGTTTATCAGCAACCTTTTCCTATTCTTTTGAGCGTGGATCCAGTCGAGTACGACGGACGTGAGGGGTGCTAATACCTTCCCCTTGCGTAACCGACTCCCGTACCTTGCAATCTCTGGTCGTAAGACCATTCCTTTCCCTTTTTCAGGTTTACTTCGAGCGTTTCCTTTCCCTCCTTTGGGATAAATAACGCACGGTGGCGGCTCTGTGTTTTTTCCGCCGGTTGTTTTTCGCGATGCGACACTTACTTCTCAAGGAAAGTCAAAGGTTCATGTGTTTATTTCCATTCTTCAACAAGCAACTTCAAGCTTTGAGCAATCTAATCAAGATACATCCAAGGAAAACTTATTTTGAGTCCATATGATCATCCATGTAACTTGAAATGTAATAAAAGTCCAAGTACACAAGCTTGTTCCAAGTGATTTGACCTAAAAGTCAACATTTTGAAGTCAAATTTCCAAGGATCATAACTCCTTCAATTCTAAACATTTTTGAATGCTTCTTTTTGAATATGAATCTTCTCAACACCCTCTACAAGTTTTCTTTACATGACAAGAGCCAATTATGCTTGGAGGGTCATCAAACATTTGGAGACATTATAGGTCATTTGTGGACTTAGTGAAATTTGCCCTATCTTCAAGTGACTTTTTCTCAACTTTCAAGGATCATAACTTCCTCAATTTTCAACATTTGAGCCTGATTCTTTTTGCTCAATATCATTTATGATGCCTTATACATGTTTTCTTTAATGATCAAAGCATATATTAATGTTTGATTATATTCAATTAACTTCCAGATTTGCAATTGCCAAATATATAATAGTTAAAGTATTATTTTATGCTAACATTTACTTTTAGTTTCGTTCGTTGTATTGTATGAAAGGAAGATTTTAAAAGGTCAAATAATTAAGGTGACTCGATATTAAATAGCACATGTCTTTAAATTTTTTGAAAGAAATTATACTTTATAATAGACTTCAACAATGGCAAAACATCATTTAAAATTATAATATTTCTTTAAATTCGATGTAAATTAAAATTTATCATCACATATACTTTATTAATATATAAAAGGATATTTGTCAAGAATTTTACTTGATTCCACAAAAGTTTTGTTATTACCGACGGCATCAAACTTCATATAATGCTTGAAAGTGTGGATAATACACTTTGTTTTGATTCTACGGGGATTATGAAGATCAAAGTATTTAGACAGAAATATCTTCTTAAAGCAGGATGTCGTCTGCCACTAACCGACTCCTTTTTCCAATAATGTCAAGCACAAACATAATTTTTTTACATTAGCACCTTGAGAATCAGCTTCAAACCCTTTTCATCTTGAAAGCATATTGAATTCTTTCCGAAAATGTGTAAAAACAAAATTAAAAAATAAATAATTATTAATTTTGTAAATGACAATAGTAAGACAAAAGTTTATTTTTTAATTGATGTATTAATGCTAAATTATGTTCAAATTTTCAAAACAAAAGACATTAATGAATATATCTCGAAAAAAGGCTTGTAATTTATAGTATATATTATTATAAAATAAGAAAAATTAATTTAAATTATTAAAGTTGTTGTAAGAATACTTTATTCTTAATTAACTAAGTTTTAGTTTTGATTTCTCTAAGCATATATTAATGTTTGTTTACCTTCATCTAACCTCAAAATTTGTAAAATATATAATAACTAGCATATATTATTTTTGTTAACATTTACTTTTAATGTTGTTGATTGTATTATATTAAAGGAAGATTTAAAAATAACAATAAATTAAAGTGATTTAATATTAAATAGCACATGTCTTTAAAAAAATTAAAAGAAATTAAACTTTAAAATAGAATTCAACAATGGCAAAACATCATTTAACTTTATAATATTTCTTTGAATTCGATGTAAATTTAAATTTATCATTACATATACTTTATTAATATATAAAAAGAAATTCGTCAAGAATTTTAATTGATTCCATATAATATTTGTCATTAACAACGACGTCAAACTTCATATAATGATCGAAAGAGTGAACAATATACTTTGTTTTGATTCTACGCGCATTATGAAGATCAAAATATTTTGAGAGAAAATTCATCTTCAAGTAAGATGTCGTCGGTCACTAATCGACTCCTTTTTTCCAATAATGTCAACCGTAGACGTGATTTTTTACATTAGCACCTTGAGAATCAGCTTCAAACCCTTTGATCCTGAAAGACTATTAAAACATTTTCGAAAATTTGTAAAAACAAGAATGAAAAATAGATAATTATTAATTTTGAAGGTGACATTAGTAAGACAAATGTTTGTTTTTTTAATTGATGTATTAATGTTAAATTATGTTCAAATTTTCAAAACAATAGACGTTAATGAATATATCTCGAAAAGGGATTGTAATACCCACTATATATTATTATATAATAAGAAAAATTAGTATGTATTATTAAAGTTGTTGTAAGAATATGTTGTTCTGATTACTCTAAGCATATATTAATGTTTGATTATATTCAATTAACTTCCAGATTTGCAATTGCCAAATATATAATAGTTAAAGTATTATTTTATGCTAACATTTACTTTTAGTTTCGTTCGTTGTATTGTATGAAAGGAAGATTTTAAAAGGTCAAATAATTAAGGTGACTCGATATTAAATAGCACATGTCTTTAAATTTTTTGAAAGAAATTATACTTTATAATAGACTTCAACAATGGCAAAAACATCATTTAAAATTATAATATTTCTTTAAATTCGATGTAAATTAAAATTTATCATCACATATACTTTATTAATATATAAAAGGATATTTGTCAAGAATTTTACTTGATTCCACAAAAGTTTTGTTATTACCGACGGCATCAAACTTCATATAATGCTTGAAAGTGTGGATAATACACTTTGTTTTGATTCTACGGGGATTATGAAGATCAAAGTATTTAGACAGAAATATCTTCTTAAAGCAGGATGTCGTCTGCCACTAACCGACTCCTTTTTCCAATAATGTCAAGCACAAACATAATTTTTTTACATTAGCACCTTGAGAATCAGCTTCAAACCCTTTTCATCTTGAAAGCATATTGAATTCTTTCCGAAAATGTGTAAAAACAAAATTAAAAAATAAATAATTATTAATTTTGTAAATGACAATAGTAAGACAAAAGTTTATTTTTTAATTGATGTATTAATGCTAAATTATGTTCAAATTTTCAAAACAAAAGACATTAATGAATATATCTCGAAAAAAGGCTTGTAATTTATAGTATATATTATTATAAAATAAGAAAAATTAATTTAAATTATTAAAGTTGTTGTAAGAATACTTTATTCTTAATTAACTAAGTTTTAGTTTTGATTTCTCTAAGCATATATTAATGTTTGTTTACCTTCATCTAACCTCAAAATTTGTAAAATATATAATAACTAGCATATATTATTTTTTGTTAACATTTACTTTTAATGTTGTTGATTGTATTATATTAAAGGAAGATTTAAAAATAACAATAAATTAAAGTGATTTAATATTAAATAGCACATGTCTTTAAAAAAATTAAAAGAAATTAAACTTTAAAATAGAATTCAACAATGGCAAAACATCATTTAACTTTATAATATTTCTTTGAATTCGATGTAAATTTAAATTTATCATTACATATACTTTATTAATATATAAAAAGAAATTCGTCAAGAATTTTAATTGATTCCATATAATATTTGTCATTAACAACGACGTCAAACTTCATATAATGATCGAAAGAGTGAACAATATACTTTGTTTTGATTCTACGCGCATTATGAAGATCAAAATATTTTGAGAGAAAATTCATCTTCAAGTAAGATGTCGTCGGTCACTAATCGACTCCTTTTTTCCAATAATGTCAACCGTAGACGTGATTTTTTACATTAGCACCTTGAGAATCAGCTTCAAACCCTTTGATCCTGAAAGACTATTAAAACATTTTCGAAAATTTGTAAAAACAAGAATGAAAAATAGATAATTATTAATTTTGAAGGTGACATTAGTAAGACAAATGTTTGTTTTTTTAATTGATGTATTAATGTTAAATTATGTTCAAATTTTCAAAACAATAGACGTTAATGAATATATCTCGAAAAGGGATTGTAATACCCACTATATATTATTATATAATAAGAAAAATTAGTATGTATTATTAAAGTTGTTGTAAGAATATGTTGTTCTGATTACTCTAAGCATATATTAATGTTTGATTATATTCAATTAACTTCCAGATTTGCAATTGCCAAATATATAATAGTTAAAGTATTATTTTATGCTAACATTTACTTTTAGTTTCGTTCGTTGTATTGTATGAAAGGAAGATTTTAAAAGGTCAAATAATTAAGGTGACTCGATATTAAATAGCACATGTCTTTAAATTTTTTGAAAGAAATTATACTTTATAATAGACTTCAACAATGGCAAAACATCATTTAAAATTATAATATTTCTTTAAATTCGATGTAAATTAAAATTTATCATCACATATACTTTATTAATATATAAAAGGATATTTGTCAAGAATTTTACTTGATTCCACAAAAGTTTTGTTATTACCGACGGCATCAAACTTCATATAATGCTTGAAAGTGTGGATAATACACTTTGTTTTGATTCTACGGGGATTATGAAGATCAAAGTATTTAGACAGAAATATCTTCTTAAAGCAGGATGTCGTCTGCCACTAACCGACTCCTTTTTCCAATAATGTCAAGCACAGACATAATTTTTTTACATTAGCACCTTGAGAATCAGCTTCAAACCCTTTTCATCTTGAAAGCATATTGAATTCTTTCTGAAAATGTGTAAAAACAAAATTAAAAAATAAATAATTATTAATTTTGTAAATGACAATAGTAAGACAAAAGTTTATTTTTTAATTGATGTATTAATGCTAAATTATGTTCAAATTTTCAAAACAAAAGACATTAATGAATATATCTCGAAAAAAGGCTTGTAATTTATAGTATATATTATTATAAAATAAGAAAAATTAATTTAAATTATTAAAGTTGTTGTAAGAATACTTTATTCTTAATTAACTAAGTTTTAGTTTTGATTTCTCTAAGCATATATTAATGTTTGTTTACCTTCATCTAACCTCAAAATTTGTAAAATATATAATAACTAGCATATATTATTTTTTGTTAACATTTACTTTTAATGTTGTTGATTGTATTATATTAAAGGAAGATTTAAAAATAACAATAAATTAAAGTGATTTAATATTAAATAGCACATGTCTTTAAAAAAATTAAAAGAAATTAAACTTTAAAATAGAATTCAACAATGGCAAAACATCATTTAACTTTATAATATTTCTTTGAATTCGATGTAAATTTAAATTTATCATTACATATACTTTATTAATATATAAAAAGATATTCGTCAAGAATTTTAATTGATTCCATATAATATTTGTCATTAACAACGACGTCAAACTTCATATAATGATCGAAAGAGTGAACAATATACTTTGTTTTGATTCTACGCGCATTATGAAGATCAAAATATTTTGAGAGAAAATTCATCTTCAAGTAAGATGTCGTCGGTCACTAATCGACTCCTTTTTTCCAATAATGTCAACCGTAGACGTGATTTTTTACATTAGCACCTTGAGAATCAGCTTCAAACCCTTTGATCCTGAAAGACTATTAAAACATTTTCGAAAATTTGTAAAAACAAGAATGAAAAATAGATAATTATTAATTTTGAAGGTGACATTAGTAAGACAAATGTTTGTTTTTTTAATTGATGTATTAATGTTAAATTATGTTCAAATTTTCAAAACAATAGACGTTAATGAATATATCTCGAAAAGGGATTGTAATACCCACTATATATTATTATATAATAAGAAAAATTAGTATGTATTATTAAAGTTGTTGTAAGAATATGTTGTTCTGATTACTCTAAGCATATATTAATGTTTGATTATATTCAATTAACTTCCAGATTTGCAATTGCCAAATATATAATAGTTAAAGTATTATTTTATGCTAACATTTACTTTTAGTTTCGTTCGTTGTATTGTATGAAAGGAAGATTTTAAAAGGTCAAATAATTAAGGTGACTCGATATTAAATAGCACATGTCTTTAAATTTTTTGAAAGAAATTATACTTTATAATAGACTTCAACAATGGCAAAACATCATTTAAAATTATAATATTTCTTTAAATTCGATGTAAATTAAAATTTATCATCACATATACTTTATTAATATATAAAAGGATATTTGTCAAGAATTTTACTTGATTCCACAAAAGTTTTGTTATTACCGACGGCATCAAACTTCATATAATGCTTGAAAGTGTGGATAATACACTTTGTTTTGATTCTACGGGGATTATGAAGATCAAAGTATTTAGACAGAAATATCTTCTTAAAGCAGGATGTCGTCTGCCACTAACCGACTCCTTTTTCCAATAATGTCAAGCACAGACATAATTTTTTTACATTAGCACCTTGAGAATCAGCTTCAAACCCTTTTCATCTTGAAAGCATATTGAATTCTTTCCGAAAATGTGTAAAAACAAAATTAAAAAATAAATAATTATTAATTTTGTAAATGACAATAGTAAGACAAAAGTTTATTTTTTAATTGATGTATTAATGCTAAATTATGTTCAAATTTTCAAAACAAAAGACATTAATGAATATATCTCGAAAAAAGGCTTGTAATTTATAGTATATATTATTATAAAATAAGAAAAATTAATTTAAATTATTAAAGTTGTTGTAAGAATACTTTATTCTTAATTAACTAAGTTTTAGTTTTGATTTCTCTAAGCATATATTAATGTTTGTTTACCTTCATCTAACCTCAAAATTTGTAAAATATATAATAACTAGCATATATTATTTTTTGTTAACATTTACTTTTAATGTTGTTGATTGTATTATATTAAAGGAAGATTTAAAAATAACAATAAATTAAAGTGATTTAATATTAAATAGCACATGTCTTTAAAAAAATTAAAAGAAATTAAACTTTAAAATAGAATTCAACAATGGCAAAACATCATTTAACTTTATAATATTTCTTTGAATTCGATGTAAATTTAAATTTATCATTACATATACTTTATTAATATATAAAAAGATATTCGTCAAGAATTTTAATTGATTCCATATAATATTTGTCATTAACAACGACGTCAAACTTCATATAATGATCGAAAGAGTGAACAATATACTTTGTTTTGATTCTACGCGCATTATGAAGATCAAAATATTTTGAGAGAAAATTCATCTTCAAGTAAGATGTCGTCGGTCACTAATCGACTCCTTTTTTCCAATAATGTCAACCGTAGACGTGATTTTTTACATTAGCACCTTGAGAATCAGCTTCAAACCCTTTGATCCTGAAAGACTATTAAAACATTTTCGAAAATTTGTAAAAACAAGAATGAAAAATAGATAATTATTAATTTTGAAGGTGACATTAGTAAGACAAATGTTTGTTTTTTTAATTGATGTATTAATGTTAAATTATGTTCAAATTTTCAAAACAATAGACGTTAATGAATATATCTCGAAAAGGGATTGTAATACCCACTATATATTATTATATAATAAGAAAAATTAGTATGTATTATTAAAGTTGTTGTAAGAATATGTTGTTCTGATTACTCTAAGCATATATTAATGTTTGATTATATTCAATTAACTTCCAGATTTGCAATTGCCAAATATATAATAGTTAAAGTATTATTTTATGCTAACATTTACTTTTAGTTTCGTTCGTTGTATTGTATGAAAGGAAGATTTAAAAGGTCAAATAATTAAGGTGACTCGATATTAAATAGCACATGTCTTTAAATTTTTTGAAAGAAATTATACTTTATAATAGACTTCAACAATGGCAAAACATCATTTAAAATTATAATATTTCTTTAAATTCGATGTAAATTAAAATTTATCATCACATATACTTTATTAATATATAAAAGGATATTTGTCAAGAATTTTACTTGATTCCACAAAAGTTTTGTTATTACCGACGGCATCAAACTTCATATAATGCTTGAAAGTGTGGATAATACACTTTGTTTTGATTCTACGGGGATTATGAAGATCAAAGTATTTAGACAGAAATATCTTCTTAAAGCAGGATGTCGTCTGCCACTAACCGACTCCTTTTTCCAATAATGTCAAGCACAGACATAATTTTTTACATTAGCACCTTGAGAATCAGCTTCAAACCCTTTTCATCTTGAAAGCATATTGAATTCTTTCCGAAAATGTGTAAAAACAAAATTAAAAAATAAATAATTATTAATTTTGTAAATGACAATAGTAAGACAAAAGTTTATTTTTTAATTGATGTATTAATGCTAAATTATGTTCAAATTTTCAAAACAAAAGACATTAATGAATATATCTCGAAAAAAGGCTTGTAATTTATAGTATATATTATTATAAAATAAGAAAAATTAATTTAAATTATTAAAGTTGTTGTAAGAATACTTTATTCTTAATTAACTAAGTTTTAGTTTTGATTTCTCTAAGCATATATTAATGTTTGTTTACCTTCATCTAACCTCAAAATTTGTAAAATATATAATAACTAGCATATATTATTTTTTGTTAACATTTACTTTTAATGTTGTTGATTGTATTATATTAAAGGAAGATTTAAAAATAACAATAAATTAAAGTGATTTAATATTAAATAGCACATGTCTTTAAAAAAATTAAAAGAAATTAAACTTTAAAATAGAATTCAACAATGGCAAAACATCATTTAACTTTATAATATTTCTTTGAATTCGATGTAAATTTAAATTTATCATTACATATACTTTATTAATATATAAAAAGATATTCGTCAAGAATTTTAATTGATTCCATATAATATTTGTCATTAACAACGACGTCAAACTTCATATAATGATCGAAAGAGTGAACAATATACTTTGTTTTGATTCTACGGGCATTATGAAGATCAAAATATTTTGAGAGAAAATTCATCTTCAAGTAAGATGTCGTCGGTCACTAATCGACTCCTTTTTTCCAATAATGTCAACCGTAGACGTGATTTTTTACATTAGCACCTTGAGAATCAGCTTCAAACCCTTTGATCCTGAAAGACTATTAAAACATTTTCGAAAATTTGTAAAAACAAGAATGAAAAATAGATAATTATTAATTTTGAAGGTGACATTAGTAAGACAAATGTGTTTTTTTAATTGATGTATTAATGTTAAATTATGTTCAAATTTTCAAAACAATAGACGTTAATGAATATATCTCGAAAAGGGATTGTAATACCCACTATATATTATTATATAATAAGAAAAATTAGTATGTATTATTAAAGTTGTTGTAAGAATATGTTGTTCTGATTACTCTAAGCATATATTAATGTTTGATTATATTCAATTAACTTCCAGATTTGCAATTGCCAAATATATAATAGTTAAAGTATTATTTTATGCTAACATTTACTTTTAGTTTCGTTCGTTGTATTGTATGAAAGGAAGATTTTAAAAGGTCAAATAATTAAGGTGACTCGATATTAAATAGCACATGTCTTTAAATTTTTTGAAAGAAATTATACTTTATAATAGACTTCAACAATGGCAAAACATCATTTAAAATTATAATATTTCTTTAAATTCGATGTAAATTAAAATTTATCATCACATATACTTTATTAATATATAAAAGGATATTTGTCAAGAATTTTACTTGATTCCACAAAAGTTTTGTTATTACCGACGGCATCAAACTTCATATAATGCTTGAAAGTGTGGATAATACACTTTGTTTTGATTCTACGGGGATTATGAAGATCAAAGTATTTAGACAGAAATATCTTCTTAAAGCAGGATGTCGTCTGCCACTAACCGACTCCTTTTTCCAATAATGTCAAGCACAGACATAATTTTTTACATTAGCACCTTGAGAATCAGCTTCAAACCCTTTTCATCTTGAAAGCATATTGAATTCTTTCCGAAAATGTGTAAAAACAAAATTAAAAAATAAATAATTATTAATTTTGTAAATGACAATAGTAAGACAAAAGTTTATTTTTTAATTGATGTATTAATGCTAAATTATGTTCAAATTTTCAAAACAAAAGACATTAATGAATATATCTCGAAAAAAGGCTTGTAATTTATAGTATATATTATTATAAAATAAGAAAAATTAATTTAAATTATTAAAGTTGTTGTAAGAATACTTTATTCTTAATTAACTAAGTTTTAGTTTTGATTTCTCTAAGCATATATTAATGTTTGTTTACCTTCATCTAACCTCAAAATTTGTAAAATATATAATAACTAGCATATATTATTTTTTGTTAACATTTACTTTTAATGTTGTTGATTGTATTATATTAAAGGAAGATTTAAAAATAACAATAAATTAAAGTGATTTAATATTAAATAGCACATGTCTTTAAAAAAATTAAACTTTAAAATAGAATTCAACAATGGCAAAACATCATTTAACTTTATAATATTTCTTTGAATTCGATGTAAATTTAAATTTATCATTACATATACTTTATTAATATATAAAAAGATATTCGTCAAGAATTTTAATTGATTCCATATAATATTTGTCATTAACAACGACGTCAAACTTCATATAATGATCGAAAGAGTGAACAATATACTTTGTTTTGATTCTACGCGCATTATGAAGATCAAAATATTTTGAGAGAAAATTCATCTTCAAGTAAGATGTCGTCGGTCACTAATCGACTCCTTTTTTCCAATAATGTCAACCGTAGACGTGATTTTTTACATTAGCACCTTGAGAATCAGCTTCAAACCCTTTGATCCTGAAAGACTATTAAAACATTTTCGAAAATTTGTAAAAACAAGAATGAAAAATAGATAATTATTAATTTTGAAGGTGACATTAGTAAGACAAATGTTTGTTTTTTTAATTGATGTATTAATGTTAAATTATGTTCAAATTTTCAAAACAATAGACGTTAATGAATATATCTCGAAAAGGGATTGTAATACCCACTATATATTATTATATAATAAGAAAAATTAGTATGTATTATTAAAGTTGTTGTAAGAATATGTTGTTCTGATTACTCTAAGCATATATTAATGTTTGATTATATTCAATTAACTTCCAGATTTGCAATTGCCAAATATATAATAGTTAAAGTATTATTTTATGCTAACATTTACTTTTAGTTTCGTTCGTTGTATTGTATGAAAGGAAGATTTTAAAAGGTCAAATAATTAAGGTGACTCGATATTAAATAGCACATGTCTTTAAATTTTTTGAAAGAAATTATACTTTATAATAGACTTCAACAATGGCAAAACATCATTTAAAATTATAATATTTCTTTAAATTCGATGTAAATTAAAATTTATCATCACATATACTTTATTAATATATAAAAGGATATTTGTCAAGAATTTTACTTGATTCCACAAAAGTTTTGTTATTACCGACGGCATCAAACTTCATATAATGCTTGAAAGTGTGGATAATACACTTTGTTTTGATTCTACGGGGATTATGAAGATCAAAGTATTTAGACAGAAATATCTTCTTAAAGCAGGATGTCGTCTGCCACTAACCGACTCCTTTTTCCAATAATGTCAAGCACAGACATAATTTTTTTACATTAGCACCTTGAGAATCAGCTTCAAACCCTTTTCATCTTGAAAGCATATTGAATTCTTTCCGAAAATGTGTAAAAACAAAATTAAAAAATAAATAATTATTAATTTTGTAAATGACAATAGTAAGACAAAAGTTTATTTTTTAATTGATGTATTAATGCTAAATTATGTTCAAATTTTCAAAACAAAAGACATTAATGAATATATCTCGAAAAAAGGCTTGTAATTTATAGTATATATTATTATAAAATAAGAAAAATTAATTTAAATTATTAAAGTTGTTGTAAGAATACTTTATTCTTAATTAACTAAGTTTTAGTTTTGATTTCTCTAAGCATATATTAATGTTTGTTTACCTTCATCTAACCTCAAAATTTGTAAAATATATAATAACTAGCATATATTATTTTTTGTTAACATTTACTTTTAATGTTGTTGATTGTATTATATTAAAGGAAGATTTAAAAATAACAATAAATTAAAGTGATTTAATATTAAATAGCACATGTCTTTAAAAAAATTAAAAGAAATTAAACTTTAAAATAGAATTCAACAATGGCAAAACATCATTTAACTTTATAATATTTCTTTGAATTCGATGTAAATTTAAATTTATCATTACATATACTTTATTAATATATAAAAAGATATTCGTCAAGAATTTTAATTGATTCCATATAATATTTGTCATTAACAACGACGTCAAACTTCATATAATGATCGAAAGAGTGAACAATATACTTTGTTTTGATTCTACGCGCATTATGAAGATCAAAATATTTTGAGAGAAAATTCATCTTCAAGTAAGATGTCGTCGGTCACTAATCGACTCCTTTTTTCCAATAATGTCAACCGTAGACGTGATTTTTTACATTAGCACCTTGAGAATCAGCTTCAAACCCTTTGATCCTGAAAGACTATTAAAACATTTTCGAAAATTTGTAAAAACAAGAATGAAAAATAGATAATTATTAATTTTGAAGGTGACATTAGTAAGACAAATGTTTGTTTTTTTAATTGATGTATTAATGTTAAATTATGTTCAAATTTTCAAAACAATAGACGTTAATGAATATATCTCGAAAAGGGATTGTAATACCCACTATATATTATTATATAATAAGAAAAATTAGTATGTATTATTAAAGTTGTTGTAAGAATATGTTGTTCTGATTACTCTAAGCATATATTAATGTTTGATTATATTCAATTAACTTCCAGATTTGCAATTGCCAAATATATAATAGTTAAAGTATTATTTTATGCTAACATTTACTTTTAGTTTCGTTCGTTGTATTGTATGAAAGGAAGATTTTAAAAGGTCAAATAATTAAGGTGACTCGATATTAAATAGCACATGTCTTTAAATTTTTTGAAAGAAATTATACTTTATAATAGACTTCAACAATGGCAAAACATCATTTAAAATTATAATATTTCTTTAAATTCGATGTAAATTAAAATTTATCATCACATATACTTTATTAATATATAAAAGGATATTTGTCAAGAATTTTACTTGATTCCACAAAAGTTTTGTTATTACCGACGGCATCAAACTTCATATAATGCTTGAAAGTGTGGATAATACACTTTGTTTTGATTCTACGGGGATTATGAAGATCAAAGTATTTAGACAGAAATATCTTCTTAAAGCAGGATGTCGTCTGCCACTAACCGACTCCTTTTTCAATAATGTCAAGCACAGACATAATTTTTTTACATTAGCACCTTGAGAATCAGCTTCAAACCCTTTTCATCTTGAAAGCATATTGAATTCTTTCCGAAAATGTGTAAAAACAAAATTAAAAAATAAATAATTATTAATTTTGTAAATGACAATAGTAAGACAAAAGTTTATTTTTTAATTGATGTATTAATGCTAAATTATGTTCAAATTTTCAAAACAAAAGACATTAATGAATATATCTCGAAAAAAGGCTTGTAATTTATAGTATATATTATTATAAAATAAGAAAAATTAATTTAAATTATTAAAGTTGTTGTAAGAATACTTTATTCTTAATTAACTAAGTTTTAGTTTTGATTTCTCTAAGCATATATTAATGTTTGATTACCTTCATCTAACCTCAAAATTTGTAAAATATATAATAACTAGCATATATTATTTTTTGTTAACATTTACTTTTAATGTTGTTGATTGTATTATATTAAAGGAAGATTTAAAAATAACAATAAATTAAAGTGATTTAATATTAAATAGCACATGTCTTTAAAAAAATTAAACTTTAAAATAGAATTCAACAATGGCAAAACATCATTTAACTTTATAATATTTCTTTGAATTCGATGTAAATTTAAATTTATCATTACATATACTTTATTAATATATAAAAAGATATTCGTCAAGAATTTTAATTGATTCCATATAATATTTGTCATTAACAACGACGTCAAACTTCATATAATGATCGAAAGAGTGAACAATATACTTTGTTTTGATTCTACGCGCATTATGAAGATCAAAATATTTTGAGAGAAAATTCATCTTCAAGTAAGATGTCGTCGGTCACTAATCGACTCCTTTTTTCCAATAATGTCAACCGTAGACGTGATTTTTTACATTAGCACCTTGAGAATCAGCTTCAAACCCTTTGATCCTGAAAGACTATTAAAACATTTTCGAAAATTTGTAAAAACAAGAATGAAAAATAGATAATTATTAATTTTGAAGGTGACCTTAGTAAGACAAATGTTTGTTTTTTAATTGATGTATTATTGTTAAATTATGTTCAAATTTTCAAAACAATAGACGTTAATGAATATATCTCGAAAAGGGATTGTAATACCCACTATATATTATTATATAATAAGAAAAATTAGTATGTATTATTAAAGTTGTTGTAAGAATATGTTGTTCTGATTACTCTAAGCATATATTAATGTTTGATTATATTCAATTAACTTCCAGATTTGCAATTGCCAAATATATAATAGTTAAAGTATTATTTTATGCTAACATTTACTTTTAGTTTCGTTCGTTGTATTGTATGAAAGGAAGATTTTAAAAGGTCAAATAATTAAGGTGACTCGATATTAAATAGCACATGTCTTTAAATTTTTTGAAAGAAATTATACTTTATAATAGACTTCAACAATGGCAAAACATCATTTAAAATTATAATATTTCTTTAAATTCGATGTAAATTAAAATTTATCATCACATATACTTTATTAATATATAAAAGGATATTTGTCAAGAATTTTACTTGATTCCACAAAAGTTTTGTTATTACCGACGGCATCAAACTTCATATAATGCTTGAAAGTGTGGATAATACACTTTGTTTTGATTCTACGGGGATTATGAAGATCAAAGTATTTAGACAGAAATATCTTCTTAAAGCAGGATGTCGTCTGCCACTAACCGACTCCTTTTTCCAATAATGTCAAGCACAGACATAATTTTTTACATTAGCACCTTGAGAATCAGCTTCAAACCTTTTCATCTTGAAAGCATATTGAATTCTTTCCGAAAATGTGTAAAAACAAAATTAAAAATAAAATTATTAATTTTGTAAATGACAATAGTAAGACAAAAGTTTATTTTTTAATTGATGTATTAATGCTAAATTATGTTCAAATTTTCAAAACAAAAGACATTAATGAATATATCTCGAAAAAAGGCTTGTAATTTATAGTATATATTATTATAAAATAAGAAAAATTAATTTAAATTATTAAAGTTGTTGTAAGAATACTTTATTCTTAATTAACTAAGTTTTAGTTTTGATTTCTCTAAGCATATATTAATGTTTGTTTATTCATCTAACCTCAAAATTTGTAAAATATATAATAACTAGCATATATTATTTTTGTTAACATTTACTTTTAATGTTGTCGATTGTATTATATTAAAGGAAGATTTAAAAATAACAATAAATTAAAGTGATTTAATATTAAATAGCACATGTCTTTAAAAAAATTAAAAGAAATTAAACTTTAAAATAGAATTCAACAATGGCAAAACATCATTTAACTTTATAATATTTCTTTGAATTCGATGTAAATTTAAATTTATCATTACATATACTTTATTAATATATAAAAAGATATTCGTCAAGAATTTTAATTGATTCCATATAATATTTGTCATTAACAACGACGTCAAACTTCATATAATGATCGAAAGAGTGAACAATATACTTTGTTTTGATTCTACGCGCATTATGAAGATCAAAATATTTTGAGAGAAAATTCATCTTCAAGTAAGATGTCGTCGGTCACTAATCGACTCCTTTTTTCCAATAATGTCAACCGTAGACGTGATTTTTTACATTAGCACCTTGAGAATCAGCTTCAAACCCTTTGATCCTGAAAGACTATTAAAACATTTTCGAAAATTTGTAAAAACAAGAATGAAAAATAGATAATTATTAATTTTGAAGGTGACATTAGTAAGACAAATGTTTGTTTTTTTAATTGATGTATTAATGTTAAATTATGTTCAAATTTTCAAAACAATAGACGTTAATGAATATATCTCGAAAAGGGATTGTAATACCCACTATATATTATTATATAATAAGAAAAATTAGTATGTATTATTAAAGTTGTTGTAAGAATATGTTGTTCTGATTACTCTAAGCATATATTAATGTTTGATTATATTCAATTAACTTCCAGATTTGCAATTGCCAAATATATAATAGTTAAAGTATTATTTTATGCTAACATTTACTTTTAGTTTCGTTCGTTGTATTGTATGAAAGGAAGATTTTAAAAGGTCAAATAATTAAGGTGACTCGATATTAAATAGCACATGTCTTTAAATTTTTTGAAAGAAATTATACTTTATAATAGACTTCAACAATGGCAAAACATCATTTAAAATTATAATATTTCTTTAAATTCGATGTAAATTAAAATTTATCATCACATATACTTTATTAATATATAAAAGGATATTTGTCAAGAATTTACTTGATTCCACAAAAGTTTTGTTATTACCGACGGCATCAAACTTCATATAATGCTTGAAAGTGTGGATAATACACTTTGTTTTGATTCTACGGGGATTATGAAGATCAAAGTATTTAGACAGAAATATCTTCTTAAAGCAGGATGTCGTCTGCCACTAACCGACTCCTTTTTCCAATAATGTCAAGCACAGACATAATTTTTTACATTAGCACCTTGAGAATCAGCTTCAAACCCTTTTCATCTTGAAAGCATATTGAATTCTTTCCGAAAATGTGTAAAAACAAAATTAAAAAATAAATAATTATTAATTTTGTAAATGACAATAGTAAGACAAAAGTTTATTTTTTAATTGATGTATTAATGCTAAATTATGTTCAAATTTTCAAAACAAAAGACATTAATGAATATATCTCGAAAAAGGCTTGTAATTTATAGTATATATTATTATAAAATAAGAAAAATTAATTTAAATTATTAAAGTTGTTGTAAGAATACTTTATTCTTAATTAACTAAGTTTTAGTTTTGATTTCTCTAAGCATATATTAATGTTGTTTATTCATCTAACCTCAAAATTTGTAAAATATATAATAACTAGCATATATATTTTTTGTTAACATTTACTTTTAATGTTGTCGATTGTATTATATTAAAGGAAGATTTAAAAATAACAATAAATTAAAGTGATTTAATATTAAATAGCACATGTCTTTAAAAAAATTAAAAAGAAATTAAACTTTAAAATAGAATTCAACAACGGCAAAACATCATTTAACTTTATAATATTTCTTTGAATTCGATGTAAATTTAAATTTATCATTACATATACTTTATTAATATATAAAAAGATATTCGTCAAGAATTTTAATTGATTCCATATAATATTTGTCATTAACAACGACGTCAAACTTCATATAATGATCGAAAGAGTGAACAATATACTTTGTTTTGATTCTACGGGCATTATGAAGATCAAAATATTTTGAGAGAAAATTCATCTTCAAGTAAGATGTCGTCGGTCACTAATCGACTCCTTTTTTCCAATAATGTCAACCGTAGACGTGATTTTTTACATTAGCACCTTGAGAATCAGCTTCAAACCCTTTGATCCTGAAAGACTATTAAAACATTTTCGAAAATTTGTAAAAACAAGAATGAAAAATAGATAATTATTAATTTTGAAGGTGACATTAGTAAGACAAATGTTTGTTTTTTTAATTGATGTATTAATGTTAAATTATGTTCAAATTTTCAAAACAATAGACGTTAATGAATATATCTCGAAAAGGGATTGTAATACCCACTATATATTATTATATAATAAGAAAAATTAGTATGTATTATTAAAGTTGTTGTAAGAATATGTTGTTCTGATTACTCTAAGCATATATTAATGTTTGATTATATTCAATTAACTTCCAGATTTGCAATTGCCAAATATATAATAGTTAAAGTATTATTTTATGCTAACATTTACTTTTAGTTTCGTTCGTTGTATTATATGAAAGGAAGATTTAAAAAGGTCAAATAATTAAGGTGACTCGATATTAAATAGCACATGTCTTTAAATTTTTTGAAAGAAATTATACTTTATAATAGACTTCAACAATGGCAAAACATCATTTAAAATTATAATATTTCTTTAAATTCGATGTAAATTAAAATTTATCATCACATATACTTTATTAATATATAAAAGGATATTTGTCAAGAATTTTACTTGATTCCACAAAAGTTTTGTTATTACCGACGGCATCAAACTTCATATAATGCTTGAAAGTGTGGATAATACACTTTGTTTTGATTCTACGGGGATTATGAAGATCAAAGTATTTAGACAGAAATATCTTCTTAAAGCAGGATGTCGTCTGCCACTAACCGACTCCTTTTTCCAATAATGTCAAGCACAGACATAATTTTTTTACATTAGCACCTTGAGAATCAGCTTCAAACCCTTTTCATCTTGAAAGCATATTGAATTCTTTCCGAAAATGTGTAAAAACAAAATTAAAAATAAATAATTATTAATTTTGTAAATGACAATAGTAAGACAAAAGTTTTTTTTAATTGATGTATTAATGCTAAATTATGTTCAAATTTTCAAAACAAAAGACATTAATGAATATATCTCGAAAAAAGGCTTGTAATTTATAGTATATATTATTATAAAATAAGAAAAATTAATTTAAATTATTAAAGTTGTTGTAAGAATACTTTATTCTTAATTAACTAAGTTTTAGTTTTGATTTCTCTAAGCATATATTAATGTTCGATTATATTCATCTAACCTCAAAATTTGTAAAATATATAATAACTAGCATATATTATTTTTTGTTAACATTTACTTTTAATGTTGTCGATTGTATTATATTAAAGGAAGATTTAAAATAACAATAAATTAAAGTGATTCAATATTAAATAGCACATGTCTTTGAAAAAAATAAAAGAAATTAAACTTTAAAATAGAATTCAACAATGGCAAAACATCATTTAACTTTATAATATTTCTTTGAATTCGATGTAAATTTAAATTTATCATTACATATACTTTATTAATATATAAAAAGATATTCGTCAAGAATTTAATTGATTCCATATAATATTTGTCATTAACAACGACGTCAAACTTCATATAATGATCGAAAGAGTGAACAATATACTTTGTTTTGATTCTACGGGCATTATGAAGATCAAAATATTTTGAGAGAAAATTCATCTTCAAGTAAGATGTCGTCGGTCACTAATCGACTCCTTTTTTCCAATAATGTCAACCGTAGACGTGATTTTTTACATTAGCACCTTGAGAATCAGCTTCAAACCCTTTGATCCTGAAAGACTATTAAAACATTTTCGAAAATTTGTAAAAACAAGAATGAAAAATAGATAATTATTAATTTTGAAGGTGACATTAGTAAGACAAATGTTTGTTTTTTAATTGATGTATTAATGTTAAATTATGTTCAAATTTCAAAACAATAGACGTTAATGAATATATCTCGAAAAGGGATTGTAATACCCACTATATATTATTATATAATAAGAAAAATTAGTATGTATTATTAAAGTTGTTGTAAGAATATGTTGTTCTGATTACTCTAAGCATATATTAATGTTTGATTATATTCAATTAACTTCCAGATTTGCAATTGCCAAATATATAATAGTTAAAGTATTATTTTATGCTAACATTTACTTTTAGTTTCGTTCGTTGTATTATATGAAAGGAAGATTTTAAAAGGTCAAATAATTAAGGTGACTCGATATTAAATAGCACATGTCTTTAAATTTTTTGAAAGAAATTATACTTTATAATAGACTTCAACAATGGCAAAACATCATTTAAAATTATAATATTTCTTTAAATTCGATGTAAATTAAAATTTATCATCACATATACTTTATTAATATATAAAAGGATATTTGTCAAGAATTTTACTTGATTCCACAAAAGTTTTGTTATTACCGACGGCATCAAACTTCATATAATGCTTGAAAGTGTGGATAATACACTTTGTTTTGATTCTACGGGGATTATGAAGATCAAAGTATTTAGACAGAAATATCTTCTTAAAGCAGGATGTCGTCTGCCACTAACCGACTCCTTTTCCAATAATGTCAAGCACAGACATATTTTTTTACATTAGCACCTTGAGAATCAGCTTCAAACCCTTTTCATCTTGAAAGCATATTGAATTCTTTCCGAAAATGTGTAAAAACAAAATTAAAAAATAAATAATTATTAATTTTGTAAATGACAATAGTAAGACAAAAGTTTATTTTTTAATTGATGTATTAATGCTAAATTATGTTCAAATTTTCAAAACAAAAGACATTAATGAATATATCTCGAAAAAAGGCTTGTAATTTATAGTATATATTATTATAAAATAAGAAAAATTAATTTAAATTATTAAAGTTGTTGTAAGAATACTTTATTCTTAATTAACTAAGTTTTAGTTTTGATTTCTCTAAGCATATATTAATGTTCGATTATATTCATCTAACCTCAAAATTTGTAAAATATATAATAACTAGCATATATTATTTTTTGTTAACATTTACTTTTAATGTTGTCGATTGTATTATATTAAAGGAAGATTTAAAAATAACAATAAATTAAAGTGATTTAATATTAAATAGCACATGTCTTTAAAAAAATTAAAAAGAAATTAAACTTTAAAATAGAATTCAACAACGGCAAAACATCATTTAACTTTATAATATTTCTTTGAATTCGATGTAAATTTAAATTTATCATTACATATACTTTATTAATATATAAAAAGATATTCGTCAAGAATTTTAATTGATTCCATATAATATTTGTCATTAACAACGACGTCAAACTTCATATAATGATCGAAAGAGTGAACAATATACTTTGTTTTGATTCTACGGGCATTATGAAGATCAAAATATTTTGAGAGAAAATTCATCTTCAAGTAAGATGTCGTCGGTCACTAATCGACTCCTTTTTTCCAATAATGTCAACCGTAGACGTGATTTTTTACATTAGCACCTTGAGAATCAGCTTCAAACCCTTTGATCCTGAAAGACTATTAAAACATTTTCGAAAATTTGTAAAAACAAGAATGAAAAATAGATAATTATTAATTTTGAAGGTGACATTAGTAAGACAAATGTTTGTTTTTTTAATTGATGTATTAATGTTAAATTATGTTCAAATTTTCAAAACAATAGACGTTAATGAATATATCTCGAAAAGGGATTGTAATACCACTATATATTATTATATAATAAGAAAAATTAGTATGTATTATTAAAGTTGTTGTAAGAATATGTTGTTCTGATTACTCTAAGCATATATTAATGTTTGATTATATTCAATTAACTTCCAGATTTGCAATTGCCAAATATATAATAGTTAAAGTATTATTTTATGCTAACATTTACTTTTAGTTTCGTTCGTTGTATTATATGAAAGGAAGATTTAAAAAGGTCAAATAATTAAGGTGACTCGATATTAAATAGCACATGTCTTTAAATTTTTTGAAAGAAATTATACTTTATAATAGACTTCAACAATGGCAAAACATCATTTAAAATTATAATATTTCTTTAAATTCGATGTAAATTAAAATTTATCATCACATATACTTTATTAATATATAAAAGGATATTTGTCAAGAATTTTACTTGATTCCACAAAAGTTTTGTTATTACCGACGGCATCAAACTTCATATAATGCTTGAAAGTGTGGATAATACACTTTGTTTTGATTCTACGGGGATTATGAAGATCAAAGTATTTAGACAGAAATATCTTCTTAAAGCAGGATGTCGTCTGCCACTAACCGACTCCTTTTTCCAATAATGTCAAGCACAGACATAATTTTTTACATTAGCACCTTGAGAATCAGCTTCAAACCCTTTCATCTTGAAAGCATATTGAATTCTTTCCGAAAATGTGTAAAAACAAATTAAAAATAAATAATTATTAATTTTGTAAATGACAATAGTAAGACAAAAGTTTATTTTTAATTGATGTATTAATGCTAAATTATGTTCAAATTTTCAAAACAAAAGACATTAATGAATATATCTCGAAAAAAGGCTTGTAATTTATAGTATATATTATTATAAATAAGAAAAATTATTTAAATTATTAAAGTTGTTGTAAGAATACTTTATTCTTAATTAACTAAGTTTTAGTTTTGATTTCTCTAAGCATATATTAATGTTCGATTATATTCATCTAACCTCAAAATTTGTAAAATATATAATAACTAGCATATATTATTTTTTTGTTAACATTTACTTTTAATGTTGTCGATTGTATTATATTAAAGGAAGATTTAAAAATAACAATAAATTAAAGTGATTTAATATTAAATAGCACATGTCTTTAAAAAAATTAAAAAGAAATTAAACTTTAAAATAGAATTCAACAACGGCAAAACATCATTTAACTTTATAATATTTCTTTGAATTCGATGTAAATTTAAATTTATCATTACATATACTTTATTAATATATAAAAAGATATTCGTCAAGAATTTTAATTGATTCCATATAATATTTGTCATTAACAACGACGTCAAACTTCATATAATGATCGAAAGAGTGAACAATATACTTTGTTTTGATTCTACGGGCATTATGAAGATCAAAATATTTTGAGAGAAAATTCATCTTAAGAGTAAGATGTCGTCGGTCACTAATCGACTCTTTTTTCCAATAATGTCAACCGTAGACGTGATTTTTACATTAGCACCTTGAGAATCAGCTTCAAACCCTTTGATCCTGAAAGACTATTAAAACATTTTCGAAATTTG